>NC_141696.1:1225363491-1225976081 GCF_964263255.1 Lissotriton vulgaris
GCCACCACCCTGGCATTCAAGCCTCCCCTGACCGCCGCCTCCACCCACGGGCCTCCTGCTCGCTCGCATCTCCCTCTGCCTCACACAGTCAGCGGCATGGGTTCACACACCACCCGCCAGCCCACAATTAGGGGGTCAGCTCTCCTTACTTGCGAGTTGCCCCTCATGCTCACCTGCCTAATGTGGTGCGACATAAAGGCAAGCACGCCAGCCACGACCCCCACTGACACCCAGTGCACCAGGCGGCTGCCTCTCGCCAACATGTCTTCGAACAGCAGGTAGAGCCGGCCTGCCTCCTCAAGCAGCTGCATTGCTTGGGCAACTTTATCCGACATGTTTCCAACCTCTGCACTTCAAGCCTCAAAGAATCTCTATTCTAAACATTTACTAATCCTACCGAATACTAACCAGTGGCACCTATTGACAAAATGGTGGTTGGGATCCTGAAATGGCTAGTTATATGTGGGCTATACTGTAGCCCAACCAGACCAAATCCTGGTTGCAGTCATTACTCTGCACCAACTCCCCAAATCTTCCCAAGGGGCAAACTTCCTTTCGGTCGGCTGCCCCACAAAATCCCATTGGAAGGATTTGATCAGTACGAAGTGCATATGACACTAGGTGTTCAGCACAGGGGCATAGCTTCCATTACTGCAGCAGGAGCAGTGGCACCGGAGACCAGAGGCCTGGCGGGCTCACTGAACCCTGACTATGGTTGTATTTTATGATTCAAATAGGAGCCAGGTGACCTGTTTGACACTGGTTTGATTTCATTGAAACACGTGTGTTCAAGAGTAGGCATTGACTCTGGCTTCACTGATGTTGGCAGCCAACCCAGAGCGCCAACTGGATTTATGTACCTGACTCAGGCAGCCTCCATCCAAGCATGGGTTCCTGTTCAGCTGGTTCTCCTTAGCAGACCTGGGCATGACCAGGCCATTTCCTTTGTGAAAGTGTTTTGCAATGTTCTTGTCGGTAGCTACAGTCGCTTGATCAATGCCTGGCACAGGATGATCTTTTGGAACTGACTTCACATAGAAATCTTACTGCTCCATTGAAAGGAACATGAATTGAAACAGGGCTGTAAGAGGGCCAGTTCCCTCTGAGTGTCAGACCTGATAGTAAATTAATATGTATATTGAAACTGGTCTCTATTGGGCATGACAGAACTTGAGTTCATGTGTTCAAGCCACAACCTTAGTTACAAAGGTTATGCTCTTTTTAGACACCCTACCCTACTTTTTCAACACACTTAAAGCCCTATTTCAAACCCACACACCTGTCTAATGCCGGGAAGAGAGAAAGAAAGACACAGCAGTGCAGGAAAACACTAGCAATCTTGGGGAATAAAGGGGTCAAACAATGAAATAGTTTAACACAGATAACCCCAGGCCCTCCTACATGTAGCTTGGCGCAATCGGATGTGGCATATATCTTGAGCATCTTTATTTGATTTATACTTGTACCTTTTGTTCTTATATGGGTACTTCTCTTTGTTAGACTCCCTCATAGCCGTAGACCACACACAAACAAGATATTTCATTATGTCGGCTAATTTTTATGGATGCAAACATTACATTCATGTAAATGTTGAGGTGTGGTAGAATAAAGTAATCTTTTATGCGCTAATTACAAAACCTGAATTGAATTTGAAAATAGCAGGTGGTTTCTATAAAGACAATTTTGTTTCAAGTATGAGCCAACCTAGACCCCCCACCAAGCCAGCACTTAAAGTGTAGACAACAAATAAAGAAATGTAATCATATTCACTGTGCCTTGTATACTAAACCTAGTTTAGCCAAACCAGTACAGGCCCCCAGGGAACCCATGCCCAGTGCCAAAACGTACTTAAAAGGGGAGGGGGCTGTGTTGCCCCCCTCCCTGATTCTTTCTAGGCCCTGGGACCTAATCCCTAGGGCCTTTTTTTATTAAAGGAGAGAGGGTCATGTGGCCCCCCTTCCCAAGCCTTGGGGACCCGATCCCCCAGGGCTTTTTTTTTTATTAAAGGGGAGGTGGCCGTGCAGCACCCTTCCCGAGCCTTGTTAGGCCCTGGGCACCCCATCCCCACTTCTTAAAATAAAGGGGAGGGGTCTGCGCAAACCCCTCCCTGAGCCGTTATAACCCAAGTGACCTCATCCCCCCACATCAAGTTGAGTGCACTAGTGCCCACCCAGGACACCCACCACACATTCATTGGAGGCCATGGGGGTCCCAAGAGCAATGGGGTCCGACTGGCTCCCGGCATGCAGTGGGAAGCAAGCATTGCTCCCACCTGGAGGGAGCTGCTACTAATGCTGCTTCCTCATGGCAGGAGCAATATCTTAATCTGCTTCCCTGCCCACTTCAGTGCAGGCAGGGAAACAGACCAAAAGTCTGCTCCCAGCCGGCCTAAGCATTTTCAAAGCTCCCACTGGCTGGGAGCAGACTTTGTGTTTGCTCCCGTGCGGAGTTTTGAAAATGCTCCAACCAAGTGGGAGCAAACACAGGTTTCCCTGGCCACGCCGGTGCGGGTAGGGAAACCTCTGGTTCCTGGGGCTGGGCTCCCAAGACACAGCATGTGAGCTTCCCCCCAGGGATGGGGACCACAGGAACATTAATGGCTGAGGGAGGGGTGTCTTCCTTTGACTTACCTTAGCAGCCCCGGGGGATGGGGTTCTTGGGGCCTTTAGAGGCTCGGGGACAGGGTCTCTCCTTTAAAATACACACCAGACGCTGTGTGCCCCATCCCCAGACAAAGAAATGCGTTACTTACCTGTAACAGCAGTTATCCAGTATTGGTGTCTTTCATAGATTCACATGCCTGAATCATTCCCCGTCGTCGAGACGGGAGCCTCCGGTACATAAAAAAGTAATGTCTTATAGACATACATAGAGAAAATAGGCCTAAGGGTCTCCCCTTAGCAGCCTTTCCTTGTCCTTATGCAAAAAGGACCAAACTCTCATAGTCAGCCAATCAGCTCCGACCTCCCTCTAGAACCTTCCTGGGAGGAGCCTCAGTCCCTCAGATTTTCGTACGCACCCAGCTAGGTAGGCGTAATATTGGTAGAGAGGGATGTGAGTCCTTCCAGGGGAGGCGGGAGGGTTGCATGTGAATCTATGAAAGACACCAATACTGGATAACTGCTGTTACAGGTAAGTAACGCATTTCTTATCCAGTATTAGGGGTGTCTTTCATAGATTCACATGCCTGAATCAGAGTAGTTAGCAATAAGATATGCACATTTGTGACGCAAAGCTGCCCTGCAGTCATGTTAGACAATACACATATTATCATATAACATGGGAATGATAGCATGAGCAGAATATCACAAGAACAAAGAATGTGCATACCTGGATGGCGGGATGTAGGAAGGCTCACCTCACTGAAAGAGATGGCGAAGCACCGCCTGGCCCACTGCTGCATCCTTCTGAAGTTCGATATCCAGGCAGTAGTGTCTGGAGAAAGTGTGCGGTGACTTCCAGGTCGCCGCTCTGCATATGTCCAAGATCGGCACTCCAGCGAACAGTGCTGCTGACGTGGACATTGCCCTGGTGGAATGTGCAGTAACATGATCGTTCAAAGGCCGTCCGGCCTTGCCATGGCAGAATGTAATCGCTGAGGAGATCCACCTCGAGATGCTTTGTTTCGTGAGAGGCAGACCCATTCTTGGTCTGCTGTATGCCACAAACAGTAGTGAAGATTTTCTGAAAGTCTTAGTTTTATCTAGGTAGAACTTTAGACATCTCTTGAGATCCAAAGAATGTAGTGCTCTTTCTGCTGCGGTGGAAGGGTTCGCAAAGAAAGACCGAAGGACTATCGGTTCATTGAGATGAAAGTCCGAAGGCACTTTTGGTATGAATTTAGGGTTCGGTCTCAGTACCACTCTGTCCTGTCTGAACTGCATATATGGTTCCTGAATGGACAGAGCTTGTAGCTCGCTTACTCTCCTGGCAGATGTTAAAGCGAGCAAGAGCGCCGTTTTCCATGAGATGTACTTGATGGATGCTCGATGAATGGGCTCAAAAGGATGCCTCATGAGTTGGTTGAGGACAAGATTGAGATGCCATGTCGGAGGGACCTTCCGAGGCCTCGGGAAGGACCTATAAAGTCCCTTTAGGAATTGTTTGACTAGTCTACTGGACCACAGAGAAGGTCCTGTGAAAGTTCTGGTGAACCTTGAGATAGCCGCCAGGTGAACCTTTATGGATGCATGTGCCAGTCCTGACTGTGCCAAATGCAGGAGGTATGGCAGTATCTGCTCAGGTGTGACGTGCAGTGGTCGCAGGCCCTGTTCTGAACACCAAAGGCAGAATCTTCTCCATTTGAGAGAGTAGGTTTTGTTGGTACTGTCTGCTCTCGCTTTTGCCAATACATCTCTGCATTCCTGCGGGATATTCAGGCTACAGAACTCTCTGTGCTCAGGAGCCAGGCCGATAACTTGAGCGATTGCAGGTTCGGGTGTTCTACCTGCCCGTTGGACATCGTCAGGAGGTTCGGGTGTTATCGCAGACGAATCGGTGTCCTGATGGAGAGTCGAAGCAGATCCGAGAACCAGTGTTGTCTCGGCCAGAACGGGGCAATCAGGATCAGGGTACAGGGCTCCGCCTTCATCTTTCTGAGGAGCCTCGGGATCATCGGTAACGGAGGAAAAGCGTACGCAAACACGCTGAACCAACCGATGGAAAAAGCATTTCCCAGTGACCCTTGTTGGGGATGCCAGCTTGCGTAGTTTGGGCATTTGGCGTTCCCCTTGGTGGCAAACAGGTCGATTCCTGGGACTCCCCCTTGAGAGAAGATGTGAGTCATTGCGCTTTCGCTCAGTTCCCACTCGTGGGAGAGGGATCTTTGCCTGCTCAGGGCGTCCGCGATGGTATTGTCCTTGCCTGGTACATAGTCCGCTTTGAGCGTGATTCCATGTAGTACAAGCCAGTTCCAGATCTTCTGCGATTCGCATGATAGAGAGAGCGAACGCGTTCCTCCCTGTTTGTTGAGATAGTGCATCGTCGTGGTGTTGTCCGTTTTGACGAGCACCGGGGAGTTCTGGATGCGTGGTAGAAAGGCCTGTAGTGCCAGATGCACAGCTCTCAGCTCCAAAAGGTTTATATGGAGCTGTTTTTCCTGAGTGTCCCACTTGCCGCTGATCCGAAGGTCCTGGAGGACAGCGCCCCATCCTTCCAGGGAGGCGTCCGTGGTGATCACCAGAGGTGTCGCCGGAAGGAGAAATGGCAGCCCTACGGTTAGATTTTTTCGGCGCCTCCACCAGTCCAGGCTCCTGGATATTTTCGGTGTTATCCGTACAATGTCTTCGAAAGAGCCAGTACTTTGAGTCCATTGGCTCGAGAGCGCCTCCTGCAACGGGCGCATCCTGAGTCTGCAGTGAGGGATGAGGAGTATACAGGAAGACATCATGCCCAGGAGTGATGTGTAGGGCCGGACTTTTAGGTTTTTCTTTGCCGCCACAGCCGTGGCCAGAGATAATATCTTGTCTGTCCTTTCCTTCGATGGGAAGGCTCTTGCGCACTCCGTGTCCAAGGTTGCCCCTAGAAAGGTAATTTTTGTCGTAGGGATAATGCAGCATTTCTTGAGATTGAGAGTTAATCCTAGCCTCTGAAAAAGATTGGTGCAGGCGCTAGAGGATTCGGCTGCGCCTTTCGCTGAGGGTGCTTTCACCAGCCAGTCGTCTAGGTAGGGGAAGATTTAGTGACCCATCTGACGCAGGAAAGCTGCCACCGGTGCCAGGCACTTCGTGAATATCCGCGGCGCGGATTTGAGGCCGAACGGCAGGACCTTGAACTGATAATGTTGCCCTGCAACCTCGAACCTCAGGAATTTTCTGTGACACTTGAGGATGGGGATGTGGTAGTAGGCATCCTGGAGATCCAAGGATGTCATGAAATCTCCTTTTTCTAGAATGCCTAGTATTTCTTGAATCGTCACCATCCTGAACGATTGGCTCCGTAGGAAAGCGTTGAGCGCTCGGAGGTCCAGAATGGGCCTCCATTTGTTCTCCTTCTGGCGTACAAGAAAGATGTGGGAATAAAAGCCTTTCCCCTTTAGTGGTGTTGGAACTGGCTCGATTGCTCCCTTCTTCAGCATTACAGAAATTTCCTGGAGAAGCAGGCGTAGGTGTTTGTGTGTCCGTCTGCGGGTAGGTGTTTTGGGAGGGATGGTGGTGAATTCCAGGGAATGGCCGAATCTTATCATTTGGAGAACCCACCGGTCCGTGGTGATGTGTTGCCAATTGGTGAGGAAATGGGTCAATTTTCCTCCAATTTGTAATGAGGGATAGGGTGGCTGGACTGGCTGGAGTAATCGGTCACTGGCGGCCTCCAGTGCCCCTCTTTTGATTCTTGCCTCTGAAGTTTGATCTTCCGTAAGAAGATTGACAACCTTGTTGTTGTTTGTGTTGGTATTCATTTTTGTTATTGTAGGAGTACGAGGACCTATTCTGAAAGGAACCTCGATAAGAGGACTGACCTCTGGATCTGTTGCCTCGAAAGGACTGGTTCCGCGTCTGCAAAGTACCCAGTGCTCTGGCAGTATCGGTGTCCTTCTTAATGGTTTGTAGTGCCTCATCGATCTTGTCCCCAAAAAAGTGCTGGCCGTCGAAGGGCATGTCTAGCACTTTTGATTGCACATCCTGTCGGAATGACGTCGCTCTAAGCCATCCTTGACGGCGCAGGACTGCTGCTCCAGCAAGTTGACGAAAGCCGGTCATGGCAGCATCAATAGCACAGTCAATTATTTCGGCTGCTGAAGTTTGACCCTCCGCAAGCAGAGCCTTGACTTCACCTTGGAAGTGTCAGGCAGTTCCGCCAAATATGGGGCTCTGTCTTCCCAGAGTTGGCGATTGTAACATCCCAACAGAGCAATGGAGTTGGCCACCTTGATGGTCATGGCCGATGTTGTCGTGAATCGTTTTCCGATCGTGTCCAACTTCCTGCCGTCTTTGTCCGGAGGAGCCGACAGAGGGGAGGAAGGGTTGCGGGAGTTCTTCTGGGCCACCTGTGTGACCACCGAATCTGGTTTGGGGTGTCCATTGAGGCAAGCTGCCGCTGTAAGTGGGGCTTTGTATTTTTTGTCCAGGCGTGGAACAACCGCAGGTACAGAAGCGGGTGTCAGCATTATTTTCTTGCCTTGCTCCCATAGGAATTCTATTATCCGAATAGATTTTGTTGACTTCTGCGTCTGCTCCTTGAAATTGTGTAAGCATTCAGTTTCCGTCGATTCCATAACCATATGGAACCGTTTTGCCGCCCTCTCCACAATTTTATGGAAGCCGCCAATATCTACAGGTGGCGCATCTGCATGGCGTGGTTGAGGTGAAGCTGGGGAAGATGCGACATATTCATCCTCCTCATCATGGGCAGAGTGTATTTCCTGGACCTCTCCTTCTTCCAATTCATCCTCGTCTTCATCTTCGTCTGATGATACTACCACCTGAGGATGGATTCTCTCATGGTGGGTTTGAGGAGGAGGTCGAGACTGTTTCGGGAGTGACGCTGACGCCGGGTTATTTACTGCAGGCGTCTGATTGGCACCTTCCGTCGTCGGTGTTTCCGGGAAACGTTGCTTGTAATCTTGAATAAGGTATTTCAAGTCATTGACAATAGAGACCGGTATGCACACCATTGGGGTGACTTCCGTGCGGACACTAGTGTGGACGGAGTGTTCTTGGTAAGTGAACTCCTCCTGTTCTTCGTCAGTGCTCTGGCATTTGACATGAAGGTCCGAGATGGAAGTAGCAGGATCCGGGGGGTCATCCTCTTCAGATTCTTCACTTTGGAAGAGTTCTGGAGGTGGCTGCATTTCCACTTTGCTCGGAGACGTGGTTTCTGGCGTAATTTGTAGTTTGGTAATCTTGCTAGACGCAGAACTTGATGTGGAAGTTCCTGTGGTAGTTGCTGGCGTCGTCGACGGCGGTAGCGTGAGAGACGACACTTCTACGAGTTTGGATTTTTTCCATGGCTCAGAAAGTGCCATCGTCGACGACGAGTTCTCCGTCGACGGTGTCTTCGTCGACGGTAAGGCCTTCGTCGACGGTATCTCCGTAGACGGCATCTTGGTCGTCGACGACGACTTCAACGTCGATGTTGTCGTCGTCGGTGCACTCGTCGACGGCGAGCCCGTCGTCGACATCTTCGTCGTCGATGTCTTCGTAGTCGACGTCTTCGCCGTCGATGCCCTCGTCGACGCCTTCGTCGTCGGGATCGTCGACAATGGGCTCTTCATCGACGTCGTCGTCAACAATGGGCTCTTCAACGACGACGTCGACAGTGTAGTCTTCGTCGTCGACAAGGTCTTCGTCGTCGACGATTTCAACAGTATAACAGATGAAATAGGTCTACCTACTGACGACGATGATGGAGTTGTCGTCGTCGACGGTGAAGGAGCCGACGCTGTCGTCGTCGACACAGTGGTTGTCACTGAGGTAGTCCTCTGGGCATGTCTGCTAGATGACTGAGCAGGCTTCATGAAGGTCTGGGTATCTTTGACAGACACTGAAGATGTCGTAGATCTTGCCTCTGAAGACTTCTTTTGTGCCTTCTTAGGAGGAGTGTCTGAGGGGCCAGGGGAAGCTACCCTTGGCCTCTTCTGAGAGACTTCTGAGGTCTTAGAAACACTACCCTCTGAAGATTCCAGAGTGTCTCTGTCCTTAAGCCTGTCAAGCCAGATGAGAAGGCGACCTTCCCTGTCCCTTACGGTCTTTTTTGGGAAAGACCTACATATTCTGCAGTCTGCAGGGACGTGGTCTGGATAAAGGCAATATAAGCACAGGGCATGCTTATCTTCCACATGGAGCCTTTTCTTCCCACATGAAGAGCAGGCCCTGAAAAGGGCTTTCTTCTGGGATTCAGACATTGTAGAAAGCAGTGGAAAGAAAACACTTACTGCAAACAAAGTGGACTGAAGTAATCCCTGACGAGATTGTAGAGTGAAGAAATCACTTCCAAAAGAAAGTAGATGATTTTTAAGGAATCCTGAGGAGAGCTCAGGCTGGAGACTCCCTAGCACAACGTGCGGTAGAAAATCTGAGGGACTGAGGCTCCTCCCAGGAAGGTTCTAGAGGGAGGTCGGAGCTGATTGGCTGACTATGAGAGTTTGGTCCTTTTTGCATAAGGACAAGGAAAGGCTGCTAAGGGGAGACCTTTATATTAAATGGAGGGGTTCAACCCATGTAGTCAGTGGGACCTGGGTAATACGTTTAGGATACATAAAGGGGTCCCTGACTAAACACACAGCACTTTGCTTGGTTAATTGAATAAGACACAAATGATGGTAACCAGTGTTTTTATTATCACTGTACCAGTAAAGAACAAGTGTTGATATCACGATTGTTAGTGCAATATACAAAATTCAAAAAAGCACCCACAAGGGGGGGGGGGGGGAGAGTGCAAGGGAAGGGGTTATTTTATACAGAAAATTAGTTAACTTCACGAATCAAAGGGTTCATTAGGCACCAATACACATCTGGAAAACATTATTATTGATCCATACTTTTGAGATCAAGGGAAACACACATGTTGAACAACAGAACATATCATATGCAACAGAAACTCCCGTGATGATTATCATTATCAGTTTTGGGTTGAGGAGTTCTTGGAGGTAGATGGTAGTCTACGTTTCGACCCAAAGGTGTAGGATACTTGATCCTTACTCGCGGGTCTTCATCAGGACGTGGGGGGGGTGGAGGAAAAAGGGGTGGGGCTGTGTCTTAGGTAAGAAAAGGAAAAAACGCTAAATTACTACCAACGGTCTCAAAAGAGTCCCGGCATAGTTTAATTACAGGCCAAAGGGCCTGTGAATTAAGGCATTAAAAACATGCTTCAAAGGAACTTAGAGGGACTTAGGGAGGAGGTTGGAGGCAACTGAGGACAAAGTACAGCATACTCGGATGACCCGACACACTGAGGGTCTGAAAAAGCGTGTTACTAGAAAAATGGTCTCGTAAAAACGGCCACCGCTCTGACAGTAACAAGGCCTAGTCTGGAATTAGCATAAGACAAAAATGTTTGAAAAAATGGGGCATTGTTCACCTGGTTATAGACGCCAGGGCAGAATATATTGATTATACGATTATGGCCGCTTTACTGGGGACGCGGGCGTCCGTCTGTAGAAACATCAAATGAAAAACAGGGCATCAGAAAAATGCGGGTTGAGTTTAGGCAAAGAATGAGATGTCACATACATTAATTTAGTGCAAAGCACTCACCCAGGGAGATAAGAAACATCAAACTCTCACGAAGGCGCAGTCACGGCACGTCGCCTCGGTAATTGAAGTATGATTTTTTGAACGCGTCCAAGGCGTGGATCGCGCACAGAGGACCGCCGTCTGAAAAAACGAGTTACCGCTCATTAGAGGTGCCCAGTGCGATTTGGTCTGAAAAGCTAAAGCGCCGATCAAAGCCAGCGGACTTACCCGTGGTCGGTCAGCGAGAAAGTCAACGCGTGTCAGACGGGAAACCAGGAAGTTTTACCTTGGTAACCAAGTCCGGTGTTTTTTATAACCTCCTAGAAGAAAGACTGGAGGCCGTTGCTGGGTTACCAGGAAAAACTAATCTCGGGGAGTGAATGCAGACCCACAGGGTTATTTGCAAAAAGGTTAAGGGGGCAATATTAATGATTATCAATGGGATTCAGCCTATTACTTCCAATTGTAATCGAGGTGCGTTTGACCGCCTTGTGTGACCCTCAGTGTGTCGGGTCATCCGAGTATGCTGTACTTTGTCCTCAGTTGCCTCCAACCTCCTCCCTAAGTCCCTCTAAGTTCCTTTGAAGCATGTTTTTAATGCCTTAATTCACAGGCCCTTTGGCCTGTAATTAAACTATGCCGGGACTCTTTTGAGACCGTTGGTAGTAATTTAGCGTTTTTTCCTTTTCTTACCTAGGACACAGCCCCACCCCTTTTTCCTCCACCCCCCCCCCCACGTCCTGATGAAGACCCGCGAGTAAGGATCAAGTATCCTACACCTTTGGGTCGAAACGTAGACTACCATCTACCTCCAAGAACTCCTCAACCCAAAACTGATAATGATAATCATCACGGGAGTTTCTGTTGCATATGATATGTTCTGTTGTTCAACATGTGTGTTTCCCTTGATCTCAAAAGTATGGATCAATAATAATGTTTTCCAGATGTGTATTGGTGCCTAATGAACCCTTTGATTAGTGAAGTTAACTAATTTTCTGTATAAAATAACCCCTTCCCTTGCACTCTCCACCCCCCCCCCCCCCCCCCCCCCCCTTGTGGGTGCTTTTTTGAATTTTGTATATTGCACTAACAATCGTGATATCAACACTTGTTCTTTACTGGTACAGTGATAATAAAAACACTGGTTACCATCATTTGTGTCTTATTCAATTAACCAAGCAATGTCTTGTAAGTGCTGTGTGTTTAGTCAGGGACCCCTTTATATATCCTAAAGGGGAGACCTTTAGGCCTATTTTCTCTATGTATGTCTATAAGACATTACTTTTTTATGTACCGGAGGCTCCCGTCTCGACGACAGGGAATGATTCAGGCATGTGAATCTATGAAACACACCCCTAATACTGGATAATATGTTGTGCCCTGGGGAGATGGGGTTCTCGAGGGCCAAATAAGGCCCAGGGAGTGGGGGACACTCACTCCTCCCTAAATAAGACATCAGCCCCCAGATGTGGTGCCTAGGGAGGGTGGGCCATGCGTGTCCTCACCCCCAAAATATAAAAATTAAAAACATTTTTCGCCTCTACCCTGATTCACCCCGGAGGTTTTTTAAAATTTATTTCATTTTGCTTCGGATTTGCAGATCCTCCTCTAATTCGCAGCCACATTTCTCCCTGTTTCTTGCATATCTGCAGAAGTTCTGATAACAGTTGCCTAAGCAACCACTTGGATAACAGCCTATGTGTATGAGGCCACTGACCCCTACCCAATTGCCCTGTCGCTGGCATATATCCCCACAACAGCTTGCCCATGATTGTAATGCCATCTAGTTTCCCCGATATTGTGACCCTGGAAAGACTTGTATCTATCAACGCGAGTATGTACTATACTACATCTTCTTCCCTGTCCCACTGTTCTGTCCTCCACTGAGCTCCCATGCTCAAAACTCCTTCCAGGCTAGAGCATACGGCTTCCTAGTAGATACGGCTAAAGACCCTACCACCAATTGCAGCATCCTCTCTCTCCTATGCTCCATATGCTGTCCAGTATCATTGTCCTGTCTTTTTCTGCTTCCGTGGCCAGCCCATGGTACCTCTCGCACTGTGAACGAGACAAAGCATCTGCAATGTCATTTTCCACCCTTGGCACATGCTTCGCTCTAAAAGCGACATCATACTTCAAACAACAGATCACGAAAACTCGCAGCAGCTTAAGTACCTGCTCATCTCATGTGGACTGCCTGGTCACTACGTGCACAACTGACATGTTATCCACTCTGAATAGTGCCTTTTTGTGCGCCAGTTCCTGCCCTCACAATGTTACAGCAACCACTGAAGGAAAAAAACTCTAAAATGGCTATACTTCTACACCCTTACTTCCATGCTGTGGGCTATTCTTTAATGCACTGCCTGTCCTGCCAGGAAAGTCCAAATCCGATCCCTCCAGCGGCATCCGAGTATATCTGCACATCCCACTACCATTCCAGCTGACCCACCAAGGGAATTCCATTGAAATCATCCAGGAACTGATGCCACATGTGCAGGTCTTCCCTTGTGCCCGCAGTGCATGTGATGATGCGGCAAGGACAGCCCTGCAAAAGACCTACCCAGGCACCTAAAAAACGTCCTGCCTGTCCTGAATACCCAACACACAAAATTGAAATGTCTAAGAAAGACTTCCACCTCTTTGACTGTCACCTTTGGTTTGTCCAGCATTGCTCGAATAGCAGTTGCATTTGCACCATTTTGTCCAGGGGGAGACGTGCTTCCATAGCTATGGAATGCAATTCAATACCCAGGAAGGACAGCACCATTGCCAGCCCCATCGTTTTTCTAGAGCCAACAGTACCCCAATGTCGGGCATGAGCTCTTGAAAACTTGTCAACAGTTGTTGACAGCCTGCAGAAACTGGCACTCCCAGAAAAAAGAAGTCATCCAAATAGTGCATAACAGGCATTTTCCCTGTGTGTGACGTAAAAATCCACTGTAAAAAAGAGCTTAACCGCTCAAACAGTGCACATGATATAGCACAACCCGTGGGTAGAGCCTTATCTACGTACTATTACCCTTCAAACTGTATGCTGAGCAACTGAAAATCCAGTGAATGAACTGGCAATAGCTGAAAGGCTGACTTAATGTCACACTTCTTCATGAGGGCGCCTCTTCCGATCTGTTCCACCAATGCCTCAATGACATCAACTGAGGAATATGACACTGATGTCTCCTCACCTGGAATGAAGTCATTGACTGAGTTTTCCTCTAGCCATGATAAGTGTTGTATAAGCAGAATTGACCCTGTTGTTTCTTCGGTACCACCCCAATTGGAGAAGCAATTTTGGGCTTAGGCCATTGTCCAAACGGTCCTGCCATTCTACCTTCCTGTACCTCTTTTGCCAATCTGTCCCTCATCACTTGTTTATGTGTAGCCACTGATTTCAAATTGTCTGCCCATCTTGTAACTCTGGGGCCCTGGTATATGAGCTGAAATCCCTCTCTGAAACCGTCGCTTAACAGCTTAGCATCCTGCCTATTGTGATATCCCATCAACCATGCTTCAAGCCGGTCCCCCATAATTGGCGTACACTGCTTTTCCCATATTGCTGTGTGTACCCGGTCCTCCTCTGTTTGCCGTCGACAGGTGACCTTGCTGTCTGTAACTCCCTCTGTGATACCGATTCCACTGTCCAGGCTGATTGCCCTGCGTGGTCCCTCCCGCCCCGTAGCATTGGACCAACGAATGTCAGCCCCCGCACTTTGAACATTCATGTTAGAACTTGCAGTGATCTCTGGTACATGATCCCTTGTTAAAGTCCCAGTATGTCCCCATTGACCCCCTCGTGTTTTGGCTATGGTCCTCACGCCCGCCATGGTTGGGGCCGGGCAGAATGGGCAGATACACCAACGGTAACCCGCTCGCTGTGGATGTAGTCCTACCGAACTTCACTGACCCCATCGTCTGCTGGTATAGGTCAGTGTCAATCTCCCCCACTTTGCCTCTGTTTCCCACAACCTCCGTGCACTAAATTCCTTGTCATAATGTGCCCACGCATTCCCCCATACAGGATTTGGGCCCTGCTTTTCATGTCCATATATTTAAATAATGATACGCACCGCTCAAGATATTTCTTGCAATAAATGCTTGCAAAAATTAAAAAGGCCGCTGTTCAGTTCTCTATCGTTGTAGGCATGCTAGGCCTTCTGCACAACTCAACCTCCTCTTCTTTGGACCACTCCGTTCTCTATGGAGGAGCTTCATCATCCCCACATATTCTCTTTTCCATATTTTTCTTTTGTTTCCAGCATTAAATGCACACCCAGTGGCTTGGTCACTCCCATGCACTGCAATCTCTGGATCTTTATTTCCTTGTTCTCTTTCATCTTAGTTTCCTCCCCACTGCCTTCTCTTGCACATCTGTCCCTTCTGCTTTCCCCTGCGAGGTTCTCCGGTACCTCCAGGGGTATCTTACCAGCCACCACTTTGACCTCGCCATCCTGTGCATCCGTGGTTATGCCTGTGTCCTTTACTTTTCTCCTTTACGCAAACAACATCTCCCCGGTCCTCGTCATCCCCTCCTGTCACCCTCACAGACACCATGCCTTCTTGCTGTGTAGCTGCCTGTATGATACTAACACCCTTACCTGGTGTCAAGGTGGGCCTTCTCCATGGATCCAGTCGTCCATTTAGTTGTGAAGGGGCTCCACCAGCCAATTCTGTCTGACGTGTCCCTGGTCCTTCGTGGTGCTCATGTAACGATCTGTGAACAAGTGCATTACGTGAACCCATCTGAGCATCCCTCTCCCATCACTCGTCCTCTTCTTTGTGTGTGCCATCCACAATTTCACCTTCCTCTAAGATGGCCTCATGAAAGTCCAGTTGTTCCTGCTTATGTTCCAGCTCTTCTGGCCCTAAAAGCCCAATTTCTTGCCTATCCAAACGGTCATCCCCCCCCCCCCCACACTTGTAGACCGCTTACCAATTCAGAGGGCAGACAGGGGACCGAGATGCGCCCTCCTGTCTGTGCTCCCAACCCACTCCGCCTTTCAACAGAGCTTGAATTTCGAGAGGCAGCATTGAACTGACCGGTACATTGCACCACCGAGGAAACTCCAGACCTCTTGAGGCAGTGTAATCGGCGTCCCACAACACCACCCGGCTGGACACCCAAGACCCATGCCATCTCTTCTCCTCTGGGTTTTTGAGCCGCATAAGACTCTCTCAAGTGAGAATGCCCGCCTTGACGCAGAGTCTGAAATACAAAATCTAGGTCTGGTGTGCTGTTGTTTTGGCTCCCTCATCCCTTGTTCTGCACCCTAGTCTGACACCCACACCCAGCTCCCCTCCTTTGTCCTGCACCCCTCCCTACTCTGCTTCTCTACATCCTGGCACCATCCATCACCTCCTTCACCCTGCCCATGCCTCCTGAGTGGCCACCCCTCCGTACCCCCCACCCAGGATATGCCTGGCATAAGTCCTCATTGGGGCATTACTCCCCCTCACCTCCCAACACCCAATCCTACCTACCCTCTTCATCACTTCATTCTAAGGCTGCCACAATAAAGGCGGAAACCAGGCCTGTCAAGTAGTGCTGGGCCTCATCCCCAGAAATCAATTCGCCCTGATCACCCAGTTTTTTCCTGCTACTCACCACCTCCTGCCCCAAACCAGGTTTCCTCACTCTATAGCCCGTGAATAGCCCTGGGAGACTTGTTGAGCCACCCTATTGCCTCCAGTGACACAGGGGGGCCTCATCTCCCCCTCATCAACACTGCACCCTTGTCTTGACCCCCCCTTCATTTCCCTGCTCATCCACCATATACATCCCTCTCTTTGCCTTGCTCCCTCAAAATATCTACTCCCTCTTCCCCTCCCGTCACTAGCAGCACCCATTGCTTCAAAAGGCACCAGATCCCCAAGTGGCCTTCTTCCTCTGCTCTGGGCGGGCCTTGGCCCGCCCCCTTTTCCTTCTATAAAGATGAGCAGGGGCCAATGAGATAGACCTTTCCTAGTGCATAAGCCAAGCGCTACACCTGGGGTCACACTCCTGCTCACTGAGTGGTCCCGTTCACCTGCTTACTTCCACCCCTGTGCGTGGGCGAGCAGGCCAAAACAGCTGCCACGACACCGCTCGCCTCCCTGGGAGTGCTAATATCCGCGTGCCAGCGTTAACAAATCCATGCAGCCTGCCTCAGCCAACAGGCGCAGGGCCTCCTGAACTCTGAGGTCCTGTACAATTGTAAGTACCCTACGCTAAATCACTAACACGCTCTAATCAAACAACTAGCAGAAAATATGCAAAATTATTCTAACAACTATTGACGCCCACCACAAAATGGTGAAAGGGAATATAAAATGGCAGTTTTTATACCGTGTGATAAAGACCTATACCGCCCAGCCCAAAAGAAGTCCGACTCGACCCGGGCTGCACCATAACCCAAATTTCCCGGGAGGCACAGCTACTTACGTTGGGCTGCCCCTAAAGCCCATTCTGACAAGTTGCTTATTTTATTTAACATGAGGATTGGTGTTTACAAACTCCTTTCACTTTGTAGTCAGAGAAAGTAAAGTGAAGTGAATTATGTGGCAGTCATGGTGTAGCACACGGAGTGTGAAAGGAAAAGATGTAGGATGTCTGTTTTTGTAACAAACAAGTTACTTACCTTCGGTAACGATATATCTGGAAGAAACAGATCCCCAGGCATCAGGCTGGATCCGGAAACTTTTGCGTAGCAGTACCCCTGCGTGTCGGTAGGAATCGTCTGCGGCTCCACATCAGTCGTCGGCGTCGTCGTCTGCGCCGGGATGACATCGCCGGAGTACTTAGACGCCGACCTCGCACGCTGACGTCAGTTTTAAGCACAGCTTTTCCGCGCCTGAAACGCAGAGCCATGATAAAAACCAACACTGGTGCCATGAAACTAGGGCCCTGAAAGGGGATGACCTTAACCCTAGATATCGGTTCGCAGAACGGGGAGGATGGGTAGGTCGATTAGGAATCTAATACTAACTACGGTTTCTTCCAGATATATGGTTACCGAGGGTAAGTAACTTGTTCATCTGAAAGAAACAGATTAGTATTAGTTTCCTTACCTTAGAATAGATACCCCAGCAATACCAACCCCGGTGGTGGGTCTGCAAACCGATATTCACACCAGAAAGTCCTGGAGGACGGAACGGCCAAAGAAGCCATCCCTCCGGACTTGCCTGTCCAGGCAGTAGTGTCTTGCAAACGTGTGCAGCGAGGCCCACGTAGCTGCCTGACAAATGTCCTGCAAGGGGACTCCCTGGCCCAGGGCAGTGGTAGCCGCCATGGCCCGAGTGGAATGGGTCCTCAGCCAACAGGAGGTTCCTTCTTAGCCAAGGAGTAGCATGCCTTGATACACAACACAACCCACCGTGAGATGATCCGCTTGTGCACCGCCCGTCCCTTCTTAGCGCCCACATAACCGAAAAAAAATTTGGTCATCCAACCGGAACGGTCATGTGCGATCCAGATAAAACGAGAGCGCACGTTTTGGGTCCAGACGGTGGAGTTGCTCTTCCTCTTTAGAGGGATGCGGAGGCGGAAAGAAGGTGGGCAAGGTGATGGACTGCCAGATGTGGAAGGCTGTGACAACCTTGGGCAGGGTAGAGGGTCTTGTCCGCAACAAAACCTTGTCCGGATGGACAGAAAGGAAAGGAGGTTTGAAAGAAAGAGCATGGAGCTCACTCACTCTCCTGGCAGAGGTGATGGCGACCAGGAAAGCAGTCTTCAGAGTAAGAAGGCGAAGAGGACAGTTATGAAGTGGCTCAAAGGGAGCGCACATCAGATAGGTAAGAACATGTTTCAAGTACCACTGAAACATCACAAATGGAACAGGGGGGAAAATGTGTGTGATGCCTTTCAAAAACCTGTTTACAATTGGGGACTTGAACAAAGATGGCTGATCAGGTAGCCTTAAAAAGGCTGAAAAGGAAGAAAGGTAGCCCTTGAGAGTGCCCAGAGCAGAGCCCTGCTGGGCAAGAGAAAGAAGGAAGAGAAGAACCTCAGAAAGAGGGGCAGAGAGAGGATCCACAGCCTTTGCTGTGATTCATGCCACAAATCTGTTCCACCTGCAGGCGTATACCGACTTTGTGGAGGGACGCCTGGCTGCCAGAATCACAGTACAGACTTCAGGAGGCAAGTCAAATGGCCTCAACTGTCGCTGCTCGATCTCCAAGCATGTAGGTGGAGACTGGACAGGTTCGGGTGGAGGACTGTCCCCTGCTGCTGCGACAGAAGGTCCTCCTGAAGAAGCAGACGAACCGGGGGACCGACAGACATACTGAGTAGCTCAGGATACCAGCACCTTCGTGACCAGTCCGGAGCCACAAGGATAACTTGGGCCCGTCGCGCTTGATCTTCTTCAGCACTCTGGGCAGAAGTGGTATAGGCGGAAAGGCGTACAACAGACCGCAACTCCACTTGCGACGAAAAGCGTCTCCGAGCGAGTGCCATCTTGGAAATTCCAACGCGCAGAACTGATGACATTGCGCGTTCTCTTCTGTGGTGAATAGATCTAACCAAGGCTCTCCCCACTGCAGAAAGAGGCCTTGCGCCACATCCGAGTTCAGACACCATTCGTGATCCATCATGCACCGCCGGCTGAGTTCGTCCCCCCTGGCGTTCAGAGAACCTGCTAGGTGTTAAACCACCAGGGTCACGCCCTGATGTTCCAGCCACTGCCAGAGGCACAGAGCCTCCTGGCAGAGGGTCCGTGACCCCACCCCGCCCTGTTTGTTGGAGTACCACATGGCGGTGGTGTTGTCCGTGAACACCTGCACTACGCTCCCCCGAACAGAGGGGAGGAATGCCTTCAGTGCTAGATGAATCGCCCTCAGCTTCAGAAGGTTGATATGGAGCCGGGACTCCGCCGGAGACCAGAGGCCTCTGATCTCCGCCTCTCCCATGTGGCCTCCCCAACCTAGGAGGGACGCGTCCGTCACAACAACGTGCTCCGGTTGGGGTAAGGAGAGGGACCTGCCGCTGACCCAATCGCGGTCCGTGAGCCACCACTGCAGCTGTCTCGCAGTGCCCTCCGAGATCAGGACATGGTCGGACAGGTTGCCCTGATGCTGGGCCCACTGAAACTTCAGGTCCCACTGCAGAGCCCGCATTAGCCACCGGGCGTGATGCACCAGAAGGATGCAGGAGGCCATCAGCCCCAGAACCCGCAGCGTCAACCTGACCGAGATCCGGGATAAAGGCTGAAAGATTGGAATCAGAGCCTGAATATCCCGAACCCGCTGGTCGGGAGGATAAACCCGAAACCGCGCCGAGTCGAAAACCGCTCCGATGAAAAAGAGCTTCTGAGATGGACACAGGTGTGACTTCGGCACATTGATGGAAAACCCCAGCTTGTGCAGGAGGAGGTCTGCCGTTGTCTGGAGGTGGCTGACGACTGTCTGGGGCGAGCCCGCCTTCAACAACCAGTCGTCGAGGTAGGGGAAGACTGAAACACCTAACCTGCGCAGATGAGCTGCGACCACCGCCATCACCTTCGTGAACACCAGTGGGGCGCTGGTAAGGCCGAAGGGGAGCACGGTAAACTGAAAGTGCATATGGTCACTGTGAACCCCAGGTAGCGCCGGTGGGTCGTCAGGAAGGGAATGTGGAAATAAGCGTCCTGCAAGTCCAACGCTACCATCCATTCTCCTGGGTCTAAGGCAGCTAAGACCTGAGCCAGTGTCAGCATCTTGAACTTCTCTTTCCGGAGGAAGCCGTTGACGTTCCATAGGTCCAAGATAGGGCGTAGGCCCCCTTTGCCCTTCTTGGGTACCAGAAAGTAGTGGGAGTAACAACCACACCCTACTTCCGGCCCAGGAACGCGCTCGATGGCCCCCTTGGCCAAGAGGGCCGTAACTTCCTCTTGCAGAAGTTGCAAGTGGTCCCCCAACACGCAGTGGTATTGCGGTGGCATGGCTGGAGGGGTCGTCTCGAAGGGGAGGGAATAGCCCCTTCGGACGATTTGCAACACCCACCTGTCCGAAGTGACAGTGCGCCATTGAAAGTGGTGATGACGAACCCTGCCCCCACTGGCGTCACATGGGCCTGAAAGCACAGACTAGGAGGCTTTAGAGGCGGGTGCTGTGGGGGAAGGTGTGGACTGGCCTCGCCGTTGTCCCCGACCGCCGCCACGGCGGTTTCCACGGCCGCCACCGCGTTGGATGTTAGTCTGCGGTGCGTGGCTGGCAGCACGTGTGGGGGCGCCCCTTCCTTGGCCACAAAAGGAGCCAAAGGCACCCGTTTTCCTGGCGCGGGGCCGAGAGGCCCAAGGACTTGCCCGTAGCCCTGGAGTCCTTAAAGCGCTCAAGCGCATGGTCTGCCTTGTCGCCGAAAAGGCGACAGACATCGAACGGCATGTCCATAAGAGTGTTCTGGACATCGGCCGAAAAGTTGGCGGGCCTCAACCAGGCGTGGCGACAAATCGCCACAGTCGTTGCCATCGCTCTACCCAGTGAGTCGGTGGTATCCAGCCCACACCGGATAGAAAACCGTGCTGCATCCCGACCCTCCGCAAGGGCTTGGGTGAGTTTAGCCTGGACCTCCGCCGGACATTGTGGCAGCACGTCTGCGACCACGTCCCACAGAGAGTGGGTGTAGCGGCCCAAGAGGCACGCAGTGTTGACTGATCGCAGTCCCAAACTCAGGGAGGAGAATACTTTCTTACCGTATTGCTCGTACCTCTTGGATTATTGATCAGGACGGGGCTTGGACAACGTGCCCAAAAGAACATCTGACAAGGCCTCATTAAATAGCAGCAGAGGCTCAGCCGAGCTTGACAGCGGTTTAAGGACCTCAGTGAGGAGGTTAGTCCTCACGGCCGCGACGGGGAGTTCCAGGCCCAAGGCCTTGGCCGCCCACGTCAACACCACACTGTAGGCAGCCTCCCTCCTCTGTAGCCACGGTGGGAGGGGAGACAAAACCAGTGTCTGGTGAGGTGTCCAGTCCACTGGCAGTCCCAAGCTCATCTGCCCAGTCCTGCTGTGACTGACACTCCAGTGTCAGAGAGTCCTCAGACCCCTCTAATCCCCCTCGTCACCCATCTCCTGGTATGCAGGTTAAAAGGATGGGGCCAGTTCGCGTTAGTAAAAGTCTCCATACAATGTCGAGAGCAGCGCCCAGCGGTGCCGCTCCGGCGCCAGAACCGAATCGAGGGCAGGATCGGGGACAGCGTCGCCCGGAGGCGGCGCCGGGGGCAACACCCTAGGGGCTGGCGCCGGTGAGGTCGTGAGGTCGACTGGCGACGACCTGGATCCGGAACCGGATCCAGTGAGGGCCTGCGGCGCCGAGACCGAAGTCGCCGTCGGCGCCGGGGCCACAGCACCCGGCGGCGTCGGAGCCGGAGCACCCGACCCGCTAGGCCCCCAGGCCGGGGCCGCTGGGCCCGAAGGCGCCACAGAACCCGGCGGAGGAGGGAGAGACCTCATGGCCATGAGGTACCGCTCGATCTCCTCTGGCGTCGTGTCATGCCCAGGGACCGGAAGGTATGGGGCAGGTTGCGACGACCGCGACTCCATCGGAACCACGTGGGTGGTGTCACCCGAGCCCCCGGCCGCGTGGCGCGAGCGTCGGGGTTAGTGGGAAGAGCGATGACGCCTTTCCGACCTCTCATGCCTCTTACCTGAGGATCTTGATCCCGAAGACCGATACCGACTCTCGGAGCTACGAGGGCCTCGACCCCACAACCTGTCCCTCAACCTCCTGTGGGACCGGGACCTCGAACGTCGCGGGCCGACTGCCGGAGCTCAAGGCCCTTGCGGGACCGCTCCCGCCTAGCCTTAGACGTCAGGGCCCGGCAGTCGGAGCGGGTTCGGTCGTCGGGGTCGAGGCCTAGACACTGAAGACACCGGCGATGGGGGTCGGTAACCGACATCCGTCGGCTGCACTTGGAGCATGGTTTGAACCCGGGCATCCCTACCGGCACCGTCGGAGTCAATCGACTCGAAAAACAGATCAAAAAGATCAAAGTTTCAGTCAAAAAATGACTAAAAGGGTACTACTTCTCCCGATCTGCGCTTAGCTGGCGCGGAAAAAAGAAGAACTGACGTCAGCGCGCGAGGGTGGCGTTTAAGTACTTCGGTGACGTCATCCCGGCGAAGACGACGCCGACGATGGATGCAGAGCCCCAGACGACGCCTACCGACGCGCAGGGGTACTGCTACGCAAAAGTTTCCAGATCCAGTCTGACGCCTGGGGATATTCTAAGGTAAGGAATCTAATAGTAACCTGTTTCTTTCAGATACAACAAAATGTAAATACCTGTAAATGAACCGTACACATTCAGCATTTAGGGAAGCCAAAATGAAGCACATTTTTTGTAATTTTGGGGTGTGATATAAACAAAGATTTCAACAGGATAAAAATAAATACACTACATAGTGATGCACAAATGATAAATATTCACCGAAACTAGATTGCCACACATTATCATTTTTTATCAATATAACTGTGTCTGCAAATTTAGTGCCCATTTCAATGCTCAATATGCTGTCTGTAAATGACTGTGCACTACCACAGGATGCTTTAGTTACATGAAAAAATCACCCGCATCATTTCTGTTAAAGGTAGGTGGGTCGTGAAAGTTTGTCATTCTACAAATTGGGCTGTGTTTGTAAAGTTTGGGAAGCACTGCAATAAAGGCTTCCCATGAAGCCATGCATAACATAGAGTTATAGATGGATAAAAGTGAATTACGGGTATGTTTTTCCAGGTGCCACAGTGGACCCGGAAACAGTTTTCCTACAACAATAAGTGGTGCCCTGGCTCTGAGTCAACTCCAACAGATCCCCTAATTAGAAGTCACGGAGTCATATGTAGTACCACCAGGTGCGCTGACATCCATTCTCATCCTTCCTTTCAGGTGGGACAAACATGACAAAGTGAAGCAATACAGTGCACAAACCCTGCTCCGAGCTGTGCTGTCAGCTCAACAACCCCTCCTCATAACAAGGAGGCAGGAGGGGCAGTGTGATATTTGCTGGTTTAATAGAGTATTCACAAGAAAGATCATTACTAAATGTAAGTACATGTTTCTTCTAATAGATACTTGTACCTGCAGATTTTCTACCTCATGGATCAATACAAAAGCTTTACACCATTGAGGTGGGTCAGATGATAAAAACTGCCAAATGGACTGTATCATAGAAAGTAGGTGAAATCCGCCAAACTCAGGTACTGAGACACAGGAAGTACATTCACAAGTACACAACAAAACACAGCACAAACATATACTGTGAATACCAGCAAAATCCTAATAAAGTGAAACCAAACTCAAGTAACACACCCTCATACTCTCTGGCTCTGGTAACACATAAGCAAGGCTGAGAATGGGAACACACTTAGACACATGTTGCTACAGCAGAAGTGGGCGACGCCATCAAAGAAAGCATCAATCATCGAAGGGAAGAAAACAGTCAGAATTCCAGATACAAGCCATCCACAATCAAACAGAAATAAGGTCAAGAATAACAACTAACAGACATTTCTTCATAGCCCTATACAACAAGACTTATGTGATCACAATTTTAGTAGGCAACACACATCTTTCGTATTCAATCAATCAGTGAATTTGTAAAGCGCACTACTTACCCGTGAGGGTCTCAAGGCGCTGGGGGGAGGGGGTGCTGCTACTGCTCGAAGAGCCAGGTCGTGAGGAGCTTCCTGAAGCTGAGCAGTTCCTGGGTCTGCCGCAGATGAGTGGGGAGGTTGTTCCAGGTCTTGGCGGCGAGGAAGGAGAAGGATCTGCCGCCGGAGGTTGTTTGTTGGATATGCGGTACGGCGGCGAGGGCGAGGCTGGTGGAGCGGCGCTGGCAGGCGGGGGTGTGGAAGTTGAGTCTGATGTTCAGGTAGGCTGGTCCCGTGTTGTGGAGTGCTTTGTGTGCATGGGTGAGGAGCTTGAAGGTGATCCTCTTGTTGATGGGGAGCCAGTGCAGGTCTCTTAGGTGGGAGGTGATGCGGCTGCATCGAGGGATGTTGAGGATCAGGCGGGCGGAGGCGTTCTGGATGCGTTGCAGGATTGTGGCACAGAGGAACATAGGCAATAATCCAGCGAAGCTAGAGAAAATATTTTATCAGCAGAAGGCAGGTATGGTGACAACTGCAAACATATGCACCCATTTTATTTTTTTGTTTGTATATCTTTTATTGCATTTTTCATTTATATTGCATAACACAGCTTTAAACTTACATTGTGGCAGTATCACTAAAGAAAACAGGAGAAAAAAGACTCATGATTTCACAATATTACATGTGTTGACACCAACAGTTCGCTACAACGTCCTTACTTGTCGTTCAACAGTCACTGATCAGGTGTATAACTGAAGGCACATATGCCGAGAAAAAGAAGAAAAGGGGGGGTGCGGTCGCATAAAAATAATAAGGAGAACGGCATACAGATTACATCAATGTCACATTATCAACCAAGCCAGTTGGCTTTAGAGTGCATTTGAAACAGAGGAGGTGCGATGCGTGCACAGCATCACGAGTCACCCAAACATATATAGCTCAGGCCGGTGGTTTCTCTACGAAAGGCACATTTCTGTCATGTTCCTTGAAAAGGTCAAACAACTATTCACCAGGCCATAGCATCAATACAACCGAATCTAATCATCCAGCCAGTGGGACAGGCTCAAAAGGGGGGTGTGCACGCAATTCAATATTCAAAACATTTTACTTGCTGGTTCAGAACTGTTAACCAAGAACACAATAAACCATAACGTCATGAAAGAAGAAAAAAAACAGATGTAGGGAAACTAAAAGAGAGGCTGACCATGTGTGCTGTGTCATCACTTATGCGGAGTATCTAATGCATGATGTGGTATTCCCGGTAAACAGTGGGGGGGGGGAATGCAGGCAGCCCGGCCCAGGGGGGTGGGAGGGGCGGTAGGGGGAAGGAACGGGGGGCCGGTTTGGGGTCCAAATACAGAGCCACATCTCTGTGTCATGTCTGAAGTCAGCGTCATAGGCAAAAGTATGACCAGGAGAGGTGTTTCTAAGTAATTCCATGCTGAAGGCATGCACGGTGAAAAGTGGCCAAGGTATCATCACAGGCCTGGGCTAGGGGGTACGCTGTGTAGGACAATGCTTTCAGCCCTTGCCCAGTTGTCAAAGGCGCTACGCCAATGCGTTCACTGTTCTTCCAGCGCTTAGTGATAAGCCTTTTCGCCGTTATCAAGCCAAGGTCATAAAAATCTATTAGGGACTTTGGTCAGCTTCGTCCGTTTACATAGGCCCAGTATGCATGTTTCCCATGTGAATTGCAGTTCCCCACCTACACCCGCTGTCAATGAGTCTGACACCGCTCGCCACTAAGCGTGCAGTGAGAGGCAGGACCAGAGCATATGCAAAAAAGCCTGCATCGACTAGCCCACATCTTGGGCACACCGAAGTGGTAAGTCCGAAGTAGCGATTGATCTTATCTGGGGATAAATATGCACGGTGCGTGATGTAAAATTGGATAATTTTGAAGCGGGAATTACGCTGAATGTTAACAGCACTAGCCAATACCATCCCCCATTCCTTATCAGTCCACTCCCGGCCCCTGTCCGCCTCCCATCTATCTCTCAAGCGCTGGGTGAAATATTGTGTGTGGGTTTGGAGGGCCTGCGCCAGCCAGTGCACCACATGGGACCCATTCCCCATCACCTGCAGATATTGTATCAACAAGTGGATTGGTGGTTCATCCGAAAGGTCGCCCCAGGCCCTTGTCAGTGTGCGTATAAGTGTCGCATGCGTTAAGAATTGTCCTGCAGGGAGGGCCCTGTCAGCAACCTGCGTCTCAAATGGGCTCAATGACCAGTCAATAAATAGGTCCCCAACAGTATCTACCCCAGCCCGTGCCCAGCTGTTTAGCATCTCGTAAGTGATTATACCGCCGTCCATGGGCGTCCCCAGCAATGGCAAGTTCGGCGTGTACAGCTTTGTGGAGCTAGTAAGCTTCGTACTCCTCACCTAACACCGTGGCGCACAAACATATGCACCCATAACGGAAATACACGTGGTAACAATTGACCAGACCGGAGAAACAAGGAGGCCACTACATGCAAGAAAACCTGTAAAGCAGTGCAAACAAACTAACCAGCTATTGGAAGGACGGACGAGGTCACATTCCTGGCATGAAGAAAGCCAAAGGGGGCTCTCCACAGGTCTGCCAGAACGGTGAAGGAAGATGCAAAGCGATGGCAAACCAGAAGAAACAGTCAGGCGTGGACAAATGGTGTGAAATCAGTAGGGCATATGACCGACCAAAGATAGTTATGGATAACTCCCCGCACCTAACCCCCCACTTCCCCTCCCCCCCACCCACAGGAGTGTCAAAAGGACCTCCTATTAGACCATCCAGCTTCCTACTTTAAGTCGCAAATAACTAAATGTAGTCCAAAAGCACATCCTGGCCCCAAACGAGGGTTAACATCACACAAAGTGAACACGTTGAATCATCACGCCTTATGGCAGCCTGAGCAGCAAGCCTTATGGAAGGAACTCCTACCAAAGCCAAGCATGGTCCCCAAGAACAGTATAAGCACATCGATGAAAACACCGCTGTGCACACCAAAATATAGCCTCTCGTTGAGATAACACAACATTGCGGAGGTAGCAGACCAGTGCACACAGGATGACGTGCCCAGCAGAAAGAACTCCAAGCCATTTTAAGAACATTCCAAGATAGAACTGGACCCTCCAGCACTAATAAAAACACGAGTGTCATGCACACATCCACATGCAGCCGAGTCCACAAACCACTGGCAGACCATCAGAAATCATTTCAGAAAAATAGGCACTGAGATGATCCGGAAGTGCCTGCACCATGTCCTAAACAGCATGGGTGTAGCTGGTCAACAGGCAAAGAGCATTAAAAGGGCCCCGGGCCATGCTACCAGCTGTGAACACCTCCTTCCCCATCGAATTAAACTGCTTTCAAACCAAATGTGAGGGCAGATGAAGGCAAAATGTGAAGATGCTATGATCCAGGGATGATCGCCATAAAATATAGTCATTCAGGATTAGAAGTTAAAAAAAACTCGACTTCAACAGAAGCCAGCACAACACTACCACATTAGCAGGCAGGGGATGGTTTATTCCATATACATTTAATGGGCTCCATCAGTGTTTCATTAGAGAGCAATAAAGGCTACACGAACAAGGATCAATGTGAAGAATTTACGTCTTGCGGTAGGGAACACATTAAGACCCCTGCAACTTTGTGCAGTCTCATTAAAGGAAGAAGTGCCATCCAAAAATGACTGAGTATATTCAGGATCAACCTCAGATCCAGCCACATGCACGGTCAACACCTCCCTGCGACTCTGAAGAAGTGCAGACAGAAACCACTTCCTTGACGTCCCCCATAATAGCACACATCTTTCTCCAAAGCCGTAATGGAGGAAGGAACGACTCAGAAGAGTGAACTGAGTGCTTGGAATTCCGGAGCCGAGATCACAAGAAGGCACAGCACTGGGATCTGTCCTAAATCTCAGAAGGACTCCGACCAGTGGAACACTTGTCACTTTATATGCCAGGTGCAGACCCAGCACAAGTGCCACATCCGGTGCTGTTGAAGAAAGAGGGAAGGTCTTCAGCAGCAAAGTGGAAGGCTTTGAGGTTGGCAAAAAGCTGACGAGCTGATTAGCGCCAGGACAGAACGTAGAGGGGCTTGCGATGAGCCTGGAAACTGAATACGGCACCTGAGGCGGGTGAGGTGACCACAGCTTAGAAACAGGGTCAGCACCAGGTACTAAAAAACTGGGAAGGAACTGGCAGCACAACACTGAAACATAATTGGGCACCAGGATTCTATCCAACTAAGCAGAAGCTGAATCTGGAGCCTACATCAGAATCAAGGAGTGAACGCGAACCAGCGGCATTATCCCAGGTTGAGGGCATCACCAGACAGGACACTCGCTGTTCACCCGAACAAAATGTGAATTCTAAATGGCACAGGTTTTCTTTATGGGCCATGTGGGGCTCTATCCTTCTTTTTAATTTTATGAACAAAAAATGTACGTGATGCTAAGAGAAACAATTTGTATTATTTCCAGCCCTGATGAAGCCGATAGGTGTTTAATAACCTAGGCGAAACGCGTTGGTTTGGGATTGGAATTGGAAAAGGAATAAAAGAAGAAAATCCTCAAGAGCCTTTTTGGATGATTTTGTAATATTTAACAATTTGAGCTATTTGGAGCTGTTATAAGTGGAGTGCTTCAATCTGTGTGGACTTTTAAGGTGTGCCTAATTATTTTGATTACGCAGGGAGGAGTTGGGTGTTTTCCTCCCCTGAACATTGTAAGCACCCAGAGGAAATAGAAACTGTAGGGAGTAAATATAAGTGTGTATTATTTCTTGAGCGCTTTTGAAACTCCTTGAGCACCCAGGGTATAATTCACTGTTCAACCAGACAGACGCAAAGGAATAGAGGGCAAGCAACAAAGAGGAAGAATCCTCAAAATTATCCTGGGTATCAGATCCACAGCGAGCTCTTGACAGACCGCACCCAGGCTGGCCGCCTCAGTCCATTGCAGGAACACCCACAGCTCACAGGATTAAAAAAAGACAAAGGCCCAGACCAACAGGGTCCGGAACAACTCAGAATATCAGAGGAAGTCACTAGGGCAGTATAGGAGGCTGGCTTAGTATATGGTGCACACATATTTAAGTGAAGCACCTTGCAATAATCCACACAACCCTTATGGGGATTTTAGAGTCTTAGACAACCATAGAAAGTTCTCTAAGTGGTAGCTGTGGAAAGCAGCCTTCAGGCTTATCTTGAAGGAGTGTTAAGCAGCTTGTTTTACCAGATCCAATTATGTAGTGCAGGGTAAATGAAAAAGAACCAAACAATGTATATATAAAAATAGTTCCATCTATTGCACAACACTCACACATTGATATATCTCCTACCCAGAGCTATAACCACAAATACACAATATAACTTCAATTGCAAAGAATACAGGGGGAGACCAAACTGTATACTAAAAAAGTGGAATGCGAACTGCAACTGAAGGTTGACTTGGACCAGGAGACTCAGAGGAGCTGGGGACACAAGGAACCACCCAAGGTAAGTACCCAGGAACCCCACGGAGGCTGTGTGCAGAGTGGAAGCAAGCTGCGTGTCCAATAGAAGTCAAAAGGAAAGTTGCAGTTTTGGAGAAGGACCCTTTCCAGTGGGCACTGAAGAATCCCTGTGGAAGACAGAAGGTTGGAGAGTCACCACACCTGTGGATACCCCATGAACCAGGGTATCTACACCAGGGAAGCCGGGTGCAAAGGTGCAAAGTAACTTCGGAAACCACTGTAGACCACAATGGAGGACTTCAAAAAAGATGCAGCTGGAGAAGACTGGGCAAGAGTCCGGTGGAATCCAAGGGTGGATTCTTGAAGTGAAGAACATGTAAGCAGAGGGGACAGTGTCTAAGCCACTCGGAGGTGACCAAGAGGCACGGAAGAACAATGCCCACCGATGTCGAATGGTTCAAAAGAGTTGACGTGACCAGTTTGCTGCTAATGTGAGGACCAGGCGATGCTGATGAAGACCAGAATCCATGCACAAGTTCTCATGTCCAGATTCGAGAACCAGGGGTCAGTGTCCGGCGAGAGCACCAACAAGCCTTGGCTGCTACAATAGGCATTGTAAAAGAAGGAGCAAAGTAGGGACCAACAAGGTCCAAGGGACTTACTACAAGCAGGAGTGTCAGAGCAGGCCCCAATAAAGCAGAGGAGCCCACTGAAGCAGGAGAGGACCCTCAGGAGAACCACCAGGCCGAAGGCACAGGCGTTGCATGAGGACCTCGAGCAGCTCACTAAGAAGGAAGGCCCACGGTGCAGAGGATGCAGTAAAGATGCTGTACTTGGCAGGAAGAGATGCTGGAGACTGGAGCTTCTTGTAGCCCAAAGATCTCTGGAGTGCAGAGCCAGCACACCTTGGCAACTGCAAGTCGCTGCAGTGCACAGAGGTTTGGTCCCAGCGGTTCCGATGAGGGATACTGGCCTCAAAATTGCAGAAAGGATGAGTCAGGCCTTGAGGGAGTTGCAGAACCATCACCTGTGTTGCTGAGCCTTCGAAGTCCGTGAGACATCAGGAGCAGCAGATGGGTCAGCTTCGTTGTGGCGCCTGCAGATGCAGGAGAGTGACTCCTTCTCTCCCAGGTAGATTACTTTGAGTGTCCTTGATGCCCACAGGTCTGTAGAAGATCAGGCATGGATGACAAAGAAGACTTGCAGAACACTGAGACCAGAAGCAGCAGGAGTCTTCCTTGATACAGTCTTGGTTCCAGGCAAAATCCAGCGAAGTCCAAGTGTCCAGATGGTCGAAGAGTGAGGTGGTTTCAGGTTTGAGTCTTGTTGCACGACGAATCTGAAGAGCCATCCACAGGTAAGCCCTCAAGTACCCTAGGGAAACGGTTGGAACGACTTGGGGGTCTTTTCTATAGGAAGGGCTGGACAGAGGGCAGGATACTCCATTGTCCTTTGTCCAGTTTCACACAAAGGCGGGAGCTAAGGGCCCCCAGAACTGCTTCCAACTGGAATATGCAAGGAGGGCACCAAATGTGCACTTCAAAGCAGTCTGGTTGCGCTGGGAAGCCCCCCCCGCCCCCCAGCCCAGTACACTAAGTCCTAAATGGGAGGTGGTCACATCGCCCTGTGACAAACCTATTGTCCTACCTTCCCCTGCACAGCAGCAGGAGGGCAGAATTGTGTTTATGGTCGGCAGCAGCACTAGCTTGCTGTCAGACCCTGAAAGGCTGTAACCACGAGTACAGGGAGGGGTACGCTAAGGGAGCTTCCCAGTACATGGGATCATAGTTCCAAAACTGGAATCAGTGTATCATTCCAACATGTTTGATATTAAACATGACTGGGCTCGGTGCAGACACTATTTAGTTAGACATCTTGTAATGTCTGATGCCCACTATATGTATGAAAATGTCTGACCACACTTGTAAAGCCTGGAAAATCGTCTCCGGGGTTTGTAGAGGTGTTCTGCTCATGCAAGAGCACCCTCACACTTATAACCAAGCACCCTGCCTTCAGGACCGAAAGCCTGCCAGAGGGGTGACATGGATTTTAAGTGTAGTGACCTCAGACATAATGAAAAGTATAGCTGTCATGAGAGGTGCTAGCATCAACTCACCCAGGATGCAATAGCAGGCCTGTAGTCACAATTTGAGTGGTCTCTCATGGTTGACACAATACAAAATGCAGCCCATGGAAGACCCCTGGTGTACCTAGGCCCTGAGTACCTTAGTACCATATACAAGGGGACACCAGTAGCCAATTGTGGATTTACAACAGTACTTACTATGGTCAATTTAGGGAGGGAGCACAATTACTGGGATCCGGATTAGCAAGATCCCAGTCAGACTAGTAAAAAACAATATACTGACACTATCAAAAAGTGGGGGTAGCCATGAAAGCAGATCTAACTTTCCTACAGGCAGGTAGATCAAAATGGATGCAGGAACAGAGGTTGCAGCACCGAAATAGCTTGTAAAGCAGGAAAAACATAGAAGCGCATATTGGATCAGCATTAAAGTACATGGGAAAAGAGGCTGTTGTTAGAGCTCCAGATGGCACCAACTGTTATGTTATGTTAGATAGGTCTTCTATAGCGCACGGCTACTCCGAGGAGTGTCCCGGCGCTTTGTGCTACCAGACCTAAGAAAGAGCAGACAAAAACATAACAGTGAAAATAAAAACAAGCAATCACAAATCCTAGAACAGGGCAGGAAGTCTCTAACAAGTAAAGAGCCAGGTCTTTAAGCCCTTCCTGAACGCAAGTAAGTTAGGCGTGGAACGCAAAGTCAGAGGTAAGGAGTTCCACAGCTGAGGGGCTAACAGCTTAAATGACCGTCCTCCAATACGGGCTTTTTTTTATTCGGGGGACTACCGCAAAAGAAAGGGACTCCGATCTCAAGGATCGTGCCGGATGGTAAAAAGCCAGCCTCCTTTGCAAGTATTGAGCTCCTGTGGCATGCAGAGCTTTGTGGGCCAGCATCATAGCCTTAAATATTATCCGCTTCCGGATGGGGAGCCAATCTAACACTTGCAATAGGCTCGAGGCACTGGCTCGCCTATGAAGGCCGAAGATGGCTCGCGCGGTAGCATTCTGGCCCACCTGTAGGCGTTGTAGGAGGTACTCCGGGAGGCCAAGGTATAAGATGTTGGCATAATCCAATCTGGATCCAATGAGGGCCTGAACTGTTGTTCTCCTGTGTTCCTCCGAAAGTAATGGAAAGAACTTCCGGAGCATCCTGAGAATGCCAAAACATGTTCCTGTAAGAGCCAGCACCTGGGATTTGAGCGTCAACCCATTATCCCCAGGTTCTTGGCTGACTGGGATGAATGAGCTGGGGGGAACATGTCGGCGGGCCACCACCCATGCCAATCCGGATCAGATGAGCATCCGAAAAAAAGTATCTCTGTGGCTTCATGTTATCTAATTCACCGAAAAGCTGCAGTAAATCGGAAGCTAAGCCACCACAGACATTCGCAGGAGTCCTACTGTAATAATTTCAGATTCATTCTGGCACGGCGAAGAGATCATGAGGTGAGAAATCTACACATAGAATACATCAGAAATGAGGAATATAATATTTTGGTGCCCTGCATTCATGGACAGAGCATTGCCCAGGAACACCATTAAGCTGCTAACTAAGTACCTGCCAATGGGACATGACCCAAACATACACTAAGGTAAATGATAAGATGACTTTAATGATAAGCACTTTCGTTCCTAATATGTACTGATGTTGTTCTGGCATTATCAAATGTGCGCCCTTGGAAGTGGAGGCTTGGACCACCAGGCTCTCAGGGGTGGATTGATGAGAGAGGAAAATGGGGTCACTGGGCGGTGGCGGCGGGCAATCATCCTATTCACAGGAGCCGCTGTGTTGGGCTGTGTTCTCCCTACTAAAATGTTGTGACTGTTCCACCTTGATAGAGCCTGATGAACCTTTGGTGAAATCAACACTACATCGTCCAGATTTCCTCCCGCTTGTGACCACAGAGATGCTAACAACTCCTGGAGGGATCTCATGTGTAGGCGGGAATGAGGTACTTTTGCTATCTAAAAAGCCATAATTTCTAAAAGTTTTATGATTGTTTTCACTGGGAGGTGATGATGTGGCTGAAAAAAATCCAGTTTGTTTAGGATAATGAGAACCCTTTGGGGATTGGGGTAAACTGTCCCCGAAATGGTATCAAGAATTGACCCCAGATAAGGTTGAATTTGGGATGGATGGAGATGTGATTTTGTCACATTGATTGAAAACCCCAATTGATGCAGTAAAGAACAAGGTACCTTGGGTAACTAGGTATCTGTAAGAGACATGTTAGTTATAGATTCCTTACCTTAGAATTACCACCAGGCGTCAGACTGGATCCGGAGAATTTTTACTCAGCAGTATCCCAGAGCGTCAATGGGTGGCGTCAGTCGACTTCACATCCATTGTTGTGGTCGCCAGGATGATGTTGCAGTGCCGACTTAGATGCCGCCCCTGCGCACTGACGTCAGTTCTGACACAACTTTCCACACCAGAAGTGCAGTGCCATGAAAGACACCAACCACTGGTGCGCCACAATTAGGGCCCTGTAAGGGAGTCCCTATCCCTAGAAATCAGGTCGCAGAGATGGGAGGATGGGTGTGGCGGTAAGGAATCTATAACTACCTTATGTCTATTACAGATACATCGTTACCAAAGGTAAGTAACTTGTTTAACTGAAAGAGACAGTTACAGATTCCTTACAACAGATACCCAGGCAATACCAACCCCAGAGGAGGGACTGCAAACTAAATTCACACCAGAAAGTCCTGGGGGACGGAACTGGCAAAATAGCCATCCCTCCGGGCCAGACTGTCCAGGCAGTAGTGTCTGGTAAATGCACACGTGGCTGCCTAGCAGATGTCAAGAAGGGGGAATCCACGTGCCAAGGCAGTGGTTGCTGATGTAGCCCTAGTGGATTAAGCACGCAGCCCCACTGGAGGCTACTTTTTCGCTAAAGCGTAGCAGATTTTAATAGAACGGACAACCCATCAGGAGATAGTAAGCTTCTGAACAGCCCCATCTTTCTTGGCACCTACATAGCCAACACAGAAATCTTTTGTGCGGTCTAAGTAAAATAACAACACATGTTTTGGGTCCAGACGGTGGAGTCTCTTCTCCTCTTAGGAAGGGTGCCAAGGTGGGGAAAAAGGTGTGCAAAGGGGTTGTTTGTCCTACGTGAAATGATGTAACAACTTTAGGAAGGAACGAAGGCTTTGTTCGAAGCATCATTTTGTCCAGATGCATAGAGAAGAAAGGGGGCTTGGAAAATAGAGCCTGAAGCTCACTCACCCTGCAAGCAGAGGGTGATAGCAACAAGAAATGCAGTTTTTAGAGTGAGGAGCCTGAGAGGAATGTTGTGAAGAGGCTTGAAAGGAGAGCACATAAGGTAAGTTAAAATAAGATTCAAGTCTCTCTGAGGCATCATGAATGGAGATGGAGGAAAGAGATGACTAATGCCCTTAAAGAATCTATTTACAATAAGGGACCTGAATAATCTGGCAGCCGAAGGAAAGTAGAAATAGCTGCAAGATAGCCTTTAAGAGTGTCCAGAGCAGAGCCCTGCTGGGCCATAGAAATTATGAACAATAGAACCTCAGAGAGAGGGGCAGAAAGGGGATCCACAGCCTTCCCTATGCACCATGCCAAAAACTTGTTCCATCAACAGGTGTATATAGTTTTAGTGGAGGGGTGTCTGGCTGCCCAAGATGACATTACAGACTTCGGTGGAAGGTCAAAAGCTGTCAACTGTTGCCGCTCAAACTTCACGCAAGGAGGAGGAGCCTGGACAGGTTCAGGTTGAGGACCGTCCCCTGTTGCTGCGACAGAAGATCATACCAAAGGGGCAGTGTGATTGGAGGATCGATGGCCATGCTCAGGAGCTCACGTTACCAGGTTCTTCGTGCCCAATCTGGAGCCACAAGAATGACTTGGGCCTGGTCGCGCTTGATCTTCTTCAGCACTCTGGGCTGAAGTGGTACAGGCAGAAAGGCGTATAGAAGACCGCAACTCCACTTGTGATGAAAAGCATCGCCTAGCGAGTGCCGCCTTGGAAATTCCAACACGCAGAATTGCTAACATTGCGCGTTCTCTTCGGTGGCGAATAGATCTGACCAAGGCTCTCCCCACTGCTGAAAGAGACCTTGCACCACCTCCAAGTGAAGACACCATTCGTGATCCATCAAGCACCTGCGGCTGAGTTAGTCTGCCCTGGTGTTCAGTGAACCTGCCAGCTATTGAACCACCATGGATATACCCTGAGGTTCAAGCAATGCCCGGAGGCAGAGGGCCCCTTGACATAGGGTCCACGACCCCACGCTGCCTTGTTTGTTGGAGTACCACATGGCGGTGGTGTTGTCCATGAACACCTGCACCACTTCCTCGGACAGAGGGAAGGAATGATTTGAGTGCAAGACTGATCGCCCGAAGCTCCAGAAGGTTGATGTGGAGCCCGGACTCCACCAGAGACCAGAGGCCTCTAATCTCGGCCTCTCTCAAACGGCCGCTCCATCCCAGAAGGGATGGGTCTGTCACCACTGTGTGCTATGGTTGGGGAAGGGAGAGGGATCTGATGTTGACCCAATCCTGGTTTATGAGCCACCACTGCAATTGTCGTGCAGTGCCCTCCGAGATCTGGACGCATTCGGACAGATTCCCCTGATGCTACGCCCACTGGAACTTCAGGTCTCACTGCAGAGCCCGCATATGCCACCTGGCATGATCGACCAGCAGGATGCAGGAGGCCATGAGGCCCAGCAGCTTTAGGGCCATCCTGACCGAAACCCGGGATAGGGGTTAAAAGAACGGAATCATAGCCCGAATATCTCGGACTCACTGTTCGGGAGGATGAACCCGAAACTGCGTCATGTCCAGAATCGCTCCGATGAAGAGTAGCTTCTGAGAAGGTGTCAGGTGTGACTTCGGCACATTGATGGAAAACCCCAGTAAACGCAGAAGGTCGGTCATAGTTTGGAGGTGGGAGATGACAGCCTGGGGCAAGCTTGCCGTCAACAGCCGGTCGTTGAGATAGGGAAAGACTAGAACCTCTGATCCAGAAAAGGGGGTGGTGATGAACAGAGTGTCTGAATTAAGCAGACCACTCTTACCCAGTCCAAAGATCAGGGCTTGATCCATCACCGTTTTTTAGCTCACTGCACCATCCCAGCTAAGAACCTGGCTACATGCAAATTAGTCTGTTCCTGTCCCAGTGCATGATGGGAACAGGGCAAACCAAACTACCAAGCCAATTCTTATACTGGGAAGGAAGCAAGCTACCGGGGACCGGTTTCTGGCATTTCAGCCGTCGTCGGCCCGGCTTGCTTGAATCCTGATGGTGCAATGAGCAAGGGACTCACGTCGGAGTATACCCTTCCACGCTTATGGTGGACAAAATGATTCAGAAAAGGGGGTGGTGATGAACAGAGTGTCTGAATTAAGCAGACCACTCTTATCCAGTCCAAAGATCAGGGCTTGATCCATCACCGTTTTTTAGCTCACTGCACCATCCCAGCTCAGAACCTGGCTACATGCAAATTAGTCTGTTCCTGTCCCAGTGCATGATGGGAACAGGTGTACTCAGACATGAGTCCCTTGCTCACTGCACCATCAGGATTCAAGCAAGCCGGGCCAACGACGGCTGAAATGCCAGAAACCGGTCCCCGGAAGCTGGTCTCCTTTCTGGTGAAGAATTGGCTTGGTAGTTTAGTCTGCCCTGTTCCCATGATGCACTGGGCCAGGGACAGACTGATTTGCATATAGCCAGGTTCTGAGCTGGGATGGTGCAGTGAGCTAAATAACGGTGATGGATCAAGCCCTGATCTTTGGACTGGGTAAGAGTGGCCTGCTTAATTCAGACACTCTGTTCATCACCACCCCCTTTTCTGAATAGTTTTTGGCCACTATAGGCGTGGCAGGGTATACTCAGACATGAGTCCCTAGCTCACTGCACCATCAGGATTCAAGCAAGCCGGGCCGACGACGGCTGAAATGCCAGAAACCGGTCCCCGGAAGCTTGTCTCCTTTCTGGTGAAGAATTGGCTTGGTAGTTTAGTCTGCCCTGTTCCCATGATGCACTGGGCCAGGGACAGACTGATTTGCATATAGCCAGGTTCTGAGCTGGGATGGTGCAGTGAGCTAAATAACGGTGATGGATCAAGCCCTGATCTTTGGACTGTGTAAGAGTGGTCTGCTTAATTCAGACACTGTTCATCACCACCCCCTTTTCTGAATCGTTTTTGGCCACTATAGGTGTGGCAGGGTATACTCAGACATGATTCCCTTGCTCACTGCACCATCAGGATTCAAGCAAGCCGGGCCGACGACGGCTGAAATGCCAGAAACTGGTCCCCGGAAGCTTGTCTCCTTTCTGGGGAAGAATTGGCTTGGTAGTTTAGTCTGCCCTGTTCCCATGATGCACTGGGCCAGGAACAGACTAATTTGCATGTAGCCAGGTTCTGAGCTGGGATGGTGCAGTGAGCTAAATAACGGTGATGGATCAAGTCCTGATCTTTGGACTGGGTAAGAGTGGTCTGCTTAATTCAGACACTCTGTTCATCACCACCCCCTTTTCTGAATCGTAAAACCTCTGATCGGCGCAGATGAGCTGCGACTACCGCTATCAGTTTTGTGAACACCCAAGGGGCGCTGGTAAGGCCAAAGGGGACCACAGTAAACTGAAAGTGCTCGTGGCCTACTGTGAACCACCGGTAACGCCGGTGGGCCGGCAGGACGGGAATGTGAAAGTAAGCGTCCTGCAAGTCCAACGCTACCACCCAGTGTCCAAGGTCGAGGGTAGACAAGACCCGAGTGAGAGTTAACATCTTTAACTTGTCTTTCTTGGATACCAGAAAAAAGTGGGAATAGCAACCACGATCTACTTCTGGGGCAGGACTATTTGCAAAACCCACATGCCCAACGTGATGGCGCGCCAGTGGGGGAGGATCCTGACGCCCACTGGCGTTTGGTGGCCGTGAAAAGTCAGACTAAGAGGGTTTGGAGGCTGTTGCAGAGGGGGCTGTGGTGGATGGCCCACCCGCTGGCCACCAGAACCACGCCGGTGGTTCCCACGTCCCCGGTCGCACTGGGGCTGAACAGCTTGTGCTGGCCTGTGGCCCTGGGTGGGACGTAGCGGGGCACTCCTTCCGTAGCCAAAAAAAGGGCGTAAGGCAGACTGCGCAGGGCGAGTGGTAGATAGGCCCAAGGACCTGGCCATAGCCCCAGAGTCCTTAAAGTGCTCTAGTGCATTGCCTGCCTTGTAGCCAAAAAGGTGACGGCCATCAAAGGGCATGTCCATAAGTGTGGATTGGACATCGCCGGAAAAACCAGTCGAACGCAACCAGGCGTAACGTCGAAAGGCTACTGACCTGGAAATCGTCCTGCAAGTGCTTTGGCGGTATCCAGCCTACAGCAGATGGTAAACTTCGCTGTGTCTCTCCCCTCGGCAACTGCACGGGAGAGTACGGCCGGGGCCTCCTGGGGGCACTGAGGCAGCATCTGCGCCACCGTATCCCACACAGTGAGTGTAACGGCCCAAAAGACATGCAGTGTTTACCGACCGCAGGCTCAAGCTGGCGGAAGAAAACATTTTCTTTTCAAGGTGGTCCAGCTTTTTTGATACCTATCAGGTGGTGCGGTAGGGTAGGCGCCTTTAGAAGTGGAGGCTTGCACCACCAGGCTCTCAGGGGTGGGGCGTTGGGAGAGGAAATTGGGGTCGCCTGGGGGCGGGCGGTCACATCGGGCAATCATCCTGTCCTTCTGTGTTGGGCCTGGACCACATGCCCAAAAGGAAGTCTGGGAGGGATTCATTAAAGGGCAGCATGGACTCTGAAAAGCTTGCTGCCGGTTGAAGGACCTCTATCAGGAGGTTAGTCCCGACTGCCACCATAGGTAGCTTGAAGTGGAGAGCCTCGGCCACCCTACGCAGCACCACTGCGTATGACGCTCCCTCCTCCGTAGCCACAGTAGGAGGAACATGCCATGGTATGGAGGTTGGTTAAGGGGTCCCCAGACCCCTCCCAGTCCTCCTCACCGTCCTCTGGCTGCTAATCTGATCTCAAACACCCAGGGAAGAACAGGGGCACAAAAGTACCCGCCAGCGTTGGATCCAGGTCCATGTCTACTTTGAGGTGGAGGCTGGGGTCGACTTTGAATGGGGACACAGCAGACGCCGGTGGCGGGCGTGGTGCCGGTGGAATCGGCGCCGGGGGAGGTGTAACAATGTTGACCAGCACCGATCTGGATCCTGCCTGGATTCAAGGGGACCCAGCATAACCGAGGCCGAAGCCACCGACACCGAAGTCCCATGGTCCCCAGCCGAGTCAGCGGGGCCTGAAGGCGTGCCAGCAGAATCGGGCTGCCCAAAGATGGCGTGCATCGCTTCGTAGAACTGACCAAGCTGGGCAAGAGTCGCTACAGGTCCTGGGAAGGGGGTAAACCTGGAGCCAACCCTACAGGCTCCGCATGCAGAGCCATGGCAGGCGCACCACCTGCATCCCTCGTCACGTCGCCGACGGACGGGTAGGTCGAAGAGCAGCGATGCTTCTTCGACTTCTTTCTGTGCTTCTACTTACCTGACCCCGAGTGCGAAGACTTAGCGGAAGAATGGTTTTGGCTCCACGACCGGTCCCTCTACCTCCTCCCTGACCAGGAGCTCGAGTAGCTTTTGGTACCGCTCCTGCAAAGAGTTTGGGACCATGGTCCAGCAGTCGGAGCACGACTTGGGGTTGTGGTCGCGCTCCAGACAGTAGAGGCACACGAGGTGAAGATCCATCACCGACATCAGTTGGTCACAGGAACTGCAAACCTTAAAGCCGGGCATATGGGCATCTCTCATGCACCAGGAGTTGATCTGCATTTGCTGGCACAGAAATAGAAAGAACTGACGTCAGCGCCTGAGGGTGGCCTCTATGTAGCTACCGGGACCCCATGCCAGCGACCACGCCGCCGACGAACACGGAGTCGACCGACGCCACCTTCCGACGCGCAGGGGTACTGCTGCCGAAAAACTTTCCGGATCCAGTCTGACGCCTGGGGGTAATTCTAAGGTAAGGAATCTATAATTAACTGTTTCTTTCAGATAGAAATATTTATGCCCCTAGCTAAAGTGTTAGCTCCATCTAAGGCACATTTGATGGTCGCATTTGAAATAAGCTTCCCTTCATTAACAGGATCTTCTGCCTTCTTCACGTATTCCTCTGGAAGATTTTGCAGGCGCTCCTGTACATCGTCCCAGGTAGCTCTGTTACAGCGTGAAAAGATTCCCACAGAGTTTGCAATCTTTCAATGGTTTGCATGGCCTGTAGCAAATCTTATTCTTGCAGCGTCTGTTCTTTTGTGCAGCAGCTCTCTTCCAAGCAGAGGTGACAACTAGTGAATCTACAGGTGGTTGACCTCGAATACATACATTGGGTCGTTTAGTGAGGCGTTTGATTTTACTGGGTCATTGAACACCTCTTTAGCCACATTTAGAATGGATCCAATCATGGACAAATATTGGACAGTTATTTCTCTGTGACATAGTGTTTCAACCAAAAAATCACTTTCATCCTCTGTTGAATGCATGGCTAGGTTATGATATTCAGCAGCTCTTTGTATGAAACTATGATAGGAAGATGTCTCATCGAGGGAGAATGCTTTGTGGACACAGGTGGGTCTATGTCATAATCTGGTAGCACCTTATCATACTCTTTCCATGGGTCAGGTGTCTCAACAGTACTGAATGTACCCTGGGAGTCAGGGTCATGCATTTCTCCCTCTTCTCCTCCTGGTTGAGGAGGTGAACAATTATGAGGTGCAGCAGGTACACTAAACTATACAGCTTGTGTCTCTATCTTCTTGAGTTATAATCTTTTGCGGAATCTCAGAAAGTTGTTCCTCTTATGGTTTTCTTTTTGTATCCTCTCTTTTTGGCATGAACTGTTGTAGTCCCTCAAATACTACCCCATGATCAATGTTCACTAGGAGGCACTCTTTTTGCCCCCTCCTTCAGGCCCGCTCAATAACCATGGTGCTCCGACGCAGTGAGTCCAGCACCAAATGTTTGTGATTCCATGACCCCTGGGAATCACAAACATTGTGGGCTCGTTGACTCTGACTTTTGTGGGTCCCCTGATGTACTATCTTCCATTGCTGGTATGCCTGACCTGATCTGTTTTCCAGCCTCTTGACTCAACCTCCCTCCCTCCCCCACTACCTTCTATGCTCCATTGGACTTGTTTATGTGTTATTCTATGGTCTGGTAACCTGATTTAATTATGTAAAACTGTTTGGCCTGAAGGAGGGGGCAAAAAGAGTGCCTCGCAGTGACCATTTATGTCGAGAGGGGTGTCGGAGTCCCAAAGGGGGGGTCAGGTAAATCAAGAGAGGAGTGCCAAAATATTGAAAGAAGGTTTTTCCAGTCCAATACTGTAGTCCGTGAATACTTTATTTTCAATATCCAATATTGTCCAACAAATCAAGATGTATCAGATCCAATGTAGAAAGTTCATGATCACAAATCCAATATTTCAAAAAGTTCAAAATGATACAGCCAATGACACAGCCTACGCATTTCGTCCTACATGGACATCATCAGGGCTGCGAAATAATAAAACAAAAAAAACAATTAACAATCAAACCGTATCTAGTACATTGTAAATTAATTCCAAACATTTCCATGAGCATCCTGCCTATATTCCATTCTGGTTTTTGTAATAAGCTAACAGGTAATACCAGAAAAAGTATGTCGGATCCACCTTAATTCATTAATTTTGCAAGTGTCCACTCTATCCCTACAGTGCCTACATTTTTATCTCTCTGATACGAATTCCAATATGATGCAACAATACCTTCATTATTAAAAAAAAGGAAAACGAAAGTACTGGGCGCACCAGGAGTGGTCGGAGGCACAGGAAATACAAGGATGGGCACCAGAAATCAGGACAAATTAAGGAAGTAGAGAGAATGTATAGCAACATCACTGGAAGTAACACGGATAGAAGTGATGAATTTGTCTGACAGAATATTGAATAATGATGAATTACATGTACTGAAAAAAGGATTAGCTTTTTGTCCTTCCAATTTGTGGAATTTCACTGACTTAGAGATTAATTTGTTTCAATTTACAAGAAGGCTGAAACTTAAGAGCTTCTTTGCTACTGTTGATAAACCAATGGATGTATGTCATTCGATTAAAAGTTGTGAGATGACTATTTCAGACTTACGGAATACTCATTTGTTGATGTCAATTTCTAAAGGTGATAATTTAACATTGAATGATGTTGCTAGCTCTTTAGATATTCCCACTGATTATAGTCACTCGAGCGGATTAAGATCCAAATCGAAATTTATACCTCAAGGTGCACAATTTGCTGCAACAGATCTTTACACTCAAAAAACATTGGAAGAATTTCATAAATTAGAAGATATGGAATTTAGTAAACGTGTAATGAGATGTGACAATTTGACTAAAAATGAACCAATACATAGACTGAGATCAGAGTATTGTGATACAAAATGCCGACAAGGGTGGAAATATTGTCGTGATGAATAGGATTGATTACTGCCAAGAGATCAATAGGCAGTTACAGGATAATTCATGTTATGTGAAATTGAGTACGAATCCAATTACTCAAGCATCTAAGCAGATTAATGAAAGACTATTTGTTTGGAAGGAAGAGGGTTTATTAGATGAGGCAGAGTACAAATACTTGTATGTGGATAACCCCACCTATCCATTCATATATATTCTACCAAAGGTACATAATTCAAGAACCAATCCACCGGGAAGACCGATTGTTTCGGGGATTGGGGGAATGACAGAGCATTTGTCAGAATTCGTGGATTTACATCTGAATTAAGGATACAATGGATGTCCTCAATAAGTTGCAGGATGTTAAGTGGGAGGATGGTCTCATTCTTGCCACCCTGGATGTGGTAGGACTATACACCAGTATCAAGAATGAGAAAGGGATACCGGCTCTACATCACTTTCTGGGAACACGCAGTGCTAGATTAAGAGATCATTCCACTATGTTGGAAGAAATGTGCATGTTGATCTTGACCAATAATTATTTTCTTTTTGGTCACGATGCGGATCATCAAATAAGGGGTACAGCGATGGGCTCCAGGTTTGCTCCCTCTTACGCCAACCTTTTTATGGGGTGGTTCGAGAGGGAGCACGCCTGGGGTCGTGGTGCCAACAAATGACGGATCACATTTTATTTTGGGTCCGGTTCATAGATGATATTTTGATAATTTGGAGAGGTACAAGGGTAGAATTAACTGAATACCTGGGACATCTTAATGAGAATGATTTTAATGTGGAACGGACTTTGTATTACAGTACCAAAAACATACATTTCCTAGATGTAGAGTTATTTGTGGAAGGAGACAGAATCAGGAGTAAACTGTTCAGGAAGAGCACTTCCAACAAATTCAATACTTCGAGCTGATAGTTCACATTCCAAGTCAGTGATGCGGGGGATCCCGTATGGGGAAATGATAAGAATTAGAAGGAATTGCAGCAAATAAGTAGATTTCAATGCAGAATTAGACCAGTTACAGAATAGACGGCACCAGAGGGGTTATAGTAAGTACTCTTTGCGTGAAGCTAGGGGACGCATTATGAATGTAAAGAGAGAGTCCACCCTGGTAAAGAAACAAAAGATGATCTTGTAAGATCGATTAACCTTTGTTACAACATACACACAGAAGGATAGAATCTTTAAGGCATTGCACAAGAATTGGAATACGTTGAAAGGAGTACCAGGCTTGATGCATTTGATAGGAGATAAACCCGAGGTAATCTATAGGAGGAGTCCTACGATCAAGCAAATGACATACTGTATTCAGACGGATAGAACCTTTAAGGCATTGCACAAGAATTGGAATATGTTGAAAGGAGTACCAGGCTTGATGCATTTGATAGGAGATAAACCTGAGGTAATCTATAGGAGGAGTCCTACGATCAAGCAAATGATGTCTAAAAATTATTTGGAACCTGTGGTCGCCAATAATTACAATTGGCTTCCACAACCACCTAATGGTTTTTATGAATGCGGCTCATGTAATGTATGCAACCTGGGACTGAACAAGACAAAAACGTTTTGTTACAATACTCAACAGACATATGCAATTAAGGAATTTATTAATTGCAATAGTACAGGGGTCGTTTATGCAATTATTTGCGACTGTAATAAAGTGTACATTGAAAGTACTAAACGTTTATTGAAGCTCAGAATACAGGAACACAGTAGAAGCATTAGAAATAAAGATGATAAGTCACCACTTTACAGACACATTAGAGACAACCATGAGACGCAGAATAAAATCAGATTTCATGGTATACAGAAGATAATTCCAAACAAACGAGGTGGAGATTGGGAATTGAATATTAGACAAAAGGAGGCCAGATGGATCAGCAAATGTAGGACGGTACATGCGGGGCTGAACTGTGATAATGAGGTGCATTATTTTTTGTAAACTTAATTCAGTCAGGTGTGTTTTGAAGAGATGACTATTCAATAGTATTGTTGTTCCAGAAATGAGTTGTTAACGTTGGATCAGGATGAGTATTTTTTTCTTGACTTTTGAACTTATGAGTACCAACTTGCGAACTAATGGCTAGATGTAGGTAAATTATTTACCGATTCATAAATACTGAATTTTACTGATTCGGTATTCATGAATCGGTAAATCTAAAGTAGGTAATCATTCGGTATCAAATACCGAATCGGTATTTACCGATTCGGTTATTACCGAATCAGTATTTGCCATTGATTCCTATGGGCCTTAAAGCCCATAGGAATCAATTGCAAATACCGATTCGGTAATTACCGAATCGGTAAAAATACCGAATTGCCAAGGGGGACAGGGTGTCACTTTGACACCCTGTAGCACCCCTGTTTCTGGCTTGTGTGCCATGTGGCCATGTGGTATGTGTGCCATGTGGCACACATACATGCCCTAAGGGCATGTATGTGTGTCACATGGCACAGGTGTACATGCACAGATGTGCATGTACACAAGAATTAGTTATTTACCACCCAATAGTATTGGGTGGTAAATAACGAATTCTTAACGGCCTGTGGCACTGTTTACTGTGCCACCTACATCTGGATTTACAGAATCAGTAAATTTACCGATTCGGTATTTTACCGATTCAGTAAATTTACCGAATCAGTAAATTTACCGATTCGGTAAATCTCAAGCCCTCTAAATTGGCTGTTACCGACCGGTATTTGGTCTCCTACATCTGGCCCATAGTGTTTTAAAACACCTGGGGTGATGATTGAAAGAATAGTGAGGGTAACTGTTCATGGACTTAGTGTCTGACAATATCTGGGGTGACGCTGGAAGGAAGAGAAGAGAGAATAAAGATAAAAGCAAATAGGGATGTTAACTGGTCATGTTAGCATATACCGGGGTGGTGGAAATTGAATCCTTTAGCTTTGCATATGATAATGATTAGCTTCATTATTCTCAATGCCCGCTACTTTCTAGAACAAGACACACAGTGAAATGGAAAGGAATAATTTGTATATAGGGCTGATGTTAATACTGTGAGTAACTTGATACCTTAAATATTATGGGTTACCACAAGAGAACGGAGAGTGTGCATGGTGTATTGGGTTTTACTCTTCCGATTGTTTGCCAATTATGGGAGTGGGTACAAATGCAAATTTTATTTTTAAATTATTGAAGAACGAGATTTGAGAAGTAAATATATGGAGTAAATGGGACGGTTTTAACATCACCATCAGAAACGGGAGTTCATTGTACGTCAGAACGAATTAGGAAAGGGATATTTGAAACTTTACATATGCCTTTAAATATAGAAACGTATGAGCCAATTTGATTGGTCAGAAACAGCATTTCCTGTCTGTGAGATGGATTGTGAAACATGTGGCCACGACAGGAAATGGGATAGTGGACCAGAAAGGGAACTGCATAGGCTAAAGGGATGCCGTATGCTGATTGGTCAAAAACAGCATTTCCTGTCTATGAGATGGATTGTGAAACATGTGGCCACAACAGGAAATGGGATAGCGGACCAGAAAGGGAACTGCATAGGCTAAAGGGAAACCGTATGCGGATTGGTCAGTAACAGCATTTTCTGTCTATGAGATGGATTGTGAAATATGAGACCACGACAAGAAATAGGATAGCGGACCTGAGTGGGAACTGCATAGGCTAAAGGGACGCCGTATGCTGATTGGCAACTGTCATGGGATTGGTTAGCAACGTGGCAGTTCGATACATTTTCTGTGAATAGAATCTGATTGGTGGAACGGAAGAGAGGACCAGAGAGGGAACTAAGATGGTAGAAAAGGCGGGTAAATTGGGTCTTTGTGATTGGTCGAGTGGATTATTTAAGAGACCGGTGAAGCAGGGTAGCGATTTATCAGGATCGGGCGAGTCGCGGGACCAGAAGGAAGCGGTGTTGAAAACTCTTGATTGAAATAAGGAGGAAGGATATATTCTCTTCAATGGCCTTTAGATAGGGTATTGAGCACTTTACTGGGCAGATCAGTGACATATGGTTTCTTTCTTACTACAGCTTATTATTCTAATGAGAAAGACTGGTCCCTAGTGAAGCAAGATGGTTTTGGGGAACTGAACTTAACAAAATCAATGGTGAGCCTTATGTATATACATGGTAGAAACAGAACTGTATGAATTTGTGAGAGATAAAATAGAAAGTACTGTTAGTAACAACACACGAAGGACATGGGGAACAGCTTGATTTATTGATTTAATGTTGTATTGACTGGGGAAATGAGTGATAATTAGAACCATACCTGTTAGTACAGAGATGATCAAGAGCACATAGTCTACAAAGAAATTTTTTGGTTATATTTACAGGTTTTTATGTTAAGCAGTGATATTGACGCATATTGGAAGTTTTTTGAATTACACTAACACCATTGGAAAGGGACATAGCTACTCTATGGTGAGCATTTTATGAAGAACATAGGTGATATGGACATGTGAATTATGTGTTATTTTATCTTTAAAACTCACCTACGCCTGTCTGATTTCTACAGTTGGAAGTGTTTAAAACGTGCGCATATTTGAGGACTTATGTATTCATGCTTTATGGATCGCACAATAATGAAGGTATGGCTGCATCATATTGGAATTAGTATCAGAGAGATAAAAATGTGGGCACTGTAGGGATAGAGTGGACACTTACAAAATGAATGAATTAATGTGGATCCGACATACTTTTTCTGTTATTACCGGTTAGCTCATTACGAAAACTAGAATGGAATATTGGCAGGATGCTCATGGAAATGTTTGGAATTAATTTACAATGTACTAGATACGGTTTGATTGTTAATTGTTTTTTTTGTTTTATTATTTCGCAGCCCTGATGATGTCCAAGTAGGACGAAACGCGTAGGCTGTGTCATTGGCTGTATCATTTTGAACTTTTTGAAATATTGGATTTGTGATCATGAACTTTCTACATTGGATCGGATACATCTTGATTTGTTGGACAATATTGGATATTGAAAATAAAGTATTCACGGACTACAGTATTGGACTGGAAAAACATTCCTTCAATATTTTGGCATTCCTTCTCTTTTGATTTACTTGTGGACAATTTTGAGGCTTGGACGGCGAACCACAGGAAGAAGAGTGCCACGGCAGTTATACTTTGTTCAAGTGGATAATTTTTGAATATACCCATGTGCATACCTGGTATTGCCCTCACCGTCATGGTTTGATAAACCAAAGGGGGGGTCAACTTGAAGAAACAGACAGGCTGGCGACACCAAAACGTACACTGGCGGCATGCTGGGATCAAAGAACCAGTCGAAGCCGTCAATATGGAGGACACCGGTCACGGACCCATATAACTTCAGCATAAATTGTCGGGATTGCAGATACACAAAAAACCCAATCCAAAAACCCAATCCAAAAACCGGGAGGAACCCAACCTCATGGAGCAGGACTGGATGGGGAGGCAGCCACAGGATGGGGAGGGCGGAAGACTGGAAATAGACGATCTCACTCGAGTCGACCCGAAAAACACTTGGGCCACAGGGGCAGCAGCTTCTTTGATTTAACATGCTGCATTGTCAAAGGGAAATCTACTTGGGTGCCCAGGCAGCAGCCCCGGAAGAGGGAGGCAGCTAAGGGGTCAGGAGAGGGCATTCTCTCGGGATTCGTAACGGGCGCAAGCTCAGGGACACAGGGCAGCGGCGTCGCGGCATTCACGTTGCTGCTTTGTCAGGGGAACACGACTTATGCGCCCCAGCGGCAGTCCCAGAAAGGCGTATCAGGATGCCGATCAACCGTGGCCATGTCTGGAAAGTAGGCGACGGCTGGAGGGTTGATCCCCAGCCCATCTCCTCTCAGCTACCTAGGCAGCTCAACCGAAGCATCAGTCATGTTGATAGGGATCCACTAGCGTCTATTTGGATACTTGGTGGGTGTTGTAGCCGGACAACCAACTTCACTCAGGGTGGGAGGAAATGCCGGGTTGCAGTCCACAGATCCCCGGAGTGTAGGTGGTAGAAGGGGGGATAAGTCCCGGGATTAATGCCAAAAGTCAGTCCGTAGTCAGGGAGCTCCCGGACAGAGCTCCTCACCCGGCGGCCATCTTGATGTCCACAGTATGGTGTATTATGGATTTTAGGTCAACTTGAGTCAAAATGACAAGGTCCATGTTCACCACACACAGAACTTTACATGTACAAAGTGGTTTTCCAATGAAACAAAACAGGAGATAGAAAAATGATAGCATGTTAATGTAGAACATCCTGTTGCACCACAAAATTGGGAGAGGTACCCTATTATATGGGAAAAGGGACAGGGTTACACTGTAGAATCAAGCATCACGATCTGCAGCGTGAAATGGTAACTCTCCCCCATAGAAGTAAAACATTGTGGTGTTTTAATTCAAAATTTCAGTACAGTGGTCAAAAATGCGCTATTTGTGTCGTGTTCCCCAAAGGGCCTACTGTAGTTTTCTGTATGTTAGCCTGACAGTGCACGACATGGGCCGCGTTAGCTTTGCACAAGTTACTTGAATCATGTTTGCTTTTGTGCCACATGATTTTTTCACCCAGAATTTACATTTGTTTTCTCTTTCTGTTCTTTGCTGGGATTTAGTCTGAACAGCAGACAAGGTCAAACAGCAACGTCCCTTGTTATGTTCTGGTCAGTCACTCGCGCTAGATACAAAACAGTAATGCAGGTGTAGTTTATGAACATGTTAACTTTGTCATATAGGTATGCACATCACTAACACACAGAGAGATCAATTATTCCTGAGAGAAGATTAGGGCTGTATTTGAGATGTAATACATGCCTCTGTGTATGCTGTGGGGTCCGATGCTAAACCTAGAGATCTTTGCTTTATCATTTTTGCTTCTGTATAAAGGAAGGGAGGTAGGCTATTCGGTCTTATAATACGACAGTGCTTTTTTAATCTATGGTTTATGGACAATGCTGATGGTATGTTTGCTAGGCATTTGTTTTCTTATTGTGGCACATATACTGCATTTCAGAGCACAATAGTTTAAATAAACATTTCAAACTTCCTTTGTGTATCCCTCATATATTCTTGTGGACGAGTACAAGTGAGTGAGCGAAAGGGAGTGTCTTGTCACCGCGATCCCTGAGAAGGGTCGGGTGTGTTGTGTTCTGGAGTGTCAATTGTTCCTCTGGGTACCAGTAGGAGGGCAAGTGAGACGCTATAGCTAGTCAGACTCTGGCTCACGGTACTGAGGTGGAATGGGGACTCAATCCCCAACTACTGATGTTTCTATGATCCCAAGTATAGTTATGTTCCTGAGAAGAATCCCTGCAACATTTGCACAACCCTGAAATATGTTAGTTGTATTTCTCTTTTACACACATTGAAGATCAAAATAAGCTGGCCATGTCCACAAAAATCAGATACTATTGAGACAGATCTTCCAGCCAACAGACAAAATAGATGGAACAAGGTATATTTTACCCTAACAAAACATAATAATTTAACGTTTCTTGCATAAAAATAGCTTTTGTGTAACACTTTGCAATGGAATATGTAACTCATAATTAAATACAGAAGACTTGGCTCCCAATGACAGCTTTATAGTGAAAACATACTGCATCAATAAAAAAAATCTGCAATGAATACTTACAAAACAATAACAATACTCAAATGTTTGCATCAGATTTCAGAGGAATGCAATTTGCATTTTTATGAAACATAATGTGTAAGATAATTATATATATATATATCTTGTTTTAAAAACATAATTCAATCATAGTTATTGATACAGTAGATTAGTAAAAACTGATTGAGAAAAATAAAATAAAAGGATATTAACAATACATTATTATTTAATAGTACACACTTTGAAAATGAAAATACTTTAAATATTTTTTTTCTAATTTTCAATGCCACCTTAACACCAGAAATCCCTGGCGGCAATACTGAGGTGTAAATGACACAATTTGAGGGCTGCTTATGAATTTACCTCTGTGATAATTAGCTGCAAAGAAGAACAATAACTATCTTAGGACAAAAGGGCGCCCTATTGTAGACAAAAGATTATACACAGAATAGGGACCATTTCATATTCAACAGACAGGTAACAAAAGTAAGTATTTGTTCAAATGATTTTTTTCACAGTAAAGATATGGAGTACAAATACAAATGCTGACAGATATTGCTTTATATCCAATCAAAAGGGCATTGTTCTTTTCTGCTTATTATCCATACATTTCGGGAGCAGTGGTGTACTGTCAGTTTAAAGCTGCAAGATAAAAGCTATACAATCACTTTTGAGACATTTAAAAAAAGACTATTTACATTTTTCCTTAGGTTGAAAGTCTACATAGCCAACACGTTACAATCACAGAATACCGACATATAATGATAACGTGTAGCTAAATCTTGTGATGTAGGAACTGCAAATGCAGAGGGAGTGAATGCAAAGTTCATGTTTTTTTCTTGTGCAACCCCATCTTCGGCATGAACAGCCCTGATCTCTGAAACAGAATACGTCCTCCTTGTTTCCTTATGGTAGGAGCTCCACTTCTCATCGCCTTTCCCTTTTGGCATTCTTACGTCGGATCTGCGAAATGAAAACAGTAAAATGTTACATAGTGGGTACATTTACAATCCTTGAGTATGTATCCCTGCCTTGCTTCACATATTCTCCACACGATTTCTGACCTTTGAAACCTCTAACTACAAGATCTGGGTAAAACACTGATACAAATACCGTCTAGCTCAATCAGTCCAGGTGTCCGAACTATCGTTCCACTACTCCGTGCTATTCTAGCATTAGGGAGTGGAGCAAAATGTGTTGCCGCAATTATCAGACACTGCATGGTCTCAGCTCTTGCATGCTTAATTCACTGTTAAGGAAGAAGGGATTACTTACCTTTACTAACACTTTTTTATTTTATATTGGTTTGCTGTCCTGCACGTTCCACCATTTTGAAGATCCTCAAGCTGTCAGACTAGGTAGGAACACTTTCAATAAAACCCATACTACCTGGCAGGGGTGCTGAAGTACCTCCCTCAAAGTGGAACCAAAGGTCTGTAAAGGTGCCACTTGTGCTGGTGACCTCGCATTCAACTAATTCTCATACTCAAGAGATGTAGAGAGAAAAAGACAAAGCCACAAACACATATTAACGTGTAGCCAAAGGCCAACTACTTACTCCAAAGTGCCCAGGCGGGAAAGAAATGATGATCCTCTAGGAAGGAAAATATCCTTTAGGAAAATGTTACCAGAGGTGAAGTAACTTCTTATTCAAACGTATATTTCCTAGCCCCCATATTCGACCTATGCGGCAAAGCTTACCTTACGATGAGGGTCTGAGAAGCCCCAAGAAACATGTCCTAAACCAAGATATTATGAGGCTTTGCTTGCGCAAACCCCAACAATGTTTTGTGAGAGTATAAAGAAATAGTCGAGATGGAATCCAGTAGATTTCTAGAACACACTCCTCCAGAAAGCAGATTCATCTGCCTGGTCTTTTATGAAGTAAGTTGCAATTGCTTCTGGTGGTTCGTTTGGAGCCAAGCAGAGGAGGACCAAACTGGATAGGGTTTGTTTTGTCTCCAAGCTTTCCTTTAGTTTATGAGATTCCAGAAAATAGTTGATGATTCATCGGAAATACTTTGGACATATACAAATAAAAACGCAAAGCTCTTCCCTCATCACTTATATGCTTGTGTTCTCCCACTATGGTCGAAAACTGTCCTCTGAAAAAAATTGCAGAGGAAGCGAGAGTGCCCGCTGAAAAAGTGAAATTACTCTTAGCAGAAAGAAGGACAAGCTTTCTGAATGACTGGACGTGTTTATGGAGATTTACCTGGCTGTGCTTGTAATTCTTCAGCTGCAGTGGCTAAAGTTATACCATTAAGGAATCCTGTCAAAAAATGTGTCTAGACAAACAGAACACAAGCAGAGATTCACAGGGAGGTTTCATTAAGTCATCTCAAAATTCAGGTAGCACAACTGCGTAAAAAAGGGCTTAGGGAGCTATTTGACTGCGCCTTCAAAAGCCGCTAAATACTGTTCAGCAGTGACTGTATTTCATCCATTCCTAGCTAACTACAGAGCAAACTCAATAATAATATATACTTTTGTCCCCATTTCACAAACTTGCAAATCCTCCACATTACAATAATTTGAAGATGGTTTAACAGTGAGTGCAAAGTTAATTCTCAAATATGAAACAGCATATGGGGTTAAATGTTTCTGCAAAATTGCCAAGCTTGAAGAATGAGGTTCTGAATATTTAGATGCAAATTTGTATCCATTGTTGAGAAAGGAGATCCTACCCTCAAAGGTAGTTTTCGCAGCAACAATACACGGTGTCCAATAGAGCTCGGTACACAATATTCTTCACATCCAAAAGAACAAGTTAATTACCTTTGGTAATGCCCTATCTGGTAGAGAGACTATCTAACTGCAGATTCCTTACCGTAGAATATTTTCCAGGCGCCAGACTTGATCCAGAAAGCCTCGAGTAGTATCCGCGTGTGCAGGTAGGTGGTACATGACTCGGTGTCGGTGCCATAAGCGTCGTCAAAGCTGGCTGTGACTCACATGGTACCCATATTGACATCTCCCCAGAACGCTGACTTCAGTTTGTGACTTTTTCTGTGTCAGAAACATGGGTACTATGGCAGAAGGTCAATGACCAGTGTGCAGATGCTAAGGACCTACAAGGACCTTTTTATGGTGGAAAAGTTCGGTTTGCAGAACCAGGAGGAGGAGACGGTTGGTATGGAATCTGCGGCTAGATAGTCTCTTTACTATACAAGGCATTACTGAAGGTATGTAACTGGTTCATCCAACAGATACTTCTAGGTAAGATTCCTTACCTTAGAAAGCAATACCCTGCTGGAGGTGGGTCTGAAAAGTGACTCAGGCAAAAATGTCCTGGAGATCCGAACCGGAAAAATGCATGTCACAATAGACCGGACTGTTGACAGGGGTATTGTTTTGTAAACATGTGAAAAGATGCCTGCATAGCAGCCTGACAGATATCCAGTAAAGGGACTACGCAAGCTTACACAGTAGAAGCAGCCTTGGCTCAGGTCGAATGAGTTCAAAAGCTCTCTGAAGGTTGCTTCCTGACCAAAGTGTAGCATATCTCAATAGAGAGTACTATCCATCTAGAGATGGTCTGTTCCTGTACTGCTTTCCCGTTCTTAAAACTAGTGAACCCTACAAAGAATTGATCGTCCACCTGATATTCCTTGGTATGGTCTTCATAGAAGTTCACTACCATCTAGGGTCCAGGTGGTGTAGTTGCTCTTCCTCCTTGGACGGATGAGCTGGAGCAAAGAAAGTCGGCAGAGTATGGGTTTGGCCAACATGAAAGGGTGTTACAACTTTTGGCAGAAAGGATCAAAAGTTCAGAGAACCAGTTTGTCTGGAAAGAAGCTGGTATATGGAGGTTGGACAGAATGAGCCTGCAGATCGCTGCCTCTCCTGGCCGATGTGATGGCCACCAGGAAGACTGCTTTTATTGTCAAAAATGTGAGAGGATAGGTATAGTTTATATTCATGGTCTGCAAAGCATTGATGGCTGAGTTGGTCTGCCCTGGCTTTTAGAGATTACACCCGACGCTGAACGACCAGGAAAATGTCCTGACATTCCAGCCATGTCCAGATGTGCAGAGCCTCCTGGAAAAAGGTCCCCTACCTCACTCCGCCCTCCTTGTTGCAGTACCATACGGCGATAGTATTATCCATGAAAACCTGGACCACCATCCCTTTTATGTCACTCTTTTGAAACAGGAATAGAGAGCCCTACTGCAGGGTGCAACATATTTAAAAAGCATAACATGCATTTGATATGTTCTGACAGTAAAAAAAATATTGCTCTTTTCACTGTGGAAAGACTTGGTCACCCCATTGGCGAGCACAGGGTTACACGGGGACACTCTCAGCTGTGCTAACTCCTGAATGAAGCACACAAAGTTGCTACTACAAGGTATCAAACAACTTGTTACAGTAAACTAGACTTTGATACCAGACTTGTTGCCCAAAGTCTCCTGTGTCCTTCACGGTTGCACCTGGGGTCTGGGTCCTCAGGAGCAGGGCAGTGGTGACATGTAATCGTCCAGGGCAAAGAAGTGCCTGTGCTGGACGTGGCTCAGAGCAGGATATCAGGGAGAGATTCATTAAAAGGCAGTAGTGGTTCAGAGTGGGACACCCGCGGGTGAAGCACCACCATCAAAACATTGGTCTTGACTTACACGGATGGTAGCTGGAGGTCGAGGACTTCAGCCGCCCTCCTTACCACTATATGAAAAGAGGCCACTTCCTCCATAACCACACCAGGAGGAGAGACCAATCCAGCGCTTGGCGAGGTCTCCAGACCACTTGCATCCGACAGCTCCTCATACCAGTTGTAGTCCTCTGACTGGGTAAAAGGGTCTACTGGACGTCAGGGCAGGCATAGGGGATCCCTCGGAACCACCCAGCTAAAATTCCTACAGGGCCTGTCAAGCAAGGTAGGCAGTGTCTCTGACTTGGACAATCTGTGTGGTCTGGTTGTCGCCTGTGTTTACGTCACCAGTCCAGATCCGTGTCAGGAACGCCTAAGAACTTGACGCTGCTGAGTGGCATTGGTGGCACCAGGAACTGCGCCATGGAACCAAATTCAGGAGAAGGTAGTGGTTTGACAACCAGGGTTAGTCTGGATCCAGAGGCTGGTGAACACCGAAGAATCCCCTTCTCAAACTCAATGGGACAACATTGCAAACTTTCTCTCTCAAAAAATAGAAAACATATATCAAAAGATTACTTCAGCCAACTACCCAGAGTTAGGTCCTAGCATAGACCCTCCCTTGATCACACCAGATGCCTTAACCCGGAGAAAACTTTCCAGCTCTTGTGACGTTCCAAGTGGATGTTCTCCTAAGAACAGTCAAATCAGGGCCCCCACTTGACCATATACCAGCTAAGACCTCTGCCATGCTATCTAAAACACTTGCCGCTCCCATTTGCTCAATCCTTAATAGAGCCATGGAGGAAGGAAGCCTTCCCCTTGAGTGGAAAGCTGCTCAGATCATCCCCATCAGGAAGAACCCTAAAGCCGCTCCGGAAGATGTTGCTAATTATCGTCCCATCTCTCTGCTTCCTTTACACAGCAAACTTTTAGAGAAGCACATAAACAAGCACGTATCAGATTTTGTCGAATCCTCTAATCGTCTTGACCACTCACAATCCAGATTTCGACCTGGGCACAGCACTGAGTCAGCGCTGGTGGAAGTCACTGTTAACATACGAATGCTAGCGGACAATGGTCCGGCAGTACTCCTGGTGCTGCTTGACCTAACTGCAGCTTTCGATACCATCTCCCACCAGATCCTGCCCAAACGTCTAGAGGACATAGGCATCCAGGGAAAGGCCTTGAAATAGTTGACAAATTTCTTAACCAATACAACTCAAACCATCAACTTAGGCTCTTTTCGCTCACAGACATACAAAGTCACCAAGGGGGTTCCGCAGGGATCTTGCTTGAGCCCCACATCATTTAACATCTATATTACCCTCTTGGCCGGCCTACTGAGGAAATTGGGCTTCATTCCTATCTCTTATGCTGATGACACACAACGTCTCCTCTCCTTTGATAAATCCGACCCCAACATTCAATCCACCTATTCGGAAGGTATGAAAAGCATTCTGCATTGGATGAGAGAAAACTTCCTTTAACTCAACACTGAAAAATCCGAAATTGTTGTTCGGAGAAGCAACAGTTATGTTATGTTATGTTATATGCACTTATAGAGCGAGCGATTACCCATGGGAGTCCTGGCGCTTAGTACTGGTCATCCTGGGAAGCTGAAAGAGTGCTACTGTGAAAAAAGCCATGTTTTCAGGCCCTTCCGGAACATAAGGAGATTCGGGGCGGTTTTGAGGGCGAAAGGGAGCTTGTTTCAGGCTCTAGAGGCACAATGAGTAAAACTCCTGCCTCCCCAGTTTAATTTTTTAGACATGGAGACTTGCACTTGTTTAGTACTGGTGGATCGTTATGTTCTCCCAGGAACGTACCAGTTAAACTTTTGCCTAAGAAACTCCGGACCAATACCGTTAATAGCTTTAAAGACTATACAGAGAGCCTTAAAGCGAGTTCTTTGTTTTATTGGAAGCCAATGTAGCTTCTTAAGCTCTCTTCTAACGGAAACAAATTTAGGTGTTCCGGACAGCAGCCTGGCCGCTGCGTTTTGGACTAATTGGAGTCTGTTCATATGTAGTTTTTGTATTCTTAAATATAGGCTGTTACAGTAGTCCAAGCGCGATGTTATGAGGGCCATGACCACTGTCTTGAGATTGCTCTCGGTTAGGAAGAACTTGATTTTCCTTATGATTCTAAGAATCATAAAGCAGGCTGAGGTCACCAGGCTCACTTGATCCACCATGGCAAGTTTGTTATCCACTAGTACCCCCAGGTTTTTGGCCTTCTTAGTGGGTATAGGGCAAAGGCCCAGGTCTTCTGGCTACCATTCCGCTGTTCACACCTGTGGATTATTCCCGAACTTTAAGACCTCAGTCTCATTAGAGTTAAACAGTGAGATGGTCCCCCAGCTGTTGGCCTGGGGAATTAGGATCAGCCCCTTCCCCATAACAGGTAGTGAAAAATCTAGGAGTGCGATTAGACCAGAAACTAACATTAGAGGAGCATGTGAACATTACTGCCGGGGCATGCCATCATACACTCGGCCTCCTGTGAAGGGCTTTCCCTCTCCTGCCACTAGTTATACGTAAAACCCTAATCCAGGCTCTGGTGATCAGCCGCTTGGACTATTGCAATGCCCTGCTGATTTCTGCAAAGGAAACTTCCCTTAAAAAACGACAAGTAGTCCAAAATACCGCAGCCCATTTGGTGATCAATGCCCGACTCCTGAAGCGCATCTATTTCGTTACTTCGAAAACTACACTGGCTTCCAGTAATAAAGAGAATCATGTTTAAAGTCTGCTGTATGGTGCACAAATCCCTAAACAACATGGGCCGTGGCTATCTGACAGAAAAGCTGGTCAGATACACACCGTCCAGGCCCTTGCGATCGAGTCACCAAGCGCTCCTTCACACCCGGTGCTTCAAATTAGCCCGCATGGGCAGCAAAGCTTTCTCCCACCTTGCTCCACGTTACAGAAACCAACTCCCCATCCAATTGCGCCAATTTACCAACTTCCTGGCCTTCAGCAAACTGCTGAAAACTTCACTGTTCTGAATCTTTTTCCTGGGTTGGTCACGGGCAGTCAAAGCGCGGAGATACCCCGATGGGGGTGATTTGGGCGCTCTACAAATTACATAAATAAATAAACCTGTTGACGGAAATTTGGTTGGTGTGCCTCCTGGACCCATGGGGACTGAAGGTGCGTGCTCCAGATGCCCATAAAACTTCATGAGTAGGCAGGGGTTGCTCCAGCTCCAAGAAACTCAGAGAGGAGCAGAGCAGACCCAGGCACAGGCTCTGCAGGTGGAATGAGGGAGCAAGGCAGTGGCGGCTGGTGACATTTGAAAGTGGTGGGGCGGAAACTGATAATCATACTGCACCGTAGCGAGCGAGCGTAGCGAGCGAGCCCGAACCCCCTAAGGAGGGTTCGGGGGGAATTCCCCCCGAGAAAATTTTGAAAAAATTGTGGAAAAATGGTGCATTTTCAAGCAAATTTGAGAAAGCAGGAAGGTTAATAAAGCAATTGTGAAAGTGCAGGTATTACATTATTGAAGAGCTGTCATATAACAGAGGTAGCTGGTTATTCAGTATAACCACAGAGCTTCATAACAGGCTATGCCAATGAAAATACTGGCTGCTACCCGCTGTTATGGCTGACAAATTTGAATAGCGACTGCCCAAATCTATTTACAAGCCACAGGTAATAGAGCTGGAAAATTCAAATGCTTTCGACGGTGGACCAAAACATGGTTTATAGGATGGGGCCTTGCCCTAACAACGGACCACATAATTACTACTGACATATAAAAATAACTATAACAATTTGCACTGCAGGCGAATTTAAATATTGCAAATCCAAATGTGTTTACACGATACAGTTGATGCGCATTAAAATTCCACGGACCAAAAAGTAACTGTTTACTAGACCTTAAGAAAACTTGGTCAGAACAAATTTTATTAATCAGAATTTGTAGTGTAGAAAACAGTTCCTTTCTGTGCACCTTAAATTACACAGAAAGCATTGTAAATGATAAAAGCGGAAAAATTTGCTGCTGCTGGCTAGTGCTGTGTTTTTCTGATTCAAAAGTGCGTCATGGCTTGAAACACCCATCCCTGGGCAGTGCAGTGGGGCACCTCGAGGCGAATTCAGCCTGTTATCACTCCATATGAGATAGCCTCCCTACCTATCCTCCCCAATCCCCTCCACCGAGATAGAGGACAGATACGGCAAAGCCTTCTGAGACACCAACAGGCCACATAAATACTCTACTGTGAGCCTAGCTCTCTGGAACACTCGTTGGATGTGGGAATGAAATTGGAAGCAACCCAGGAGAAGCAGTGGGAGCTTTTCACGGGCAAGGCCAGGGAAGATATTAAGCATGTATTGGTCCAGTTTCTCCCAGAGGGTGTGCACTGTATTTTGTTTTAAAACAAGATAAAAATACATACTTTAAATGGGATCACCTCGGCTTTTGCCCAGGCACACAGGCCTTTCTTAGGCCATGCTTTAGATCCCCACAGTATTTCCCAAATTTATGTGTTATTGTTAGTCAACAAACGCAGTAAAATGGGATTTTGAGCCAGGAATTTGCTAACTTTCTAACCTCACATTCATTAACCCACACAGCAACCCTCCATGCATTTTAATATGTCTTACACAGTTATATTTACGTTATAAACCTCACAAGGATGAAATGTGGAGCCAGGCCGCATCTAACTATCCAACTCTGCCAAGGGCCCGCACCACTTTTAGAATAAGAGTTACTCTTAGAGATGACACCACCCCCACCATCCCATCCACAGGGTAGCCCACCCCTGTCTTATTTTGCAGAGTTGTGCACACTTTAAAACAATGACAGAGGCACATGTGGGTAGAAATGTGGTGTATAACCAAAAGAGCCTCCAGGAAGCTCCGATAGCTTGGAGTTCAAATTGCTTATTCTTGCTGATGCTGTTCTTAAGGCACGCAACCCCACAACTTAAAAAAAAAAGTTAAACAGTATTCAGGACATTTGCTCCCACCTAGATGTGCCCAAAAGCTAATTCAAAAGCATCCTACTGGGAAATTACACGTGTTTTTATAACAATATATCCTTAAAAAGAAGCGAAAATGCAGCAATAATAATAATTTTAAAAACCGCTTTGAAATCCTAATGGTGTTTTCTAGTGTTAGACGTGTCAAAACTTGTGCAAGCAGATGCCGCCTAAAAGTGATTATGGTGTTTTAACAAATTACCAGGGGACTGATGCTTCCCGCATTGCAGGATTTATCCCTTTCCCAGCAATTCACATCAATGCCTGGCGGATTCACCAGCCCTAATCCCTGCTGGGCTCTCTCCGGTAAATATATATATAGAGGCACATCGGTCGAAAGAAGCAATACGGGCCACACCTCCTCATTTAAATCTCATCATACTCTGATATGCATCTGCTCTTCTATGAGCCTGTACGTAAGGTATTCTGGGACGTGTAGTCAATTAAATCCAAAGAAGGATGCTTCTTATGGTAAATGCCCAATGTAAGCTTGAGCCCCAAGGAAAGGTGTGCTTCTAAATTCGGAAAGCACGCTCCACATTTAAGTCCATTTGAGACTCCGTGGCCCCCTGCAATCCCGGGGTGGTGTGACTTTTATTAGTTGGAATCATCACTGGTGTTTATTCTCTGAGGGTTCCACATAGGCAACAGTTAAAAAAGATGCCACATAATACGCTAAGCTATTTGTCCAGGATGTGCCTACAATCTTTCTCTTGGGCATTACCGTAATGTTAGCCCCTCCAACAAAAAGCCTAGTCATTGCTATTAAGTGCAGCTCATAGAAGACGCATCTAGTACAGAGGGCAGTTCAAAATGAAATACATACATGAATACACACATAGACGTCACTTTTCGGATCCCTCTATTGATCCCACTATTGAGGTTTACCTGTTGGGGTTAGTGCAGTGGCCCAGATGTCGTGGGTTTATTGCACCAGCTCCTTTAGAGCTGCACGTGAATGAAGGAGGGCGATGATAATGATGTAGCAAGAGTATCAGGAGCTGTGAGATTTAAAATTGTTCCCTTATAAGCTATATGTATCATGTGATTGATTGGGGTAAGCAAGGTTCAGAGCTAACAGAGCACTATTTGTAACCTGATTAGCGTAAGGAGCCTGGGATGTCCCAGCACATTATTGCAGTCCTTGGAGAAGGCTGGAAAGAGATCTGTCCCATGGGGGTCGGAAGAGCACTGTGCAGGACTGAACCGAGCAACCACTGCAATACATTATCAAAACAGCGAGCAGACACGGCGTTACAAGCATCATGAAAAAAACACACAGCTCTGTCTGGCAAATTTTTCTCTATAAAATCTGCTTTGCACAAGTCATTTAAAAAAAAGGGGGAAAACCAATTTTCTTTTAAAGGAACAGAAAAACATTTGCAATTAATTTTTTTCGGACCCCAGACTGAACAGTTATGTCCAAGGTGGGGTGATGAGTCCAACTTAATCGTAATTGATCCGTGAAGGTGTGCGTGGCCCGTGCTGGGTTTGGTAAAATTACCTCACCCTGAGGGTTGTAGACTAGAGACAGCAGACACATACTTGTGCTGTGATTTGCCAGAAGGCCTGCTGTTAAGCGGTTCTATGAAAGAGAACAGAATGACAGCCCCGGGCACCATGCCTTTTTTTACCTGTCAAATGCAGACAATGGCAGGTACAATACTGGGTATGCACCTCGTGTGCCCACTCTTCACTAGATGTTCGGAATTACTAGTGGCACACATTTTCTGTAAAAAATGCAGGCCAACAGGGACACAGAATAGTTTCATTACTAAAAAAAAATCTTTGTTAAAACACAGTAAAAATACAGCAATGGATAACATTTTGACTTCCAGCCACACTAGTCCAGAGAAGTCCAACTATCAGTGCCATTCACTTTGGGGCTCTGATTGGAAAGAGGATAGTCACTGCATAGAGAAAGAAATACTCTAGACTCACGACAGAACCCGGAGCCATGAGATGAGCAGCCACTTCTGAGTATATGTTTAGTTATGGAAATAAATCATATTCTATAAAATACGAGCGAAATAAATAGTAAACCAGAACAACAAGCCCCACGTCTGAGTACAAAAGGAAAGATTTGTGTTCCAACACAAGCATACATGCAAACATGAAAAGCAATGCCGCCAGCTCTTCAATTAACGTGGTAATACATGCAAACTGCTATGAAGAACTGGCTGTATGATTTATCACATTAAGGGCAGACATTTTGGCTTTCCCAAAGCTTTTTTTGCCACTAGCACAATCCGAATTTTAAGAGTGAAGCCAAGCAAAACAGTGCTGGGGAATTAATCAATGGCGTTCTTTGAAGTAACCTAGTATTAAATCACAGTATACCTTTTCCGTTTCACCTACTTACATGTAAACAAGAAAGAAGAGGAGATTCAGATAGGCACAGGGAGATTAAAGCGCCAGACTTTTAGTTCATGCCAAAATGTAACCGGCATGACCACCTTATAGTAAATGCAACAGTCTCTCTCTTTGCAGCATTATCACTGAGCTTGCAGCCAGCTTGTGCACACAGTTTTAGAACCCTAAAGCAGCCCAAGCACGGCACAACAAATAATTCCCAGAAGTCTTTTCAGTCTTGAAACAAAGAGGAAGTTGCGGGGAAATATTGTACTGCCCTGCCTCTGAAACTGCACGTTAGATCAATGAGTATGCCTACAAATCAGTTATATACAGCTAAAAGGCCATACTCCCAAATTTGAAGTGAAAAGTTAATATGTTTTTTATACAGCTATTTCAAATGTATTAAAAAAAGTTTAAAACCCACACTTATACACATGTGCAACTCCCACAAAAGAGTTATGCTGGCCGGATGCCCATCTTCAGCAGCAAAACACCAATGCTCAGGTTGTTAATCTAGGTCTAACACACAAATCCCTGGAAGGTCTTAGGTAATCAGTAACCAACCATGAATATGTCTGCAGCTGTTTCTGGAGATGCACTCAACAAGACCTTGAATAATCTCAAACTGTTTCCTCAACCACAGAACCCTGTGCCGAAAAAACATCAAATTGTTCTAGTCTGTTATCAAACTGATCTACACACGTTACTGGGGATTGTCCCTCAAACGCTTGGATGTCATATTTACGCAGCTTATTCAGAAACTGACTGCCCATGAATCAAACTTTACCCAACTACAGACCTATGTCCCTTCATCACATAGCACTAAAATCCTCAGAACTGCTGTTAGCTCACAATTATCAAATTATTTGGAAACAAATAACCTCCGCAGTGACTTTCAGTCAAGGTTAAGACTGTGTAGCGGTACCGAAAATACATTACTAAGCATTAAATAACAACTGCTTTCCACAATGACCAGAGTAAGTATCCTCGTAGACATGCTTTATGTATTCGATAAAGTAGATTTAAAAAAAAATTATCTAATGTGCCAGTGAACACTTTTGGCATGGACAAAATTGTACTCTAGTGGTTACGTTATTCCTCTGAAACTTTACCTCCTCCTTAAAATATCACAAGTGACACAAGGGCTTCCAAGAGTTTTCCAAAAAGTCCTTGCCGACAACTACACCACTGAAGGCCTTCCACAGCAGCCATATCACTGGTTATTCGTTTAAGTTCACAGTTAAATTGAAAGAAAGCTCTAATAATAATGAAAACCAGTCAGGGTATTGGCTTTTGCTTTTGCCTATTGAAATGCAAAGTACATGCATACATAAACTCAGAGGGTGAAGTGTTGTTTGCAAGCTGTGGTGCACAGTGAAAGCCATGTTAATGAACGAAATTAAATAAGGGGAGTAGAAATTAGAAAATTCAAATGCTAATTTCATCATTGGCGAGAAAACCAAGGAAATCACTAGGGAAGTATTAATATTGCATCCAATTGAATGTAGAAACAACCAAACAACAAAGGGATTGAACTGTTACACCTACTGCTTGTCAAAGATTAAGAAACTATGTCAGGGAGTTCACGAACAGTCCATCAGTGAGCTGCATGGGTTTTCTTCTCTACCTCAGCCCATGTCTGTAGGCAACTTTAGAAACTAATTGTTCTGGATGACTTTGGAGAAAACCCTTTAGGCGCCTATTTCTGGCCACGTTGTAGTATATTTGACCCAGAATAATAACCCGTAGCTGCGATATTACGCTATTACCATATTGGAAGGTGTCAAGGAGTGCTAGGGTAAACAACTTTACTTTGCAGATAAATTGCAGCAAGAATGGTTTTAAAACAAAACAGGATAGCATTTTGGAAGGTGGCCTTGTATCACTAGTGTCTGGTTTCCATATATTGACCAAACCTGTCTGTTTTTTGTACTTATGGGAAAACTTCAGTGGGGTCTTCCTATAATGACTCTTTGATCAGGCAGTTATTAAACAGTCCATGTTCTGGAATCCAAAGATAGGGGACCATACATTTTCTATATATGTGCTTGACTTTTTGAATTCGTCACCAGGGAATATCAAACAGCTGCTCATCCTGATGAAGTTCCAAAGGGCTCTCAAAACCCTACTTTGTTATCTCAAATTGTCATTGGGTGTACTTTTTACTTACTGTTCAGACACACACTGCTTTTTTGTCTTATTTATTTGATAAGTGAAAGAGACACCTAATTATGTAGATATATTACATAAATTCTCTAAAATAAGGAAAAAATAACCAACACAACGTGCATTATAAAACTCCTAAATAAAATTGATAATGACTGATTAGGTCAGGGAGTTCACGAACAGTCAGTAGTCCATCAGTGAGCTGCTGTGATTTTACACGTGTTCCAAGGCCCATGATATAGGTGTGTGAACTAGGACACCCTCTGGCACCCACAGCAATATGTAATTACTGAGTGCTAAAACCGGGCCATTGCAGAAAATACCGCAGATTATCACGGAGCTGGCAGGCAATGTGTGCAGGAGGGCCAGTGTGAAAAGAAAGGAGCGAGTGAACAGCAAGGGGAGGGGGGGGGGGGGGAGGACTCGTCATTTTTCAACAGGCGCTGGAATGTGGGAGGAAGAAGAGAGTGTGAAAAGGGGTAGATGTCATGTGAGGCCACAATGAACGAAACTTTTTTTTTTTAAACAATAATAAAACAAATACCTGAAACAACTAAACTCGCCTGCTCATTACGAGGCCTATGTCCGACCACAAGTTGGTTTCTGTCTGCTCTGAAACCAACCCACGTGTGAATCACTGGAAACAGCCATCTCGAGTCTGCGCAGACTCGATTTCTCAGCTTCCAGTCTGTTTACAGCCTTAACCCCACCCTTTCCCAACTCGTCACAGTGACGAGTTGGGAATGGGTGGTGTGACCAATTCTCCATTCCCTGATTGACGTGAAGCCCCGGGATTACAGGGCTTCACTGCAAAACGCCCAGGGCTGATTTCATCCCCACGGCATCAGGGGGTGGAGACTGGTCCGCAACTCCATGCTTTTGCCGAGCTGATGACATCACAAGCCCCAGGGCTGTGAGATCGTCAGCCCGGCAAAAGCTGTAGACATTGCCACTCAGCATCAGCCTCGCTGCAGAATGAATCATCGCAGGTAGTGTGTGCGCACCCCCGACCCTGAAATAAAAAATAAGAAACTATCATGCATTTTTAGGCTGTGTGTGTTCACTGTGTCTCTAACACAAAACAGTGAAACACAACACACTTTGCTTTTTTGACGAGTGCCAGCTAAAGTTAAGGGGGCGGAGCCCCGACGCCCTCAAGGAGAAACCGCCCCTGGAGCAAGGTATACACGTGACATTATTCCCGCACATCATCCAAGGACCTGGACCAGCACAGTTGAAGTCCTAGAGCGCTTAAACTTCTTATGCTTGTGGGACTTAACTGATGATGACTTTGAAAGCGACAACACTGACGTGGGCTCTGAGAGCGGGTCCAGAACATTCAACTTGACCAGAACATGGAGCTGAGTCTTCCAATGTCGGGCTGCCAGGGTCTTCATCTCCTGCTCCTGAATCTCTTTGATATTCATGGTGTGGCAGTCGAGACAGTTCCTGGAGTCCTGATCCAACTGTTCTTTTCACAACCGTTTCACATGTTCCTTCGAAGCAGTTTTCTGCTTTTAATTAGGTAATAATAAAATATACATTTAATACTCTTATTTTTTTCATCTGAGCACCTGCTTGTGTTTTTCTCTGGGGACTCATTTAATTGTTACACTCTGTACTCATTGCATCTTTTTCTTTCACAGCCTTGAGAAAGCCCTGGTTAACTTGCCACATAGGGCGAAACACGTGTCGGCGGTTTCCTTTTTTTGTAAAAAACGTTCTAAAAAAACGAGCTAAAAAAGGAGTGAAACCATGCACAATGGATCTATAAAGCGGTGAATGCAAATAAAAACTACCATCATTTAAACCAATTTGGACTATTGTTCTGTGTTATATGAAGCAATTACCCTATTGGCTAAAACAGATAGTTTGTAAGGAAGGAACATATGCTTACACCTCAATTCTTACTTGTTAATACGAAGCTGGAAAGGTCCAGAGCCTCGAGCAAAGTTCCACCAGAACTACAGGAATTAATATCCAGAATTAGGGTCTCTGGACCCTCCATTATTGCCCCGAACTTTAAAAGCAGGAACCTATGCCAGAATGCTATGGGGGGGGCAATATAGTTAGGTGTTGTCACATCTGGGGAGCATGGAGTCATGACTGGAGTTGTGTGGCACTACTTTGCAGCATTGGAAGGCTGTTGCTAGGGAAAGAAATGTCCAGATACCGTGTAGCACCTGGAAAATATCTGTAAGGTGAGGAATATGCAGGAAGATATATTATCCATCAAACACAGACCTTATAAACTAGGCCAAAGGTATGCTCAAAGTCAAAGAAGAATAGATGTCTGAAGGAAGGAGCTATGTTTCAAAGACACTTATTCAAGATGATCCCCATTTCGATGTGGGGGAACTCATTAGAATAGCAAGACAATCTATAAAAGATCCAGTGTTTGATGACTTACCATTGGTTGTAGTTTCTCGGGGTGAGGTCAGAAGACTAATTCAAGCCCTCCACTAATGGCAACGAATGGTGTAAAAGGTATTGATGTTCAACATTATACACTGAATTTTTTTTTGTGAACATGCAAATGAGCTTTCCATTTTGTTATTGTTAATTAGCACCTCAACATCGCACAATCTGGCAACCTAGGTGGAATGTGAAATAAAGCCCTTTTTCTGATAGTGTTGGGCCAGAATACGTTTCACCTTACTCTGTTTTATGGCTTTTGGTGAATCAATGAACATGTGGCACAAAACGCAACAAACGCACATCGTGCCAGCCAAATAAGGACCGGGCACGAACATCTCTCTCTCACAATTCAGGCATGGCTTAAATCCCATAGTCTTCAGTGCAGACATGCCCAGACTTTGTAATACTATCAATCCTGATAAAAAGCGAGGCCATATAGAGAGAACAAATATTAAACAGTTATTTATGAATCGTATCCAATGAATTAAGAAAAAAGAGCTGATAGTCAAAGCCACATGAATCTTTATGAAACAGAAATGCCCCTTCTTAGGAGATATCTTAATATGTGGCTGGTGCCAACTACACTCAGTGTGAGGTATTGATGAGGTTTCCTCCAAGTAAAGTTTACTGTTTGAGGAAACTACAAAGACAAATAATCTGAAAAAGCAAGCCATGGCTCTGACTGCTTAATATTTTTCCTTGTGAGAGACACAGTCGCCCCTTCGACTGCCAATAATTTGGAATGTATACATAAAACGGGACTCCAACCTGAAATTCTCATACTTATCACTTTGATCTCAACTGACGTCAGATTTTTATTTTACTGACCATCTAAAAGATTTGCCCATACTGATCAACTATCCCACTCGTCTGCCACAATATCATCTACCACTCCGCAAAATCAACTTCTCTGTGTCACGCAGCCCCTCAACACATTAGATGACTCTCCGAAGGCCACTTTTTTTTTAAAAAAAAACCTCCTCTTTACCAGGCCCTCTCCCATTACATCCCAACACATGTGCTGCACCTTTAAAACGAAATCTTCACTATGACAAGCAAGTGTAGACTAAAATATGTTTGCTCAATATAAATATATCAGGCAAATACGAGAAGTACAAAAGCCAGCAGGAATTACATTTGCAATTAAGAACAAATAATGTTCTCTTTCTCAATCCAATTGTCTTTCCAAACACAAAAACAAAACAGAAATAAATATATATATACAGAAGACGCAGAGTACAAAAACACTACTTTGATACCACTTTTATCGGATCTGGGGAATAGAAGTATACATAATAAAGGTAGACTTCATTCCCTGGAGGTGACTATGGTCCACACCAGAACTTGTACACTACACCGCTGCTCTACAGGATGTCATCTCAGCTGGCCACTCTGTTAAAATCCCTTGGCTCCTGCATATTAAAGTGTTATTATATCATATATTTGGGCTCCTGAGCACTGGGTGAATCTAGGTAATACTAATTATCCATCAAAATCGGTCCTGAAAAAGCTTTACTGGACAGTAATTGAGATTAAATCTCTAAGAAGATCAGACCTCCCTAGAACATCTTGTGAATTCCAGAATATGAAGGACCAGATAGGATATGAGGCATAATGGGATCAAGTGACGGGTACCAGTCACAGAAAACTGTACTTTCAACCTAGAGCGAGGACTCTCCTGCTGAGGGTTTTCACAAAGCGTTGGTCTGCAGGGGCCGTTGGCACCGGTCTCCTTTGCCCTAACACGATCGAGAGTGTCCCCATGTTATTTCTGCCTCTCCGGCGTATGCAAGCCCTAGCAGGTACTGGTCAGTCCCTGTTTGCAGGCAATTAGGCCAGCAAAGTCATTTAGAAGCTCCATTTTTTGAGGACGGACTCTAGTCTACCCCTAGCTATTTCTCTTGATAAATTCCTTGGGCTATGTGGATATTGCGTAGAAAGCTTTAATCACCTGTACAACATACATTGTAGTTGATAAACCCTGTGACTGTAGCTGGCACTTAGAAGTGTTAATATGTTTTTTAAATGTATATTTATGTCTTCGGCCCTTACATTTTTAAACTGTTTATCATTATGGAGAAGTTTTATCACAAATTATACTGTATTTTTATCCTAGTTTGCTTTATATTTGTATTGTGTTACATTTTATGTGTACTTTTATGACCCTAGTGGCTGAAAGAAAGTATATTGAATGACTGAATGAAAGACACACAACTGACAAACTAGGGAGTCACTAAGGTGTTCCAGGTGATAAGGTCAGAAAATGTACGTGTCTGAATGGCACTTCTGCACCATCCCTATCAGCACGCAACGCTGCTTAGACCAAACTCACCAGTCTCGAAAACTTATGGCCAACCATCCACAAATAATTATGAAGATTCAATATCCTGAGCAACAAGACTATGCTTTCCCTACACTCATTATGGGACGCTAGCTAACAGCATACTATCACGAATAAAACTTAGTAATTACAAGTTATGGACAGTAATTTACAATCCTCCAGCTGTCTGACATTTTCACCACTGCTTTATGTAATGATTTTGGGAAAAATCATTAATACAATACCTGCCGTTACCCCACCGTCTATAAAATCTTAACATTTTCTGCACAACTGTAAGGTTGACGATCAATGTCACTGATCATAAATGAAATCGCCCTAATATCAATCCCCCTTTCTTTAAGTGTGACATACCTACACTTTTCCAGCTTTCTTGAACACTGCGCTCTTCAACCGACTTGCTCAATAGTCATAAGTAGTAGAGCTAAAATATAGTAGCTGTTCCCCTGCATTATTTGATTTCCTGTGTTTTAACATGCCATCACAGTTTTTACTTCATGTCTTGACACATTACAGATTGGTCCGCCTCTCCCTATGCTAAGTGATCCTCTGCTAAAAGTTTCAACAAGGATAGATGTGCTTCTGGCAAAGAAAAAATGAATGGCACTGCACTGGATTCTCAAATCAGAATAGTAAATTACTTACTGTCCGTAACAAACTTTCTTGTGGATACTATATCTATCAGCAGATCCATCACCACTTTAATATCCCAGGTGCAGACTAAAACTGGAAACTTTCAATAGCTTTTCCAGATCAGTAGGGGGTGCTGGTTTCATGTCAATGCTGGAAGCAACACCAGTTATGTCACCGGAGCCAAAAAGGGCCCTAATGCACAAGTTACTACTTGTGTAACAATATATCTGTAAGAGACATTAGTTACTGATAGATTCCTTACCTTAGAATATCCCAGGCGTCAGACTGGATCCGGAAAGTTTTTGCTTAGTAGTTACCCCTGAGCATCAGTAGGTGGCGCCCTGCCGCTCAGAGTCCGTCACTGGCGTCCTCAGCAGCGCTGAGATGACGTCACGGAGAGCACTTAGTCGCCACCCATGTCCGCCGACGTCAGTTCTGTACATGACTTTCCTCGCCAGGAACGCAGAGCCTTGCAAAATACTGACCATTGGTGCATAAAACTAGGGCCCTAAAAGGGGATGACCTTAACCCTAATAATCAGTTCGCAGAATGGGGAGGATGGGTGGGGCGGTAAGGAATGTATCACTAACCAATGTCTCTTACAGATATAACGTTACACAACTTGTGCATTTGAAAGAGACACGTTAGTGATAGATTCCTTACCTTAGAATAGATACCGCAGCAATACCAACCCGGGTGGGGGGTCTGCAAACAAAATTACACCAGGAAGTCCCGGAGAACAGAACGGACAAAGAAGCCGTCTCTTCCGGACTTGACTGTCAAGGCATTAGTGCTTGGTAAATGTGTGCAGCGAGGCCCACGTAGCTACCTGACAAATGTCCTGCAAGGGAACGCCACGTCCCAAGGCAGTAGTGGCTGCAGTTGCCCTGGTCAAATGGGCACGCAGTCCCACAGGAGGCTCCTTCTTGGCCACGGAGTAACATGCTTTGATGCACAGAACGACCCACCGGGAAATGGTCTGTTTGTGCACAGCCCAACCTTTTTTGGCGCCCACGTAGCCAACAAAAAGCTGTTCGTCCACCCGGAACTGTTGTGTATGCTGCAGATAGAATGGGAGCGCACGTTTTGGGTCCAGGCGGTGGAGCCTCTCCTCTTCCCTGGAAGGATGCGGAGGCGGAAAGAAGGTGGGCAAAGTAATGGTTTGCCCCATGTGGAAGGGCGTGACAACCTTTGGCAAAAAAGAAGGACAGGTCCTTAGAACCACCTTGTCTGGATGAACTGAAAGGAAAGGAGGTTTGGAAGAAAGAGCCAGGAGCTCACTCACTCTTCTGGCAGAGGTGATAGCTACCAGGAAAGCCGTCTTTAAGGTGAGAAGACGTAAGGGACAGTTATGAAAGAGCTCAAAGGGAGAGCACATTAAGTAAGTCAAGACAAGATTGAAGTCCCACTGAGGCATTATGAAAGGCACGGGAGGAAACGTGTGCGTAATGCTTTTGAGGAAACGGTTAACATCCAGGGACTTAAGAAGAGAAGGCTGATCAGGAAGCCTTAGAAAGGCGGAGATGGCAGAAAGAGAACCTTTGATAGTGCCCAGAGCAGAGCCCTGCTGGGCCAAGGACAGAAGAAACAGAAAACCTCAGAAAGAGGGGCTAAAACTTCCACAGCCTTTGCTGTGCCCCATGCCACAAATTTGTTCCATCGGCAGGCGTATACCGTTTCAGTGGAGCGACGCCTGGCTGCCAGAATGACATTACAGACTTCGGGAGGAAGGTTGAAAGCCGTCAACTGTCGCCGCTCAATCTCCACGCATGGAGGTGGAGGCTGGAGAGTTTCGGGCGGAGGACAGTCCCCTGAGCTGCGACAGAAGATCCTCCTGAAGAGGCAGTCGGATCGGGTGATCGATACTCATACTGAGTAGTTCGGGATACCATACTCTTCGAGCCCAGTCCGGAGCCACAAGAATAACTTGGGCCTGGTCGCGCCTGATCTTCTTCAGCACTCTGGGCAGAAGTGGTATGGGCGGAAAGGCATCGCCGATCGATTGCCGCCTTGCAAATTCCAACGCGCAGAACTGATGAAATTGCGCGTTCTCTTTGGTGGCGAATAGATCTAACCAAGGCTCTTCCCACTGCTGAAAGAGACCTTGCGCCACGTCCGAATTCAGACGCCATTCGTGATCCATCAAGCATGGGCGGCTGAGTTCGTCTGCCCTGGTGTTCAGAGAACCTGCCATGTGTTGAACCACCAAGGTAATGCCTTGATTTTACAGCCATGTCCAGAGGTGCAGAGCCTCCTGACATAGGGTCCACTACCCCACACCGTCCTGGTTTGTTGCAATACCACATGGCAGTGGAGTTGTCTGTGAATACCTGCACTACCCTTCCCTGGACAGAGGGAAGAAATGCCTTCAGTGCAAGTCGGATTGCCCGCATCTCCAGAAGGTTGATATGGAGCCAGGACTCTGCCGGAGACCAGAGGCCTCTGATCTCCGCCTCTTCCAAGTGGCCTCCGCATCCCCGGTTGGGGAAGGGAGAAGGATCTGCCATTGATCCAATCACGATTCGTGAGCCACCACTGAAAGTGTCGTGCAGTGCCCTCCGAGATCTGGACATGATCGGACAGGTTGCCCTGATGCTGTGGCCACTAGTACTTCAGGTCCCACTGCAGAGCCTGCATATGCCACCTGGCATGTTGCACTAGCAAGATGCAGGAGGCCATCAGGCCCAGGAGCCGGAGGGTCATCCTGACTGAAATTCGGGATAGAGGCTGAAAGATCGGAATCATAGCCTGAATATCCCGGACTCGCTGCTCGGGAGGATAAACTCGAAACTGCATCGAATCCAGAACCGCTCTGATGAAGGGGAGCTTCTGAGAGGGACTCAGGTGCGACTTCGGCACGTTGATGGGGAACCTCAGCAAATGCAGGAGGTCGGCCATAGTCTGAAGGTGGGTGACGACTGCCCGGGGTGAGCCCGCCTTCAACAACCAGTCGTCGAGGTAGGGGAAGACTGATATCCCTGACCTGCGCAGATGAGCTGCGACCACCGCCATCACTTTCGTGAACACCCGAGGGGCGCTGGTAAGGCCGAAGGGGAGCACAGTAAACTAAAAATGCTCCTGGCCTACCGTTAATCACAGGTAACGCCGGAGGGCCGGCAGGACGGGGATGTGAAAATATGCTCCCTGCAAGTCCAACGCTACCATCCAGTCTTCAGGGTCGCTAAGCCCTGAGCCAGAGTTAGCATCTTGAACTTCTCCTTCCGGAGGAAGCGATTGACGTCCCGGAGGTCCAAGATAGGACGCAGACCTACCTCTGTCCTTCTTGGGGACCAGAAAGTAGTGGGAATAACAACCACTCCCTACTTCTGGCCCAGGAATGCACTTGATGGCCCCCTTGGCCAAGAGGACCACAACTTCCTGTCAGAGAAGAAACAAATGATCCCCCGACATGCGGTGGCACCAAGGTGGCATGGCTGGTGATGTGGGGGGTGGGGGGGGGGGGACTCAAAAGGAAGGGACCATGGCAGATTATCTGAAGCACCCATTTGTCTGATGTACTATCGCGCCAGCCGGGGAGGTGGTGGTGGATCCTGCCACCCATCTGCGTGGGGTGCTCCCTGAAGCTCAGTGGCAAAGGAGGACGGTCGTGGCGGCAGAGCCGGAGCGGGGACAAACGGCGCTGGCCGGGTCCGGACCAGCGCCTGCTTCCAATGTGGATCCCAGTTCGTAACAAAATGGTCTAGGAACCGGTACAAAAGTGGGATAAACGGCACCCAGGGTGGAGCAGAGGGTGGCGCCGGTGCCGGAAACGCCGCACCTCGTGGCGCCGCAGGTTCCTGTGGCGCAGGGGCTTTAGCCAGGTGGCGGAGCCGCCAGGCCAGCAGGATCTTGACACGGTACCGCGGGTCCCGAAGGTGCGCAGGCGGGAGCCCGAGGCCTGTTAAAGCAGTCCATAGCAGCAAGGAACTCTTGCATCTGTTCGGGAGTCACCGACGGACCTGGGTATGGCGGGTAGGACGCGGGTCTCCCAGGCTCCCGTGCAGCCGCAGGGGCAAGGCCCCAGTCCCCCTCGTCCGCCTCTGAGGAACGATGGGGGGACATCGGAGAGCGAGCACGCGTGTCCGACTTCTTTTTATGGTGACACTTACCGGAATCCTAAGGTGAAGACTTGGAGTCTGAGGAGCGACGGCTCCGGCCCCGCGAGTGGCCCCTAGACCCGGAGCGGCGACGTGACGAATGCTGGATCTCCAGCAACTTCCGGCACCGCTTCCGCAAGGCCTTGGGGGCCAGGGCACAACAGTCCAGGAAGTCGTGATCGGTCTCCAGGCAGTAGAGGCAAACATCGTCGGGGTCCTCTACCGACATATTTCGGCGATAGGCCCCACAAGACTTAGAGCCGGGCATCCCTACGTGCACCAGGAGAAAAAGTGGGGGGACAAAAGTCTCAAATTAGCGGTCAAAAAGTGACCATGGTACGTGCTCAATCCGGATCTGCGTTTACTGGCGCGGAAAAAAAGAACGGACGTCAGCGCGCATGGGTGGCGCCTAAGTACTCCCTGTGACGCCATCTCGGCGCTGACGACGCCAGTGACGGATGCGGAGCTGCATGACGCCACCTACTGACGCGCAGGGGTACTGCTAAGCAAAAAACTTTCAGGATCCAGTCTGACGCCTGGGGATATTCTAAGGTAAGGAATCTATCACTAATGTGTCTCTTTCAGATCCTGGTGCTCTGACATCAGTCCCCATCCATTTTTCCCATGCCTTTCGAAGCAACATCCAGAAAGAGAACCACATCAATTTGCAAGAATGCACTGCAACAAACTAATTGGGAGATGAATGGGATATCAGTGAGGAATCTTCAAATAGATAGAATATTCACCAGAAAAATTTCCGTTAACAATTTTTTTTCTGATGGATACTTGAACATACAGATTCATCACCTCTTGAACAGATTACAAGACAGTAACCCCAAAATGCACAGGGCCTCAAGGATAGTATTACGAGGAAATCTCACAGCACAGATCTTGCAGAATAGCAATCCCTTCTCACCTGCAATTCCAAAAAATAATGCCTGGTGAAGGTTTGACGGGAAGACCAAGTCATCCCCTTACAAAGCTAAGACACACCTGGCTGGCTAAAGCCAAGGTAGAACACTTTGCACTAGGGGAATGATCTCAAATTCCCTCATGTGGCTCTTTGCAGGGGTGCAACACATCTTGATGCATAACATTTTCCAGGGGTATTTGGTTCATTTCTGGACTGCCCTGCACTTCTTACTACATGTGTTACCTACACACAGATGATCTCAAAGAACGCCTACCAAAAAGTCATGTACTTCCCGCTCATCTACGAGTAGTTTAATTTTGCAAGCTTGAACAACGTAATACTTACAATTATTGGTTTGATTACTTCTTTTTCCACTGGTACCTCTTCCTGGGAAAGGTCTTCACTGACGGCGGGGCTACTTTGTGACACATCCATCTCCTCTGTGGATTCGTTTTCTTTACTTGCTGCTTTTTTTGAGAGCTTACTACGATTTAAAAAAACAAAAACATTAATTGCTATAAACAGTACACAAGAAATATAAAAAAGTCAGCTTTTGGATATAAATTGCGTGACATTGTAAAATACATTATATAATTAATTAATATCCCTGTTCGAAATTACGGCACTGACTGGGTATTTATTTTACTCTGACATTTTCTGGGTTTTGCGATCCCAAAGTTGTAATTATTTACCACCTGAATAGTAAACCTTGACTATTAAACTGTGCCATGACACTACAGGAATGTCAAGTGCAGGAAAGGCAATGAAGTCCTTGATTATCCGAATGGAATGAAATATTGTTAGTAGTCAAAGGGCACCAGTGGCAGTAAGCAGTGGGCACTTAAGTCATGGACAGTCCGAATCAGACACAGAACGACATGAGTGAAGGCAGCCTTTCTCATTTAATTCACAATGGTCCAAATAAATGTGAAGATTGACACAAAAGTTCAAAGATGATTCCCTGAAGCTCAACAAGAAACACTCAAGAGTACACTCTTTCGACGTGAACAAAAAATGGAATCAATTGTGCGGCATTGAATCACACACATATCAAAGTATGCAAAGAAAGAACTTACTTTTTTTTCCAATACAGTAAAATGCTTTGCAGGGGAGCGTGGATGATAGATTTATACATCTGGGAGTGGAGAATGCTATCTTTAAGAAGTTTACAAAATATACATATTTCATATATTGGTACCTTATAGAAAGCGCCTCATTGAGTTGCGTTATTATCTTACAACATAATAGATGTGCTCTGAATATATTAAAGCTAATCATGGTTAGGACTCTTTGGGTACAGTAGCTAAGTAAATGCAATACCTGTAATAGTCCGCAGCACCCACTGGTCTTAATTTATTTTGAACCTCTCTCGATTAAATAATGTTAGTTTTCCTTTGGCAAATGTGGCATGATATAGGTTATTTAAAGAAGCTGATGTTGCCTGAAACCCCTGGCTACTGATACCCAGCTATACTTCGTACCTCTATAGGTTAGTACTGGAACGATGCACACTGCAGTTTGGAGGTGGATTTTTGCTGTCTGTAAGAAGGTACCAGTGGCATTTAAACCTCATGGGGGCATGGAGTATCCAAAAATGGAGCACCAAATGGCAGAGCAAAAACATAGGGTAAATTAAAAAAATAAAATACAAACCAGTCACACAACAAATCACAAGATACATAACAGGAAGCTCATTCTTGTGCACCAAGTGGTGAAATCACTGAAACCTTACCAAAGGGCTCTCTTCATATCAAGAGTATAAAATGATCTTCCTGTGGAAGAGGAAGGATTGGGAAGAACTTTGGGAGAGAAGAACACTTCAAGAAAAGGAAGGAAACGGTTTCAGAGGCACTTGCATACTGTACATATAGCTCTTATGAACTTTACATCAGATATTCTTAAACAAAAGTGTTGGCTCTTCAAGGATGATAAAGCAGATTCACAGTGAGCACAGATGTGGCAGAACAGGACAAAGTTGCTACATGCCTTTGATTAGTTCATATCTTTTAAGAATGGATCAAGCCAGTACAACAATACAAAATGTTTCTATTATCAACCACAGTATCATAAACAATGACCTCCTTGCATATATTCTAAATGATTACAAAATCATATCTAAATTTCATATGATCCTATATTTTTTTTTATCAGAGGAAAGAAGGGGGTCAGGTAGGAGCAAAGAAAGACCCGGTCTCAAGTTAAACATACATAAATTAAATCAACTACGTTTTGTTTTTAGAAAAAGAGGCCAGTCTCGGGAGTGACTTCCTCTTGCCTAGAATGGGTATATAGCATAAGTCAAATCAAAGATGTACTTAAATGGAAAATCAAAAACAGCCCAAGAAGGCCATCCTCTTCAGTCTGGTCCATGTTGTTTATATGAGCATGTTTAGGTATATAGCAGCATCAGATGTAGAAAATAGTAAATACAGATCCTCCCAAGGTAATCCTCCCCACGTACTTGTAATCAGGTGGAAATGTGCACCTTTGCCCAGCTTATAGTCATGTGCTTCTTTTTTGCAATAGACCTGGTAACCAGTTCTTGTTGTATGGGTTCACCAAGCTCAGCTAGCACTGTGCCTACCCCAGAGTCTTTCATGTTGGTGCTCCGTGAGGAGATCCATTTCACTCCGATTACACTTTACTGAGTTCAGTAGCACATTTCAACACAACTTAAAAGATCCAACCTTAAATCCGACCCCTCAACGAAGGTGGACAGCCCCAGAACTCACATCCTGGAGACACTAGCCTCTTTCTCAAAACATAAGTCATTGAATTCAACATGAAAAATTCAAGATTAAGAAATCACTGGTTTCTTAAACTTTTTATGAACACCCACTGAAGCCTCCAACAATAAAATTTAGCAGGCCGGGGTCCCAACATATTGCTCAGAAGCAGCAAGCTCAGATTTCTTCAGGTGAACCCTTCAAGAAGTTTGCCCTGCTCTCATCCACTGAGAAGTGAATTGCAGCTTTTTCAGTGGAGAAATTATTACAGTTTGCCCCTTGGTACCATCTAGCTCTTAAGTTTTAAGCCCTTATTTCTGTTCTCTGCAGTTTCATTCAGAGACAAAAAGTCACATTTCCCTCTTACCAACTACTGCTTCTTCTCCTTGGGCGCTGCTATAATGAGAGAAGCAGTTACCGCCAAGATCAGCGGCAGTGCTCACCTCAAAACACTTTGACCGGTTTGTTTCTGCTCATCTCTTGAATGTCAGATAGGTTTCGCACTGTAGTCCCGTAGTCCTTAGCATACTACCTAGGGATAACACGGCCAAGCCAGTTTAAATCACCAGAACCCCCCTGGGCTGGAATGGCAGACGTACTACTGGTAGAGGAAGACTGATTTCTTCTGGATGATCATTAAAAAGCCAGCTTGTAGCGCCTCGCAATTCTGAGGGTAAACAGGCAGCATTTTGCATGTTTTCATATTCCACCCATATTTGCTCAAGCAAAACCAAGGAGTAATTTTTCATGCTTTACAAGAAAATCTTAACAAAAAACAAGAGCTCTTCTAGGTTCAAGCTTCTGGAAGCATCTCTCTACTGGTGGTGAAGAATTCCATTGTTGGGGGATATAGAAGATTGCTAAAGTTAAATATAAAACTGAAATCACATTTAAAGTCTGGTTGGTTTACTGTCAACATTACTCTAACTGCACTAAAAACGTATGTGATTGAGCACCCTATGGCACCAGTATTTCTCCAGTGTATTTGGCTCTAGAGAGGCAATTTTGAGAGTTCTAGGTTTCAAAAACACAAGTGCATAGGTTTGAAAGATGAAATTATCAAGGATGGTAGAAATAAGTGAAGTAACCAAGAATCTATAATGAAAGGGGTTCTGCAATCAATTCAAGATTATGTGCATAATAGGAAAGGAATAAAATGACCTTGCTCAGAGCATTTGAAGGCTAAGATAAACCAGAATACCTTCACACTACAGGTGCTCAGTACAACTCATGACAAGGTATGTATGTAGGTATGTATATGGTATTTCTACAGCACAATTATAGCCAAAAGGTAGTGCAGCCACACATTGCACAGCTGCGATACTAGGTTAATTGTACTATGAAGTGTTCCAAACAGCTAGCACTGCTCTCCTGTCGAGTGGACAGCTTTATTGGGGTGTCCTAAGAGAACCCAAAACAATGTTAGAAACGGCCATGGGTTTTCGAAGCTACCCAGACTGGGATTTAGGACCCAGACCGGTGGTCTCGGAATAATGTGGGTCAGAAAGCTCTTCAACCTTCTGGATTATCCACATAATGAGAGTTCTAGGAACGGTTATGCAGTGAGGACCGAATAACCAGAACATGCTTAAACTGTCTCTTAGCGATCCCTTCTGGGGGAATTCAAATGAACAGAAAAGAGAAACGTACTGTGTTTATGTGTTAAGACTTGCCAACATCTTCCAGTCAAAATGTATTACAGTCTGCCTGTTGATGGAGGCTGCTATCATGTCCTGAGTCTTCGTGAAATGAGATGTGGCCACTCCAGTTCTTTTACATTTCTGCCCATAGCCACAGAAGATGCGGTTCAGTGCTTTCGGACTGACTCCCCATTCCTAATGACCTAAAACATGGTTGTATGATGGTCTCTCATAATCTGGACTGTTTTTTCATCACTACAGATAGAAAAGGCCTTAGGAGCTAATGAACCACCCAAGGTTGCACAAGGTATATGCATAGTTTTTTTTCCCTGGGAGGTTTAAGGGCCTTCCACTGAACTATCAAACTCCCCATCCAGTAAGAAATATGCCTATGACAGCTGAACACAGGGGTTCTGAGAGCTCCCCCACCAGATAATTTGGCAGGCTGACTCAAACATTAGAGCTTGCATGACAATTCAAAGATATTTGGTCAGGTGATGAAAACTAATTTATTTTGGATGTAAACTTCACCATAAAGGACTCTTTTCAAGGCAGTCTTGAGGCAAAATAGAAATGTGTGGATCATCAGACATCATCTCAGTACAGATCTGACGAACTGTAGCATGTGGAAAACAAACTGATCATCCATAGAATGTTTTACATTGTGCCTGAGTGGAAAAGCTAACTCCGTCACAGTTCCCAGGACCAGACTTACAAATTACAGTTCCTAAGTAGGTCTCAAAGTACCTGCTAAATATCGTGGAAAATGGTGTCAAACTGTCTTTTACACAGTCCTCACTGGTGCAGATTAGCTTTGGTAAGCCTATCAACTAAAAATTATTCATGTGCATCCTCTGTCTATGTGAGCGACTGTTGTATGTTTTGTTAACAACCTCAGGTCATATGGACCAATAAGAAAGACAATAAAGTGATTGTGTTATTCTGACACTCCAAAGCCCATGGTAAATCCCATTTTCTGTGATTCACTTGAAATGGGATAAGAAAAGCATGCATTTAGCGGTCTAGAGAAACATACCTGTCTTGCCCCTAAAGTGCCAAAAGGATTCGTGAAGGATTACTATTTTATCAAGAGCAAAAACACTTTCTGTATCTGAATGTGCAAATCTTTCTCCCCTTATAAAGGCTCTATACAGAAGTTAGTGAAAAGATTATGATCTCTTTGGAAATCGAAGGGAATACCTCATCCTAACAATCTAGGCTGCCCAGTTGTGCGAGGTGATCTGCATCCAATTTTTACCACCGAATACAGTTTATTGATTTTCTGGCAGTCAAATACAGCTTCCATTCAGTACATAGGCATTGTGTATGAATAGAACAAACAAACTAGCATCCACACCTTAAAGTCCCTCACCCCTCCCTCCCAATATACAACATTCAATATTCAGTTGTTCAAGTAGGATCGCATCTACAGAACACTAATGGTCCACAGTATCAGAGTAGTGCAATAGCTAACAACTTACTCTATTGGGCATGAGGTGGAATCCTCACTGGAGACCTAGCTGAATAAATTAAGTGCTCATAGTCTTGGAGGACGGGTCAGCACACCTTAAGCATCACCGATATACAAAAGTACCAGCTGCTAAGAGATTATAAGATTGCTCCTGTCCTCAGCTATGTGACCTATCATATTCTCAGTTGCCACGGTGTCACAAATATGACAAAACCATTTGTGCCATCCAGGAGTCATCATCTGTCTCCAATTTTTGGCAGAAGTCATCCCCCAATAAAAAGTATCTGGTATATCAAGCGCCAGTGTTTAAGAGCACCTCCTTGACTGCATTAAGGACATAGTCCTAGTAATGTCACTGCAGGCTCAGCTGGCACTGTGACTCCCATAATGTCTTTAGTTGTGGATAAGAATTCTGATTGCCCCCTTCAAAAACATGCCTGGTATTTTACAGTCTATCTCCCTCCAATCTAGGCGACAGGATGCCCCTAGTGCCGTGTGAAGTCTGGATTGTCCAACACAGGGTCAGGGGGGATGAGAAAGTCGTTTTGGCGTGCTGGGCTCCCACAGTGCCTCATGTATTTAACAGAGAACTAGTGATTTGGCTACAATGTGTTTTGGGGTCTATTCTTGTGGACATCCACATTACATAATGTACAGCCCTGTCCAGGTGGAACCAATGTTTACAGGTATCCTGCCTAAACCATTCTCCTATTCGCAGTTGAGGGGCTCCATAATAGTGGAGGATATATGTCACAGAGACACCAAAGTTTTTTTTCAGATACTCGGAGTCTTACCTTGTCAGACAAAGTTAATAAAGGGGCAGGTGAAGTACCCCAGTCTGGAGCGTGGCATGTGTAAGGGTAGAGCCTGGAAGACATACAGGAGTTGGAGGACCAAGATAATTTTGATCATTGCAATCCAGCCCAGCCACAAAAGTAGTAGTTATTCCACTTTTGCATTTAGAGTTTAATACACCTCAGGAGCTGGGGGATGTTGGCAGGGATCCACCCTAATAGGGAGCTGGTAAGGTTAACCGCTAGATAGCGAAGAGCTTCAGAGGTAACTGTGAAGGGTCTATTATCTTTTAAAAAATTAATCTCAGAAGTTGTGAGTCCTTCTGTGCCCCTACTTCCGTTTGTCAAGTTACTGTTTGGAGTCTATATATAGCAGGTTAAGACCCTCCTCTACCGTCATTTGATGCCATTGTTTCCCTTCCATTGTGAAGGTCACTCAATATGGGAATATCCAGCAGAATCTAAACTTGGCCATTTTCAGGGTGTCTGTTTACGGACGTAGTTCGCAAAGTTTTCCCAAGGTAGTCTGGGATAGATCTTGGAGCAGAATCAGGGCATCTTCAACAAAATGGAGCTTGGACGTTTTGTGTGCCTCTCGAAGGATGGACTCTTTTGTATGTAGGATGATAATCTGGCCACTATTTGAAGTCTGGGGCTGAAAGTTTAATAATAATTATGAAGGCCGTTAATCAGATAGAATAGTAGAAAAACAATCCAGTGTTGTTTGCTATGTGTTTGATGAATGTTAAGATAACTCTGGGAAAATGAACGACCTGGCTCAGCACCAGTCTAGTAGGTGGCAATTCAGCACATTATCTTTGCACAAACTAAGAGTTTTTTTACCACTTGGTGAACTTGCGCGATGGTGGTGGTTTCCCTCTCTTTCAGGTGCAAAATCTGGGCGAACAGGGAATGGACATATGCCTAATAATGTCTGTGCCCTCAGCTTCCTCCGAGCTATTTCGAATCCTTATGTTGTCTCTTCAATCTCTATTTTCGAAGTCTTCGCATTTAAGCAGCAGGGAGTCGACATGATATTCCAGTGCTTGGAGTCTGTCCGTGTCCAATGCCTGTCTTGCCAGAGTGTTTGGAGGTCTCCCACAATCTCCACAAACCTACCCCCAATCTGTTCTGTGTCCTTTCATAGGGATGCCACAGCTACGTGAAGGTCCCTAGTCAATATCTGCAGTTCCGCCTTCAAATCCAACCTCCACCCAATCCTCGGGTCCTGAAGGCAGGATATCAGGTTGTTCTTTGAGAGGGCATTATCACTTCCCTGCACCATGGTGCCCGCCACAGTCACACCCACACAACTGTGGTAGGCGATTTCTGGCTTTGGTGGGTCCAAAATGTAAGCAGGTTGGATCCTCAATTTTATTGCATTTGGATGGCATTCAGATCACCAGTGCGGTGGCGAGATCGGGGGAAGCGTAGAGGCCGTAGAGCACAGGGTCTGGGCACAACCAGGTGACATCACCACCAACACAGGAGGGGGGCCTCCCCTCTCCAGGAGTGAGCCATTAATAGGTTTTTATTAGTTCAATCTGATAGAGACTACTATCCACAGAGTCCTTACCTTAGAATTATCCCTAGACATCAGACTGGATCCGCAAACTTTGTTGTGAGTAGTACCCCTATGTGCAGGTAGGTGGCGTCGATCAGCTCTGCGTGGCGTCGTCCGCGCTGGATGTGGGGTGCATGTTGGCTATTGTAGACCTGAGCCCAAGAGAGAGATAACCCTTCCGTACATTTTTAACTAGGCTTTTTTAGATAGTTTGTCAAGAGGTTTTAAGTTTTTCCTGGTGTGGCAGGAATGTCCTCTAGGAAAGCTGCTTCAATCCTTAGGGCGCCTGCCACCGACCACTGTTGGTGACAGACCCGCATCTTGTTTTGATGGTTCCTTGAGTGTGATGACTACAAAATGAAGAGCAATGAGGCGAAGAGGACTTTGACTTCACCTCGTCTGATGAGACGAGGACGCTGTCATTTGAGCCATAGCTCCGCTGTTGAGCCAGTGCCTGGGTCAGCTCCACACTTCACTGAGTTTCCGGGAGTCGGAGCCACCCACGCTCAACTTCATGAGCTTTGTGAGGCTGTGCGCCTCATATTTGAGCAGCCTGCTCCCGCTGGCACACCTTTGAACCCAGAGGGCTCAGAAGGGGCACCGACTGGATCACTTGCCGACAGCTCTGGCACCAGTCGGGCCCCTATTGCATCCAAGGATGGATAAGAACAAAAGTTACTTACCTGTAAACTGTGGTTCTCCAGTATTTGTGTCTTTCATAGATTCACATGTTGAATAATTCCCCGTCGTCGAAGTGGGAGTACCACGGTACATAAAATAGTAGTAAGAAACATACATACATAATATATATATATAAATATATAATATATAAATATAATATATATATATATGTATAAATATCAAATAATAAGTAGAAATTTCGAAAAAAAGTTCCATAGAACAGCAAAGCCCGTAGAAAGCATTGAGGGAGAGCTCACTTTAGTAACATATCTGAGTCATTATAATGGTCCACATTCCAGCCAATCATGCTGTAGCACCCTCTAGAACCTTCTCCTCAGAAGCTCAAGCCCTCAGATTTTCGTAGCACAAGAGTGACCAAAGAGTGCATGAGGAGAAGAGAGCCTCTGAAGGGAGGAAGGGTGGGTCGCATGTGAATCTATGAAAGACACAAATACTGGAGAACCACAGTTTACAGGTAAGTAACTTTTGTTCTTCTCCAGTATTCGTGTGTCTTTCATAGATACACATGCTTGAATAAAAATAGAAAGCAGTAAGCCATAACCATAAGAGTCATAAAAGGCATTAATGAAAAGTACAGTCATATAAATATATATTGATAACGTTGCATTATTTGCACAAGAATAACCTGTAATGACAGGAGGCGAGAAGCAGCAGAGGCTCACCTTTATTTGAAGAGATTTCGAAGCACCGTTTCGATGATGACACTGGCGTCGAAGAAGAGGTTGCAGCCGCCGCCGAAGCCATCAGCGTCGACTGAGCCACAACAGTGTCCGCAGTGTTAGAAGTCTCCAGGCAGTATTGCCTCGAAAACGTGTGCCTGCTGGACCACGTTGCTGCCCTACAGATCTGATGTAGAGGCACTCCAGCAAACCGGGCAGTAGAGGATGTTACTGCTCTCGTCGAGTGTGCTCGCACCGGAGCAGAAAGAGGCTTGCCAGCCCGGTGATGGCAGAAGGAGATGGCAGAAGAAATCCAGCGAGTGATGGTCTGTTTAGTGACCGGATGTCCCTTGCGCATCCGCCCATAGGCCACGAAAAGTTGGTCTGACTTTCGAAATGCAGCAGTGCGCTGAATGTAGAATTTGAGGCATCGCTTCAGGTCTAGCGATTGAAGAGTACGCTCAGCGGAGACTGAGGGTTAGGGAAGAAAGTCTTGAGTATTACAGGTTCATTTAGGTGGAAGTCTGATGGAACCTTTGGTATAAACTTAGGGTTCGTACGTAGTACGACAGTGTCCTTTGAAAACTGAGGAAAAGGTGGCTGAATTGTAAACGTTTGTATGTCACTGACCCGCCGGGAGGACGTAAGTGCGAGCAGGAGGGAAACCTTCCAAGTAAGGAATTTCAAATCCGCTGAGTGGATTGCTTCAAATGGAGTCTTGAGAAGCTTCGCCAAGACGAGATTCAGGCGCCATGAAGTTGGAGGACGCCGGATAGGTGGAAACATCTGGAACAGACCTTTAAAGAACGGTCGAATGATTCGAGAGGAGTATAGAGATGTGGAACCATCATGTCGAAAGCGGGAAAGTGCAGCCAGGAAGACCTTCAGAGTGGAATGTGAAAGGCCCGACTTAGCCAAAAGAAGGAAGAAAGGTAAGATTTGCTCAGGGGTGGTGAGCATAGGATCATTGTTTTCTGAGTGGCACCAAATACAAAAGCTTTTCCATTTCAATGTATACGTTTTGATGGTATAAGAAGCCTGTGCATGAGTGAGGACCTCCCTACAGTCAGGAGCAATGTTTAGGTGGGCAAACTCAAGGTGCTCAGGTTCCAAGCGGTAAGCTGAAGATATGCCGGGTCTGGATGGCAGATCTGTCCGTGGTTCATGGTGAGAAGGTGAGGCAGGGGGCGAAGAAGGATCGGATCGCACTGGGAAAGAAGAAGAAGGTCCGTGAACCATCGTCAACGCGGCCACCTGGGCTTAATTAGCAGGATGTGACATGGTTGTGCTCTCATTTTGTGCAGGAGGCGAGGTAGGAGAGGGATCAGCGGAAAAGTGTATGCAAATTTTCTCGACCAGTTGATCGAAAATGCATTCCTGCTTGACCCTTTGCGGGGATGCCAACTTGTGTAGAGTAGGCATTTGCGATTGAGGGGAGTCACAAATAAATCCAACTCCGGCTGGCCCTACCGGCGGAAGACATACTCCAGAGTTGGTTGGTGGAGTTCCCACTCGTGGTTGACCGTGGCTGATCTGCTGCGAGAGTCCGCATCGGCGTTGGAGATGCCCGGTACGTGAACTGCAGTCAATTGGACTTGATGTTGTATTGCCCAGTCCCAGATCTGCTGTGCCTGTTTGGAGAGCAGTAGTGACTTTGTACCTCCCTGTTTGTTGAGGTAGTGCATACAGGTGGTGTTGTCCGTACGCACTAACAGGGACTCTCCTTTCACCAGTAGACGGAAGGATTTCAGAGCAAAGAAGATGGCCAAAAGTTCTAGGCGATTGATGTGCCACCTACGTTGGTCCGCAGTCCATTTGCCGTTGATGGACAATCCTTGGAGCTGTGAGCCCCAACCCTCTAAAGAAGCGTCTGTGGTAAGGTTAAGTGTAGGGGCTGCCTTCTGGAACAAACGCCCTGTTGCGATGTTTGGAGGGTGAGCCCACCAAGTCAATGCTCCTTGTATGAGAGGCGTCAGAGAAACCTTGTCGTTGAACGTCCCCGAGATTTGTCGCCATTGCTTGTCCAATTCTTCTTGGATTACTCTCATGCGTAACCTGCAGTTGGGGATCAATGGTATGCAGGATGAGGTCATGCCCAGAATGGATTTCAATGTTCAGACAGAAACTAGTCTTCATGAGCGTAGAAGAGCCACCATACTGGAGATGAGTGCTTGGCGTTCCGTTGAAACAAACACCTTTGCTAGGTTTGTGTCTATTAATGCTCCCAGAAAGACTCTTTGCTGTGCTGGAAGTATTTGTGATTTTTCGTGGTTGATTGAAAGACCCAAGCTTTCGAAGACTGACAGGCAAACCTCAGTGTGCTGCTTTGCTGCAAGAAAGGTTGGAGCCTTTATCAGGCAATCGTCTAAATAGGGGTAAATTTGTATGCCCTGCAGGCGTAGATAAACCGCTACCGGAGCCATGATCTTTGTGAAGATCCTTGGAGCGGAACGAAGGACAAAAGGCAGAACCTTGAATTGGAAGTGTTTTGTTCCTACTTTGAAGCGGAGGTACTTTCTGTGCCTCTGATGGATAGGCACATGAAAATAGGCATCTTGGAGGTCGATCGCGGAGAGGAACTCGTTGGGGTTCAGGAACTGTAAGATTTCCAACGTCGTCAGCATTCGAAAAGATTGAGACTTGATGTATTTGTTGAGGGCCCTGAGGTCTAATATTGGGCACCACTCTCCTGATTTCTTTCTGATAAAAAAAAAAATCTGGAGTAAAAGCCCGTCCCCTGTTGTAATCGAGGAACCACTTCGACTGCCCCCTTCTGAATCATGACTGAAATTTGTGCAAACAGTTCCTTCAAATGTGCAGGAGGGGAACCTGCTGGAAGGCGGGTGGGAGGAAACTTGATAAATTCTAGAGCATGGCCTCTTGAGATCACATCTAAGACCAAATGATCCGATGTTATTTTTGACCAATTGTAAGAGTATTGGGAGATTCGACCTCCAATCTTCGAAGTAGGAAAAGAGTTGGTTTTGAGGAAGTCATTGTTTTTTAGAGGAATTACCTCCCCTGTAAGATGATTTTCTCCTATACGGTCTTGAATCATTTTGTCTGGTTTGATTCTGGTTGGAGTAACGCTGTCTGTTGTCACGATAGGAGCGGTATTGAGAGGAAGAGCCATGAAAAGTGGATGATGCGCCCCGGCCAAGTGCTCCTCGAAAAGGCTGCTTTCGATAATGGAGAGATCCTAAGGCGCGAGCAGTGTCCGTATCCTTTTTGATAGACTCCAAGGCATAGTCCACATGCTTGCCTAAGAGGGACTCCCCATCGAAGGGCATGTCTAGTATCTTTGCATGCACCTCCGGTCGAAAAGACTTAGCCTTAATACAGCCCGCCTTCTTAAGACTGCAGCGCCTGTCATTTGTCGGAATCTTGTAGAGAAAATATCGATTGCGCAATCTATAATTTCCGACAAAATCTTTTCACCCTCTTGTAGGATCTTTTGTGCTTCCGCCCTAGAGGATTCTGGAATCAGGTCGACCAAGGCTGAGATTTCCGGACAAATTTGCTGATCGTATCGTCCGAGGATGGCTAATGAATTTGCCGCCCTCACTGTAGTCGCAGCCATTGTGGAGAACTTTTTGCCGATGGTATCTAGGTATCGACCTTGCTGGTCAGGCAAAGATATTAAAGGAGAAGCTGGATTACGCGATCTCTTTTGGGCAGCCTGCGTAATCACAGAGTCAGGCTTCGACTGAGAAACAAGGCAGGCAGGTGAATTTGCAGGCGCCTTGTATTTCTTGCCAATACGTCGGAGTACGGCCGGAACTGAATTAGGCCGTTCCATGAGTTTGAGTCCTTCCTGCCAGATGAAGTCTATAATAGGAATGGCATGTACTTGTTTTAGAGGTTGGTCTTTAAAATCATAAAGAAAACAATCCTCTTGTCTGGTGACCAAAAGGCAAGTGGAAACGTTTTGCTGCCCTTCCCATTAAAAGGTGAAATCCTCCTATATCTAGTGGAGGAGATGTCAGAGGAGAATCAGGAGGAGGGGACGGAGTCTGAGGCTGGTAACTGTCCCAATCTGTAAGGTTAGCGTCCTCATTCTGGTCCGTATTGTTATCATTATCATCATCTTCATGAGCAGCGTCTTGATGAACTGGGGACTGGGCCGGTGCAGCCGGAAGTGACGCTGGCATTGAAGGTGGCGTTGGAGGCCTGCGAAGAAGGTGGGAAACGACGATTATAGTCGTCCAGCATATGTTGAAGGTTTGTAATCAACGACAATGGTAATTGAGCCATAGGAACACCTTGGTCATCATGTTGATCGTTATCTGCAATAGAGATATGCGACTCCCGATCATCATCATCACAGTCCTGGTATTTTATATGCAGCTCTGACGGGCTATTTGCAGCACGAAAGGTGTCATCCGCATACGAATCATCAGAGGAATCCTCACCTGCAGATTCAAATAGTTGAGCAGGTGGGCCTGTTGGATGTTGTAAAGGGCTCAAAACCAGTGGTGAGGGACGTTTTCTCATGGTAGCTGTTGCAGTCGCTAGGAAAAATTGTGCCATCGGCAGTCCCGTCGACGAGGTCGTCGAAGTCGCCATGGAAGCCTGCATCGATGATGACACTGGCGTCGACGAAGAGATGGTTGCCGTCGACGAAGCAGAGACCGTCGCCGATGATGACACTGGCGTCGACAAAGAGGTTGCAGCCGTCGACAAAGCCTTCAGCGTCGACTGAGCCACCGTCGACGAGGTACTTGACGACAACGAGCCCTTCGTCGACGATAATTGACACGCCAACAAAGCCTTCGTCGACGAATGACGTTTAGGATGGGCCGGCGACGAGATTTTAGTAGTCGACAAGATATGCCGGACCTCCTGGACCATCGTCGACGAGGTAGATGATGTTGTCGTCGACAGAGTGCTGGTCGTCGTCGAAGTAGGGATGACGGTAACGGATCTAGTCATTGTCGACGGACCCGTCGACGGGCTGGCACTCGATTTTGAGGACGAGGGCATAGCGGGGGTCTGCAACACCAGAGAACTAGGTCCTGCAGGCGTAGAGGCTGGCAGACCCCGTGGGGAGACCGATTTCTGCGTGTCCACAAGCAGCTTCTTTTTTAGAAAAGGAGAAGGAATCTCAGTCTCAGATCCACGCTTCAGAGAGGTCTTAGAATGGTGGGAAGACACACACTCTATGTCAGACCCTGGGTTGTCTGATGTCTTCAACTTCTGTAGCCACAGAAGGAGACGGGCCTCTCTACCCTTTAAAGTTCTGCAAAATTAGCAACTCCCCACCTCATGGTCCGGATATAAGCAGTAGATGCATTTTTTATGAGGGTCCTCAGAGAAAAGGCGAAGTTTTCCACAGGCAGAACACGGTCTGAACAAAGACTTTTTTGAAGAAGACATATTCCTGAAGTTCTGTAGGTTTGAAGAAGAAAAAACTGAGCAGAGCTCACGGAGACTCCCTTCACACAACGTGCAGTAGAAAATCTGAGGGCTTGAGCTTCTGAGGAGAAGGTTCTAGAGGGTGCTACAGCCTGATTGGCTGGAATGTGGACCATTATAATGACTCAGATATGTTACTGAAGTGAGCTCTCCCTCAATGCTTTCTATGGGCTTTGCTGTTCTATGGTACCTTTTTACCAAATTTCTACTTATTTTTTTATATTTATACTTATATACATATATATATATACACACACATATATATATATATATATATATATATATATATATATATATATATATATATATATATATATATACACACACACACACACATATATATATATATATATATATATATATATATATATATATATATATATATAATGTATTTATGTTTCTTACTACTATTTTATGTACCGTGGGACTCCCACTTTGACGACGGGGAATTATTCAAGAAAGACACACGAATACTGGAGAAGGACCGGTACCGGTCGTACCACTTCTACCTTCCCCAACGCAAACGCTCTCAGCATCACTGGCGACCTGTCCCCATTCTGATCCCTGGCTCTGACACAGAGTGGATGGGTGTCACCGGACGACGACTCTGATGGCCGACTGGAGCCATGCCTTCCAGGCCAGAGCCTGAGTCATATTCTTACGGGCTGGGAATCAGGGAGGATTGGAAGGGGTCAGTGGGCCCTGAAGAATACCAGTCCTTTGACCCAAAAATGGACTGGTGGGAGGGTTTGGCAACTTTATCCTTCTACCATGGCTACGGAGGAGCTAGAATAATTTGCAATGGTGGTGAGGAGAGCGGGCAAGTCATGGACCTTGGCCTGACCTCTGTTTGCTTCTCCCTTTTAATGAAGCCCTATACAGATGTCCTGTTTGGGACTTGGTCCAAGCCGCGCATAGGGGCCCTTGTGAACAGGACGATTGCCTGCCATTACTGCCCTGCTCCAAGGTTCACCAATGTCCTCCCACTACACCTTACCCAGAAGAGCTGGATGGTCCACGCCTCAACCTCCCATGTTGCATTCCCTACCAGATAGGGAATCCAAGAGGCTAAATACCTTTGGGAAGAAGAGGTTTTCTTCCAACAACCTGGCACTGCAGTTCGAAGATCGCATACCTTTTGGGCCACTAATCCCACGCTCTGTAGGATACGGTTACGCACGTGCATCCGACGGTCCCAGCAAAGCCCTGGATCGTCCTCTCCCAGGCTGTTCTTGACGGGAGAGATGTAGTCAACTTCACCATCCGATCTAGACTGGATACTACTGACTTGCCGGGCAGAGCAGTTTCATCTGCGATGGCCGTATTGCGCCACGCCAAGCATTTTTAATGGACATGCCCTTTGATGGCTCCCATCTGTTTGGAGACAAGGCGGATTTAGTGCTGGAACACTTTTATGACAGCAGGGCTACGGCCATGACCTTCGGCCTTTCCTTTTAAAAAAAATATTTTATTAAAAGTTTTTGGGTGTTACAGCACAACAAAAACCAGATTTCCATCAACTACAGTACATTCCTAATCATATTTCTGGAGTGTACAGACAGCACGAGTCGATCACGTTAAGGAAAAACAATAACCGTAAAGAGGAAAGGAATATAGGAAGCAGAAAATAAAAATAGGGAAATGAAACAAGAACAAATCTTACAGTCCTTCATGGCTGAGACCCTACCGAAAATTTTTAACTTTTTCTTTCCATTTCTGAATAAGTTCCCATATTCGTCTCCCTAACAATCTGCCCCTTTTACCTTTTTTTGCATATATATTCCCTTTTCTAGATTGAACGAAGCAAGAAGGCAAGCCAACCACTGGTGTAGAGTTGGTGGAGCTCTATCCAACCATGCATTCGTAAGACAGCCATAGCCATAAATAGAAAATGAGCATCAGGCCCCTGCTTGGGCTATCCACTAACCCCAAGAATAATCCAGACCGGTGTGAGTGTAATCTTGATTCCCAAGGACCCAAGTAGAAAAGTTTCTGTGGCTCTTAGGAATGTATATAGCTGGGGGCAGCCAGCGAAAATATGGATTATGTCTGCCTCCAAGGAGTCGCAGCATGGGCAGGTAATCCCTGTGCTCTCCCCCCACTGGGCTATCCTTGCCGGTGTGGAGTATAGAGAATATATTGTTTTATAGTGTTGGGCCTGAAGCCCAGCTGAACACAGTGAGGTCTGTCCTAGATCAAGTGATTTCTGGAAGCATTTCTGCTCTATCCCCAGCCTGTCTGCCCATTTAATGCCATATTTCTCTAGATCATCCGTTTTTATAACAGAGAGCTCTGAGTAGAATCTACGAATGGAGCAGTCCATCCCACTCTCTATAGCTTTGAGAATTTTGTTCTTGTTAAACCCTGCTGACTCTCCCTGTTTTTTCCAGAAGAAGCTCCGAACCTGCAGATATTTAAAAAAGCTCCTTCTATCAATCCCATATATCACCTGCAGCTCAGTGAATTGGAGGATCCCATCAGGCCCCATCATGTCTCCCAGCTTCAAGATACCCTTCCTTCCCCATTCAGCCATTACTGTGTTGGCAAATATTTCTCTTGGGAGGGACACGTTCCTAAACATGCGCGTATAATGAGTAAACCTACCAAGTCCAAATTTTTTAGAAAATGCTGTCCATACTTTACCAACTGCTTGCAGTGTTTAAAACCTTGTTCTTTTAGAATAGCTAAAATCTGCACATTTAAGAAGGCAATTCTCTGCTTCTTCACCCAGAAGTACAGCATATACCTCAGTAGAGCCAACCTTTACTCTTGGGTTCCCTGCCGGTCCCCCTACCAAGCCCTGAGTATACTGGAGCGCCGCCGCCCAGTAATACATTTTAAAATCCGGGATCGCCAAGCCTCCTCTAGCCCTAGGAAGAGTCATATTGCAGCGCTCTCCTTGTCTTGCGGTGAGGGAGCCCATATAAACCTGTTAAGAGTTTGTTCTTGAGCCACAAACCATTTAACCTCAAAAAAGAGGGGCATTGTCCTGAATAGGTACAGAAATTTAGGCAAGAAAATCATTTTGATCACGTTCGCTTGCCCCACTAGTGACAAGTGTAGATTATGCATCCTGTCGAGATCATGTTTAGTTTTAGTAATCATAGGCTCGATATTCCTTTCCACTATTTTATCAAGATCTGCTGAGATCTTGATCCCAAGCTAGACAGCTGAACCAGTCACCGTCTCGTCCTCGCACACTGCCCTATTGTTCTTAATTATCTGGGTTTTGGCCCTGTTAAGGGCATATCCTGAAACCTGCCCGAAAGCCTAAGCTTCTCTCTCGACCTCTTCAACCGTTCTAGCTGGCATTGAGGTTACAATTGCCACGTCATCCGCATATGCAAATGTTATAAAATCTCGCCCTTTCGTTTTTAATGACACAATCCTGCTGTTTAATTCCAACCTTCGTTGCAGTGGGTTAATATAGAGGGCGAAAAGGAGTGGCCAGCACAGACACCCTTGGCGAGTCCCACGCTTAATCAGCAAGAGTGCAGTATATCCTCTATTGATTCTGAGCCGGGCTGTAGGACCTCTATATAGAGCTTGAATGTCTTCTATAAATCCCTCTCCGATACCGTTCCACCTCATAGCCGCCCAGAGGTAGTCTCAGGACACCCTGTTGAATGCCTTCTCTGCATCTAAAAGTAAGACAGCCATAGGGTCCCCTGAGACCTCCGCTAAATCAAAGAGAGTGATGACCTGTCTTATGTGGTGCGCCGTGTCCTTTCCTGGTATAAAGCTGTGCTGGGTGGGACTAACCAATCCCTCTATTACCCTGGCTAACCTTGAAGCTAATATCTTAGAATAGATTTTTGCGTCTGTATTCATGAGGGTTATGGGTCTATAAGATCCTGGCTCTAACAATGGTTTGCCCTTTTTCAATATTATTACTATCCCTGCCCCTGCCCAAGAATTCGGTATAGAAATCCAGTTGCTCATAAAATTTATGTAGTGATCATCTTTTAATAACGCCCTCTCAAACGACCATGAACTCTCCTTCTTAACTGACCTATCCAGCTTAAGGGTGATAACGAACAAGTTACTTACCTTCGGTAACGATATATCTGTAAGAAACATTAGTTAGTGTTAGATTCCTTACCTTAGAATATCCCCAGGCGTCAGTCTGGATCCGGAAACTTTTGCGTAGCAGTACCCCTGCGCGTCGGTAGGCGTCGTCTGCAGGCGTCCCCTGCGGCTCCGCGTCCGTCGTCGGCGTCGTGCGCCGTGATGACGTCGCTGGAGTATATAGACGCCGCCTCCGCGCGCTGACGTCAGTTCTTTGTACACAGCTTTTCCGCGCCAGAAAACGCAGAGCCATGAGAGAACCAACACTGGTGCAATTTGAAACCAGGGCCCTGAAAGGGATGTCCTTAACCCTAGGTATCAGTTCGCAGAACGGGGAGGATGGGTGGGTTCGGTAAGGAATCTAACACTAACTAATGTTTCTTACAGATATATCGTTACCGAAGGTAAGTAACTTGCTCATCTGAAAGAAACACGTTAGTGTTAGATTCCTTACCTTAGAATAGATACCCCAGCAATACCAACCCCGGTGGTGGGTCTGCGAACCAATACATTCCTACACCAGAAAGTCCTGGAGGACAGAACGGCCAAAGAAGCCATCCCTCCAGACTTGACTGTCCAGGCAGTAGTGCCTCGCAAAGGTGTGCAGGGAGGCCCACGTAGCCGCCTGGCAAATGTCCTGCAAAGGGACTCCCCGGCCCAGGGCAGTAGTAGCCGCCGTGGCCCGAGTGGAATGGGCCCTCAGCCCAACAGGAGGCTCCTTCCGAGCCAAAGAGTAGCACGCTTTGATGCACAGAACGACCCACCGAGAGATGGTTCGTTTACACACCGCCCGTCCCTTCTTCGCACCCACGTAGCCAACAAACAGTTGGTCATCCACCCGGAACTGGCGTGTGCGATCCATATAAAATGACAGCGCACGTTTTGGGTCCAGACGATGGAGCCGCTCTTCATCCTTTGAAGGATGCGGAGGCGGGAAGAAGGAAGGGAGGGTGATGGACTGCCCGATGTGAAAAGCAGAAACTACTTTGGGCAGGAAAGAAGGTCTAGTCCTCAGAACCACCTTGTCAGGATGAATGGACAGGAAAGGAGGTTGGACAGAAAGAGCCTGGAGCTCACTCACTCTCCTGGCAGAGGTGATGGCAACCAGGAAAGCCGTCTTCAAAGTCAGGAGACGAAGAGGGCAAGAATGAAGGGGCTCAAAGGGAGCACACATCAGAAAGGTAAGAACCAGGTTCAAGTCCCACTGAGGCATCACAAACGGAACAGGTGGATACATGTGTGTGATGCCCTTCAAGAATCTCGTGACAATCGGGGACTTGAACAAAGAAGGCTGATCAGGAAGCCTTAGAAAGGCTGAAAGGGCAGAAAGGTAGCCCTTGATAGTGCCCAGAGCAGAGCCCTGCTGGGCAAGAGAAAGAAGAAACAGAAGAACCTCTGAAAGAGGGGCAGAAAGAGGATCCACAGCCTTTGCTGTGCACCATGCCACAAATCTGTTCCACCGACAGGCGTATACCGACTTTGTGGAGGGACGCCTGGCTGCCAGAATTACATCACAGACTTCAGGAGGCAAGTCAAATGGCCTCAACTGCCGCCGCTCAATCTCCAAGCATGGAGGTGGAGACTGGACAGGTTCGGGTGGAGGACCGTCCCCTGCTGCTGCGACAGAAGGTCCTCCTGAAGGGGCAGGCGGATCGGGGGACCGACTGACATGCTGAGTAGCTTGGGATACCAGTACCTTCGAGCCCAGTCCGGAGCCACAAGGATAACTTGGGCCCGGTCGCGCCTGATCTTCTTCAGCACTCTGGGCAGAAGTGGTATAGGCGGAAAGGCGTATAACAGACCGCAACTCCACTCGCGCCGAAAGGCGTCGCCGTGCGAGTGCCGTCTTGGAAACTCCAATGCGCAGAACTGATGACATTGCGCGTTCTCTTCTGTGGCGAATAGATCTAACCAAGGCTCTCCCCATTGCAGAAAGATGCCTTGCGCCACGTCCGAGTTCAGACGCCATTCGTGATCCATCGAGCACCGACGGCTGAGTTCATCCGCCCTGGCGTTCAGAGAGCCTGCCAGGTGTTGAACCGTCAAGGTCACGCCCTGACGTTCCAGCCACTGCCAGAGGCGCAGAGCCTCCTGGCAAAGGGTCCATGACTTATGGTTGGTGGCACCTAGTGTAGATGCCAACTCTCAGCGCACAACCTTTTTAGAAACAGATAAGTTTCTTCAATAGATCATTCCAAGTTGTAGTCAAAAATTAAATCAAGTTCATCATTGATTCTCCATGTTTAATTTCACATGTATTGTTTCTTCAGATCAATGAAATTTCACGTCATGCATGTATCCAATATTACAGAGTCTGGGTGCACATCATTTCCCAATGCATTTCGGATACTAGATCCTTCATCAGGGGAATCCTAGACACATCGGTCCGCCGTCGAGGATCATATTTAGTTTACTTTATCTTGTTTCTAGGATTCCCCTGATTCAATGATGAACTTGATTTAATTTTTGACTACAACTTGGAATGATCTATTGAAGAAACTTATCTGTTTCTAAAAAGGTTGTGCGCTGAGAGTTGGCATCTACACTAGGTGCCACCAACCATAAGTGATTTCCACACCTTCTTGTCGGGGGGTGATATCTCCGTAGCACACCACAAAATACCAACTTTGATACACCGAGGAGTGCGTGACCCACACCTTTTTCTTTTTCAAAGGGTCCATGACTCCACTCCGCCCTGTTTGTTGCAGTACCACATGGCGGTGGTGTTGTCGGTGAACACCTGCACTACACTCCCGTTGACAAAGGGGAGGAATGCCTTCAGTGCTAGACGAATCGCCCGCAGCTCCAACAGGTTGATATGGAGCCGGGACTCCGCCGGAGACCAGATGCCTCTGATCTCTGCCTCTCCCAAGTGGCCACCCCAGCCCTGGAGGGACGCGTCCGTCACGACAGTGTGCTCCGGTTGGGGAAGGGAGAGGGATCTGCCTCTGACCCAATCGCGGTCCGTAAGCCACCACTGCAGTTGTCTCGCAGTGCCCTCCGAGATCAAGACGTGGTCGGACAAGTTGCCCTGATGCTGGGCCCACTGAAACTTCAGGTCCCACTGCAGAGCCCGCATCCGCCACCGGGTGTGATGCACCAGAAGGATGCAGGAAGCCATCAGTCCCAGCAGCCGCAGCGTCAACCTGACCGAAACCCGGGATAGCGGCTGAAAGATGGGAATCAAAGCCTGTATATCCCGGACCCGCCGTTCCGGAGGATAGACCCGAAACTGCGCCGAGTCCAGAACCGCTCCGATGAAAAGGAGCTTTTGAGAGGGACACAGGTGTGATTTCGGCACATTGATGGAGAACCCCAGGTCGTGCAAGAGGTCTGCCGTCATCTGAAGGTGGTGGACGACTGTCTGGGGCGAGCCCGCCTTCAACAACCAGTCGTCTAGGTAGGGGAAGACTGAAACCCCCAACCTGCGCAGATGGGCTGTGACCACCGCCATCACTTATGTGAACACCAGTGGGGCGCTGGTAAGGCCGAAGGGAAGCACGATAAACTGAAAGTGCTCCTGGCCTACCGTGAACCGCAGGTAACGCCGGTGGGCCGGCAGGACGGGGATGTGAAAATAGGCATCCTGCAAGTCCAACGCTACCATCCAGTCTTGTGGGTCTAGAGCAGCCAAGACCTGAGCCAACGTCAACATCTTGAACTTCTCCTTCCGGAGGAAGCCGTTGACGTTCCTTAGATCCAAGATAGGACGCAGGCCCCCCTTGTCCTTCTTGGGTACCAGAAAGTAGTGGGAATAGCAACCACGCCCTACTTCTGGCCCAGGAACGCGCTCGATGGCCCCCTTGGCCAAGAGGGCCGTAACTTCCTCCTGCAGAAGTGTCAAGTGGTCCCCCAACACACGGTGGTTCTGCGGTGGCATGGCTGGAGGAGTGGTCTCGAAGGGGAGGGAGTAGCCCCTTCAGACGAGTTGCAGCACCCACCTGTCCGACGTGATTGTGCGCCAGTGAGCGTGGTGATGGCGAACCCTGCCACCCACTGGCGTCACATGGGGCCGAAAGCACGGACTAGGAGGATTTGGAGGCAGATGCTGCGGGGGGAGGTGTGGTCTGACCCTGCCGTTGACCCCGACCGCCGCCACGGCGGTTTCCACGGCCGCCACCGCGTTGAAAGGATTGTTGCTGTGCGTGGCTGGCAGCACGTGTGGGGACGCCCCTTCCTTGGCCACGAAAGGAGCGAAACGAACCCGTTTGCTGGCGCTGGGTCGAGAGACCCAAGGACTTGGCCGTGACCCTGGAGTCCTTGAAGCGCTCCAGCGCGTGGTCCGCCTTGTCACCAAAGAGGCGACAGCCATCGAACGGCATGTCCATCAGGGCATTTTGGACATCGGCCGAAAAGTTGGCGGATCTCAGCCAGGCGTGGCGACGAATCGCCACCGTCGTTGACATAGCTCTGCCCAGCGAGTTGGTCGTATCAAGACCACACCGTATTGAATATTTAGCTGCGTCTCGGCCCTCAGCCACAGCCTTGCCGAGCTTCGCCCGCACCTCCATGGGGCATTCTGGCAGCACTTCCGCGACCGTGTCCCACACAGAGTGGGTGTAGCGGCCCAAGAGGCATGCGGTGTTGCAAAGAGTAGCACGCTTTGATGCACAGAACGACCCACCGAGAGATGGTTCGTTTACACACCGCCCGTCCCTTCTTCGCACCCACGTAGCCAACAAACAGTTGGTCATCCACCCGGAACTGGCGTGTGCGATCCATATAAAATGAAAGCGCACGTTTTGGGTCCAGACGATGGAGCCGCTCTTCATCCTTTGAAGGATGCGGAGGCGGGAAGAAGGAAGGGAGGGTGATGGACTGCCCGATGTGAAAAGCAGAAACTACTTTGGGCAGGAAAGAAGGTCTAGTCCTCAGAACCACCTTGTCAGGATGAATGGACAGGAAAGGAGGTTGGACAGAAAGAGCCTGGAGCTCACTCACTCTCCTGGCAGAGGTGATGGCAACCAGGAAAGCCGTCTTCAAAGTCAGGAGACGAAGAGGGCAAGAATGAAGGGGCTCAAAGGGAGCACACATCAGAAAGGTAAGAACCAGGTTCAAGTCCCACTGAGGCATCACAAACGGAACAGGTGGATACATGTGTGTGATGCCCTTCAAGAATCTCGTGACAATCGGGGACTTGAACAAAGAAGGCTGATCAGGAAGCCTTAGAAAGGCTGAAAGGGCAGAAAGGTAGCCCTTGATAGTGCCCAGAGCAGAGCCCTGCTGGGCAAGAGAAAGAAGAAACAGAAGAACCTCTGAAAGAGGGGCAGAAAGAGGATCCACAGCCTTTGCTGTGCACCATGCCACAAATCTGTTCCACCGACAGGCGTATACCGACTTTGTGGAGGGACGCCTGGCTGCCAGAATTACATCACAGACTTCAGGAGGCAAGTCAAATGGCCTCAACTGCCGCCGCTCAATCTCCAAGCATGGAGGTGGAGACTGGACAGGTTCGGGTGGAGGACCGTCCCCTGCTGCTGCGACAGAAGGTCCTCCTGAAGGGGCAGGCGGATCGGGGGACCGACTGACATGCTGAGTAGCTTGGGATACCAGTACCTTCGAGCCCAGTCCGGAGCCACAAGGATAACTTGGGCCCGGTCGCGCCTGATCTTCTTCAGCACTCTGGGCAGAAGTGGTATAGGCGGAAAGGCGTATAACAGACCGCAACTCCACTCGCGCCGAAAGGCGTCGCCGTGCGAGTGCCGTCTTGGAAACTCCAATGCGCAGAACTGATGACATTGCGCGTTCTCTTCTGTGGCGAATAGATCTAACCAAGGCTCTCCCCATTGCAGAAAGATGCCTTGCGCCACGTCCGAGTTCAGACGCCATTCGTGATCCATCGAGCACCGACGGCTGAGTTCATCCGCCCTGGCGTTCAGAGAGCCTGCCAGGTGTTGAACCGTCAAGGTCACGCCCTGACGTTCCAGCCACTGCCAGAGGCGCAGAGCCTCCTGGCAAAGGGTCCATGACTTATGGTTGGTGGCACCTAGTGTAGATGCCAACTCTCAGCGCACAACCTTTTTAGAAACAGATAAGTTTCTTCAATAGATCATTCCAAGTTGTAGTCAAAAATTAAATCAAGTTCATCATTGATTCTCCATGTTTAATTTCACATGTATTGTTTCTTCAGATCAATGAAATTTCACGTCATGCATGTATCCAATATTACAGAGTCTGGGTGCACATCATTTCCCAATGCATTTCGGATACTAGATCCTTCATCAGGGGAATCCTAGACACATCGGTCCGCCGTCGAGGATCATATTTAGTTTACTTTATCTTGTTTCTAGGATTCCCCTGATTCAATGATGAACTTGATTTAATTTTTGACTACAACTTGGAATGATCTATTGAAGAAACTTATCTGTTTCTAAAAAGGTTGTGCGCTGAGAGTTGGCATCTACACTAGGTGCCACCAACCATAAGTGATTTCCACACCTTCTTGTCGGGGGGTGATATCTCCGTAGCACACCACAAAATACCAACTTTGATACACCGAGGAGTGCGTGACCCACACCTTTTTCTTTTTCAAAGGGTCCATGACTCCACTCCGCCCTGTTTGTTGCAGTACCACATGGCGGTGGTGTTGTCGGTGAACACCTGCACTACACTCCCGTTGACAAAGGGGAGGAATGCCTTCAGTGCTAGACGAATCGCCCGCAGCTCCAACAGGTTGATATGGAGCCGGGACTCCGCCGGAGACCAGATGCCTCTGATCTCTGCCTCTCCCAAGTGGCCACCCCAGCCCTGGAGGGACGCGTCCGTCACGACAGTGTGCTCCGGTTGGGGAAGGGAGAGGGATCTGCCTCTGACCCAATCGCGGTCCGTAAGCCACCACTGCAGTTGTCTCGCAGTGCCCTCCGAGATCAAGACGTGGTCGGACAAGTTGCCCTGATGCTGGGCCCACTGAAACTTCAGGTCCCACTGCAGAGCCCGCATCCGCCACCGGGTGTGATGCACCAGAAGGATGCAGGAAGCCATCAGTCCCAGCAGCCGCAGCGTCAACCTGACCGAAACCCGGGATAGCGGCTGAAAGATGGGAATCAAAGCCTGTATATCCCGGACCCGCCGTTCCGGAGGATAGACCCGAAACTGCGCCGAGTCCAGAACCGCTCCGATGAAAAGGAGCTTTTGAGAGGGACACAGGTGTGATTTCGGCACATTGATGGAGAACCCCAGGTCGTGCAAGAGGTCTGCCGTCATCTGAAGGTGGTGGACGACTGTCTGGGGCGAGCCCGCCTTCAACAACCAGTCGTCTAGGTAGGGGAAGACTGAAACCCCCAACCTGCGCAGATGGGCTGTGACCACCGCCATCACTTATGTGAACACCAGTGGGGCGCTGGTAAGGCCGAAGGGAAGCACGATAAACTGAAAGTGCTCCTGGCCTACCGTGAACCGCAGGTAACGCCGGTGGGCCGGCAGGACGGGGATGTGAAAATAGGCATCCTGCAAGTCCAACGCTACCATCCAGTCTTGTGGGTCTAGAGCAGCCAAGACCTGAGCCAACGTCAACATCTTGAACTTCTCCTTCCGGAGGAAGCCGTTGACGTTCCTTAGATCCAAGATAGGACGCAGGCCCCCCTTGTCCTTCTTGGGTACCAGAAAGTAGTGGGAATAGCAACCACGCCCTACTTCTGGCCCAGGAACGCGCTCAATGGCCCCCTTGGCCAAGAGGGCCGTAACTTCCTCCTGCAGAAGTGTCAAGTGGTCCCCCAACACACGGTGGTTCTGCGGTGGCATGGCTGGAGGAGTGGTCTCGAAGGGGAGGGAGTAGCCCCTTCAGACGAGTTGCAGCACCCACCTGTCCGACGTGATTGTGCGCCAGTGAGCGTGGTGATGGCGAACCCTGCCACCCACTGGCGTCACATGGGGCCGAAAGCACGGACTAGGAGGATTTGGAGGCAGATGCTGCGGGGGGAGGTGTGGTCTGACCCTGCCGTTGACCCCGACCGCCGCCACGGCGGTTTCCACGGCCGCCACCGCGTTGAAAGGATTGTTGCTGTGCGTGGCTGGCAGCACGTGTGGGGACGCCCCTTCCTTGGCCACGAAAGGAGCGAAACGAACCCGTTTGCTGGCGCTGGGTCGAGAGACCCAAGGACTTGGCCGTGACCCTGGAGTCCTTGAAGCGCTCCAGCGCGTGGTCCGCCTTGTCACCAAAGAGGCGACAGCCATCGAACGGCATGTCCATCAGGGCATTTTGGACATCGGCCGAAAAGTTGGCGGATCTCAGCCAGGCGTGGCGACGAATCGCCACCGTCGTTGACATAGCTCTGCCCAGCGAGTTGGTCGTATCAAGACCACACCGTATTGAATATTTAGCTGCGTCTCGGCCCTCAGCCACAGCCTTGCCGAGCTTCGCCCGCACCTCCATGGGGCATTCTGGCAGCACTTCCGCGACCGTGTCCCACACAGAGTGGGTGTAGCGGCCCAAGAGGCATGCGGTGTTGCAAGACCGCAGTCCCAGACTCAGGGACGAGAAGACCTTCTTGCCATATTGGTCATACCTCTTGGATTCCCGATCGGGCTGGGCCGACGGGAATGCAGACTAGGAGGTAGAGGCCTGGATCACCAGACTCTCGGGAGTGGGATGGGCGGACAGGAATTTGGGGTCGTCCGGACATGGACGGTGGCGCCTGGCCACGTTCCGATCAACAGGCGAACCTGAAGCGGGCCTGGACCACGTGCCCAACAGAACGTCTGATAAGGCTTCGTTAAACGGCAGCAGAGGCTCCTGTGGGCATGACTGCGGTTTGAAGACCTCAGTGAGGATGTTAGGCCTCACGGCCGCGACGGGGAGCTCAAGGTATAAGGCCTTGGCAGCACTCATCAGCACCACTGAGTATGCAGCTCCCTCCACCGACTCCACAGAAGGAGGAGAGACAAAACCAGGGTTAGGAGAATCGTCCAGACCACTGGCATCCCCCAAATCACCTGTCCAGTCCGGGTCATACTGGCACTCGCGTGACAGAGGGTCCTCAGACCCCTCCCAACCTTCCCCGTACTCTTCATCTTCTCCATACTCGGAGTCAACGATGTAGACCGGCTCCTCGGGGTTCACAGGCCCCATCGGCGTCGCACCCGGCGTCCGGATTCGGGGAGGGCATGGGGACGGCGCCGCCCGGAGCCGGCGCCGGGCCCCCGGCGCCGGCCGAAGCCGGCACAGGAGAACCGGCGCCGCGCGGGGGCGGCGTCGGGGGCAACCCCGATGGAATCGGCGCCGAACCAGCCGGCAGGCCAGCCGGCGCCGACCCCGAAGGCCCTTGCGGCGCCGGGGTCGGAGCCGTCGGCGGCACCGGGCCCGGAGCACCCGATGGCGTCGAGCCAGGGACACCCGATCCGCCAGGGCCTCCAGACGGTAGCACTGGGCCCGAAGGCGCCGTAGGCCCCGTCGGAGAACTGAGCGCCCTCATGGCCATGAGGAACGCCTCAATCTCCTCAGGCGTCGCACCGTGCCCAGGGACCGGAGGGTATGGGGCAGGCCGCGCCGGCGACTCACGCGGAGCCGCGGAGTTGGGGTCACCCGAACCCCCGGCCACGTCGCGACGCGAGCGTCGGGGGGAGTCGGGGGTACGATGACGACGCCCCGACTTCTTGTGTTTCTTACCTGATGAGCCCGACGAATGGTGACGACTTCCGGAGCGCTCGGCGCGGCTCCGCGACCGCTCCCTCGAACGCTCCCTGGACCTCCGGCCGGACCGAGACCTTTCCTGACGCGGGGCCGACACCCGGACCTCAAGCAGCTTGCGGGACCGCTCCCGTCTAGCCTTGTTAGTGAGGGCCCGGCAGTCGACGCAGGCGTCCACGTCGTGGTCGGGGCCCAGGCACCGGAGACAGAGTCGGTGATGGTCCGTGACCGACATCGTGCGGTCACACCCGTCACAATTCTTGAAACCGGGCATCCTACCAGGCACAAAAAGAGTTATAGAGTTGAACAAAGTTGGTCAAAAGACCGGAGTACTGCTCTTCGGATCTGCGCTTGCTGGCGCGGAAAAAAGAAGAACTGACGTCAGCGCGCGGAGGCGGCGTCTATATACTCCAGCGACGTCATCACGGCGCATGACGCCGACGACTGACGCGGAGCCGCAGGGGACGCCTGCAGACGACGCCTACCGACGCGCAGGGGTACTGCTACGCAAAAGTTTCCGGATCCAGACTGACGCCTGGGGATATTCTAAGGTAAGGAATCTAACACTAACGTGTTTCTTTCAGATTAGTGGGTTATGGTCGGATATGATCTGTGGGAATTTCTCTATCTGGATTCTTCCCATTAAAGGGTTAGTAACTAAGAAATAGTCCAGCCTGACACAAATTTATGCGGTGCTGAGTAATATGTACTACCAGTACCTGTAGGATTCAATCATGCCCAGACATCTACTAGAGAGTTGTGTTGGGCCAAGTTAACTATTGCACGGCACGTCCTTTTCTTACGGCCTGTATAAGCCTGCCCCCACCTAAATCCCTAGACCAGCCAAACCATTAACATTAAAATCTCCACAGCAGATTATTGGTTCCGGCCATAGGGCTAATTCTGTATCCAAGTATTCAAAGATGTCGGGGTCATCGTCGGTTGACCCATAGACTGAAGCTATGGTGAATACTTATGCATTATACTCTCAAGAAGAAACCATCTGCCCCATTGATCTTCCAGTTTCCTGTTCACTGTTATGTCGCCTCTTTTTTAGCTAATACCGCGACCCCCACTAGTCTTGGTGCCTTGCTTGATATGAGCCAGAAGTCAAAAACCTAACTGCTCCAGGAGGTAGCCCCTCATCCCCTCTATGGAAGTCTCTTGTAAACATAACATTGCCTTTAACTTACTGGCAACTTGCTGCCTTTTAGCTTGATCGCTGAGAACGCAGACATTAATTGACGCAATCCAAACACTCATTAAAATACATCAAATGAAAGTCCACATTTTTCCACCAGCAGATTAGAAAAATGTGAACATTGTGATAATCTGGACTGTGCTGTATGTGCTCCCCTTCGTGCCCCCCCACCTCCCCCAACTCCCCCCACCCTGTCCCGTCCCTCCCTAAGCCCCCCACCCCTTATGGGCAAATAGGTCAGCCATGACCATTGTGTGGCCACTAAGCTAGCAGCTGTGGCAGCATCCTCCCCCCTCCTCCCCAGTGCCATGTTGTGCGCCACGATGTGGCCACTAAGCTAGCAGCTGTGGCAGCATCCTCCCCCCTCCTCCCCAGTGCCATGATGTGCGCCACGATGTGTCCAAACGATGTGTTCCTTGCTTCATACACTGCAGATTAATCCAATTATCAGGTTTGCCATCTATCTGTGATTACAGCACACAGAGAATACATGAACCGAGCACTCCTCAATAGCCATATCTCCTACCTCGTACCCTCTCCTGCCCTCATACTCTCTCTTTCCCTTTCAACTCCTCCAAATATTGTTGTGCCTTCACCTCAGAAAAGAACATTTTAACCTGGCCCTTCGTGATAACCTTAAGCCTTGGATGATACAACAGATATGCCTCTGACCCGAGACCCTGAAATGGAGCTATCATCTGCCTTAGCCTCCATCTTCTTTCCACTGTAGCATGGCAGAAGTTTGGGCGGGCAAAGAACGTAATTTAATTAAATGAGCGCTTTGAGTCAGGCTTTGCTTTATCCAAGACCTCCTGCCTCAGGAGGTAATTACCCACATACACCAGGATTGCTCTTGGCCTGTCTGTCTGTGATGTCCCGTGCCCTCTCCTTAGGGTCAGAGGGTATCGGTGTGCTCTCTGTACCTCGGTCTCCCAATTCCGAGAGGTCAACTCGGGGAACGCACCTTTGAGTAAATTAATCAGAAACTTCCTGGCATCCTGCCCCTCGACCCCTTCAGCCATCCCCAGTAATCTTATATTGTTCCGCCTCTGCCGGTTCTCAAAATCCACTAGCTTCCACTGGACATTGTCAGTCACCTTCTCCTGGGCTTGCTTAAAAGACTGCCATCTACTAACGTCGTCCTCAAGTCTTCCTGTCCTTTCCTCGACACGGGCCACTCTGTCTGCCATACCTTCGTACAGCCTGTTCATCTTCCTGAGAGACGCTTGGATTTTTTTCATTGCCTGTTTAGCCCTGCGGCTCTCTATCCTTGCTTCACCTTGCATCTGCTTTAGAGTGGCAAGCAGTCCAGTGAGGCATCCTGCGGTCGAGTCTTAGGGGGGTCGGCTTGCCCTATTTGCCCTTCTTGCTTACTGTCACTACCGCCATCTTGGTACATCTGAGATGTGGCTGAGTAATCCCAAACTTATTTCCTGGCGGTACTAGCTGACTTCTCTATAGCCTTTGTTCTGGATCTCCTTTTTTGCTGGGTATTTGCGCATAATAAATGATACTAACATAACATAACATATTTCTTTGGGCAGAGGAGGTGCTTGCTGAGCCTGAGTCCTAGTCCTCGAGCGAGCTACCTCCACTTGAAAATACTGACTCTGAGTCCTCGTTTAGTGAGAAGAAGCAATCTCCGCCTGCCCCCCCCCTCTTATGCGCGGTGGCTCATTCAAATCAGCCTGCATTAAATCAGTTTGCAAAGTACTCACAGTTCCCTTAGGGGTAGCCTCCTCTGCCCCCCCCACCCCCCTCTCGAGAACGGCTTTGTTTCTCCACCACGGATACTGGGCGGGCCTAAGTATTGCCTGGAGGCTCTCCAAGATGTTCCCCATGCCTCTCTCCCAGCCGCCCTGCAGTAGCGCTCGTGAAGGTCGTAGAATCCTCATCGGCGCTCCTAGCTGCTTCCCCGGGCTGCGGCAATGAATCACGGCGTTGCCTGGCAACCGATTCCTCAGCGTCCTCGCGGCAAACTCCAACGTCGCTCTCCTCCGCATTCGCCGCGTTCTCTGAAGCCTTCGGTGGTAATAGCTTCGGTACTTTGAGTGAAAAAGCTTCATCCAAGGTGGATTGGCGAAGGGAGGAATCTCTAGGTTTGGGAGCTTCTTCTATGTCGCTCTGTGCATAGGCTTTCTGTGAACGATCAGCTGCTCCTTTCTTTAACGTACTTTTGCCTCCTAGGTTCCCGACATTATTGCTTACTTGGAGGTCTGTTGTCTTATTAGTCAGTGTTGCGGGGGGCCGTCTTACATCCCCCGTGATTGGAGCACTGTGCTGTTTGGCTGCGGGGCTGAGGTTTCTTTATTGTGATCCTTGGCGCCATCCATAGGGCATGTAGAGTCTTTAGAATCCTTTGCCGATTTTTGCCACGTGGCACCATCCTAGCGTTGTCTGGTATGGGTTTTGACAGGAACGCTGCAATTCTTGTGAGGCCGTGTCTGGCTAATGCGAGGATCAAAGCTGCCGAATGGAACAACCACCGTACTTTAGCGCCGTCCTGCTGCTTCACCAACACGCCAAAATCCTGACTCGCAGGGGGCCAAAACATTCCCCCTAGACCGTCCTGTTACAACGGGAAGGGAGAAGGGACACCTGCGACTGTGCGCTACGGAGAGTCAGCGGCCATCCTGCCCACTTTGGCCTTTCCATGGCCCGTCCTCACCCCCAATCCACCTTACACTCCTCTCCCTGGCCACAGAAGAGGCTTCCACCTGAGTCTATAACCATTCAGCCACCACGGTGTGCAAGCTTGCCAGCCTCTGAGTGGCTGAGGACGTGGCACCCACAGACCTTGTGGGTCAGGAAGCCAGAAGTCGGGCAAGTCCACGACCCCGCCCCCAGCAGCCGCAGCCTTATAGTCTGCCCCCACTGCCATCATGGGCACCCAATGGGCGTCAGGACCCGCCATCGTCTGCACCATTGGCGGTCTATAACATCAGACCAATGGGTTTGCAGATTGTCCGGAGGGGCTACTCCTCCCCAAAGAGGCTACCTCTCTACCCATGCCACCTGCTTGCAACAGGCTGACGGAGGACCACCTTTCTTTGCTCCGTCAGGAAGTGATGGTTCCCTTGGCCAAGGAAGCCATAGAGAGAGTGCCGACACAAAAGGTGAGTCATGGTTGCTATTCCTGCTACTTTCTGGTGCACAAGAAAGATGGAGGCCTTCATCCTATCTTGGACCTGCATAGTCTCAATTTCTTCCTAAAGGAGAGGTTTAAAATGCTCATACTCGCTCATGACTTGTCTGCCCTGGACCTGGGAGACTGGATGGAGGCGTGGACTTGCAGGATGCATACTTCCACATCCCCGCCCTGCCTGCCCATAGGCGATACCTGCCATTCACAGTGGGCCACAACCACTTTCAATTCTCTGTGCTGCCTTTTGGTCTTACGAGCACCCCATGGTGCTCACCAAAGTGATAGCAGTGGTTGCAGCTGCGAAGAGTAGGGGTGCCAGTCTTTCCTTATTGCGACCATTGGCTGTTGAAGGTAGACTCGCCCCAGACTGTCATCTTCCACCTTCAGACTACAGTGGACTTCCTTCATTTGCTGGGGTTCACCGTCAACATGCTGAAGACACACCTGACTCTCTCTCAGACGCTCTTCTCGAGCATGCTACAGTTTTGGACCTATCCTCCCGAACAGCAAGCAAAGGATATTCAGGGCTATGATACTGATGTTTCAGCCTCTACCCTGGATTTCAGTGAGGAGGACTCTAAGGCTGCTGCACCTCATGGCTTCTTGCATCCTGCTGGTGACACATGCCCGCTGGCATATGTGGGTTCTGCAGTGGAACCGGAATTCCCAGTGGGCACAGCATTACGGAAATCTTTTGGACATGTTCCAACTGCACAATATCTGCTGTGGTGGCGAACAAATCGCAAATGGGTCAGCTGCAGACCCCTCTCCCTTCCCCAACCAGATCTTGCAGTAGTGACAGAAGCGTCACTCCTGGGATAGGGCAGCTACCTGGGAGGGGTGGAGATCAGAGGCCTTAGTCTGCTGAAATCCAGACTCTGTATCAACATTATGGAGCTCCGGGTAATCCATCTGGAATTAAAAGCCTTTCTACCCTCCATCAAGGGAAGGCTAGTGCAGGTGTTCATGGACACCACCTCGATCCTGTAGTACTACAAGAAACAAGGTAGAGTGGGGTTGTGGACCCTTTGTCAAGAGGCCCTGCATCTCTGGACATGGCTTGAACATTCGGCAATTTGCCTGGCGGTTCATCACCTGACAGACATAGATGCCTTATAGCTCACTAATGGCGCATCAGCCGAAGGAGGTTCAAGGTTCCTTTCAGCAGAGGGAAAACCTTGGTTAGATCTGCTTACTATTGCAGAGAACATGCAATGTCCGCAGTTCTAAGTGATGGAGTTTCCAAAGCAGCTCTCGCTTGGAGACTCTTTTCTTCTCGAGAGGAACTCAGGCCTCCTGTACGCCCATATATCTCCAGACCAGAGCTCTCAAGAAGGTCAGGGAAGTCGGGCCCCCAAATTATAGTTGAGGCTCCGGACTGGGCTCAGACAGTGTTATCCTGAGTTGTTGAGCATGGCCATAGGTCCTACAATCAGGCAGCCCCTTCGGGAGGACCTTCTGTTGCAGCAGCAGGGGAGGGTTCTCCACCCGAACCCGTGAACTCTCTGCCTTCTTGCATGGTGATTGAGAGGCGACAGTTGACAGCCTTCGACCTTCCGCCTGAAGTCTGCAATGTTATTCTGGCAGCCAGGCATGCTTCCACCAAAAGGGTAGACGTCTATCATTCTGAGGGCAAGTTTGGGTCATGGTGTGCAGAAAAGGTGGTTGACCCCTTTTTGCTCCCCATTCTCAGATTCTTTATTCTTTTCCTTGCCCAACAGGGCTCTGCTGAAGACACCCTAAAGGGTTATCTTTCTGCTATCTCAGCCTTTCAGCGGTTGTGTGAGTAGCCATTCCTCTTCAAATCCCCTATTGTACATAGGTTCTAGAAAGGTTTGCAGTATGTTTCCTCCCTCTCCCTTTATCATGCCTCAGTGGACCCTTAATCTCGTCTTGATGTTCTTGATGTGCACTTCTTTTGAGCCCTGTCCTCTTAAGGCTCCTTATCATCAAGACGACTTTCTTGGTGGCAATAACATCACACCTGAACATCTATCCGGCGAGCTAGTTCTACGAACTAGAGCTTCCTTTCTACCAAAAGTTATTACTTCCTTTCATGTAGGCCAGCGTATCACTCTGCCTACTTCTTATGCTTCCTTTAAGGAAGAGGAGAGACTTCACTGACTGGACCCAAAAAGAGCATTGTCGCTCTACCTTGTCCGGACAAAAGAGTTCTGAGTGGATGACCAACTCTTCGTGGGGGTAATTCAGAGCAAAGAAAGGAAAGGCTGTTCAAAAACGGCCCAATCACGATTTGTTAGCTAGCTCTGCAGATCCTTTTGCAGTCTCCTACGAAACTAGGATGTAATCCAACTGGTTACCCTGGTGCAATGCCCACTGGCACTTCAGATTCCACTACAGAGCAAGCATGTGCCTTCTGGCAAATTGGATAAGCAGGATGGAGGAGGGCAGAAGTCCTGGCAACCTCAGCATCATCCTCACTGAGATCCAAAACAGAGGTTGAAACATTGCAATCGTAGCCTGATTGTCCAGGAACAGGTGTCTCCATGTAGTCGATCAGGAGCTCCCGGACACCTTCAAAGTAGCTCGCAGCCGTGGCATTTTTCTTTTAATGTTAAGGGAAGGCTGTGTTTACTTTACATTATCATCAAACTACAGATAGCAGAGCCTGATAATGAGTAGTGCTCAGTCAGATTTATGGGCCAGACAGGGTCACAGAGATAAAGAACTGAAGCATTTAACTCTTAAATACCTTTCTGAATGCTTTTAAATAGGAGAAAATAAAAATGAAAAGTTATCTTCATGATTAACTCATTTAAATGTTCTCCTGTTTCAAATTGTTGCATTTACAAATGGGAGAACATTTAAATGATGAGTTTTATGGAATCTTTATAAACAAAGTTTCTCCAGCTTAATTTTCTTGATTCAGTGCCATATTTATAAGCGGAAAATGACGCCATTATTTTAAGATGGAGGAATTTAAAATGCAGAAAAACGTTCCTTACTCTGAGCAACTCTGCAGAACATTTTCCTGCACTTAAAATTTCTCCTATTTGTGTAATACACCACGAAACAGTGCCACATATAGCAAAAGGTATGTCTTGTGCCCCAAATACATACATACCCCATCCGTACACATATACCCCATTCATACGCACACATGTACATACATCCCCAAAGACCACGCTCTCACATGGCTGCCCGGTCATAGTACCCCTAGTCAAAGTATTTTGTTCAAACCATAACATCTGTTTGTATGGATATTAGGCTTAAAGTCAATTAAGCTGGGTGTGGGGGCGTCTGGTAACAATCAATGTCATTGATCAGAAGTAGCTCACACTACAGAAAAGGCTGGAGACCCCCATCTTGGACACTCCGCTCCAGGGGAAGCTCTCACGTTTGAAGATGTGCTGCAATCATCACCATTACGCTCGTGAACCACCAAGAAGCACTGCTAAAGCCGAACAGGAGCACCGCAAACTGGAAATTGTCTTTGGGTGCCACGGCCTAAGCTGAGAAATGGCTGAGCAGGCTGCTGTGCTGGTGTCTGGCATTGCTGGTATTGAAACCCCTTGGTGCAGCAACTAAAGGGTCAAATTGCGACAGAAATTGTCTTCTAGGGGTACACAGCTCTAGGCAACACACTGTGGAACAACTCTACTTGAAGCATTCCAAGGACGAATCCTATTTTCACCAAAAAGGCGAAAGCCATCAAATAGCATGTGCATAAAGATACCTGGACATCCCCAGGGAAGCCTGTAGGCCACTTGAGGCGTGGGGCTGAAGCACCGCACTTGGGCTTGTTGCTCGACCTAAGCGGTCAGTTGTGTTGAGGTGAGACTAAATTATAAACTTTGCAACATCTCACCATCCTGTATAGTTCGGGGTAAAGACACCCATAGTTCTCCAGAAAATCTGACAGGATCAGACCAACTACATACCACAAAGCATAACTGTAGCCTAGAAGGGAGTTAGCATTGAATGAGCACAAAGCAAGGCTAGCTAAAGAAAATATGCAAATAAAAAAAGAAATATCCTTGGTAACTCCGCTTGGCCCCAACAATGCCACGCTCCGGTATCTGATGCTATGAAAAAAACATTCCCAGCATGCGGATTGGGATATTTCATGTACGAATAACAAGTGGAGGAAAGGTGTTCATTGCAAATATTTTAGAAACTCTTTGCACAAATTTGAAGCCTGAACTTACACACTCATTTTCTTTTGTGATGGAGGTGTTTTTGGTGGCCTTCCACGCCTTTTTTGTGGTGTTGATGGAACTGAATTGTCGGCACCAGAATCAGAGGGTTCTGAGCTGTAAATAAAAACAAAGTCTAACTATGCAGATAAAAAAAAAAACTATTCGAAATACAGGCCAACATTCTAGGTCTTATTTAGAAATGTTCCTATGTTTAGATCAATGTAGCTCAAATATCAACTATGTAAAACCTTGCGTATGAGCTAAACCTAATAAATACACATGGTTTGAAACATTCCTCTAAAAAGTTATCTGCAGTCATTAATTTTATTCATACAGACACTATCTGCCAGGTGAATTTGATGTAGCATACCCTTAGGGGCCTGAATGGAGCCAAAGACAGGTCACCCAGCAGTCACAGGATGTGATAACAGTTCCACAGAGAAAACATGATGTATGATACAACTTAAGTCTAGACGTTGGTAGAAAGAAAAAAAATACAGAGGTATTCATAACATACATTATGAGAACATTTTGCTAAAATAGCCCTCGCTTAGATCTGGGTGGGGAGGAGAATACGGGTGATGAATCAGCAGAATTATCCACAAGAAAAACATTTAGTAAAGGCATGTAACCAGTTCCAACGAATAAATCTTTCTACAGTTTCTTAACATTGTTAATGACATGCACAGGTGATTTGTGATGGAAATTACTAAATTCCATGTTGCAGTAAGACAATGTTAGAAATCACTATGGACCTCAAAAAGGTATAGTTTCCTGCTCTCCATAATAGAGCAGAAACCTTTGGCAAACTACTGGTGGTCCTAGCGCTTTCCATATCCCCTTCTACTCACTCCCAACGCAGATCGTATGGCCTTCCATTTGGTTTGCCAGCCCTTGTTTATCTAATCGGTAATTTCCAGTGAAAACAAATAAATGTTAAGCCCTTGGACCACCTAAGTCGACCTCCATGTGGCAACGCTATCGCGCTTACCTCAACAGATTTTAGCCCCCTGCGGGACCTAGTTCACTATTGTGAACGCTCAACAGGCCTTAGTCTCGGGCATATATATACCTATGTCCTGATGAAGATCCCAGTATTCTATTTGTAAGGGATCGAAACGTCTTCGACTGTACACACCTTGACACTGGGTATGTATTATTATTTAATGAGTTGTGCTATGCTGTTTAGGTTCATTTTCGCATGGTAATCTGCTCCTTTGTCTCCAAGTGGCTAAAAAATGCCTGAGCCTCTCTCTCTCTCTCTCCTTTTTTAATTGTCACAGTGTTTGTGTTCCACTTGATTGTTTTTCTTAAATATAAATATCTTAAAGAATTCTTGTCCGGACGGACAAACTAATACAGTTATCATTGCATTTCTATATTAATTCGTTTTTTCAGTCTTTTCCTTTGAGGGACACTGTATGTATAAAATACTCCATAATAGATGAGCCATAACACTTGCCTGATTATCGTAAGAGTTGAATAAGCAGGACTTCTGCCCAGTGTCTCAAATACTATATTACAATCATTTGATATTCTCAATGTAAACATTCTTTATGTAAACACCTACTATGCCACTATGTTTGGTGCACATAGGTTCATATGCGCACTTTACTGAATGATATGCAATATGTGCCTAAGATAAATAATTAAAAAAATACACAAGCATTAACGTTAGATACAAAACTCTGAAAATCTGTGGATGAAAAGTGCAATTAAAGAATAAAGGATATTACGGTCTAACTAAAGTGATTTGAGAAAAAAAGGAAAATACAAGATGGGAGACAAAAAAAAGCTAATAAAACAAAACATTGTACACCACTCATGAGCTGGACTATAAAATTAGATTTTAGGCAACTATAGGTCCAATCTAAAGTAATACATTTTAAATTATACTCTGTAAGAATGCACTCTCACACAAAAAAATAGGGCTTTACATGCATCAAGGTACCTCAGCGGAAGGACCTTACCTTGGGATTGCTTTCCTTTTCTGTGGGGTCTTCGAGGGACCTCGCCTTTTTGGTTTCTCTTCCACATTTTCGATCTCCTCTTCCTCCTCCTGCTCCTCTTCCTTCTCTTCCGGTTCTACAGCTGCTACTGCCGGAAGTGATTTTTTTCGGCCCCTCTTTGTAGCCTTTACAGGGGATTCTTCCTTCGATGGCAGACCTTTTGCTGCTTTGGGAGGTCGCCCTCTCCTTCCTTTTTTGGGAGGGCTGTTCTGTTCATCCTCACTTTCAAGAAAATCAGCCTTTAGCCTCTTCTCGTCTTGCCACGTGATTTCATCCGACTCAATGGTAACTGCAGCTCGCTTCCTCCCACGCTGGCCACCTTTTGTCTTCTGTTCTGGTACGGAGGCCTCCTCCATATTAAAAGTCTCGTCGGAATCTAAAAGTGCTGATTTTTTTCTACCTCTGGGCTTCTCCATCTCAGACTAAAAAAACAGAATGCACAACATTTGATCACATGAAGGAAAATGTTCAAAGAAAGGCATTTAAAAGGAGTTGCACCTTAGTTTAACTGAACACCGTTTAGTGTGCAATGCGGTCACTGGAATTATGTTCTGCAACCATTAACTAGTCTTGGGATTCAAGCAAATGTTAAATATCTACCAACTCAAATGAGGCAAAGGTGGGAATTACTCATTTATTCTTTATTTCGGTTAAGATAACCATAAAAGATTGCATAAAGTAATACAATTAATCCACAAGTACATCCATACAAATTAAAACCCAGTGCTACAGAATTCATTTTAGAGCAAACCTAGACCAGACCCGACCAAATTAACGATGTTCTTGTGGTATTGCAGGTTACATAAATATTAAATAAATAAAAATGTTAATAAAACAGATTTGAGGAACAGCTTTCAAACCATTCCAAAAAAAAAAAAGATGAAGAAAATGATACCAATCATAAAACATTTTTAAAACAAGCATTCTCATGAACAGATTTTTTACATAATATACAAATAAATATATATTTCATATTATTACAGTAAAGTGCACATGCCAGATTCAAATATCTCCCCATTCATTTTCTTAACCTAGAGTTTCAGACCTACCCTTTTTCTCATCAAGCTCACGCCTAACAAATATCGACTGACACTAAAAACAACAGTCTGCCTGGTATCGGAGCGTAATAGTCTCTCTGCTTCAAGGCAGGATCTAGTACCAAGCAGACGGCAAATAGGTTTTATCAATTTCTTCCTACAATGCGCATAGGGCAGACAAAAGAACATAAAATGTGCCTTGCTCTACATTACACCTTGATCACACGAAACACATCTATCCTCCTTGTCCTTGCCCAACGCCCATTTCACTGTATTTGACTTAATTTGTAGGATACCATAACAATATTTGAGATGTAGAGACTTGTCCAATTGTGGCTGTATTTCATCTACTAAAGGTTCAAAATTCCAATCTATTTTCATTTGAAGGAATCGTGTGGTCAAAGCCCCAACCCTAGAAGAATGGGACATGGAATCATGTATAAATGACCAGTAATTTTCCTTTAAAAGCTTTATTGAGGCCAATGTCAGATCGGATGGCTCATCCCAGTAATGCCTTAATCCCAATTTAAAAAACCCAATCATGAATATGTTTTAGCCAGGGCAATCCCACACCTTCATTTAACCCCAACATTTCTTCTAGACCTTCCCTATAGTGGATAAGCTCTTCTGTGCTCCACAAGCGAACCCAAAACAACAACGGTCTAAGGTTAGCCTGTTTGTCGACACTTAAAATGTAAGTCCATCAGAACAGGAATAAATGGTGCCCGTGTGGGCAAACTTAATATTGTCCTAAGAAACTTATTTTCACCCACCTTGAATGTTTCATTTACAACGGGGCCCCACAGCCCTGCCCCAAACAATGAAGCAGACTGTGCTTTATATTTATACACTTCAAGAGCGAGTGAAATTGCTTTGGAAGTACTATTTTCGATTTTCCTTATTAATGGAAATGTATTCTGGAGGAGTATAGTTCTAATTTTCTCTAGCTGGGGCCTCCAGGTCAGTTTTAAATCCAAGGTAATACCCAAATAATTAAAATCATGCACCAGCTCAATTGTCTGATTATCCACAGTTACATTTTTCCTGAAGGTTTTATGTGGGTTAATTGACAGATATTTTGTTTTACTGGGGTTTAATTCTAACCCCTTGGCTTTACAATATTCTCAGAAGGAATTTATTAGATTTTGTAACCCTTTCGGTGTTTGGGAGATTAAAATAGTATCATCGGCGAAGAGGAGTGCCGGCAAAGGCAGCCCCCCTAACCTAGGAGAGTCATGATCGCATCCCAACAATAATAGACACCAATAAGCCGTGGGAGGAGTTATGCGCGCGCCCAGACACAGGTGTGACACGCTCGCCACTTCCTTTTCTTTACTTTTGGTATAAGCGCAGCACCGGCGCTTTACTTTTAACATTAAAAGTAAAGTGCGGGTGCCGCCATTATACCAAAGTAAAAGAAAAATATGTTTTTTTCTATTTCTTTACTTTTGGTATAATCGCGGCACCCGCGCTTTACTTTTCATGTTAAAAGTAAAGCACCGGTGCCACGATTATCCCAAAAGTAAAGGAATAGAAAAAAACATCTATTTCTTTACTTTTGGTATAATCGCAGCACCAGCGCTTTACTTTTAACATTAAAAGTAAAGCGCGGGTGCCGCGATTATACCCAAGGTAAAGAAATAGACTTTTTTTTCTATTTCTTTACTTGTGGTATTATTGCGGCACCCGCCCTGCAATCGGTCTCGCATTACTAAATGTTTGAGTTATTAGCATTGCATTATTATTATTAGCAACGCTAACAGCTCAAACTTTTAGTAATGCGAGGCCTAATACATTGCAAATGCTTGTTTCCCTTAGGGCCACTATATTTTTGGATTTCGAAGCCATAATAAGCTCATTTTTTGCAGTACGACATGCTTTGTTATACCATGGGTTTTTTAACTCAGCCGCCGCCCTAATTGCATTATTAGCTCCCTTCGGGATTTTACTTAGTATAGGTCCCAAGTCCTTACCTAGATTGTGGTGAATATCCATAATAGGAACTTCTGGTACAGGACAGTCCACGTACGGGGTGGCCCTGTCAACTAAAGCTTCATAAATCTGTTTAATAGCCGCTGGATTATTCTCTATCAAAGGCCATTTTAAAGCTCTACTGTTGCTTACAATTGGATCTATGTTTCCATTTCCCCTCTTATTAGGGGAACAGGGTTAAAAAAGGGGGCTGACAATGACAAGCACAGTGGGCAATGGTCACTCTACTCTAGTTTCAACTTTAAAGTCAAGGGCTATTGACCAAAGCTCAATTGAGATTATATAATCTAAATGGCTTTTTGTATTCTTCCTAATAAATGTATGAGCTGGTGGGTTATCGGATGGTAACCGACCATTGCAAGCCCTTAGACAGTATCCTAAAACAAGTCTTAATAGCTGAGCAACCACTACTGTACACAGCACTACTAGCTGGCTATCCAGATGCAGCATATTGTTGGCCAAATCTTCTTCCTGAAAAACATTTTCTAGCCCCACCACAGGTTCATATTTGCGATTAAAATTGCCTCCCACTATTTTCAATGCCCTTGCCTCAATCGTGCTTAATTAGTTATCTAGGTACTCGATTGCCTTCGATTGTTTACTTGTTTGGTGCGGTCTAGAATATATATTTATTATATAGACTTCCTTTATATCGGGTGTTTGGAATTTTACTCCCAGGATGTCCTCAGAGCATATATCAACTTGCTTAACTCTAGACCAAGAGTGACCCTTACCCAGATACAAAGGCCTCCCGAAGACCTCCCTTTAGCAGATGGAATAGCGCTTTTGCTAAAGGTTTTATAGCCTACTTTATGTAGAGGATCTACGGACCAAGTTTCCTGCAGCATAATTATGTCTTTTTGATCAATGTACTCATGCCACACCACGTCCTCTAAATTCCTTCTAAGGCCTGCAATGTTCCAGGAGATCAGTACTATCTCGTTTAATTTTCCTGCTTCACTTTCTTTCATACACTCTGTTGCTGTGCTTAAAACACTAACAAATGTGGATTATTATCTGATCTAATATGATTTTTATAGCAGTTAACATTGTTAACAGGAGCCATATTTAAAGCAAACGTAAAAAACATTGCAGGCCCTCCCTCACGAGGTAGCGGATGGACTAGAGGGAGTTCCATATAAGGCACTGATAATTGTCAGTATTGGGCATCCAAGCCTGACAAAGCATGCTATCTATTCGTCTGTAGAGATGTACACTGTCTAGGTATAAAGTTCCATAGCAGTGGTCTATAAAAAAAAAACAGGGGGAGTGCACAGATGCTAGTATTTGTCAAGCTTTTCTCCTCATTCCTAATCAGAATACGGCGTACCAACTGTGGTCTACAGAAATTTACCACTATACAGTCTGCTTCTGTACTTTTAGAGGAATAGCCAAGCCAGCCTACCCTGAGAACCATTAATATTTCCTTTGTGTCCTTAGATGAAAGTTCTTGTTTTTGGCTAACCAATCTATAGTTTTATTCCGAAGGTCTTCCCAACTTTCTTTCTCCCTTGATCTTTGGGCAGGGACACCAGCTAGTATTATCGTATATGTGCTTGAGGCAGGCGGCAGATTTAAAATGTCTGTGTTAGCAGTTCTACTCAAATTCCGTGCATCATGTACCCTATCTACTTTAGGGACTGCTGTGCAATTCCTTAATGCCAATGGTGAATCTGGTCCAGGTGGTAATGCCGGAGTTCTATCACCTATACCAATCTGCATAATCTGAGTAGTGCTGCCTTTTATTTCCTTCAGTATATTGCCGGGCATTTCATTGTGTAATTATATCCACCCCTTCAACTCTTTCGATATTTCTCCCAGTATAATCTTCACTAGTCTAGTTTCCCTATTGCTCCCCAAATCTTTTACTATTAATTCTAGGCTGTTTAGTTTGTCCCATGACTGTGTAAAGCCCTTGTTAAGCAAGCCCTGCATCTCATTAACCATTGTTTCTATATTACTAGTGGTATTTGTCGCGGCTTCTTTAACATTAGTTATGGCTACATCAAAGATCACAGGGTCTGTCTGTGTGCCAACAGAAGTAGTAAGAAATTGACCTCTATTAGGCACATATTCCTTGCCAGTATTATATATTACCTCTATAGCCCCCCCCCTTGCCCCCCATTTGGGTTTCCTTGCAGGACCCAACCGCTTCCCTTTTGCGTGGATTGTAGGTTTCCCCCTAGTGGCCACATTGTTTTTGCACCGTATGCCTAGTAACTCTACACTCTACCATTTCCAGCATCAGTTCATGGGCGCTAACGATAGAAGGCGAACTTAACGAGGGAATCGTGGGAGAGTTCGTGAGTAACCCATTATTCATACTCAACCCTGTATCTGCCAGTTGGTGTTAAGGGGTCCATAGATAATCGACGTTCTGTAAGTTCAATTTCATGTATCAAGAGCGATTCTGCCCTGACCAGAAAAGCGTCCAGTGTCCCTGCTGCACTCTTGCGTTTCTCCATCTCCTTAAAATGCCCAGTTAATTAACTATGCAGCTTGATCTTAGCCAGAAAGCTGGACCACAATATTGAAAGAACTTCACAGAGCACAGTACCTTCCTGCGGCAGTGTACATCTTGTTTACTTCCTGGGGCAAATGTTAATGGGGGGGCCCAGCCTCTTCCTGGCTGATGGGCGTGGACGGGCCTGCCCTTGGCCTGGGCACGCCCGCCCCGCGCTGCGGGATCCCTGGCCCCCCTTTAGCGCCTCCTGGCACGGTGATGGCAATGCGGCGCTGTGTGGGTTGCCGCAAGGGACGATACTCAATAGCAACAACAATCTGCACAAGGCCAATATTTACATTTACCAGCATAATGACTCAGAATACTTTAAAATGTATCAATTATTATGCATGGGTAACCAAATTGTGATAGCTCTACAGGAGGTTCTGATATGCCAAACTAAAAGCTCCCTTTACGTTTTCCTCTGGAGCACCAAAGCTAAACAGCATCACATTTTGGAACAGGAGCATGTTTGAATATTTTGGCCATTGCTTGTGCCAAGTCAAGATAGCCCTCTTCATTAACCCTCCCACAGTCCACACTTAAATTCCAAACCGATTAGTGTCGAGACCAAACTGAGCCTAAACAAATCAATAGAATTGCCTGAATAATTATATGTGATTTATTGCCATTATGAACCAATAAACACTGGTTGTCAACAATATTAGTTTACAGCAAAGAAAGCTGCTACATCCAGCTAAATTCTAAGGGAATTTAATAATGCATTACCTTAATACAAGTCAATAATTCACCTGAGCATTCCTCAGCGTAAAACATACCTGCATGGTATAGTTTCCAAATAACATGCAATTATGTTACTTTTACTACTGAAAAAAAACCTAACCAGTATTGAGAAATTAACAGGCATATCCCATATGTATGAGTTTTGTTAAGCTTCAGTAACACTCTTTCTGGTGGATAAGCTAACCTTAGGTTCCTCACTTTAAGAATATCCCCAAGCATCAGACTAAAACCAGAAAATTCTCAATAATATTCCCATGGCGCATGTGTTTCTGTGACTTTATTGCACCCTGACGAGGACCAGAGACACCTTTAAGAGCCACAATTTTGAAAAGGCGTCAGTTTCTTATTTATCCTCCTTCCCTGTCTAGAAACACGAAACACTACAAAAAAGTTGCAGATGACAGTGTACCAGACCCTAACTTGGAACCTTACTATGATGTCCACCGAACGAGAGGTGGGAGAGCAGTCAACTAATTGGTTACAAAGCGTAGCCAGCAGAAAAACAGCACTACCAAACGTAAGTAGCTCCCTCTTCTGATAAACAATTCTAAATTCAGATTCCTCAACTTAAGAACAGTTTCCATAGCAGGACCACCCAAAAGTGGCGGGTATGGCGAGTGGTCCCAGGCCACAAAGCCTAGCAGTACTGAGCGGGCAAATTGGCGGTCCCGTCAGATCTGGCTTTCAAGGCAGTAGTGTTTCATGAATATTTACACAGACGCTCATGACCTGTTGTAGCAGCCTTGGCGGAATGAATTCACAGGTCTTCAGGTAGTTGCTTCTTTGCCAGCACGCAGCAGATTTAATGTAAAGAGCTAGACATTGTGTCAAAGTCCTTTTCTGCACAGCCTTCCCTTTTTCTCTCCAAAAAATGCTAGGAAGAGTTGGTCAATGTAGTAGCTGAATGTCCTTTCAAAGTTGAACCTCTGGAGCCTATTCTCCTCCTTTGAAGGATGAAGTTTAGCGAAAAAAGTTGGCAAAGTGATGGATTGGACAGTGTGGAAAGATGTCACAACTTTGGTAATGTAGGGCACCCAGGTCTTCAGCACTAGATTATCCAAAAAGATGGTGGTGCAAGGCAGCTGCATTGAAAGCATCTGCATTTTACATATTTGACATGGAAAGGTGAAAGCAACAGCACATCCAAACGTTTGACCTGCAGAGTCGGTGTGACGAGCACCGTACGAGGCAATAAACCTCTCCTAGCGCCCAGTGTAGATGGACTTTGGCAAAGGCAGTAGGTACCCAACCTCCGGAGAAGAGGCAGTGTCTGAAGACGAATCAGCGACTCTACACCTGTCTGGCACCATAGAGTCCGCCGCCTGAGGCAGGACGTCATCACCATCCGGCGCCGAAGGAGACGCCGGATAGGGATCCATTAAGTCACACAGCGCCAGGGGGGACAAGAGCGGAGCCGAAGAGGCCAAGGGGCAGCGCCGGAACGACACCGACTAGACCTCCGACGAGGCAGCTGCCTGCGTGGAGGGACGAGATGGACTAGGGGAGTGACACGAAGCCCTTCGCCAGCCAAGGCCAAGAATGTGACGGAGGTGGCCCGCTGACCCATGCAGCGCCGCCAGGGCCGATTCAACCTCAGACGAGGCAACTGCCTGCGTGGAGGGACGAGAGGGGCCTCGAGGGGGGAGAGGGGTCCCCGTCCAGCCTCGACCCCGAGCGGGACGAGCGGGGTCCACTGACCCTCGTGGCACCGCCCAGGCAAGCAGGCGCCAGCAGCTCAGCCGTGGACAAGGTCGCCGCCTGTCCAGAGGACCGAGTGGACCTCAGGGATGCGACCAGAGCTCTGGCGACCTTCTGCGATACCACAGGGATTCCCGCAGGAGTTTGCGGCGAGGCAAAGGCGCCGTGGTCCGAAGGAGGGAGACCCGAAGGCCCGCACCCCAACAGCACCACATCCTCCAAGCCAGGAGCCGAGCCAGTCAGCGCGGGCCGGAGCCGCTGGCGACACCGCGGAGGGCTCCGCGCAATGCAAGGGATCCGCTGACGTCCCAGGAGGGGAAGGAGGAGGAGATGCCAGCGAGGCCTGCAAAGCCGCCGCATATGTCTCCATCTGGGCTCTTGACATCCCTTCACTGGGAAACGGTGGATAGGAGGACAACAAGCGGGGCTGCATCACCCGCAGAGAGCCCACACCCCCGGCAGGCCGAACACCAGCCCCCGGGGACAAGCTGCGACACTTACCCACCGGGGAGCGACGCTCTCGCGATATCGGAGAGGGATGAGGGCGCCAACGACAACCGCTTCTGAAACAGTCTACCGAGGCTGATCGAGGGCTTGAAGCCGATCTTTAGAGACGCGCCAAGTGTAGTTTCATCCGGCTCTCCCGCCGCAACTTCGGTTTCAACTGTTGGCACGCCTCACAATCAGTGGTGCCGTGATCTTCCCTTAAACACCACATGCAGATGAGGTGAAGGTCTGTCGCCGACATGAGACGCCCACACGATGTGCAAGTCTTGAAGCCCGAAGGCATTTGCACACTGTTCCACCAAAATATATCACAATGAGGAAGAGAAGGGGCCCAAACAGGCCCGAACAGAGACCGTATCCAAAGGAAAAAACTGAAGTAGGCGCGCCAGGGTGGGACTTATGTGACCTCGCTGATGTCACGTACGTGGACGGCGCCTGGGCGGAGTCGCGTGAGGCCGTCCCTCCGGCGCGCGAGGATGCAGTGGCAAACAGTTTTCCAGTTCCAGTCTCACGCCTGGGGATAATTCTACCTTAAGGAATCTGCGGCTAGTAGTCTCTATCAGATTTTGTCTTTGCACCTCTGGGATTTTCCTCTAATTGGAGCAATTTCTGCTCAGATTCAGGAGTTTTTTTTAGGCAATGGCCCACATCTTTGGGCAAACTGGCTCCCTATGGTCCGCCTTTTGGGCCCAAGGAGGTGGCAGAAGCTCTATTTGTTTTCCTGTCAGCAGGACCTCCCTAGATGCCAACTGGACTCCTTAGATTAGCCCCTAGATCTGGACTGACTCTGGTCCCAAGCCCCATCCCAATTCCAATACCTTTGCTAGGGTTTGGTCCCTCAATACCATTTCCAACACCGAACAAGAAAGCTATTGTTCTGTCTAACCCGGAGCAGGCGTCACATTAACTCTGTCCAAAGTAAAGCCTGGGACCACCGGGACCGCAGCAACCGTATCATTCGTAAACAGTGTCATTGTCTTTTGCTGTTGAATTTGAGGATGAAGTGGCATATGGGATTCTTGACCATTCTGATGACGTTGCTCGGTCCTTCCCTGAAGAGCACTGTTATAAGGAGTTTGGTGGCGCCTCTGAGATTGATACACGCCCCCACCCCAGACAATGACTTTAGGGACGTCCCTTCACTCGAAAAACTTCAGAATCTAACAGTGAAAGCGTGTGACAAGGGTGGGGGGATCGTACTTTATGATACTTCTAGCTATGTCTCCAAAATGGAAGACATGCTGAGCGATACTCGATTTTATGCACCAGTGACCAGAGACCTTACTACTCAGACTAAGAATAAAATAAAAAAAACTAACAGATAAAGCCTTAAGGGAAGGTGAAATTTGCAAAAAAGAATGGGAATATCTAAATGTTACTAATCCCAAATTAGCCAGAATCTACGGAATTCCTAAATTGCACAAAAACATCTTTGACCCTCCCTTAAGGCCCATAGTGACCACCATTGGCTCAGTCACGGAGCCCTTGGCTAAATATGTGGACGCGATTTTATGTCCACACATCTCCCGTATTTCGGGATATGTACAAGACACAAGACACATCATTAATCTAGTGGAAAATGTGAAATTTTGCAGTACCTCCCAGCTGTTATGGACATAGAAGCACTATACAGCAATATTCCCATCATGGGAGCTCTTAAAGCCAAACACTATACATAGAAGCTATGGACATAGAAGCACTATACAGCAATATTCCCATCATGGGAGCTCTTGAAGCCACACACTGGTTTCTGCAAAAATACAATATCACCTGCCCCACTGTATTTGTTCTAGAATGTCTGAAGATTGTACTTATGGACAACATCTTCAATGGCAATCTAATAGTTCGATTGTCCATGTTCTGTTGGTCGTTGTTTTATGCCTCCTCCTTGCAACGCTTCGTTGTTCGTTGGTATTTCTTTCCCCAACCCCGGACAATATTGAGGAGGGACGGGGGATAGAGCTCGAGGTCGATAGGGTTTATGTGATGTTAGGTAACGGTCTAGGGGTCCCCACATGTTCGCCTGCCTATGGGTTTTCGGTGAGTGTTTCGCTGTGATGTTATCTGCCCCCCTTAGGAACGTGACCCAATTGAGCCATGCTTGGGGCGCGGTGTCAATGAGGTCGCGATCTTCTGTCGTTGTGATTGACGGAGACATAAAGCCTAGGACTAGGTTGGGAAAATCTATGTGTATGTCTAGTCCTGTGATCTCATTGATGTGTTCCAATTCTGTTCCAGAATCCCCTGACCTTAGGACAGCTGAGCAGAAGGTGTTCTAGGTCTCCCTTTGCTTTGTGGCAGTTCCAGCATGTATCGCTGTCTTGGATCCTCAGAGCGGCAAGGCGGGCCGTGTCCAGTATGCCTTGTGCACTAGCCAATATTTGGTCTGGTTGAGCACTGCCGTTATTTTCTTCCTACAACAGCAAGGAGTCAGCATGGGTGCTTCATGCGCTCCTACGATTGCCAATATTTACAAGTCTTTTTTTGAAAATCAACTTATCTTCAACGAAATTACACCATTTTATGAATCAGTGATCAATTGGTCATGATTCATTGATGATGTGTTTTTTATTTGGATTGATAATGAAGACAACCTAGATCAGTTTCTCCAATGGATCAATCTGTGTGATAAGAACATCAGGTTTACTCACCATGCAGACAGGACACAAGTGGAGTACCTGGACGTCATTATTAAACATCAAGACGATGTTCTTGCTGTGGATTTATTCGTTAAGCCCACAGCAAGAAACACTTTACTCCACTATGACAGTTACCATCCGGCCATACAGAAAAATAGTGTTCCATTTGGTGAGTTTCTTCGATTAAGACATAACTGTACTAATTTATCAGATTACGATGATAAATCTACCATGATGAAATCTAAATTCTTGGCCAGAGGATATCCTAAAAAAATAATTAGAGACTCATAAGCGGGCCCGCTTTTATGACCGCCAACACCTCTTGGAGCCAAGTAGAGACATAGCAACCCCCAATCTAGTGTTCATTACCAAACACTCAGTTCTAAATGAATGAATTAGACAAACAATATATGCCCATTGGCATATACTAAATGTGAACACACTCAAGGGGGATCAGTTATCAAAACCCATGTTCGCCTATAAAAGGAATAAATCATTAAAAGATCACATTGTACGATCACGCATGACAGCAAGAACTTTAAGTGGACAACAGTCACTGACCAACATGCAACCAGTCTCGGGCACTTATAGTTGTCTAAACTGCAAATCCTGTAACACAGTTATACAAGGCCCTACCTTGCTGTTTAATAAACAACTAATCAAACCCCAAGACCTTAACAACTGCAAAAGCTCCAATGTAATCTACTTAATTATATGTCCCTGCCAAAAAGGATATGTGGGACAAACAGGTCAGGCATTGCATGTCAGACTCACAGAACACCGTTCTGTAATCAGGACACGCAAATTAACAGCCCCAATGGTTGCCCATTACCTAGAGCAGAATCATGCACCTGAAAATATGTCTTGGTATGTCCTGGAGAGGATACACCCAAAGACAGGTTTAGATCCAGATAAGATTAGAAAACTACGTGAAGTGTACTGGATTGTTCTATTGGGGGCAGCAGTTCGAGGATTAAATGCAGAAATACCTTGGGAACAGGCCATAATGTGAAAATAAGATATGGTCAAATATTGAATTGATGCTGTTTCAGTTCTTCTGTGGATTTACAGATGTGTTACGTGTTTTTAATAATTCGTGCTGACAGAAAGTACATTCAATAAATATTCACCACGCATCACACAGTATAATGTGGTATATCATATTCAATAGGGAACTTAGAAAGATCAGATCAGTCCCCCACATTGTATTGACATTCCTTACAATATGCCTCCTTTCAACATTTAATTTTTCCCTCCCTTTTTCTTGCATCGCACACCAGTAAGCCCAGTCTGGCAGTGATTCAGTAATTGTTAAGTTGTGTAGAAGGAAACGCTTTCCATCTTGGAAACCACAAGCAGGAGGTTATCTTGACACATACCGTTTTTGGAGTGGGCCTTGCTATCAGCAATAGTCTATACCCCATACCCTGTCAAGATGGCGGTAGCATCATTTATGATTCTTCGAGTGCCGTCAGGTAGGAACATCTCTCTAGTCGATCTCTATTAAAACACACCTGGAACCCTCCTTTTGATTGTACCAACTCTTTCGCTATTATTACTGGTATCTACATACCAGTGGTATATTTCTCGAACCTTTATATAATAGAGTTTTCCTTTGTAACAATTTAGTTGCTGATCAATCGTTCTAGAATAAGAATTCTTCTCCCAAATTTTTCTCGATTAACGTGTAGTTTTGATATATATAGAGTTATCTGAATATCGGTTTTAAAATTAACAATCTCAGATTTTGTACCCTGTTAAGATGGCGCCTTCATTTATCATACTCGGACACACTGCCGTGAAGCAAGGACACCTTCTCGTTTTATGTCTTGCTTATCGCAAGATTTGGCTTTTTCGCGCGCTAATCTCGACGCTTTAAATAGACCAGTTTGTCAGACTCTGACTTAGCAGGGATCCATTGGAAGACGCCCGTTCCAGGTACCCGATCGTATCTTACCAAGTAAGTGACAGGCGCGTCCACCATGGCTGTTCCGTTATCTAGATCGTTCCATTACCGCTAATGCGCTTGCTTCGCAATGTGAGGGGACTTTATTTAATCTCAGTCAGTTCGATTTATCCCCCTTAGGTGTACTTCTGGTAATCGAACATTCTTGCTAAGATTAGCCTGCCTGGGTAGACATAGATTAAATTATGCATGTTTGCAATAAAGATTGTAAACAAGAGTAGTTCTGGTCTATGCTAAGACGTGCGGCTCCCCCATAACCTTGATATATATAGTGAAGCGTCACAACATCAGTTTATCGGAGAGATGTCGCTACGTTTAGTTCCGTCGATATGACTATAGAATTATTGCTGAATTGCATATACAATATACCCCTTGAGTATACATATCTATCGTTCCCCTTAGATTTTTCAAGCCATGAAGCAATGATGGTACACACACAGCTCCAGCAGAAGCAACTCCCCACACTCTGTTGTTATCATTCTTCGAACTAAGGTAGGAGTGGCATTTTGCTAATTTTCTGGTCACTAGTTCTTGGTAGTAGAACACCAGCGACTGACCGCATGCATGCTATCTTTCAGGTTATTCTTCTTTCACAACAATCTGGTAAAGAACGGGCGTTGATAATCTCATCCATCAGCAGACCCTCGTAATCCCTCTGTTTATTATAAAGGCACCACGAGGATTTCTTTCCCACAATGTATATGATTAGAGCTATACTAGATCACTACAAGAGATAGTGTTTGCTAACCTAGGGCAATTGCACCCTTACTGTTCTATTCTGTTTCATCCTGTTCCCCTTGTTCTTGTAGCTATAATGCGACACACTTAAGAATCCTGGTGCAATTCATATTCGCTAAATACCTTCAGAGTATATCCATCCATACTACAGGTATTCTTTCATACATAATTTTTTCTTTTTTATGAATCCAAGCTAGTCATAGAAGCGTATGATCTATGTCCACTATCTGTATTTAGGGAGACCTTCACCTCCACCCCGGAACAACGGGTTTCTGCTTGGTTTGCTCGTAAACTTCCTTTATTTAGTTGTCCATAACGCTCCAATAATACAAGAATGCGACATTATTACCTTTCAATTGTCCCTCGATTTACATTAAGGTCCGAGTATCTCCCCGAACATTCCATGATCTTAGTATCTCCCCTATTGAATATGAATTCTGTGGCGTGGCCTATCTGTAAGCATATATTGGTTTTGTCCGTGCTTATTAGCATGTCCAAACCAGGATTAATACCTCAGTGTATGTGTGTAAATAGTGTACAGTTGATTAGAAAATACTGGTGAGATATAATTATGTATTGTAAATATGTATATTTATGTATAAAGATGTGAAATTGTGTAGTGTATATTAAATGTACATGAATTATTGGCTCTGCTATACTAGTTTCACTTGGTGTTATGAGAGGTCTTTTCATATAAATAAATTACAAATATGTAGCTTAATTAAATCTTGTAAATGGAGAAGACGTTGTGATTGAAATTGTAATATATCAAATTCTAATTGCATTTCATTCTTTATTTTATAGTAAACGTTATTGTGTAAGAAATACAGACTTCCTGAAGAAGGCTCACGCCGAAACGCGTTGAATGGGAATGTGTTACTGTATTCTATGAATTGTTCTGATTCCTTGATACCAATTTTTTGTATTACTTATTCATAATATTTATGTCACATGTGCAAGCACCTTGTCTGTATATATTTCCTATTAGCTAAAAATGTCCTATAAAAAAGATGAAATAATAATAAATAAAATATCAGAATACATCAGGAACACGTATAGTGTCAATTGATTAATTAGTTCAACGTCGTTTCTCACTCCTTTAAATAGGCACATAACCTGGTGCATTTGTGCTCCCTTTTTCCTAAAAAAAAATTCAGAAGCGGGCCAGTGAGCGGCCATCAGATCGCAGCCAAGAGCAACGCAGCGTCTACCATTGCCATGCCAAGTTTAATTGCCCTCTCCCGAATCGCCTTCTGATGCACATTTGCACAGGCCTTAGAGTCAGGACTTGACCCTCCCCTCACAAACAGACCTAATGGGGATCAGTTATAGACATTTTTCTGTGACATTTCCCACAACACCTTATAGGTTTTCGGGGGTGGGGGAGAGGAACATATCTTTATAACACTGGGTAAAAGAGAGAAATAAACAATAAAAACAACAAAAGTCTATAAAATGTTGGTAAAAATGGGACCAGGGTAGCTCTCCGGATCCGCGACTGTTGGAGCAGAAAGAAATGTGTTAATGTCAGCGCCCTTGGGTGGCACTAATATAGGCACTGCCTACATCACACCAGGCATGGGACACTTTGCCGCCAACTACCGGCACGCAGAGGTACTGCTCATGATTTTCCTAATTGATCTGATGCCTTGAGCTTTTTCTGAGGTGAGGAATATTTGGTTAGAAGTCTCCTTCAGAAAGCTGGTTATCTAACCACTTTGAACTTGTCCAATGAACACAGGTAACAGTTTGCCTATGGTCAAGCCTGTGCAAACGTTCCACCTCCTTAGAAGGAGCAGGAGGTGCATATAAATACACAAGGCACCTTCAACTTTTCTATCCTATGGACCAGTATGGGTGGAGAGATACAGAGTGAACCTTCCAAGAAACCGAACACTAGGTGATACCTAAATAAGGAAGGCTCGTCAGAAATACACTAATAAACAGACAGTACAGGATCATTTGAGTGCAGAAACGGCTATGTTCTGTTGGCGCACAAGACACATAGCGCAGGACGTCAGACGAGCCTTTGAAGGGCCTGCAGCCTGGAACCCTGAAACAAACATGTTCCAAGGACCTATATAGAAAGACTCGGTATCTGGTACCCAGGCAGCTAGGATGACATCAACTACCTCTTGCAGTAAGTTACAAGCCTCTGACTAGTACTGATCAATCATCACTCATGCAGGTGACGCGTCCGAGGTTTGGAGTGGAAGGTCTGACCATCTTTCTGTGAAAGTAGATGTATCAAGACTCCTCAGGTGATGAGAATCAACTCCACATTGTTCTCTATCACTTTCTGCCAGATCCTGCAGCGCTGTGAAACTGGAAAAGATCCATAAAGCAGGCCTGCCACCAGCCGAGTCGGAAGGCTTTGCTAAATCATAGGCAGGCTCAAGCACCATATCACCAACATTGGTGTCAGACAGAGACGCTCTGCTTGCAACAATGTTAAAAGGGATTGAACATCGCACAACATGTGAATCTAGAAGAGATTCATGCTGCAAAATCAAAGTTACAGCCAATGTTGAATTTAGAGAAAAATTACTAATAGACAATTAATTTCAGATAATCTAAAACTATTCTTTTATTTACAATATGCCAAATAATAGAGCCATCGCCAATGAAAAATTTTACTAAAAATGAATGTTACTTTGTTTTTATTGATATAGACAATGGTACTGACTTCTTGTAGTTTATACTATCTACTAGGTTTTACAAAGGATGTACTCTGCCAAGCCAGTACTATAAAATGCAATCAGAATAGTTACCTATAACCAAATCTAAAGACAGCATATAAAAGACTAAAACAGATTTTGGATGGATAATGCAAATGTAATCTCCAATTGTTAAACAACTTATAGAAATACAAAATTGCCTCCAATAAGGCACTCACCCTTAAGAGATCAGAGTCATTACTTTTATCCCCCTTTTTTCCCGATAAAGGGGAACCCATCATAGTGTAGTCTTCACATTCACTAGGATCCAATTCTGAACTGTCAAGCCTTTCAATAAAAAGAAATACATGTTATTTTGAATTAAACCAACTAAGTTCCTCTGATGTAGCTCTGGCATTACATTTTTGAGGCCGTTACTCCCCCATGAAAGCAGCAGCTCGCTGTCTTTCACCCACTCATCCCACCATGTGCATCCCATCACTTACAAGTATTTGTGCACTGTGTTCCAGTTCTCTTAACAAAATCTGTTCAGTTTCTGGACCTTCTTTCATCCTGTTGTGGAATATCTGCTGACCCATTAGATTATATTTTATTGGGGACCAGCAGTTTGCACTACAAAAATATACTCAGATCTTTGAAAGTTCATTAATTGAGTCATGACAAATAATGTTCTGACCTCTGGGTGCAGCAGCCGATCTTGAGTGACTACAACACGTTGAGTGACAACACAATAATATGTAAATTAAGAAAGATGGAGGTTTTTTTGACAATTTGCCTGAGGGTGTTTAGATTCACAAAAAAAAAGTCTATTGTGTGCATCCTGGCAGTGCGCTTCGTTGAAAGTCCAGATTACATAAGATATTAATGATCTACATGCTCTGTCACCAAGGCTTTTGTTAGAAAAGAATAAAATACTGCAAAGTATTGCCTCTGGTCTCTGAATTGACATAGGCCCTGAGATAGAGTTTTACAACAAAGCAACTCCCTAACTTTTGGCAAACTGGGTCGTGGTACACCTAGACTGGGCTACAATGAAAGGTAGATTCTTGGTTTCTGATCCACACAGCACCAGAATGTGTCTGTTAAAACACAGGAAACACACCTTCATCCAAGGCAGGTTTAGATAGGCAGGTTGTTGAAATGTTTTCTGTGTGGTTGTGGCTATTCACTTGACAGGGCACCAAATGTTTGGCCAAGAAGCCTCTGTATATGCTGAAAGATATATAGGGCTCATTCCTTTAGCACTCCTAAGACACCTTGTGGTAGCACTACTGCACAAGTTACTACTTGTGTAACGATATATCTGTAAGAGACGTTAGTTAGTGATAGATTCCTTACCTTAGAATATCCCCAGGCGTCAGACTGGATCCGGAAAGTTTTGCGTAGTAGTACCCTTGCGCGTCGGTAGGCGTCGTCTGCGGCTCCGCGTCCGTCGTCGGCGCCGTGATGACGTCGTCGGAGTACTTAGACGCCGCCTCCGCGTGCTGACGTCAGTTCTTAGCCACAGCTTTTCCGCGCCAGAAGCGCAGAGCCATGACCAAAACCGACACTGGTGCCAAGAAACTAGGGCCCTGAAAGGGGAAAACCTTAACCCTAGATATCGGTTCGCAGAACGGGGAGGATGGGTGGGTCGGTAAGGAATCTATCACTAACTAATGTCTCTTACAGATATATCGTTACACAAGTAGTAACTTGTGCATCTGAAAGAGACACGTTAGTGATAGATTCCTTACCTTAGAATAGATACCCCAGCAATACCATCACCGCGGTGGTGGGTCTGCGAACCAATATTTACACCAGAAAGTCCTGGAGGACGGAACGGCCGAAGTAGCCGTCCCTCCGGACTTGACTGTCCAGGCAGTAGTGCCTTGCAAACGCGTGCAGCGAGGCCCACGTAGCTGCCTGGCAAATGTCCTGCAAGGGCACACCTCGGCCCAAGGCAGTTGTAGTGGCCGTGGCTCGAGTGGAATGAGCCCTCAGCCCAACAGGGGGTTCCTTCTTAGCCAAGGAGTAACATGCCTGGATGCACATGATAATCCATCGAGAGATGGTCCGTTTGTGCACCGCTTTCCCTTTCTTAGCGCCCGCGTACCCAACAAAGAGTTGATCATCCACCCGGAACTGTTGTGTGCGGTTCAAATAAAATGAGAGCGCACGTTTTGGGTCCAGACGGTGGAGCCTCTCTTCCTCTCTCGAGGGGTGCGGAGGCGGAAAGAAGGTGGGCAATGTGATGGATTGCCCAATGTGGAAGGCTGTGACCACCTTAGGCAAGAAGGAGGGCCTAGTCCTTAAAACATACTGAGTAGCTCGGGATACCAGTACCTTCGTGCCCAGTCCGGAGCCACAAGGATGACTTGTGCCCGGTCGCGCTTGATCTTCTTCAGCACTCTGGGCAGAAGTGGTATAGGCGGAAAGGCGTACAACAGACCGCAGCTCCACTCGCAACGAAAAGAGTCTCCGAGCGAGTGCCGCCTTGGAAATTCCAACGCGCAGAACTGATGACATTGCGCGTTCTCTTCGGTGGCGAATAGATCTAACCAAGGCTCTCCCCATCGCAGAAAGAGGCCTTGCGCCACGTCCGAGTGCAGACGCCATTCGTGATCCATCGAGCACCGACGGCTGAGTTCGTCCACCCTGGCGTTCAGAGAACCTGCCAGGTGTTGAACCACCTGAGTCATGCACTGATGTTCCAGCCATTGCCAGAGACGCAGAGCCTCCTGGCAAAGGGTCCAGTACCCCACTCCGCCCTGTTTGTTGCAGTACCACATGGCGGTGGTGTTGTCCGTGAACACCTGCACTGCACTCCCTCGGACAGACGGGAGGAATGCCTTCAGTGCCCGACGAATCGCCCGCAGCTCCAACAGATTGATATGGAGCCGGGACTCTGCCGGAGACCAGAGTCCTCTGATCTCCGCCTCTCCCAAGTGGCCTCCCCAGCCCTGGAGGGACGCGTCCGTCACAACTACGTGCTCCGGTTGGGGAAGGGAGAGGGATCTGCCGTTGACCCAATCGCGGTCCGTGAGCCACCACTGCAGCTGTCTCGCAGTGCCCTCCGAGATCAGGACATGGTCGGACAGGTTGCCCCGGTGCTGGGCCCACTGAAACTTCAGGTCCCACTGCAGAGCCCGCATCCGCCACCGTGCGTGATGCACCAGAAGGATGCAGGAGGCCATCAGTCCCAGAAGCCGCAGCGTCAACCTTACCGAAACCCGGGATAACGGCCCGAAGATCGGAATCAGAGCCTGTATATCCCGAACCCGATGAAGAGGAGCTTCTGAGAGGGGCACAGGTGTGACTTCGGCACATTGATGGAAAACCCCAGCCGGTGCAGGAGATCCGCCGTAGTCTGGAGGTGGCTGACGACTGCCTGGGGCGAGCCCGCCTTCAACAACCAGTCGTCTAAGTAGGGGAAGACTGAGACCCCCAACCTGCGCAGATGAGCTGCGACCACCGCCATCACCTTCGTGAACACCCGTGGGGCGCTGGTAAGGCCGAAGGGGAGCACCGTAAACTGAAAGTGCTCGAGGTATACCGTGAACCGCAGGTAACGCCGGTGGGCCGACAGTTCCTCCTGCAGGAGCCGCAAATGATCCCCCGATACGCGGTGGTGTTGCGGTGGCATGGCTTGAGGGGTCGTCTCGAAGGGGAGGGAGTAGCCTCTTTGGACGATCTGCAGCACCCACCTGTCCGAAGTGACTGTGCGCCAGTGAGAGTGGTGATGGCGAACCCTGCCTCCCACTGGCGTCACATGGGCCGGAAAGCGCGGACTAGGAGGGTTTAGAGGTGGATGCTGCAGGGGCAGGTGTTGACTGGCTCCGCTTGTTTCCCCGACCGCCTCCATGGCGGTTTCCACGGCCGCCGCCGCGCGGCGAGTGGCTGGCGGCGGCACGTGTGGGGGCGCCCCTTCCTTGGCCACGAAAGGAGCGAAAGGCACCCATTTGCTGGCGCGGGGCCGAGAGGCCCAAGGACTTGGCCGTAGCCCTGGAGTCCTTAAAGCGCTCAAGCGCGTGGTCTGCCTTGTCGCCAAAGAGGCGACGGCCATCGAACGGCATGTCCATGAGTGTATTTTGGACGTCTGCCGAAAAGTTGGCGGATCTCAGCCAGGCGTGGCGTCGTACCGCCACCGTCGTAGCCATCGCTCTGCCCAGCGAGTCAGTAGTATCCAGTCCGCACCTGATTGAATACATTGCTGCATCCCGGCCCTCCACCAGGGCTTGGCCGAGTTTGGCCCGTACCTCCAACGGACACTCTGGCAGCACTTCCGCCACCGTTTCCCACAGAGAGTGGGTGTAACGGCCCAAGAGGCATGCGGTGTTGGAAGACCGCAGTCCCAAGCTAAGGGACGAGAAGATCTTCTTGCCATAGTTCTCGTACCTCTTGGACTCCCTACCCGGCGGGGCCGTCGGGAAGGTGGGCTGGGAGTTAGAGGCCTGGATAACCAGACTCTCGGGGGTGGGGTGGGTGGACAGGAAACATGGGTCGCCCGGGGCCGGGCGGTGGCGTCTGGCCACATTCCTATCTACAGGCGAACCTGTAGCGGGCCTGGACCAAGTGCCCAAAAGAACGTCCATCAAGGCCTCATTAAACGGCAGCAGAGGCTCCATGGAGCATGACTGCGGCTTAAGGACCTTAGTGAGGAGGTTAGTCCTCACGGCCGCGACGGGAGCTCAAGGCCCAAGGCCTTGGCAGCCCTCATCAACACCACACCATAAGTAGCACCCTCCTCCGAAGCCACGGTAGGAGGAGAGACAAATCCAGTGTCTGGAGAGGTGTCCGGGCCACTGGCCTCCCCAAGGTCTCCTGTCCAGTCCATGTTAGACTGGCACTCTCTTGCCAGAGGGTCCTCAGACCCCTCCCAATTCTCCTCTTCCCCCATCTCCTGAGATTCAGGGTCTTAATTGAATGAGGTCGGTTCATAGAAACTAAAATCTCCAAACGGCGTCGAGATCGGCGCCGATAGGCGTCGTCCCGACGTCGGAACCGATTGCAAGGAGGCAACGGGGACGGCGCCGCCCGAGGACGGCGCCGCCCGAGGACGACGCCGCTCGAGGACGACGCCGGAGGGGACACCACACGGACCGACGCCGGGGCGGTCGTAAGGTCCACCGGTGACTATCCATCGCCCGAGGAGGGTCCAGCGGCGCCGGCGACGTCAGGCCCGAGGGCACCGGCGGTGTCGGGATCGTGGGGCCCTGCGGCGCCGGGCCCGAAGGCGCAGGCGGCGTCGAGGCAGAAGCACCCGACGGCGTCGGGGTCGTAGCCCCCGACCCACTAGGGCCCCCAGACGGGTTCGCTGGGCCCGAAGGCGCCGCGGAACCCATCGGAGGAGAAAGGGACCTCATGGCCATGAGGAAACGCTCAATCTCCTCCGGCGTCGCGTTCAGCCCAGGGACCGGGGGTATGGGGCCGAACGCAGCGCCCGCGACTCCCGAGGAGCCGCGTGGGCGGTGTCACCCGAACCCCCGGCCGCATTGCCTTCTTATGCTTCTTACCTGACGACTTGGACCCGGAGGAGTAGTGCCGACTCCCGGAGCTGTGACGGCTCCGTCCCCGCGACCTGTCCCCCGACCTCCCGTGGGACCGGGACCTCACACGGCGCGGGCCGACTGGCGGATTTGGAGTCGCCTGCGGGACCGCTCCCGCCTGGCCTTCCTCGAAAGGGTCCGACAGTCAGAGCAGGCCTCGTCGTCATGGTCGACGCCCAAACACATCAGGCACAGGCGGTGGGGATCTGTGACCGACATGGTACGGTCGCACTCGTCGCAATGCTTGAATCCGGGCATCCCTAACGGCACCGTCGGAGTCGTAAAGACTTCAAAATGGATCAAAAGATCACAAAAGTTTAGTCAAAAAATGACTAGGGAACTGCTCTTTCCAGATCTGCGCTGGCTGGCGCGGAAAAAAGAAGAACGGACGTCAGCACGCGGAGGCGGCGTCTAAGTACTCCGACGACGTCATCACGGCGCCCACGACGCCGACGACGGACGCGGAGCCGCAGACGACGCGCAAGGGTACTGCTACGCAAAACTTTCCGGATCCAGTCTGACGCCTGGGGATATTCTAAGGTAAGGAATCTATCACTAACGTGTCTCTTTCAGATCCACATATCCAAAATCAAACAATTTTGAGAAATACAAGAAGGTAAGGACTTCAAGGGTGTCTTTCAATTGGTTTAAAGTTAAATGGGATTAAAATTAAAAAAAATAAAGAATGTACATTTGGGGTTTTCATTCCAGCTGATAACAATTTTTCTTTTATTTGTCTGATATAATGGTTTCCAATACACTACAGCTCCATTGAGCGTGAGTGAATCATTTAAGCTTGTAAAGTTCCAAGACAAACAAATTACATTTTATCTGTAAATGTTTGCTGATTTGCCCCATCGTCAATCTAATATCCATGAACCCGCTTCAATTATCAGTCATAAAAATGCGAGTGAAAAACAAACATCTTAGACTTTTCAAAACCATTCATGTCATTAGAGCAGAAAAGTGAGTTTTGGAGCATGGTTTTATGTTGTTTACAACTTTACACAGAACATATAGCACCTATAATGGACTGAAGCCTGCCCAGTAGATTTGTTAAAACAGTTTCAATAATTTGAGTGGATTTTAACACTAAATGTATAGTCGGGCAGGAACAAGCAACTTAAGCTGCAGCTTGGCTATGAATATACACTAATAAATATGTACAGTAAGGCAGATTATATGATTAATGATGTCATGGTGCTAATGTTAAGAGATCAAGAAACTTCTGCCAACTTTAAAGTAGTGCTGCCTTGCCTGTATACCTTGATTTGATCCTTGCTGGAGAGTTTGGATTAGAACTGTTGCTGTCATTGCTTACAGTTTCCATGCGTGATGATTTGGATTGAGACTGCTTGCCTGCAGCGGCAAGAGGCTTATTGACTACACCAAGGACATTGGAAGCTTTTGGCTGAAAAGAAAACAGTAAGCATGAACATAGTACACTATAACATTTTGCAGAAGAATCTACAAAAGTGCAAATTAGTGCACAGCGTCACATTTCTAATGTTAAATATATTATGTTCTTTGCAATGTGGATAATTGTGTGATCCAAACATTACATAGGTTTTAAACAAAGTGTTGCCTCAAAATGACATATGTGTATTTATGTGCAAAAAATGTTCATTGTGATATCTAGGTCTATATATGTAAGTATTGTAAATATTGTATATGTTGGTGCTTTGCTACAAAGAAAATGACTGGGGGTCGATAATAGGAACCTTGAATATAAAAAACTATAGAAAAAGATGAAAAATCAGGTAACTGAGTTAATTAATAAAACATATGCGGTACAAAGTAAAACTGAATGTATGGTTTCTGAGGCAACACTTTGTTTAAAACGTATCATACTGATTCCAGCCTCTGAATACCCCAACCGAATCACTCCCCCGTTGTGTATACCAAACATTATGTAGAGCAGCATGCAAATTCTTACCATGCAGCAAAATAGATGAGTGATGAATTTCAAAAAGCAGACCGAGAACCCAGAGCTACAAATTCTCCCAGAAGCACAAGTTACTTACCTTCGGTAACGATATATCTGTAAGAAATAGTAGTTAGTATTAGATTCCTTACCTTAGAATACCCCCAGGCGTCAGACTGGATTTGGGAAACCTTTGCGTAGCAGTACCCTTGCGCGTCTGTAGGCGTCGTCTGCGGCTCCGCGTCCGTCGTCGGCGCCGGGTTGATGTCGCCGGAGTACTTAGACGCCGCCCTCGCGTGCTGACGTCAGTTCTTATACACAGCTTTTCCGCGCCAGAAACGCACAGCCATGATAAAAATCAACACTGGTGCCATGAAACTAGGGCCCTGAAAGGGGATGACCTTAACCCTAGATATCAGTTCGCTGAGCGGGGATGATGGGTGGGGCGGTAAGGAATCTAATACTAACTACTGTTTCTTACAGATATATTGTTACCGAAGGTAAGTAACTTGTGCATCTGAAAGAAACAGGTTAGTATTAGATTCCTTACCTTAGAATAGATACCCCAGCAATACCAACCCCGGTGGTGGGTCTGAGAGCCAAAGAAGCCATCCCTCTGGACTTGGTTGTCCAGGCAGTAGTGTCTTGCGAACGTGTGCAGCGAGGCCCACGTAGCTGCCTAACAGATGTCCTGCAAGGGAACTCCCCAGCCCAGGGCAGTAGTAGCCGCCGTGGCACGAGTGGAATGGGCCCTCAGCCCAACAGGAGGCTCCTTCTTAACCAAAGAGTAGCATACCGTAATACACAACACGACCCACCGAGAGATGGTCCGTGTGTGCACTGCCTGTCCCTGCTTAGCGCCCGCGTAACTAACAAAGAATTGGTCATCCACCCAGAACTGGCGTGTGCGGTCCAGATAGTATGAGAGCGCACATTTTGGGTCCAGACGGTGGAGCCGCTCTTCCTCTTTAGAGGGATGCGGAGGCGGAAAGAAGGTGGGCAAGGTGATGGACTGCCCGATGTGGAAGGCTGTGACTACCTTGGGCAGGAAAGAGGGTCTTGTCCGGATGGACAGAAAGACAAGGAGGCTTGGAGGAAAGAGCCTGGAGCTCACTCACTCTCCTGGTAGAGGTGATGGCAACCAGGAAAGCAGTCTTAAGCGTAAGAAGGCGGAGAGGACAGTAATGAAGCGGCTCAAAAGGAGCGCACATCAGGTAAGTCAGAACCAGGTTCAAGTCCCACTGGGGCATCACGAAAGCAACAGGGGGGAACATATGAGTGATGCCCTTCAAGAACCTATTTACAATCGGGGACTTGAACAAAGAAGGCTGATCAGGAAGCCTTAAGAAGGCGGAAAGCGCAGAAAGGTAGCCCTTGATAGTGCATAGAGCAGAGCCCTGCTAGGCAAGAGAAATAAGGAAGAGGAGAACCTCTGAAAGGGGGGCAGAGAGTGGATCCACAGCCTTTGCTGTGCACCATGCCACAAATCTGTTCCACCTGCAGGCGTATACTGACTTTGTGGAGGGACGCCTGGCTGCCAGAATCACATTACAAACTTCAGGAGGCAAGCCAAATGCCTCAACTGTCACCGCTTATCTCCAAGCATGGAGGTAGAGACTGGACAGGTTCTGGTGGAGGACCGTCCCCTGCTGCTGTGACAGAAGGTCCTCCTGAAGAGGCAGACAAATCGGGGGATCGACAGACATGCTGAGTAGCTCGTGATACCAGTATCCTCGTGTCCAGTCCGGAGCCACAAGGATAACTTGGGCCCGGTCGCGTCTTATCTTCTTCAGCTCTCTGGGCAGAAGTGGTATAGGCGGAAAGGCATACAACAGACCGCAGCTCCAGTCGAGATGAAAAGCGTCTCCGAGCGAGGGCCGCCTTGGAAGTTCCAACGCGCAGAACTGATGACATTGCGCCTTCTCTTCTGTGGCGAATAGATCCAACCAAGGCTCTCTGCACTGCTGAAAGAGGCCTTGCGCCACGTCCGAGTTCAGACGCCATTAGTGATCCATCATCCTCCGACGGCTGAGTTCGTCCGCCCTGGCGTTCAGTGAACCTGCCAGGTGTTGAACCACCAAGGTCATGCACTGATGTTCCAGCCACTGCCAGAGGCGAAGAGCCTCCTGGCATAGGGTCCACGACCCCACCCTGCCCTGCTTGTTGGGAGTACCACATGGCGGTGGTGTTTTCCGTGAACACCTGCACTACACTCCCCGGGACAGAGGGGAGGAATGCCTTCAGTGCAAGCCAGATCGCCCGCAGGTCCAGAAGCTTGATGTGGAGCCGGGACTCCGCCGGAGACCAGAGGCCTCTGATCTCCGCCTCTCCCTTGCGGCCCCCCCAGCCCTGGAGGGACGCGTCCGTCACAACTACGTGCTCCGGTTGGGGTACGGAGATGGATCTGCAGCTGACCCAATCGCGGTCTGTGAGCCACCACTGCAACTGTCTTGCAGTGCCCTCCGAGATCAAGACGTGGTCGGACAGGTTGCCCTGATGCTGGGCCCACTGAAACTTCAGGTCCCACGGCAGAGCCCGCACCCGCCACCTGGCGTAATGCACCAGAAGGATGCAGGAGGCCATCAGCCTCAGAATCAGCAGCTTCAACCTGACCGAGACTCGGGATAACGGCCGAAAGATCGGAATCAGAGCCTGAATATCCCAAACCCTCTGTTTGGGAGGATGAACCCAAAACTGCGACGAATCTAGAACCGCTCCGGTGAAGAGGAGCTTCTGAGAGGGACACAGGTGTGACTTCGGCACATTGATGGAGAACCCCAGCAGGTGCAGGAGGTCGGCTGTAGTCTGGAGGTGGCGGACGACTGTCTGGGGGGGAGCCCGCCTTTAACAACCAGTCTTCGAGGTAGGGGAAGACAAACCCCTAACCTGCGCAGATGAGCTGCGACAACCGCCGTCACTTTCGTGAACACCCGTGGGGCGCTGGTAAGGCCGAAGGGGAGCACGGTAAACTGAAAGTGCTCATGGCCTACCGTGAACCGCAGGTAACGCCAGTGGGCCGGCAGGACGGGGATATGAAAATAAGCATCCTGCAAGTCCAATGCTAGCATCCAGTCTCCCGGGTCCAGGGCAGCTAAGACCTGAGCCAGTGTCAACATCTTGAACTTCTCTTTCCGGAGGAAGCCGTTGACTTTCCGCAGGTCCAAGATACGGCGTAGGCCCCCTTTGCACTTCTTGGGTACCAGAAAGTAGTGGGAGTAACAACCACACCCTACTTCTGGCCCAGGAACGCACTAGATGGCCCCCTTGGCCTAGTGGGCCTAGTGGGCCGTAACTTCCTCTTGCAGAAGTTTCAAGTGATCCCCCGACATGCGATGGTACTGCGGTGGCATGGCTGGAGGGGACGCCTCGAAGGGGAGGGAGTAGCCCCTTCGGACGATTTGCAGCACCCACCTGTCCGATGTGACCCCCACTGGCGTCATATGGGCCTGTAAGCTCGGACTAGGAGGGTTTTGAGGCAGATGCTGCAGGGGTAGGTGTGGACTGGCCTCGCCATTGTCCCCGACCGCCGCCACGGCGGTTTCCATGTCCGCCACCGCGCTGAATGGTAGTCTGCGGCCTGTGGCTGCCAGGACGTGTGGGGGTGCCCCTTCCTTGCCCACGAAAGGAGCGAAAAGCAGCCGTTTGCTGGCACGGGCCGAGAGGCCCAAGGACTTGGCCGTAGCCCTGGAATCCTTAAAGCGCTCAAGCGCATGGTCTGCCTTGTTGCCAAAGAGGCGACGGCCATCAAACTGTATGTCCATAAGGGTGTTTTGGGGATCAGCTAAAACGTTGGCGGACCTCAACCAGGCGTGGCGACGAATCGCCACAGTCGTTGCCATCGCGGATACGGAGGGGCCCTGCGGCTTCGGGACCAAAGTCGCCGATGGCGCTGGGGCCGAAGCACCCGACGGCGCCGGGGAACCCGACGGAGGAGTGAGCGACCTCATGGCCATGAGGAAGGCCTCGATCTCCTACGGCGTCGCGTTCTGCCCAGGGACCAGCGGGTATGGAACAGGCCGCGACGCCTGCGGCTCCAGAGGAGTCGTGTCGCCCGAACACCCGGCCGCGTCGCGCAAGGGTCAGGGGGAAACAGAAAAGCGATGACACCTCTTCGACTTCTTGTGCCTCTTACCCGAGGACTTTGGCCCGAAGACTGGTGACGACTCCCGGAACTGTAGTGACTCCGGCCCCGTGACCGCGGCTGACTGCCGGAGTTCGAGTCCCTTGCGGGACCACTCCCATCTAGCTTTAGACGTCAGGGCCCGGCAGTCGGAGCAGGACTTGTCGTCGTGGTCGGGGCAGAGACAGTGAAGGCACCAGCAATGGGGGTCGGTAACCGACATCAGTCGGTTGCAATCGACGCATGTTTTGAAAGCGGGCATCCCTACCGGCACCGTCTGAGTCGAAAGATGATCAAAAAGGATTGAAAAAGTTAGTCAAAAATTGACTTCGGGTACAACTTTTTCCAGATCGGCGCTTGCTGGCGTGGAAAAAAGAAGAACTGAGTCAGCGCGCGAGGGCGGCGTCTAAGTACTCCGGCGCCGTCATCCCGGCGCCAACGACTATGGACGCAGAACCGCAGACCACGCCTACCGACGTGCAAGGGTACTGCTACGCAAAGGTTTCCGGATCCAGTCTGACGCCTGGGGATATTCTAAGGTAAGGAATGAATATGCTACTTACCAGTATGCATCTGTTCTTGGCATGTAGGGCTGCTAACATTCATATCTTAGCATTAGATCGCCGCCTAGTGTTGGGTCCGGATGATCGCACATTGTTGTCCTGGAAGAGTCTTCGAAGTATCCTGAGATAGGTGGCTCCTCCCCTGGACTACAGTGCGCATGGGCATCGGCTCCATCCCCAGATTGTTTTTCGCCATTGTGGCAGAGGATGGAGTGAAAAGTGTAAAGGATGTCCATGCTAATGATTGAATACAATAGTATATCTGCAGCTGCGACAGGCACCGGGGAGGAGGGTGGGCGATATGAATGTTAGCAGCCCTACATGCCAAGAACAGATGCATACTGGTAAGTAGCATATTCAGTTCGAGGCATGTGGGCTGCTAAATTCATATCTTAGCATAGAATACATAGCAGTCCCTCCATCAGCGGCGGTTGCCCGTGCCAGCTGCAGAAACCTGAAAAAGTGTCTTGAGAACAGCCTGTCCTACAGCCGCTTGCTGTTTGGAATGTACATCAACACAGTAGTGTTTTGTAAAGGTATGTGGTGTAATCCACGTGGCTGCTCTGCAAATGTCCTCTAGAGGAATGTTTCCTAGGAAAGCCATGGATGCCCCCAATTTGCGTGTGGAGTGCGCCTTTGGGGGTATTGTTAAAGTGCGCTTGGCTTTTTGATAACAGATTTGAATGCACTTAACAATCCATCTGGCTATTCCTGCTTTGGAAATCGGGTTGCCTTTGTGTTGTGGTGAGAAGGCAACAAAAAGTTGTTTTGTTTTCCTAAAGTGTTGTGTCCTGTCTATGTAGTACATCAATGCCCTCCGTACGTCTAACGTATGGAGCATTCTTTCCGCCACTGTTTGTGGGTTCTGGAAGAATGCCGGCAAGTCGATAGTTTGGTTGAGATGAAAATGTGACACCACCTTTGGAAGGAATTTGGGGTTAGTACGTAGCACTACCCTATTTGGATGAATCTGAATGAATGGCTCTTGGATTGTGAGCGCTTGTAGCTCACTAACACGCCTTAGTGACGTAATAGCAATTAGGAAAGCAACTTTCCACGTTAGGAATTGCAGTTCACACGAGTGCAGTGGCTCAAATGGTGGTCCCATCAGTCTGGTGAGGACCACATTGAGGTTCCACACCGGAGCTGGCGGTGTTCTTGGGGGAATGACTCGTTTCAGACCTTCAAGAAACGCTTTAATGGCAGGCACCCTGAAGACCGAGAGATGCTGCCTGTTTTGAAGGTAAGCTGCGATGGCGGATAGATGTATCCGAATAGAAGTGAACGCTAGTTTGCACTTATAAAGGTGTAACAGATAGCAAATGATGTTAGGGATAGATGCATCTAGCGGGTTTATGTCATTGTCTGCACAGTAAATGACAAAACGCTTCCATTTTGCGGCATAGCATGCTCTGGTTGACGGCTTCCTCGCCTCCTTGATGATGTTCATGCATTCAGGAGGTAGGTTGAGGTATCCAAACTCTAAGACTTCAGGAGCCAGATCGCTAGGTTGAGCTGTTGCGGATCTGGATGCTGAATTTCTCCATGGTTCTGCGTCAGAAGTCTGGGCGTGAGGCGCAGTCTTTGATGCGGTACCACTGAGAGTTCGAGGAACGTGGTGTACCAGGCCTGGCGCGCCCACGTTGGAGCAACTAGGATGAGTGTCATCGAGTGTTGCCTTAGTTTTCTCGCCACCAGTGGTATCAGAGGTGTCGGGGGAAAAGCGTACGCAAATTTGCCTGACCAGTTCATCCATATCGCATTGCCCTGCGATTGCGGGTGTGGGAACCTGGCGGCGAAGCTTTGGCATTTTGCGTTCTCCCTTGTGGCGAACAGGTCTATGTCTGGACGACCCCACCTTTGGAAGTACGGCTGGAGTACTGATGGATGTATCTCCCACTCGTGCATTTGATGGCTGTATCTGCTGAGCAGATCCGCCATCTGATTGTCCTTCCCTGGGAGGTGTTCTGCCATGAGGAAGATGTTCCTCTGAATGGCCCACTTCCACATGCTCTGAGCCAGGTGAGACAGCTGCGGTGAGTGGGTGCCCCCCTGCTTTTGGATGTAGTACATCGCGGTCATGTTGTCCGTCCGGACTAACACCACTTTGTTGCACAGATGTACAATGAAGGACTTGAGCGCCATGAAGATCGCCATCAGTTCTAGATAGTTGATGTGCATCTTCTGTTGCTGCATCGTCCATAGTCCCTGCACCGTGTAAGTGAGCAGATGAGCTCCCCATCCCTGGAGAGATGCGTCCGTTGTCAGGATAACCTGTGGCACTGGCTCCTGGAACAGTAGGCCCTTGCAAAGGTTGTGTGGAGTCCACCAATGCAGAGAGTTGTATGCCCGACTGGTAACCAACACTAGGTCTGTTAATTGTCCCTGAGCCTGTGTCCACTGATTTGCTAAGCACTCCTGGAGCGGGCGCATATGCAACCGTGCGTGAGGGACTATGAAGATGCAGGAGGCCATCATGCCTATCAACTGCATGAACACTCTTGCTGGAAGTGAGTGTCTCGGTCTGAACTTCTGGATTAGAGACTGCATGCTGTCTATCCTGACCTGGTTTGGTTGCGCCTTGGCCGTCAGGGTATTGATTGTCGCACCCAGAAACTGCCGGACATGTGCCGGCTGAAGGTGTGACTTTGGGTAATTCAACGAGAAACCCAGGTCGTGAAGGAGGTGCATGGTAGTCGACATGTCCGCGGCGCACTGTTGTTCCGACCTGGCTTGAACGAGCCAGTCGTCGAGGTAGGGGTAGACATGGATGTTCTGCCTCCTGAGGTGCGCTGCTACTGTCGCCAGGCACCTGGTAAACACCCTTGGGGCTGTGGTGACTCCGAAGGGTAGGACTTTGAACTGATAATGCGTGCCTTGGATAGTGAACCTGAGGTACTTTCTGTGGGACGGGTGTAGTGGAATGTGGAAATAAGCATCCTTGAGGTCTAAGGTTGCTAAGAAGTCTCCTTTGTTTAACATAGGAAGAATCTGTTGCAGTGTAAGCATATGGAAATGCTCTGACAGTATATACAGATTGAGGGGACGGAGATCCAGAATTGGTCTGAGAGATCCGTCCTTCTTTGGAATGAGGAAGTACAGGGAATATACCCCTGTGCCTTCCTCCCCCACTGGCACGAGCTCGATTGCTCCTTTTTGCAGCATCACCACCACTTCCTGCTGCAATAAGTGCAAGTGCTCTGCGGACATAGGTCTTTGCATTGGTGGAATGTTGGGTGGAGTGGATTTTAACTCTAGACAATATCCGTACTGGATAAGTTGTCGCACCCACCTGTCTGTGGTGATGTTGATCCAGACGGGCAGGAACTGCTGTAGTCTCCCCCCGACAGGTGTTAAGTGGTCGGGGGGCAGTGACAGAGAGTCACTGGTTGCTTGGGGCAGAGGAGCGTGAATTGTTGGTCCCTCTGCCGCGTCCTTTGTTGCTGTTTCCCCTGTAGCCCCTCTTGTTCTGTTTGGGGTACGAGGATTGTGCTCCACCTCTAGGGAACTGTGACTGCTGACCCATCTGTCCTCTGGTGACTCCACGGGCACCTGAGCGACGAAAACTATTGCCACGAAACTGCTGTGATTGTAGGGCCCCCATAGATTTAGCAGTTTCGGTGTCTTTTTTAATTTTTTCTAGGGTGGTGTCAACATCTGGACCAAACAGTCTATCAGGATTGACTGGTTGATTAAGTATGGTTGTTTGAATGTCAGGTTTAAACCCCGATATGCGGAGCCACGCCTGTCGTCTCAGCATGACACTGGTGTTAATGGCCCTAGCGGCTGTGTCCGCGGCATCAAGTGCACACTTTATGGCCGCGTTGGAGATCAGTTGTCCTTCCTGTATAATCATTTTGGTGCCCTCTTGAAACTGCGGAGGCAGGTGTTGCACAATTTGCTCTAGTGTGTCGTAATGTGACCTATCATAACGTGCCAGTAGTGCCTGTGTATTTGCAATACGCCAGAAATTGCCAGCTTGCGCAGCCACTCTTTTGCCTCCTGCCTCTAGCACTTTGGACTCCTTATCCGGGGGAGGAGCTTCACCCGTTGTTTGGGAGTTGGCCCTTTTACGGGCATTTGCGACCACAAGGGAGTCAAGCGGCAACTGTCCCCGAATGTATGCAGGGTCTGCAGGCGCTGGTCTGTACTTTTTTTCAATACGTGGGTTGACCACCCTCGCCCTGGTAGGCTCTTTAAAGATGTCCGCAGCATGCTTGAGGACCCCTTTGAGCATAGGCAGTGTCTTTACAGTTCTTTCCGAAACTGAAAAAGTGTCGAATAGAAAGTCTTCTTCAACTGGGTCAGCATGCATGTCCACATCATGATTAGCAGCTGCCCTCTCAATGAGTGCATGGAAACCTGCAGAATCCTCTGTTGGGGATACACGTGTACTGAAAGCCTGTGGGTCTTGTCCCACATTTTGGGTGCCTTGGTCCCCAATGTCATCATATGAATCCGGCTGTGCACCTGGTTCATTGACCGGGAAAGTGTATTGGTCATCTTCATCATAGCCCTCACTTTCAGAGTGGTCTGGAGACGGTGTTGGGCTCCTTCTTGGAGGGGGCTGGATAGGTTCCATGAGGCCTGAGGCGTCCTGTGGAAACTTTTTCTTCTTCAGGGGGATGACATAGGATTCCACCGGCTGTGAAGTGATCTTCCTTTTGTAAAGGGTTAATTTGCCCGTGTCTGCGTCTATGAAGCACTCCGAATCCTCTTGAGTCGAGTACTCGACCTGAAAGTGCCCCTGCCGTAGAAGATTCCGACTTCTTTGGCGTCGATTTTGATGAAAAGGCCTTCGGCGCCACTTTTGGCGGCAGAAGGAAGAGGAGTTTACTTGCGGGCTTGACCGGGACGTCTGTCGCCTTCTGCGGCGATGGCGCCGGCGCCGACGAAGCAGAGGCCTTCTCCCTAATTCTTTGTAGTGAAGAAGCAATGAGAGATGCGTCGGTGACAGTGGCCTTTGGCACCGACGAGGTGGCCTTGCCTTCGGATCCGACGTTCTGTTGGTCTTTTGGAGGGTTGGACGATGATGCCACGTCCGCCGACCCCGAGTCCTTGGACCGATGCGCAGATGTCCCAGTCGGAGCCGGAGCTGTGTCGCTGGCTTTGGCGGGCTTTGCCGGCGCCGGCGCGCTTGTCTTGTGCGTGCCACCCTTTTTAGAGGATCTCTCCTCCGGCGCCGATTTCGACCCTGTGGAATCGCCAGATTTCTTCGACTTCTGTGGACCGGAGGTCGACGGAGTCGATGAGGCTGCAGGCTTATTCGTTTTTGTTGTTACGATCGCCATCTTAGGGACGCCTGAGTCCTTAAGTTTCGGTTTCGGGTCGGCCATTTTAGGTGTAGTCGATACCGTTGCTTTCAGTTTCGGTTTCGATACCCTCTGCGCAGCAAGTATGTCCGTGGCCGGGCCCGAAGGCGGGGCCGTGGCTTGCGCTACGGGGTCTTGGGTAAGGCCGACAGGCGATCCCGTGACCCGCTCTTTATGTCCGTAAACTTCGGGGCATAGCTCGTCCTCTGAGCTATCTTCCGCGGCCCCATAAACCTCTTCGTCGTCCCCTACCTCGTCGACGTATTCAAGGCCTTGACCCACGACTCCGTCGTCGTCTTCCGGATCTGCCTCGACCTCCGTCTCGGGCGGGGAGATTTGAAGATGATGGCTCTGGTCCTCCTCTTCTTGGTCGTCGAAGATGTTTTCTGGATCCGGGGCCGCTTGTTTGGCCACAAGGCGCACCGCGCGCCGAATCGTGAGAGTCTTCTTTGACCTGAAACTCGCACAGGCCCTGCAGTTTCCTTCGTCATGGTCTGGCGAAAGGCATTTGTTACAGACCGGGTGCACGTCTATATGTGGGTATTTGGACCCACAGAGCGGACAGAGCTTAAACGGACTCCGCTCCATGTTGGAAACTCGGTGTCGAGTCGCGATGAGAAGGCCTCGATGTCCGAAGAGTGGAAAAACTCCGCTGATTCCGGCTCCGAGAGACGGAAGAACTCGAGACCGCACGCAAACAATACCGACGTAAAGAACACAAAGCCTTTTGGCCGTTTAAAGTTATGTTTTCTCGGTTCCGACGGAGAGACGTCGAGACCGCATCCGAACCCAATGGCGGAAAAAAACAATCTGGGGATGGAGCCGATGCCCATGCGCACTGTAGTCCAGGGGAGGAGCCACCTATCTCAGGATACTTCGAAGACTCTTCCAGGACAACAATGTGCGATCATCCGGACCCAACACTAGGCGGCGATCTAATGCTAAGATATGTATTTAGCAGCCCACATGCCTCGAACTCGAATACTAACCTGTTTCTTTCAGATATTACTCTCAAGGTAACGATTGTCCCCAAGTTAACACATCTGCTTCAACGAATTCCCATTCATCCACCCAGGCTGTAAATATCCCGGTTAACCTTCAGGAAGGAAATGTGCGCAATGAAAAAGGCATCAGGGGCACAACGGATATACAATACCACAGAACAAGAGTTGGGACACAAAACTCAATTTACCTCATTACTAAAAAGCTGTCCGGGGGCGTGGCCAAGATGGTGGCACAGTAGGATGTGTGTTTTCGCCCCTCCGGCTTAGCCACAACCACGCCTTGTAATTGCCCCATCCCCGGTCCCCAAACAGCTAGATGGGGACCGGAATTGTGTGGCGCTTCCTAAGGTGACAGTGTGAGCAGCTGTCAGCTGTTCTGACGCTCTTTGCCCAGATTCCTGATTGGACCATGAGGGCCCTGGGGTGGTAAGGCGGCGGCAACCGCGCACCTAGACGGACCTGAGACCTGCCCGAGGTGGCTTGCGTGCACAAACCTACAAGCCCTTGCACGGCCGGTGCATGGTCCAGAGGGCGAGGGACGGCCAACGACTGGAGAGATTCTGCCCGGCGAGGGGACACGGCGACTGCCATGCTGGGGCCCTGCGGATTACCCGCCATCTTGACTCCTTCCCTGTCCCGGCCGGGCTTGGCAGTTCGGGCTGGACTGTTCCCATGAGGCACAGGGTCAGACTGATTTGCATATGGCCATGTCTGAACTGGGGTGGCAGAGTGGGCTAAAGAACAGTGATGGATTAAACCCTGATCTGTTGACAAGGTGTGAGTGTTTGATTGGTTCCGATGCTCCGTCCATCACCAGCCCCTTTTGTACCGCTTTGTTCGCCATAAGTTGGCAGGGTATGCTCAGACGTGAGTCCCTTGCTCACTTTGCCACTGGATTCAAGCAAGGCTGGCATAAGACGGCTGGAATGCCAGAAACCCGTCCTGCAAAGCTTGTTTTCTGGTCCAGGGAAGGCATGGCTTTGCAGTTCGGGCTGGACTGTTCTCATGAGGCACAGGGTCAGACTGATTTGCATATGGCCATGTCTGAACTGGGGTGGCAGAGAGGGCTAAAGAACGGTGATGGATTAAACCCAGATCTGTTGACTGGGTGTGAGTGTTTGATTGGTTCAGATGCTCTGTCCATCACCACCCCCTTTTGTACACGCAGCGAATGCAGCAGCCTGGGACTCGAAGCACCCGGAGCACATAGACTAAGCAGACGCACCGGCTACGAAAACCTTAATGATGGAGCTATTCTCCGCTATCAAAGTGGACATTCTGGATTTGAAGGGCCAACTCTCTGCCGATCTCAAAGAAGACTGGCGAGACATAGATGAAGTAGGAGAAAGGGTGGCCGTCCTTGAAGAGCACAAGTTGAGCCGGGAAGATGACCTGCACCAGCTACAACTGGAAGTACTCCAGCTGTGGGATCAAAATCTGGACCTCTAGACCCACGCGGAGGATCTAGAGGACCGCTCATGAAGGAACAATATCCGTATTCGTGCGGTCCCATGGCGAGTGAAGGGAGACTACCTGCGATCCCATGTCCTGGCTCTCTTTCTGCAGGTTTTGGGGGACGAAGGCCCGCAAGAAATTCAGATGGACAGTGTGCATCGTGAGGGTCTGCCCAGAGGAGGGAAGGCCTCCCTCACCAGATGCACTCGTCTGCACGACTTCCAGCTAAAGAGCAGATCCTACGCAAGGACAGAGCGGCCCGCCGATCCAGTTCCAGGGGATCTCACCGGCTCTCTTTCAGGATCCTGCAGTGTCCACAATAACCAAAAGAAGAGAATTCCGAGTGGTCACCTCCTACCTTCGCGACAATGGAACTTCCTACTGGTTGGGCCATCCCTTTAGCATCATATTCAAGCAGCAAGGGAAATTACGACAGCTCCGCTCACTCACTGAGGCTCTTGATTTCCTGGGACTGGACAACACGTTGGAAGCAGAGCGGAAGGAGGGCCCCAAAGGCCGGGCGGCACGGAGACTTTCACAAAAGCACACTGTTGGGAAACCGATGGCCTCTGCGAAACCAGACCTTGAGGAGATAGCGAAGGAACAGTAGGCTGTGATCTCCTCTGTCTCACAGCCCCACGACTGTCTGTGTTCCCCTTGAGCACCCCAATTAACCATACAGGAATGGATGGCATGGAGTGATGCCGGAGGGGCACCTGGGACGGTTATCTTTCCTCGCTCAGTTGAATGCCGCTAGACAGTTCTTGGTTCTCCAGGTACTCTATTCTGTGGTCTGCCGTCAAGGTTCCGTACCCCTTTGGTCTTTCCTTGCAGACAGACTTAAGTCTATTGTTCCTTCATGGGCTTGAGTTATCTTGGGATGTTTTTTTATGCATACTTGTTGAGGTTTCTTTTAGGGGTCTCTCGCACCAAGCCTTGTTGTCCCGTGCACTCTTCAGACCGCCACCTGCGCTCTGCTCCCTCAACCTTATGGATGTGCCTTACACGTTAACCCCCATAGGTTATGTCTAAAGGCCTGAAAATTGTGAGCCTCAATGTTCGGGCCCGAACCACCCTACAAAACGCGTTGCGATCCTTTCCCTACTCGAATAGTCTGAAGGTGATATCTGTATGCTCCAAGAGACCCATCTGCTTGCTAAAGATACTCACTGGAACTCTTTAATTTGCTTGACACCGAATCTCCTATTCCTGACGGAAACTTGGTTCTCGGCAGACTCTTTGGCCAATGTCTTATCTACACTCCCCGACTCCTATTATGCCCTTCGGGCTGACCGTCCAGATGGGAAAGTTGGCGTGGGCATGATCATCCGGTCCAATTTGCAGTTCCAACTCCTGCCCTATCCTCCCATACCTAACGTGGACTTCCTAGTTGCCCGTTCAGTGAATCTCTTAGCTCCCCTAACCGTAGTTCTTCTCTACCGCCCCCCCACCCCCCCCCCCCAAACCATGCCCCACTTTGTGCCCGCTCTCCAAGATCTGCTGGCCACCCTGGTGATCAATAATTTGTCAGTTCTTCTACTGGGTGACTTCAACTACTGGCCTGGTGACCCCAGGGAAGATCAGCCTTCCAAAGATTTTTCTGACACCCTTCGTTGTTTTAATTTCACTTCTCACATTTATGCCCCTACCCACGTCCATGGTCACACTCTTGACCAGATCTGGTCGGCCAGTCGGACCATCTCTTCTATCGCCATCCTTCCCTGTACTTGGTCTGACCACTCCCTCATCTCCTTTTCCATTGAACTTGCAGTCACTGATAAGGCCCCCTGCCCAAGAACGTCTTAGCACGGAATTGGAACCGGGTGGACTTTAACACTCTTCATTCTTCTTTGGTGATCTCTCTTCCTGACTTATCCGACCTCTCTTTCGATCTTCAAGTTGACGCCGTTAACACCTGGCTATCTACTTCTTGTGACTCGGTCGCCCCCCTCAGGAGGGTCAAGGCTTGTCGCCTCCACAAAGCCAATAAATGGTTTTCCAGTTACCTCAAAGCCCTTAAATTGGCTCTTAGACAGTCAGAGCGTCAGTGGAGGCGCAACTACTGGCCCCTCCTGAGGGATCGATATAGGTCTCTTTTAAAGAACTATAAGAGAGCTATCCTCTCAGCTAAACTAGAATACTTTTCTGGAAAAATCTTACGTGCGGCTAACAAATCCAAGGAGATTTTCTCCATTGTTCATAACCTGGCCGCATCTGGCCGAGTTAATCCCAACCCTGTGCCCCCCCCCCCCCCAAGCCCTCGGTCTCTCCCTGAAGATTGCCAATATCAAACGGAACATTCCTTTGACATCTTCTCCTCTTTCCCCCCTCCCTCCCCCCTTTGTCCTCTTCTCTTAATCACTTTTCACTTATTTTGAAGGAATCCTTCCTTGCTCTGCTCAGGAAAGTCAAGTCAGGCTCCCCTGCAGACTGTGGACCGGCCCGCATCTTAAGGGAGCTATTCTCTGGCTGCCCGACCCCCCTTTATCCCTTCTCAATGCATCCATTTCCCAGGGCATAGTTCTGTCCCTCTTTAAATCAGCCACAATTATTCCTATTTTGAAAAAACCCGGCTCTGACCCTACTCTCCCTGCAACTTTAGGCCCATCTCCCTGCTCCCTTACTTAGGTAAAATCCTAGAGAGCCACATTACTTCCTGCTTGTCGGCCTACATCGAGGACAACCATTTATTGGCCTCCCATCAAGCGGGTTTTCGTCCGGTCCACTCGGCCAAATCTGTGGTCCTCTCTGTCCTGGACGAGCTGAAGAGCAAGGCGGATTCCAACTCTCCTCAAGCCCTGGTGCTTCTCGATCTGTCCGCTGCTTTTGACATGGTCGACCACTCCATCCTTCTCGACCGTGTCAGGGCAGCGGGCATCCAGGGCACTGCTCTTTCTTGGCTCGCTTCTTTCCTCAAAGGCCGGACGCAAGCTGTTCGTCTCTCTGGCTTCTCCGCCCCTTCCCTTCCGGTGTCCTCTGGCATTCCCCAAGGTTCTTCCCTCTCCCCTCTTCTTTTTTAATCTTTACATTTATCCCCTTATTATTTCACTGCTCAATATGGGGGTCTCCGTATACAATTACGCTGATGACCTTCAGCTTGTTTTCGATCTTTCTCCCTCTCCTGATTCCCTTCTTAAATTTCAAACTACTCTTATTTCCATTTCTGATTGGATGAACCAAAATCACCTCAAGCTTAACCCGGACAAAACGGAGTTGGTCCTGACTGGTGGTCCTACTAGCCCTTGGACTTCTGCCTTCTGGCCTCCCATCTTCGGCCCTCCCCCGGTTCCTTCTGCTTCAGTTAGAACCTTGGGAATCAAAATCAGCCAGGACCTCTCCATGCGCCCGCAGGTCAGCTCCGTTGTTTCATCCTGCTTTCTGTCCCTCAGGATTATTCTTAAGATCTCTCATTTTTTCACATCTGATGCCCTTAAGATAATTGTTTTGGCTATGATCCTCTCGAGATTGGACTACGGGAACTGCCTGTACGTGGGCATCCCTGCCTACGAGCAGCGCCGCCTCCAGACTATCCAAAACCAGGCCGCTCGTCTCATCCACCGGCTCCCTAGGGCTCATCATACCACCCCCTTACTCAAGTCCCTCCATTGGCTTCCTGTCCTGCAGAGAGCCCTCTTCAAGTTAGGATGCATAGACTTCATGGCCCGCGCTCGCAAAGCTCCTATTTTCATCAATTCCATGATCACCCACTATCTCCCCTGATGCGATCTCCGTTCCTCCAGTCAGGCACTTCTCAGTGCCCCCCGCTTCCGTAAGTCCAGAACAGGCGGCACGAGGTTCTCTAACCTTGCCCCGCGCTTCTGGAATACTCTCCCATTCTCTAAAAAGTCTATCACTGACTATCTGCATTTCAGTAAGGCGCTCAAAACTCACCTGCTTGCTCAAGCTTTTTCTTCTCAGTAATCCCCTGGTGTCCTCTACATTTGCTACCGCCCAACCATCCAGCGCCAGGAAGCTTGGCCACAGTACGCTCTACAAATATTTTCAACTTTCAACTTTACATGTGTACGCAGCGCTTCCCTTGCCAATTTGGTCCTCTGGTCCAGCGAAAAAGAATGGGGTGGCCATCCTCCTGGGGGCTAAATTTGATGGCAAGGTACTGGCTACCTTCTATGAGTCCAAGGGCATGGGCCTGGCTCTCCGGATTCAGTAGGGGTCTACTGTATTCACTTTAATTAACATTTACACACCCAATGCACACCAGGAGCCCTTTCTCCGTCTGCATGTTGCAGAAGGTTTGGCTTCCCCGGACACTGCATTGATAGTGGGTGGGGACCGCAACTTGGTCATGGACGACGACTGGGACCGCTCGGGGCAGCTTTATATGCAGGTGGGATCTATCTCTCCGGAAGGTAAACAATGGCTAGCTGATAGCGGCCTTCACGATGTTTGGCGCCTTAAGCATGCGAACATGCGCGAATACACCCACTACTCTGCGGCACACAAGTCATATGCGCGTCTGGATATGTTTTTGGTCTCCAATGAGCTTCTCCCCAGAATCAGGGACGCCTCTATAGCCACACGCTCCCTCTCCGATCATGCACATATCTCTTTTCGTAAGACCTGACGGGTCTGGCATGTCCCTGCCAGATAACGTAGGTCTCTTACACTCACCTGACACTGTAGAGGGTGTGCGGGCAAAGATATTAGAATACCTCCAACACAATGATACCGGTGAGATGTCCCTGGCTACTGTTTGGAAAACCCTCAAGGCGGTGATTCACATGGAATTCATAGCTATTTCATCCGGAGACGTAAGGAAGCCCGTTCGGGACTCGAAAAAGAAGTGGCAGAACTGGAAGCAATACATAAACGTTCCGGAGCCCCGAAAATTTGGCGGTCACTGGAGAAGACGCGGATGCTTCTTAAACGCTTAGACCTTGACAGGGAAGAATATGCCTTGCTTCGCCTCCAACATAAGTTTTATTTGGGTAGTGACAAATGTGGGAGGTTGTTAGCACAGAGATTGTGTGCCAGGGACTATCCCCTCCCTCAAGCGGCCTACAGGCAAGGAGATCCACCTGGACTTCCAGATCGTTGAGGAATACAGACGCTTCTACCACTCTCTACATAGCGCAGATGCACACAGCCCCCCCGGACGAGCTAGACTACCTGGACTCCAACAACTTCACTCGCCTCCCAAAAGCGCAGGCAGACCCTCGAGAGGACCCTATATAGATAGACAAGGTTATCTCAGCCATTTTTCGACTGAAGCTTCACAAATCGCTGGGCCCTGTTTTATAAAACATTCTGTCACGAATTAGCACCCCTCCTAACCCTCCTGTTCAATTCCTTCCAAGACAGCGGGGCAGTTACGAACTCTATGGCCGAGGCGGCGATCCAAGAGCTTTATCCACCTCATAGACTGTGTTCCCCGCTAGGAGCTGTGCTTTTCTCCGTCGACGCTGAAAAGGCGTTTGATAGAGTATGCTGGAAATACCTCTTCGACGTCTTGCGGGGCTTTGGGTTTGGGACCGCTTCATTCATTGGGTGCAGTGCATCAACCATGCCCCTCGGGCATTTGTTAGAGTTAATGGGGTACCCTCGTCCCCCTTTGAGATCACCCAGGGCACGAGGCAAGAGTGCCCCCTCTCGCCCCTCCTACTTGCACACTACATGGAGCCCCTTGCGTAGAATCCGTGATCACCCAGGCATCCAGGGTCTCAAGTTCGGAGGTGACATCCACAAGATAAGCTTCTACGCAGATGATCATAACAGTGGGGAGCATTAAGATGGAAATATTGGTAATGAGGTAGGGTGAACATAGTATACATGGAAGGGTTTATGGGGTGATCTCAGTGAGATAGAGTTAAGAAACCCAGATAGAGGGTGGATGACGACGCTCGAGGAAAGGTGGCAGGTGCGAACATGGGAAATTTCACAATCGATGGGTGGAAAAGGACTGTTTGGGTATAGAGGGTTTATTGTTTGTTATGATTTTGACTATATTTGTTATGCTATATGCAGGGGCAATAGGTTGTATGCTTTTAATGTTGCGCGAATGAAAAGTGAAATGAACTGTATATGTTCGATCAAAGATTACACAGTAATAATGTGTCATGTCGAAATGGTTTAATTGCAGTTACCCCTGACGAAGGGCTATTTTTAGCCCGAAATGCATTGGGTGTTAATAAAGGAATGCTGTCTTGGACGAATAATGGGTTTTGGTCGTATTCTTGATGAGGTCCGGATGGGCACGCTGTGAATATGAGAAGCATTCAAAATGCACAATAAAACATGCCTGTGGATTATTACGAAGGAAAGCATTATGAGGTCGGGAAACAACTGTATAAATATGGTTTGAAAATGGACAAAGGGACTTTGGAAACTTGAAGTAGGATTGAATATCCTTTCCGGCAGTGCGACCGGGAGTGGAGCATCTTTATGCTCCCCACTGTTATGTTTAATAGTTTGTACCAAATAGGGCAAGGTACATTCCCAGTTAACGCACGCAATTTTTCGATGATTAATAAAATGGATTATAGCGAAAAGCAACGGTGTGCACACCACCCCCCTCTTTATTTATGCAGATGATGTCATCCTCTCCCTCGCACAACCTCTGACCTCCCTCCCCATGCTGGTCGAAGAACTCAAGTCCTTCGGTCTGGTTTCAAGGTCAACCTTAGCAAGTTCCAGGTCCTCAACTTGTCCTTACCACAAATACAGGTGGAAGACCTCAGGCAGACTCATCCCCTGCACCGGTCTTGCGATCCGGTGCCCTATCTGGGCATCCTTCTGACTCCATTGCTCCCAGGCATGCTGGAGCTGAACTATACAACTTTAGTGGCTCAGACATGAAAGGCGCTAGACGGGTGGATTTAACTCAATTTATCTTGGTTTGGGCACATTGCCGCATTAAAAATGATGATCCTGGGGGTGTGGCTTGAGCGCCAACGGGGATGGCGGTGCCGGTGTGAGGCTCCGCGGGACCCCGGAGGGCTTTCCAGTATTTTCGCCCTGTTCCTGCTTCTAAGGACACGTCGCCGCTGCGGAGAATGCCCGCTACCATTTCCTGCAAGGCGCGTCTCTGTAAACTCTACGCCGACGGAGGTTTCTGATCGGGCGGATTTGCGGCCGGACTGCCGCGGTCGCGCCCGCCATTTTGGGATTTGCCGGCGCTACGTATCTCCTGGATTTTGATGTCCTGGACACCGATTCCAATGCCGAGGTGCGTTTTAATGCCCTCCCCAGGTACTTTTGGCCTCATTACACCCTGGATGTACTACAATGCTGCATTTTGTGCATTTTTCTCTCCTCACCTGAGGTGTTCATTCCCTGTCACGGCCGCCGCCATTTTCAAATTTGAACTTTAGCGCTTCATGCAGCCCTGTGCCTTTACGCCTTGTGACTCTTTTGTGGCTCGCATATACTAACTCTATGAAGTCCCTCTGGTTCTCCTGTCATGCTTACAGACCGTGGCTGTCGCGCAATTTCTGCTTCATGAGCGCTGCCAATGCTTTTAAGCAGTGCTGTTTTCGCCCATAACTGTTTCCAGTTGCTACCGGCTGCTGAGGACTAAATGATTTTGTGCACTTCATAGCGCATTGTTTTGGAGCCCCCTCAGGCAGTTGTCACACTGCCTTTTCTTGCCTCAGTGAACGCTCGCTACTTCACACACTGTCTCACTGCTGCCTCCCTGCTGCAACCTTGCCTCAGGTTCTTTTCGACAGTTTCTTCAGCCTTATCCCACAGCGATACCTCAGGTGCCTTTGGTTCTCCCGACCAATTTCTGAAGCACTCTACTACGTTTCTGCATCGTTTCTTGGGCTCTGCGTATGGGTAGGCTTAAACATATGTCGCACAACTCACGCACGACCAAGCCTGCTTTCATCAAGAATTCAAGGATTTTCTCAGCTTTCTTCAGAGTGGAAGATCCCCTGACCTCCTCAGGTTCGGACACACCCATGGAGCTCACCCAACAGGCTTTGGGGAAAGCTAATTCCAAACGACTGAAGAAGGACTCCCCCTCTCCTACTAAACAACAGACACAGGTCTCGATGGAACTACTACTGGACGAGATTCGATCCCTACGTCCTTTTATGGAAGAGACCAACGTTAAACTACAAGTCCTTACGGACAATTGGGCGCAGATGGAAACCAGAGTAACCTCCGTCAAACTCTCTGTTGAATCGCTTCAAGAAACATGTTCTACTGTCTCTCATTTGAACTCGCAAGTGTCAGCCCTGCAGAGACAGGTGGAGGAATTGGAAAAAGGAATCGGCGGAATAATCTCCGCATTTATGGCCTTGTGGAGGGACTTGAGGGGTCCGACCCCCTCACTTTCTTTAAGTCTTTCCTTCCTAAGTTACTACGCCTTCCAGAGGGTACTTCACTTAATATCCAACGCGCACATTGTCTGGGCGACCTTCTTCCGCTCTTTCTCCTTCACAGAAGCCCAGAGGGGTTATCCTCTACTTCCTGGAGTACACCGATCTATTAAAGGTCTTGTCGGCAGCCAAATCTGCCCCATCGTTGTCATGGTCTGGATCCTCCTTGTTTTTTGCCCAGGATTATGCGAAAGCCACTGCCAATCGGCGGAAGGAATTCCTTAACCTCAGGGCGGACCTCCGCGAGATGGGTGCGAGATATGGCTTATATCATCCTTGCCTGTTCAAGGTCACCTATAACAATAAAACTACTGCCTTTGAGGATCCAGTCCGGCTCCGGAGCTTCATTAATGCGCACAAGACTTCAGCTATGGACTCTTCGGGTTCGTCTTCTACTGCGCCTGGTTGAGTGGCAGCGATGCTGCTCCTCTGGCATTTCCTCATAAGGCTCTCTCTCCCTCCTGAGAGGATCCTTCAATTTGTTGTTGCAGTTTCATGTTTTGTTTCTATATGTAGCTATATACGATAGTTTTTCTGTATTCATGTTATGCGCTCCTTTGATGTTATCTTAATGCATGTATTACTGTCTTACGTGTTCTAACCCTCCTCATCTCTCCTTATCTCATCCCTACAGGACCCTTCTTCCCAGTCTGACCTTGCCCTCCGGTTCCCTCATGTGGCTGAACCCGGTACATCGTCTCGCCCTTGTTGCTCCACCCCTCCTCCGTGTTTTCTCTTGTATTTTTTGCATTGTAGGTATGGTTCTCTTTTGTCCTTTATGTTCTGTCTTCTCTTCTTTTCTTCTTCTCATTTTCTCCTAATGTCCTCTCCCTCCCTGTAAGTCTTCGACTTATTTCTCCCTCATCTTCTTCTTAATTCTGGTCTCTTCCCTACTTTGTCTGAGTTTCCACGTATTTTCTTCTCCAGCTGGTATGCTTTTGTCCTCATTGTTGCCTACTGTTTTTTTCGCTGATCGCTTAACTTTCTAACTCCTACGTCTTACTTCTTTCTCTTCTATGACCTCTTATTTCGCCTTACTGCTCATTTTTGATTCTCTCCTGTTCTCTTTCCTTTCCCTTCTCTTCATTATCTCTCTTTTTGCTCCGCCTCTTATTGCTTCCATGGGCTCTCCTTTTTCTTCTTTTTATTGTATTTTCTTTAATCTTATTTGCTTGCAATGTCATTGAATATTGTTTCTTGGAATGTTAAAGGCATTAACTCCCCAATCAAACGTCAGAGAATATTGTCACATCTAGCCAAGCTCAATGTTGATGTAGCCTTTTTGCAGGAAACCCGCCTATCTGAAACTGAATCTCCTAAGCTTAAAAAGGGATGGGTGGGTGAGGTCTTTTACTCACCGGGGGACGGGAAAAGAAATGGTGTTGCTATTCTATGCAGGAAAACGCTCCCCTTTTCTGTTACTGCCCAAGAATCAGACACCAATGGCAGATGGACTTATGTGAAGTTATTGCTTAGAGGTGCCTCAGTCTCTTTTCTCAATGTTTATGCCCCTACTGCTGGTGAGCCCCTATTTTGGTCTGATTTTTCCCGTCACATCACACGATTTATAGATGATAATTTCATTCTCGCAGGAGACTGCAACCACCCCCTTGACTCCTTTGTGGACAGGAATTCCAAATCTCACTATGTCCCCAATAAATCTCATAAGCTCTTTGCCCAAGCCATCTCCCAACACAAACTTGTTGATGCGTGGCGCATCTGTAACCCTTCTTTGCAGGAATTCACCTTCTACTCACCCTCCCATCATTCTCAGTCCCGAATCGATTACATTTTCCTTACCCATAATCTCTCCCAAACTCTCGCTGCTGCTGAAATTGGCCCCATTTTGTTTTCAGACCACGCCCCTGTCTTTATCACTGTTGACGTGCTCCCTAAATCAGATGGACCTAAGAGATGGCGTTTTAATAATGCTCTACTCCAAGATCCCGCCTTCACCTCCTCGTTCACTACCTTTTTTGATGATTTCTTTATGCTTAACGATACCCCCACTATCCCATCCCATACTATTTGGGATGCCTTTAAAGCAGCGGCACAAGATTTTATCATTCGTTTTGTGTCAAAGAAACGTAGACTCGCCCGTGCGTCTACCAAACAAATTTTGTCAGACATCAAAAGATTGGAACATGCCTACTTCCTTTCCCACTCCTAAGACTCTCTTACTGCTCTAGTAGCTGCTAAACTATGCTTTAATAAGAAATCTACTGATGATGCTTCACTATATCTGCTGAAATCCAGTGCCAAATTCTATGGGGGCAAGAACAAAGCGGGTAAGCTTCTTGCTAACTATTTAAAGGTCAAACATAATAAATTGAACATTGCTGCTGTCTATGACACCAACTCCAATCTTCAGCATACTGACACTGCTATTCTTTCTGAATTTTCCCTCTTTTATAAAACTTTGTACACTTCAGAATCTCAGCCCACTCCCCACTCGCTCACTCACTTCTTCTCCACTATTCAGAAGCCCACTCACTTTCCCCTAGACCTCTCTGCTTTAGAATCTGACATCTCTCAAAAGGAGTTGCATATAGCGCTTCAACACCTCAAATTGAATAAAGCCCCGGGACCTGATGGTTTCACTGTCGAGTTTTAACCTCCACTTCTCTAAAATACTCCTCCCCAAGCTTCACTCACTTATTGGCTCATTCTCCGCTTGCGGAGGCTCCTCCGGGACCTTCTTGGAAGCACATATATGCCTGATCCCTAAGGAAGCAAACAAAACAGGTGATGGACCGGTAACACCTCTCATCATCCCGGCTAGCTTGACTCCAGTGGTGTGGAGTGCCTGGGACCCACGTCTGAGCATCCCCAGCGCTCTTATGGCAAATTTGCAAACAAAACAGGTGATGGACCGAATGTGGATCAATGTCACACATTCACCCCAGTCCAAAGATCTGGGCCCAAATCCATCGGTTTTTTGCACTCCAAGCATCCGAGGACCGGACCGGTTTCGAGGTAACACCTCTCATCAGCCCGGCTAGCTTGACTCCAAGTGGTGTGGAGTGCCTGGGACCCACGTCTGGAGTCAAGCTCGCCGGGCTGATGAGAGGTGTTACCTCGAAACCGGTCCGGTCCTCGGATGCTTGATTCCGTTCTGGGAAGGACATGGCTTTTGTAGTTCGGACTGGACTGTTCCCATGGGGCACAGGGTCAGAGCTGATTTGCATATCGCCATTGTCTAACCCAGGGTGGTGTGGAGTGCAAAAAAACGATGGATTTGGGCCCAGATCTTTGGACTGGGGTGAATGTGTGACATTGATCCACATTCGGTCCATCACCTGTTTTGTTTGCTGATCCCTAAGGAAGGCAAGGACGCCCAGTATTGCAAGAATTACAGGCCGATATCGCTGGTAAACATCGATTATAAGATTTTTGCCAAATCTTTGGCCGCACGGTTGGATTCCCTGCTCCAGACCTTTTGGGTGAGGAACCGTCCGGCTTTGTTAAAGGCCGCTATATCACAGATAACACTAGGCTACTCTTTAACATTCTAACAAAATCCCCACGGCTCCACTCTTCACTTGCTGCAATTGCTCTAGACGCAGAGAAAGCTTTTGATAGGGTGGAGTGGTCCTACCTCTTCCACACCCTCAAATGGTTTGGCTTTGGTCCTCATTTTATTTCCCTAATCTCCCTTTTGTATTCTCGCCCACGTGCAGCTGTTTGCGCCAATGGCAGGATCTCTCCCTTCTTCGATTTGGGTAGAGGTGTTCGCCAAGGCTGCCCCCTTTCACCCTTCCTTTTCAATTTGGCCCTGGAACCTTTTCTTTCCAGGTTACGACAAAATCCCAACATCCATGGTTTCCAATCCACTGATTCCCATGTCAAACTTGCCGTGTATGCGGATGACATATTACTTTTCATTTCTGATCCTGAATCCTCCATTCCTGCTTTTCTGGAAGAGGTGCAGGAATATTCCCGGATTTCAGGTTACAAGCTTAACCACGATAAATGTGAGATATTACCGCTGACCAAATTTACCTTTAAACCAGACTTTATTGCTTCTAACTTTGTCTGGAACTCCTCCAGTATAAAATATCTTGGCCTTCACATCACTCCCTCCATACCTGATACAGTCTCCCTATGCCTGAACAAGTGCATTCAGAAGCTCTCTGACCTCACTGCCCGCTGGCACCCTCTTTACCTATCTTGGTGGGGGCGCCTTGACACTATTAAAATGATGTTAACCCCTGTTATCCTCTACACCATATCCAATATCCCTGTACCTATCTCTGCTAAGTCATTTAAAAAAATCAACTCCATTCTGTCTGCCTTCCTTTGGAACAACAAAAAGCCACGGATGTCCATTGCTCGACTAATCCGCCCCATCTCTGAGGGTGGCGTCAACTATCCAGATTTTCCTGCATATCAAAAGGCTTTCCTACTCCGACAGGCGTCCTTCTGGCTGCAGGACCCTGACTCTCCGTGTCCTTTGTGGGTGAAGTTGGAACGTCTCTCCCTCTCTCCTTTTTCCTTTGCAGAGTACCTCTCCTTCTCCCGTAAACCCTCCTCAATTTCCACACCTATTCACAGATTTACAACCAAACTCTTTCTGGCATCCTCTCCCACCTCTCCTAACTCTGTTGCGGATTTTCTCTCTTCGCCCATATGGCACAATACACACCTCCTGATCCGCGCTAAACCCTTCTACTGGAAGTCCTGGAGACAGAGAGGTCTTTTATGGATCTCACAACTGTTTTCCCACTCTACATTTCTATCTTTCCCAGACCTTAGAGAGTTGTACGCCTTACCCGCTTCCTTTTCTTCTAATTACTCCTTGCTTAAGACGGCGGTGATGGCTGTGTATACACCACTTCTCCAATTGCACACAAACTTAGCTCCCCCTTCACCTGCATCACGCCTACATTCCCTTCTCCATACAGCTCCTAAGGCTTCAACCATTTACAAACACCTTCACATGGTTGATACTCCCAGACCCAACTCCAAGGTGGAGTTGCAGTGGGAACACGACTTTGACACAACATGGCCCTCACTTGCCTGGGACAAACTGTGGCTCAAGGTACGCAAATCTTCGAGGGCGGCGTCTCTAACGCAATCCATGTTCTTAATTTACAATAGATTACTTCTTACCCCTTCGACCCTTCACAAGAGATTTCCCTCCACCCCAGATGCTTGCTGGTCATGCTCCTCCTCTCCTGCCACCTTGTTCCACATGTTGTTCTTGTGTCACTCTGTTCACAGCTTCTGGCTACATGTGTGGGCTCAGATCAATGTCATATTTCAAACATGTATTCCTTTCTCTCATGTACACATTTTTCTGGGGAGCTTATCGCCATGTTGAGAGATGTTTCAATTTGATATACACATTGTTGATTTGTTGCTAGCTGTCGCATTCCAACAGATTACTACTCACTGGAAATCCTCGTCTAGCCTCTCATTTCAAGCATGGTGGAACAATGTATGCCATAACCACAGGCTAGACACTACCTTTGTTTTTCCTCCTAAGCTGGCTCCGAAGAGAGCGGACTTATGGCTTCCTGTTGTTTTATACTTAAACAGATGTTCCACTCGTCCTCACTGCCCTTTACCTCTTCAGCAGGAGGTCCCCAAACCTCCTTGATTGCCTTATCATTCCCTTAATGCTATGTTCCTATATGACCTGCTTACCTCCCTTTTACATTGATATTCTTGTGATCATTTCCATACCCATGTTATGCTTATGCTTTTGTATCAATTATACTTGCTATGCTCATGATTGCACTTAATTTTTTTTTTCTTCTTCTTTATTTCTATTTTTCCCATTACTGTTACCCTTGCTCCCTTTCTTTTCTTTTTGTTCTTCCCTTTATGCCTGCCTTTTGTGCCTAATAAAGTCTTTTTGAACTTAAAAAAAATGATAATCCTACCACGCATATTATACCTATTTCAGACCCTCTCATTAATATCGCTACCTAAAGCACTGCGAGCCTTACAGCTTGCTATGAATAAATTCATTTGGGACAATAAGAAAGCACGCCTTTCGGTAGTGCAACTGTCGCACCCCAAGGGTGACGGAGGGGTGAATATGCCGCTGGTCTACCGATACCACCAAGCCGCGCACCTTCGATATGTACTGGAGTGGAACCGCCCACTTTCTGAGAGGCCCTGGACCTTTATGGACCAGGCAGTAGCTGGTGCAAATGCCTGGCGTGAAATCTGGCTTCCCCGCCGATCACGCTTATGGGGCCTAAACTCCTCCCCGGTCACGGCAGCGACAATGAAAGTGTGGGGCGAAGTGGCGCTCTTTAAAGGTCTTACCACCAATGGGACAAGAACCACACTGAAGAATGTTGGCGAGGTTATGGCCTGACAGGCTGCCTTGCACATCTTTGGCACTGCCCTAGGTTAGAGCGCTTTTGGGAGCAGGTACTTAATGACACAGACGTGGCATTTGATACCGAGATCCCCCCTCTTCCCGGCTTACATTCTGCTGGGGCTATCGAACCCGCTCAATTTCCCATTACAGTCATTACGAGGCAGGCAGATGGTGCCGTTGGCACTACTCGCAGCGCGACAGGTGATATTAGTTAATTGGGGTACTCCGACGGTTCCGGATCACATGGCTTGGCTCTACAGGCTCTGGTTGACCCTTGCCATGGAGCGACTCTCGTTGGTCCAAAATCAGAAGAGCAAGAAATACGCAGAGCTTTGGCTACTTTTATAACGCTTGAACCAAAATCCTGAAAGTGTTACGTCTAATACTTTCAAATGTGAAATAGGTAGAGCCCCGTCTGGGAGGGTGGGAGGTATGGGTTGCTATGCAACTCCTGAAATCTTGGTGCAGGTTCCCCTGTTTCCCTTCTCTTTTGGTGGCGGGCGGGAGGGTGGGTTTTCTTTATTTGTTGTTCCCCCTTCTAGGTGGGCGCTCGTTTCTAAACGGACGTTGTCTTTGACATGGTAAGCCGTTTCTAATTGCTAGATTTGACTCTGAGCGCTGGCAGACTCCGGGATGTCGGCATTAATGTGGTGGTGTTATATTTACACTTAATGCATTGTCTTTTAGCCGCCGGCGCCTCTGGTTGTAGGTGACTGGATGTGTGCAAATGTTGACACCTACCAATTAACTCAGTAAAAAGATATGTTCCATAAAAAGCGGTCAAAAAAGCTCCCTATAATGAAACTGAATGGCATATTGAATATTAATTTTCCATAAACACACTGCTTTTACTAAAGTTGCCCAACAAAGCGAGGGAGGGTTACTTCCATGATGTGACTTCTCTGAAAAAGGTGATTCAGGTGAATGCAGAGGGTGTATTCAGGTCAAACATTTTCATATGACTCGGCTATGAGCAGTTCTAGCTATTGACTGATATTTCAAATTGGCTACAATTAGAAAAAGGTCACAGGTGCTATCACCAATTGTCTTCAGAGCTATCCTCAAGATGAGCACATGCAGGCTCTGAGGAGGTTCTACATTCGTCTGCAGCACAGTTTCTATGTTCACATCAAAATACATCCTCATAGACTAGAATGTAGGATGTGGTATTTATATATCACTTTTTAATTCTGAGTTTGGCCAAACACCACGTTTGGGGTAATAGGGAACTGCGGCCCAGTTAGGATGAGATTGTTTGAAAATTTGAACTCAACATTGCAGCTGATGGAGCCATTTACCAAAATAGATGCTCCTGCCAACAACATGCCTGAGGTGAGAATGCCTTCAGATGGAAAGGTGCTAAATGTTAGTCTAGTGTCTACCAGTCTTGATTAGTATCTAGAAATAATTTCAGAAAGTAACCGCGACTGGATCCAGAAGTAGTCTATGTTGTGCTCTGACAGAGATGTTATTAAGTCTCGGGCCTGTTTAACACGTGTCAAATTTCAGGACTGTATGAAGACGGTATTCAATGAATATAGTCAATATGCAACAGTATATTGATCCCTTGTTAGGACTCGCATACCTGACAACGTGAGCGGACTATTTGCTAAAGACCTAACCCCAGCTTACTAAGAACTTATAGGTGCTTTTAGCCTGCCCATTGCTTATGATTGGTTGTCTTTATTTGCACTCTCATTTGTTTGTTTCTTATTCAATGGCTTTCTATTTCCTAGCTTGTCCACCTTATGTTTGTCCCTCTCCTAGAGCATTGCCTCTGTCATCTCTATAATTTGCTGACTAGCAACGTTCCACTGCTCAATTTCAGGGCACCTTTCCGGTTACGCACGACATGAGTGCGCAAGTTCCTTTCCGGTTACGCACGACATGAGTGCGCAAGTGGAGCCTTCCTGCCCCCAAATGCTGTTCCCTTACACTCTATGTTGCTCTCTCACACGTGTGCTGCTCTCTCTGATCTACTTCTTCCCCACCCTCGCACTACATGTTGGTCTCTTCTTCATGTGCTTCTCCCCAGCTTTGCTCTCACCCTCATTTGCTTTACTAATGCCCCATGTTACTCTCACTCGCGTGCATTTCTAACCCGACCTTCTTTCTCCATCGTGTGCTTTTACCCAGACGCCAGAGTGCGGTCTGCCTCATCTGCTGATTTATGAAAAAGTTGCTTGCACATATTTCATGCAAGTGTGCAGTACTGCAACAGCAGCGATTGAGTCATGGCGCCTTTTATCTTTTTTTTCTTTGATGCTGCACAGCTTTGTAAAACAGCATTTTGCTCCACCCTCACATCAACCTTCACCCCTTTATTTCCGCTTTTCAAAGAATTTTCATATTGTTACCTTTGCTGCTTTGCAAATTGACAATGTTTACCAGATTCTCTTAGTATGCAAATAAAATGTACCTTTCCGGGTGTGAAGAAGGCTTTCATTTCCGAAGGCAGGTAGTTTTTGGTGTTACTGAAGTTCTGTAGAACAAAACAAATTAAAAAAAAGGAATGAAAAATGAATTTGAACAAGCTGAATATCAAGTAGAAATTTTAATACAGAACATAAGGAAAAGTTTTTAAAGCAACAACGAGAAAAAAGGACTTATCCAACAACAAAAATAAAACACATCCTTCTCGTTCTCCTAAAATCAATCTGTCCTACTTTAGAAAAAATCAACATGCTCAAAAATGTTAAAGTAGTGACAGCTTTCTATGTGACAATGGTTCTATACTGCAAATGCAAATTTGTGTGGATTGGTCAAGAGCTTCAAAAGCTACTTCAATGTTTCACTTTTGGGTGCGTGCATTCGAAACTCCTGTGTTGAATTTTGCTGTCCTCTGCAGAGCAGTTTTACAACAAATCAGGAAGGAAGACAGAGGATGTGGCAAAATGCATATTTTTTTGTTTGTTAGATGGTGTACATGTTTTCAGCATTTTGGGAGCTCTTTGTCCTTAACTGACTTTCTGGTAGAGAACCTATCTAGCTGCAGATTCCACATCTTTTGAAAGTTCCCCAGGCGTCAGACTGGAATCAGTAACTTTTTTGAAGTTCATCTGTGTGTCGCAAAGTGGCGCTCTGCATCTCCGCATTGATGGTGTTCCGTTCCGAAATGACATATGGTGCCTTTGGAGGTGCTACACTTGCATTCTGACGTCAGTTGCCATCGAAACGGTCTGTGCCTCCAGACGTGGAGCCCCAAAAGTAAGGAAAATGCTACTTAATAATAGGCATCTGTACTTGGCATGTAGAGCTGCAGAGTTACACACTGTGCATAGATTGCCACCAAGTGTTGGGCCCGGATGTTGGCAGTTGTTTTTGTCCTGAAAAGTTCTTTGGAAGTTACGAGATAGGCGACTCCTCCTTTGGACCACATTGCGCATGGGCATCGGCTCCATCCTCAGATTGTTTTTCATCGTTAGGGAAATGATGGAGCTTTGCAAGAAAAGAAAGGATGCCATGTAAGCTGTATCTAATTAAGATAATACTGGAACAGATAAGGGTACCCTGCGAGGCAGGTGGGCGTGTGTAACTCTGCAGCTCTACAGGCCAAGAACAGATGCATACTGGTAAGTAGCATTTTCCGTTCGAGGCATATGAGCTGCAGATTACACACTGTGTATAGATTGTATAGCAGTACCCACTGTATAGCAGTACCCACTCTTAACGGTGACCACCCCTATCTGTTGCAGTAGTTTGAAATACTGTTTTGAGAACAGCCTGGCCTACATTAGCGGAACGAAATATCTCTATAGGGGTCCCTCAGGGCTCCTATTTGAGCCCATTGCTGTTCAATATTTATATGACACCGCTTATCTCTTTGATTGGATCATTTGGGATAGAAGTCACATCATACGCAGATGATACCCAAATGATCCTTTCCTTAGATGATACTACTTCAGAGGTAGAAGCTAACTTCAAAAGCTGCCTAGCGCGGGCTTTCAATGGATGAGGAACAATCACCTTAAATGCAACTCAGATAAGACAGAAATCCTCCCTGTGGGGAAGGATGTTCGGTTTCTTCCCGAGAAGTGATGGCCGGAGAGTATCACCCCACCGCCAGATGTGGTCAAGGTGTCAAAGAATTTGGGAGTACAATTTGATGCAGGACTCTCCTTTATCCCTCATGCGACAGCAGTAGCCGGGACATGCTTTAGCATTATTAGATCACTAAAAAATGTTTTACACTTTCTTCCGATAACAGCGAGGAAATCTGTGGCAAATAAAGCGATTTTCAAGAAACTGCAAGTGGTACAACATGCTACGGCGCGAGTGGTGCTTAAACTACCACAAAGATCGTCAGCATTGAAAAGTCTGCATTGGCTCCCGTTGCACAAGACAGTTCTCTTTAAGATACTCTTGATTACCTATAGAGCCAGGTTGAGTTTAGGACCCAAGTATCTGATAGGACGTTTTACTCCTTACACTACAATGAGGTCCCTCAGGTCATCTGCTGCCAATTTGCTCAAACCCCCCACTTTTAGATTGAAACGAAAAGGAGGAAAAACGGTGGCAGTTCTTGGGTCCAAAGCCTGGAACGCACTTCCCTCACAGCTAAGGCTATTTAACACAGAATCCTAATTCAGGAAGGCCCTGTAGACGTGGATCTTTACTGCCTCAGATGAATTATGCCTTTCCTTCATTTAGGACTCTGTTGGTTATTCTCTCTCTCCGCTTGGATAGCGCCAGGATACTCCTAACCGATGGACAGTCGCACTCTATAAGTACCAAATTACATTACATTAGCTTGTTGTTTAGTCTGAACATCTACACAATACTGTTTTGAGAATGTGTGCTGTGTAGACCATGTAGCTGCTTTGCAGAGGTCATCTAAGGGAATGTTCCCTAAAAATGCCATAGCAGACCCTTTTTTCCTTGTAGAGTGGGCTTTAGGAGGAACAGATAACGTACGTTTAGCTTTGTGGTAGCAAATCTGTATGCATTTAATCTGCCTATGTAAAGGAATGCTTAAAGCACGGTGCAATTTCCTAAAACAATTATTCAATCAAAAAGGCTTTGGCACCAGGAGGCAAGCTGTGTTAGCCTGTCTAAATCCAGAAAATATCCAGCTAAATGGCAGTCTAGTAAAATTCTTAACGATAGCCGAACAAAAACTGCGTATGAACGGTTAAGACAAACAAGGCATAGCCTTCTCATTCAACCTATCTCTGGGAACATGCTCCAAAAAAGACCATCTTCTCGGATTCATCGCTAATCGTACTGGGACCATGCATGCTGTATGTAAACACACCTTAAATTAAACTATGATTAAGATCTGGGTTCTGGCCGATGTGCTATGATGCTAAAGCCACTGTGGGCTACCTCTAAAGAACATACAATAACTTTAAGACCGACTGTACAGAACCTTTTTTTGTATAAGACTTAATCGCAGGAACTTTTACACAAACCTAGAAACGCATTGACAAATGTTAAAAATGGTAAGGGCTTTAGAGCCGGACTGAGATGTTCATAATTTTACTTTTATATCTTTTATCTTGTGTATTTGATTTGGTTTTACTGTAAGCAATGGTTTTAATTAACTATGCAAAATAAATAAACTTAAACACACGTATGCATTTGACAATCCACCTAGCTAACCCAGATTTTGATATAGAGTTGCCCTTGTGTGGTGGTGAGAAAGACACAAAAAGTAGTTTGGTCTTACGGAAGGGTTGTGTTCTCTCAATGTAGTATAAGTATGCTCTTTTGACATCTAAGGTATTAAGAGCTTTTTCTGCTACTGTCTGTGGCTGCGAGAAGAACACAGGCAGTTCCACCGATTGATTGAGGTGAAAGGGAGAAATGACTTTGGGAAGGAATTTTAGATTAGTACGGAGAACGACCTTATTGAGATGCATTTGCAAGAATGGTTCATGAATGGTTAGTGCTTGTAGTTCACTAACTCTCCGTAGCGAAGTAATAGCTACTAGGAACGCAACCTTCCATGTTAAAAATTGTTGTTCTTATTTATGTAAAGGTTGGAAGGGAGGTCCCATTAGCCGTGTGAGAACAATGTTCATATTCTACACTGGTGAAGGTGGTATTCTGGGAGGAATTATTCTCTTGGGTCCTTATATGAAAGCTTTAATAGCAGGCACTCTGAATAGAGATAAATGCTGTCTGTTATGTAGATATGCTGCTATGGCAGCAAGATGCAGTCTAATAGACGTGTAGGCTAAGTTACATCTTTGGAAATGTAATACGTATCATATGATGTGTTGAATAGACATGTCTAGGGGATTAATATTGTTGTGACAATATATTACAAAGAGTTTCCACTTCGCTGCATAGCATGCTCTAGTGGTTGGACGTCTAGCTTCCTTTATGACGTTCATGCAGTCAGGAGGAAGGCTAAGATATCCAAACTCTAGGATTTCAGGAGCCAGGTCGCAAGGTTGAGCTGAGCTGGGTACGGGTGTCTGATCTCTCCACGGTTCTGGGTTAAAAGGCGTGGAGATAGATATCATTTCTGGTGCGGCACTACAGGCAGTTGTAGCAGTGTATTGTACCACGGCTGCCTAGCCCACGTTGGAGCAACTAGGATGAGGGTTAGAGAATGCTGCTGTAGTTTGCGTACTACTAGTGGCATGAGCGGTAGAGGCGGAAAAGCGTATGCAAATTTGCCTGACCAGTTCATCCAGATCGCATTGCCTTTGGACAGTGGGTGTGGATATCTGGCGGCGAAGCTTGGGCATTTGGCGTTTTGGTGGGTGGCAAAGAGGTCTATCCGAGGTTGTCCCCACATCTGAAAGAATGGTTGAAGAACTTGCGGATGAAGTTCCCACTCGTGGATCTGTTGTGTCTGATGACTTAACAGATCCGCAATGGTGTTTTGTACTCCTGGAACATGCTGGGCTAAGAGGAAAATGTTTTGAGGTATAACCCACCGGCATATGTTTTGTGCTAGCTGAGAAAGTTGCAGGGAGTGTGTTCCGCCCTGTTTTTGTATGTAATACATGGCTGTCATGTTGTCCGTGCGGACTTACACAGCCTGGTTTGATATTTGCTTTTGAAAAGCTTTTAATGCTAGGAATATGGCTAGTAACTCCAGATTATTGATATGGAGTAACTTTTGTTGTGGTGTCACCTGCCTTGCATGGTGTGCTGCAGTAGATGTGCTCCCCAGCCGGAGAGCGATGCGCACGTTGTCAAGACTATCTGAGGAACCTGCTCTAGGAACGTTCGCCCTGCATAGAGCGATGAGTCCGACCGTCCACCAACACTAGATCTGTTAATTGACCTTGAGCCTGGTTCCATTGGCGTACTAAGCACTCTTGGAGAGGACGCATTTGTAGTCTTGCATGGGGCACTATGAAACTAGAGACAAACCTCTGCCAGTTTCCTCGGTCCGCAACCTGGGAGCCATGCTCGATAACAAGCTGAGTATGGAAACCCAGGTAGCAAAAACAGTGGGGGATCTGTACAGCCCTGTTACGCTCCCTGCGTAAAATCATGCCACTTCTCCCTGCACAAGCCCGGGCGTCGATAGTCAGGTGTACGATACTCAGTCGCCTCGACTATTGTAACGCCCTGCTCCTTGAGTCTCCAGTCACGCTGATGGACCGACTACAAAGAATTCAATCTGCCGCCGCCAAGCTGGCTCTTGGCTGGACGAGAAGGTCTTCGGCCACAGCAGCTCTGGCCGAGCTACATTGGCTACCCTTAAAGCAGCGTGCGGCATTCAAGTCCCTCTGCATTGTCTTTAAGGCTCTGCATGGACTCGGGCCCAGACCTCTGCAAGCCTTGTTTCTGTGGTACACTCCCACCAGAGACTTACGCTCTTCCTCGGCCTGTCTGGTAAAGGTGCCCAGATTCAATAAAGCCAGAACCGGGGGCAGATCCTTCAGGGTCGCAGCGGCCAAGTTATGGAACAGCCTGCCCATTGACATACGCAAGATCTCACAACTTCTTCCATCTAGGAAACGCATCAAGACCTGGCTTTTCCCCTAAAATCTGCCCGTCCGCTAGTTACTCCGGCTATCCGTCAGCAGAGTATTCTCCAGCGCCAGGAAGCCTGCAAGGTATCAGCCGCGCTTTATAAATACTCAAAATAAAATAAAATAAAATATGAAAATGCAAGAGGCCATTATCCCTATGAGCTGCATGAACACTCATGCTGGAAGGGAGTGTTGTGGCTGAAACTTTGTGAGAAGAGCTTGCATGCTGGCTATCCTTATCGGAGTGGGATAAGCTAACGCTGTCGAGGTGTTTATTGTGGCACCGAGGTACTGTTGTACTTTGGACGGTTGCGGATGGGACTTGGTGTGGTTTATTGTGAACCCTAAGTTGTGAAGCAGTTGGATAGTGGTAGGAGTGTGTTCTACACACTGGTTGTAGGAGCTGGCTTTCATGAGCCAGTCGTCCAGGTATGGGAAGAAGTGGATGTGCTGTCTTCTTAAATGTGCTGCCACTACTGCTAGGCACTTGGTGAATACTCTTGGTGCTGTTGTGACTCTGAATGGGATTGATAGTGCTGCCCGTCTCCGTCCCACTCGTTTTTAATCATACCTGTATTTCCCACTAATAAAGGCAATCCCCCTGGGAACCATCAGTATTTTAAACCCACTGATCTGGATCCCTCCCTTATCCAGTAGATTTTTATCTAAGAACTCCCTCCTGCACCGAGTCCAACAGGAGGTCGAGTTTGCCCTGGTGGTACTACCCTACCAGGGTGGGGAAAGGCTGCCAATGTATTTGAGCTTATATAGCGCACAGCTACCCGCAGTGGGTTTCCCGGCGCTTGCTTAGGGAACCCGTCCTGGTATTCCCCTGTGAGATAACCCCGGCAGGGTATGCACAAGGTGAAAGCCAGGCATCCCGCCACGAGGGGCCGTTGTGGAGATTAAGCAAGCTATTGCCCAGAGTCGCAGAGTGTGAACCCGTGAGTCGAGAAGGCACCGGAGCGAGAATTATCGAGTCCGTGGAATTTTTTTTTAGCCCAAGACCTGCCGAGGCGGGGAATTGAACCCTGGTCCAGAGCTGATCTCAGCTTCCAGGTCTGCCGCCTCTAACCCCTGAGCCACACTTCTCCACAGCCAATGACTGAGCATGACACAATTTTATATGCGAGGGTTCCTCTTCCATATGGATGACCTTCCTTTCCCTCTGCACTCATCCAGGAATTCTGTGACTGTCCTACTTGGACTTTTGTATGTCTGGTTTAGGGTAGTAATACATGACCTTGTATTATCCCTACATTTGCCGTACCTTTTTGTGTTGGTTGTGTCTAAACAGACGGGCTTAAGGTGACTTACCTCCTCCTCTCCCTTATGTGTTAAAAATTGCCAGCCCTGCCGTGATTGGGAGTATTGGCTGTGGGGCAAATCTTATCCCGAGATGAGTCAGAGGACCGCCGCTGGTAACAGTCAGGTGCCTTAGGCGCAGTATCTTCGTCTGGTCAAGTCATTAGCTGGTCTCTCAGAGGGGCAACATTGGCGGGCAGCGCTTTTCTATCTGGTAGGTTTGAGCCCACATTTTACAGTATTCTCACCCTCAAATTCCATCTGTTTCAAGCCAGAACACAGAATTGCATTGTATGCATTCCATGTAATTATCAAAGGGTGGTGGATGGCTGGGCTAGACTGAGGATTTACAAGCGATGTTAATCCCTATCCTGGGGCTTCCTAGGAGAGCTCCTCTTGGTCAGCCATCTTGGATGGAAGGACTTCTCTTCCTTGTGCTGTAATGCATTTAAGGAAACTGTCTCTGGACTGGGTGTTGTCTGGATTCTGAGTGGGCCGGCCGCCTCACATTTGTCAATGCTGAAAGGATCTTCTTCTCTGGAGATGTCCATGGTTTTGGAGGTCGTCTCTTGGAGCATCTTGCAATGTGCTTTCTCTTCAGTAACATAGGGTCATTATTGAGCGGAAGGTAAGGCAAGACTCATAGGAGGCATTGTCAAGTTCACGAGAATGTCACAGGTTTCTGACATCATGCTGATTCAACAGCAGGTCTTTGGAGTTCAACTGGGGAGGTCAATTTTGAGACCATGTTCATTCCAGCACCCAATTCTAGTCCGCATTCTCTTTATTCTATGTCCGAAGGAGGATACTCAGTCCTCGAAGGGCACAATGAGCCCGGTAGCATCCAGGGAATTGACGGTCAGGCCTCTGAATTTGTCTTGTGATGAAGCGAGGCAAAAGGTTGTTGAGGTATCGCCGAGTTATGCTGATACGTCAGTACTGAAATCCAAATGTGTGACCTTAAAAATGTGTTGAAAAAACATTGAACTCTGTGTGCTCTAAATGTAATTCCGAACAAGATGGCAGAGAAGAACGATCTAAGATGCAGTTGGTGCCCTTAGGTATGGTCCACTGAGAAAGCAATCACAGCGCATCTTGTGACTCAAAACACTTCTTCAAAGAAAAACAACACTAGATGGCAGGATTATGCCTAGTATGTAAATCTATAGCCACATATGCGATGTGTGTAGCCTGTAAAGCACTGGTTACCTTCCAATAACTTCATGACACATTTGTACAGAAGTAAGGCCTGCAAATAGTATTTAGTAGACAGAATGCCATTTGAGCTATACAGCATAAGGTGAGGACAGTCATCTGGCATTTTTTCCCAGTAGATTGCATTCAGATAAACAACGTCTTTAACAGTGGCTTAGTTCAGAAATTATTTGGGGATCTAGTGTGCTCTAGCTATCTGAATGTGTGTTGTGAGAACAAGTGCTGCATAGCACAACAAAGGTTCCAGCTGGAAAGGTTATGTGGTTTTGATGCACATTTATTCCAGTAAGCCTTAGGATTAATATAGAGTAACTTCAATTTATTTGTTTTTAATCTTCAGTGAGAGCCAGTAGCGATCTTTCAGAGCTGATATGGCACAGTCGAACTTTTGAAAGCCCAGGTACAGCTTGTTAGCTTATATTAAAATCGTAAGATGTGTATCAGTTTGTTTTGTAAGCTTGTTTAAATTACACAGTAGTAAACTAAGCGCCCTTTCATCTGCCACCTTGTTAACTCAATCCTGGATGCTGTTTGAGAAGAGGGTGAGTTTTGGAGCAGAGAGAGCTACAAGTTGATGTCCTCAACAACAGCATTAAAAGTAGGTCTGCATTAAAGATGATTCACAGATTTTCTGGTTTCCAAGTGATCGATGATGCAGGTTTGTCCTAAGCTAGCAAGTTAAAGGAGAGAGAGAAGTAGAGCTGTGTCATTGCAGATCGATCTTCTGCTTCTTTTTCTTCACAAATTAGATACAGTACACTTGGTGAATTATAATGCTGGATGTGGTTAGGCTATAGGTCATGTTGGACAGACATTGAGTTATAGAAAGATATAGAAGCGTGTCTTTAGAGTACATAAGAATTTGATATTGTATTGGACTAACGGGTGAGATAAGGTATAGAAATAACAATTAAAAGGTAAAAAAAGAAAGCTATGGTTTGTGGAGCACACCACAAGTAAACAGGATTCTCAAGATCCCAAGATGTTCCAGTTGAGTTTGGTTATTGAGGAATCAACTGATACACTTTACAGAACGTAACCTTTACCCAACCTTTTAGTCTGGTCAGCAGAACAATTGAGTCAACTGTGGGTCATCAATTTTCTGGCGGGGTGAAAATACTCTCAGAAGAACTGCATCTAGGACAGCCCATATGAACTTGAGTCGTTGGGATGGGATCAGTATCTATTTTCCCATACCTCAAAAAAGAAAATGAGAGTGTCTTGAAAAGGCTATTTCTGTAGCAGGGCTACAAAAGAGACTCTCAAAACCCAATGGTCTAGGCAGGGATAGACAAAAAAAACTTGAATTAGATGACGAGCTATGATGACTGCAGTACTCTTGCTCTTCACCCTCAAGTTGACTATAACCAACTAAAAGGACTGCAACCTGAGAATGTTTGTTCCTAACAATAAAACTCTGGTATTACTTGTATAGTTTCAAGAAAGGGGAGTGAATGTATGCATCTTTCAAATCAAATAGAAATTAGATTAATCAGTTGTGCACAACAAGTGTGGAGAAACCACTTAATAATGAACATTTGGAAATTTTCCATCTGAAAAATCTTTTTAAGAATCTGAGATCTGAAATAGATCGTTCACGATCAGATTAGAAAGGTTGTGAAGGGACTACCTCAGTCCATCAGTGACAATGGAACAACCTCAATCACGCATTCTGCCAAAAGAGATGCAACCTCTGGGTGAGTGTTTCAAACAAAGTTTAAGTGAGTAACCTTGCTTTAGAATCTGAAGGAGCCTCTATTTTTTCTCTCTGGCCTGTTGAACAAGCATTTACAATGCAATAGGTCTCACAGCTTTAAAGTTTGAGTTACTGGCATTGTAAATGACAATGCTTTGCAGTAATTTTTTTTTAAATTTGCAATTGGTATATAAACATTGTTTGTGAATGGTTAGCTGTTGCTTATGCTAAGCAAAGTTGGCAGTAATATAGAGTGCTAGTCTTGCTTGTTATAAACATGCTGATGAAAAAAATTATTTACCGCAGGAGAATCTTACCGACTGCACTAAAGGGTAATAAGCTACATGAAAATAAAAATATTGCTTAATATGCTTCAGCACGGAGACGGAGTTTCTTCACGTGCGCACTTAACCCTCAGTGTATTTTTTAAATTAATGAGGTGGTTGACGCCATGTGATATTTATTAGTAATGGATGTATTGTATTAATAGCTAATCTTTGATTTTATGTCTCATTTATTTTCAGGATTTGTACAATTGCACACTTTGCAAGTTATTCTTGTTTATTTGAACATTTATTTAAATGTATAATCTGATTTTTAAGTGTCTGCAGCTAGTGCAGTATTTTTACCACTTCTTTGACTAAGCACTATATATGTGGGATAAAAATGGCGTCCAGCAGATTGATAAAGGCTGCTGAACAGCCGAAAACGTTCTCTCTTTCATCTGCTGAGTCACGAGGGACCCTTTTCATTAAAAGAAGCCGTAATCTTACAAGCTTTGTGTTTGAGCCTTTTTTCCTGCCGGAGTAATGGGGTTTTGTGTATATATATATATAGTGCGGCTAGAACCAATCAACAGGAAGAGTTGATGGAAAACTCGGATCCGGATACAGTCTCGCTGGCCAGCTCATCCAGCATGTCCCTTTCAGAAATCAGCATCACAGAGGGTCAACCGGGAAGAATTTTAGAAATCGGCGAAGAAATCGATTTTTTAGTAGAGGACCGGCTGCAAACATTGCGTCCCAGACACAAAAAGAATTACAACGCAAAAGGCGTAACGCAAGACGCCATGCAAGACGCAAAAAGAGGAAAGCCACAGCAGCCGCAACAGCAGCAAAAGAAAAAGAAACAATGGTTCAACAAGAAGAAACAATAAAGGATTGTACCATTACCAATCTTTCCGATGTCACCCTAACCACAGCAGAAGAGCAATTACTAACCCTAGGACTCAATTTTTGTCCGGAAAGTTCATTCAATTACACCAATACAAGAGCGGATGTCTTTAAGTTCATTCGTAAACTTAAACTTAGAAAGTTTTTTGCATCCAAAACTGTGACTAAAAATATGGAACGTACTGCCAACACCACCACCAACCGCAGTACCACTGTCACAGCTCTAGCAGCCCCAGCAGCAAGAGATGCTAGACTCTTGCTCACCCTTTGTGACCTGGGAGAGGCTGTGGATCCAACATCCGGTGATGAAGGTGTTTTAACCACTCAAAGAGAATTGATAAATGTGAACATTCGCCAGAAAGGAGCTGGAGAAAGTCCGTTCAAGCCGGTAAGCACTTTTTTACCTGTCATGCCAAAAGATGCTATTGACATTTATCACGAATGCGTGACGGAAGATCTGAAAAAGTTAAACCGTACTGTGCAGGCACAAACTCATAAGAACAATGCCAGGATCATACAGTATAATTCTTTAATGAAAAAACTAAGTCAAAATCAGGAAGTGGTTATTAACAAGTCTGACAAGGGGGGAAATATTGTCTTGTGGAGAAAGGAAGAATATACGGCCGAAGCCATGAGACAGTTAAGTGACCCCGCTTGCTATGAAAGATCAAATGGGATGGCCTACAAACGTGCCAAAGACAATTTGAAAAAAATGCTAATGTCTTACAAAAGAAATAACCTGATCTCCCAGACTGAATTTGACTACCTTCACATAGAACATCCGGTAATACCGATACTGTATTTGATCCCCAAAATTCATAAGCAGAAAATTCCCACTCCGGGCCGTCCCATAATAGCGGCCATCAACAGCGTGGGGGAGAATATCTCACAGTACATAGACTTTTTTCTGCAGGACATTGTCAAAGACTTGCCCAGCTATTTGAAAGACACGGGGGACTTTCTAAACAAACTTAATTCTATCCAGTGGCGCGATAATTGGTGCATTCTGACTTTAGACATAGAGTCACTATACACCTCCATAGATCACTCCAAAGGTTTAAACGCCATCAAACACTACCTTGGTTCACGATCCTGTGAATATTACGCACACAACAAGATGTTATGTGAGCTAGTGCATTGGTGTTTGCATAACAATTATTTTATGTTTGCTAAGAATGTCTGGAGACAAGTGCGAGGTGTGGCGATGGGATCGTGCTTCTCCCCCAGCTACGCATGTCTACATGTGGGCTGGTGGGAGGAGCGCGGTCTCATCGACACTCCCGGATTTCACAAGGTTCAATACTGGAAACGGTTTATTGATGACGTGTTTTGTATTTGGGAGGGGGATGAGGAAAGTGCTTGTGTATTTGTTGATGCGCTTAATCAGAACAATGACAATCTGTTCTTTACGGCCAACATCAGCAAAGAGCAAGCAGATTTCCTAGATGTTCATGTCACCATAGCCAATAATACTGTTACCACATCGTTATACCGTAAACCCACGGCTGGTAACAGTATATTACACGCCAGTAGCAAGCATCCCCAACACGTAATTACCAATATTCCGTATGGGGAGTTGCTGAGAGTTAAAAGGATCAGCAGCACTCCTGAAATTTTTGAACATGAGGCACAAATCACGATGAACAGATTAAGAGCAAGGGGCTATAAAGACAAAGTCTTGAATAGGGCGCTTAGGCGGTGTCGAGCCAAGCCTAGGGAATCACTCCTGACATCCGAGACTGTAGAACTGGAGTCAGACAACCCTGCTCCTCGACTCATATTGGCATTCAGCAAACAAGAGAGACAAATAAGGTCTATTGTGAGGAAGCACTGGCCTATCCTTCAAACTGATAGTGTCTTGGGTGATATTATCCCCTGTGCCCCCACCATAACTTATAAAAGAGCACCAAGAATGCACAACTGTCTAGTTAAAAACAGTCCAGAACTAGGTAGTGGCAGTACCTGGCTAAAACAAAAAGGTTTCTTTAAATGTTCCTCCTGTAGGGCTTGTAAATTCGGTGTCAACACGTCACATTACTTTACACCTTTCAGTTCTAGGAGGAAAGCCATCCGAGGATATTTTAACTGTCACAGTGAGTTTGCAATATATGTCCTGACGTGCACCTGTGGCCTTCGTTTTGTGGGCAGTACCAAGCTACAGGTGCACTACAAGGATCTTGCAACACTTGCGTGCCATAGTTAACAGTGACAGTTCTTACCCGGTAGCACGTCATTTTAAATCCACACATAACAATGATCTGTCCAACTTAACATACTATGTTATTGATGTGGTAGCGCCCCTCGTTCGAGGAGGCGACAGAGAAAAACTGCTACGTAAAAAAGAAACCGAATATATCATTGAACTAGACAGCAAATATCCAAATGGTTTAAACACCACTGAAGACTTGCACCATCTGTTGTAGTCATGTTTATCTCTGTACTGTTTCTGGTTTTCTAATATCAATTCCAAGTAGTATATCCAGAGAATATTCACATGTGGCTTTCTCATATTTTTCTTTTCAGGGTCTTTCTGAACTCAACAACTGATAATTGTTGGCGCCGACAAGGCACCGCATGGGAGTCCAGTCAGGATTCTTTAATCATACAGATCTTGATGTACATTTGCTCCATGTAAATAGTTATCTCTCTGTCCATTCGAAGTAGAAATTGGTGATTAATGAATTTTATGTCAACCAATAATTAGTTTTTAGCTCACATTTTTTTCACTCTCACTTTAGTTCGTAGTGGGATAAATCACTAGTGGGTTTTGCAATTTGGTTGTTGGCACGCGTAATGTACATGTACATACCTTAGTCATGAGCTATTCATACCAATATGAATTATGTTCTGGGATAGGTCCTTATGATTATAAAGTGGTTATGGAAGGTCATTATGGTAACGTATGTGGATTTGTATATAGAAATAGAGTATGTACATATGTAGATACATGTATATTTATATTATATATTTTTTCATAAATGTTTGTGACAATTGTATATAGATAGTATATTTTTGTAGGAGTATATATATTTATTGACCTAATGGACAAATCTTCATATAGGACTTCTATATATATTTTTGTACATGACCATTATGTATCCTAGTAGGGTATATGCATTCATGCAGATATTATTGTTTTCAGTGCCAGCATCACTGTTGTTTACATTGTAAATATAGGTGTGCACGTAGTTTACAATATAATACGTGTTTTTTCTATGTCTACACCTGGTGACTCACGAAAATGGGTGGAGCATCACTTCAAAAAAATGGTTTAAATTTGTAGCTGACCTGGTGCGCGGTGTGTGACCAAGGGCACTAGTTGCTCGAAACGCGTAACCAGAGAGGTTTCTAATAAAATCTCCTTTACTGCAGCCATTGGGTCCGTGTCTTCGTTTCCACAGCAGGAATGTGGCGTCTTTGAAGATTTTACCGTATATATATATATATATATATATATATATATATATATATATATATATATATATACACACACACACACACACAGAAAAATAACTTAGACATAATTAAACTTTTTTTTCCAAGTAGCACAGGAGGTCAGATGTAAATGTAGCCTCCTACATGTGTCTATATATAGTCACATTTTACAAGACTAGGTTTACATAAATTTAGCTATGACAGGACCACCGTCCTGAGCACCAGTGCCCCCCTCCCGTCTTTTGCCTCCCTACTGCAAACACTAGCTGACCTCCTCCAGTAATCCGTGAAAGAAAATGAGAAATTAGGAATTAGGTCCCTTCAGATGCAGTTAGGAGGGCATACGCTTCATTTCTGCTTTGCACAATGAGCTGGCAATTTTCTCAAAAACTTGGGTATGTAATTAAAGTGAAGAAAAGAATGTCCTGCCCTCCCACTGCAGCGGCGCAAGGCAGGGCTTGGGCTCAGTGGTCCGGGAAGGGTGGGCTCCCTCAAGGCTCAGCCAGCAGCAGGCTAGGAGCAGAAATATTGGCTTCAGAATTCCTGCCCGTGCTGGAAAGATATTCAAACTCTGCCCGCTCGCCATGGTATAGGGAGGATGTGGTCCGGGTTCTGATAATGTGGTACCTCCAAAGCCGTAGGCACAGCCGCTTGCAATGCATAGCTTTGGCAAGGAGAATGAGCAGTGTGCTGGAAGACTCCGGGGGCAAACAGGTTCCAGGGTGAACGTCGCTCGATGGGAAACTGCTGCGTCAGAGTTCCGAGGATCTTTTAGTCCAGTTCACAGTAATATTAATATCTGTCCTTCGTACCATATTCACCATCTGCTTTCGCTTTTAGTACGTTTGCCCATTCTAACTTCATAGCTGCCTGCCTAGGGTTGTCAATGGAGCAGCTTTGGGGGTGGGTCCTGTGTCTGTCAGTCTTGTCCGCCATTCCCGAATGACAGGATTATTGTTTAATTGTTTACTTTTACAACCTACCAACGATTTTTATTCGGCATAGGCAAGGAAAATGCACTTTGAGGCTGAAGGACACACTACAATAACCTAGTAAAGCTGCTCACGTTTAAGTTAGTGCTCACTGGAAACATTTTAAGATAGCTCAGTGTGTTGACTACAGGGATCTATGGTCTTCATTAAGACTGCTCCAGATTTTTAAGATGCCTTTGAAAACACCTGTTTGTGCAGGGACGACAAAAGAGGTGTGGAGTTTATTGGGTCCGTCATTTACTGTGTGCGAGAAAGTTCTGAACCATTACATAAATGTAAGTATTTTTATTTTATTTAATGCGTTTTTATATAGCGCGGACAAAGGTGAAAGGCTAAATAAGTACAGGGACGTACAGAATTTAATGCCGAAATCACAAAAATCCCCGGCTATTATTCCATTTTGGGAGAGGAAATTCCAGATAATTATTATACCCTGAAAATCCCACACCCTATTTTAACAGATGCAATCATTGTTACACAACCCTCTGAGTCGGTTTTAAGCATGGTCTATGTGTATCCTGCAAGTCTCATTGTATAATACTGATAAACTAGTTCAAAAACTATTTTTTTACGAGACAAAGTGAGTGCAAGGACTCACCAAATATAACTGCAGTTTAGGAAACAAGAGACCCCTCCCCCGCCTGGCGCGCGCTTCAGTGCGTCTCGCGCGCGCCTTCCCCTCCAATATTGCTTCTCTCGCGCTCATTGTGCCCGTATCACCCCCCGTGATGCCCCTCCCCTGGGTAGGAAATGCCAGTGTGACCAGTAGTCTCCACGGAAGAAGCCGGACTAACGCTGGTGGGGCACCGGGACCTAGGCGATGTGCCTGGAGGGTCGGAATCAGATGCCCCACCTGGGCCGGGAGGACTGGCGCCGATGCCTTGAGTGGCGCTTAGTTGGAGGCGGCGGGTGGGGCTCTGTGCGCGCATGTATGTGTGTGTGGGCGGCGGTGGGGGATGGGTGGTGTTTGTCTCTCTGTATGTGTGCGTGTGCTTATGTGTGTGTGTGTGTGTGTGTGTGTGTGTGTGCGCGCGCGACAAAGCAGGGGGAGGTGTGGCTGTGTGTGTTGGAGCTTCCCAGGAGATGTGCACACGTGCGCGTGGCCGCTCCGATCCGATTCTTGAGGATGCGTGTGGCCATCTCTTGTCTCCAGGGAAGCTGAGCCGGTGACTATAGGTCTCTAGCGAGACCGCGCTTTCGCGTGGTAATCGCCACGAGACCTAAAAATGAACTGGCGCTTTTCACCCATCACTGAACCAGAGAATCGTGAGTTCTTGCAAAATCAAGTGCTCAGATATATTTTGTAGTTATTGGATCTGAAGGCAAAGAGGAGGAAAAAAGAAGTTTATACTGTGGGACTAGCCACCACTCTCCTTCATTAGGGACCTACATGCTGATCTCTCTGAGGTTCTATTTGAGGTAATCATTGTTTAGCAAACTGAATTTGCAAAATATTTGGTGGGATCTTTTTGAGGTAAACATTAAACCGAAAGTTGGTATATTTAGCTCTACTCAAATCTTAAGAAACAAACCTGTTTATTCGATAAGTAGGCCTGCCTGTCAGAAAAGGGCATGCCCAAAAATCAGACTGCACTTCACATGGAAATTTCGTGGTACACATCAACCAAGCCAATGCACCATGGTATCTGACCCGTCTGCCTTGCTTGATGTGACGCTGTTATGCCAGAGGCATAACGGAAAATGCTGGAGGCCCCATGCAGAAGGTGATGAGGGACCCGGGTGTCTCCCAGATCGCACAGATGTTGATTTCTCTTGGACTCAAAGGGGGCTCCCTGAACAGCTGGTCGCCCCAATACTGCAGGAACCAGCTTGGGAAAGCAGTGTCTTTCCACATATTTAACTATTTCTTGATCCATGCAATTGCACGCATTTTGCAAAGCATGCAATGGCATGGCTTAGGGGGTCAGAGCCCCTACAGCAAGAAACACAGAGGGCCCCCCAAAACATTACAGGGGTCTTCGTTACGCCCCTGTACAATGCCAGTGCTGAGTTTGTAAAAGAATAAGTGCCAGGGACCAAAGGTTTGCTCAGAAGCCCACTGCCGGGGCTATGAATGGGTGGGTGCCAAATGCTAAATAAACATGGTCTTTAATCCACCACTAGACACTCCTTGCCCCATTCACTCATGTGGGTTTCTGCTTTCTCCCTTTCTCAGTTTTCATTCTTTGTCTTCCTCTTTCTTTTCTCCTAGTTTGCTTTCCCCTCTCTTGCTCTGGGTCAAAGTTTAGTGAGGAAAAATGAGTGCTGGTCGGTGCCACCTTTAATTACTGGCCCAAATTAAGCATTGTGCAATGCCATCCTGGGGATGATTTTGAACACAGGAATGCTGGCAATTTGGGAATAGCTAAAGTAGCAATATCCGAAAAGGCTTGGGTACATCTAGCTAACAGGCAGGCTGGGTACATCTAAATAACAGGCAGGCAGTGTTAAACAACTGTATTGCCAGACTGCTGGAAACAAACATTTTCTTCCACAATGTATCAAGGCTCTTTCACTGTCAGGGGGAAAGAAAGTTTAGCGGTCTGCGTTTTACAGGGTGACACCTGTACCATTAATATATCAGGGTTTAGAGTTTTTATATATATATATATATATATATATATATATATATATATATATATATATATATATATATATATATATATATATATATATATATATATATTACCTACTGGCGGTCGCCAGTAGGTATATATAGTTAGGATTTTCTCTCTATGGGATTTTTGAAAATTCTATGTCTAATAACTTTGGCGTTTGTGGACGGAATTGGCTGAAATTTTCAGGAAAATGGAACATTTTGTTTCTGAGCAGCCCCTGACAATTTGGGGGGGGTTTCATCAAGGGGGGGCCGAGAAAAAAGGGGGGCCCCAAAAAGCGTTTTTCCCATGTTAATTTCCATAGGGCGGTTGGCCTCACTTTTAGCTCGAACGGCTGTATGGATTTGCACGAAACTTGGCAAAATTGTAGGGACTGTTAGCCCGATGTGCCTTTGCTAGGTCTCAATATATGTGCTCCAGTGGATTTTGAGTAATTTAGGTTCAAAAAAAGATATATATCTGGGCGGAGCCTAACCACACATCTGATCTGATTGGCTGTCAGCACTTCATCCAAGAAGTGTTGGCAGCCATCTTGGGACCAATATACATGATAGCACCTCATTAAAAAGCATTGTAGTTAATAGAGGGTTTTAGGACTTTAGTTACATTATAAATCATTTGTTGATGGTACCATACTCGTTTTAGGAATTGTGGTGGGTTCTAAGGTGATTTTACCATGTGAAAAAACCCTCTGCTGTGATATCATGAATATTGTTTGAAAGAAAACTAATATCTCATGATTGTCCCACAGTGGTTTGGAAGGGGATCTATAAGCTAAACTGAAAGCATATTTTCTGTAAATTCACATTATCTTTCTCAGTCATGTGAAAATGAAGTCTGACATTCTCAGTAAAACATGTACATCCAACAAGGACAGAGACTGTCAGTTGATTCCTTTGTGTTCTACTGCAGCCTCCTACAGTGTTCTAAAGAACAACTAGAGCGCTAACAGTCCTACTTATTACAAAGGTATGGCACACCTGAAGCCATCTTGATTGGAATAAAGTGGTAACTCTTAAAACATTTAATTTAAAAAGAAACAACATGAGGGGGTATATTTTGCCATAGAAAGTATGATTAGTGCTGCAGAATGAAAAATTAGGGCACATTTTGAGTGACTTCTCAAATCCTTTTCTATTTCATTAAAACATTCTGACATGCAGTCTCCCAAAATGGCCACCAGAGACAAAAGAGCCCAAATGTAGCCCAAATATCACCCAGATGTAGCCCAAGTATAGCCCAATGACAGAATGTCCCAGAGTGTTCTAAAGAACAACTAGAGCGCTAACAGTCCTACTTATTACAAAGGTATAGCACACCTGGAGCCATCGTGATGGGAATAAAGTGGTAACTCTTAAAACATTTAATTTAAAAAGGAACAAAATGAGGGGGTATATTATGCAATAGAAGGTATTATTAGTGCTGCAGAAAGAAAAATTAGGGCACATTTTGAGTGACTTTTCAAATCCTCTTCTATTTCATTAAAAAATTCTGACATGCAGTCTCCCAAAATGGCCACCAGAGACAAAAGAGCCCAAATGTAGCCCAAATATCACCCAGATGTAGCCCAAGTATAGCCCAATGACAGAATGTCCAAGAGTGTTCTAAAGAACAACTAGAGCGCTAACAGTCCTACTTATTACAAAGGTATGGCACACCTGAAGCCATCTTGATTGGAATAAAGTGGTAACTCTTAAAACATTTAATTTAAAAAGGAACAAAATGAGGGGGTATATTTTGCCATATGAATTATGATTAGTGCTGCAGAAAGAAAAATTAGGGCACATTTTGAGTGACTTCTCAAACCCTCTTCAATTTCATTAAAAAATTCTGACATACAGTCTCCCAAGATGGCCACCAGAGACAAAAGAGCCTAAATGTAGCCCAAATATCACCCAGATGTACCCCAAGTATAGCCCAATGACAGAATGTCCCAGAGTGCTCTAAAGAACAACTAGAGTGCGAACAGTCTTACTTATGACAAAAGTATGGCACACCAGAAGCCATTTTGATTGGAATGAAGTGGTAAGTCTGAAAACACTCAATTTAAAAAGGAACAACATGAAGGGGTTAATTTTGCCATAGAAAGTATGATTAGTGCTTCAGAAAGAAAAATTAGGGATCATTTTGAGTGACTTCTCAAATCCTCTTCTATTTCATTAAAAAAATTCTGACATGCAGACAGGAAACATGCACTTTGAATACCAGCAGCAGACGTCCCTGGTGAGCAGTAGCTTTACTACAGTGATCTAATGCGCAACTAGAGTGCTAACATTCAGAATTTATGGCAAATGTGTGACACATCTGAATGCCTTCTTGATGGAACCAAAGTAAACAAGCATTGAAAATGCAATAGATCTCGCCCTCGTTTAAGTTAAAGCCATTCTGTTTGTAATGAGGTGGCTTTTTAGCTTTGCTTTTATTAGTGTTTTTTCAACTTTCATGTAAATAACATGCATCTGTATGCATATAAGTATATGTATGCATGCATTTATGTTTGTATTTATATAGATATACAGATGATATATGTATGTATATATATATATATTCACTGAAAAAAAAATAGGTTATAGACCATATATAGTTAGGAATTAGCATTTACAAAACCTTGAAAATTCACTGAAAAAACCATAGGTCATAGGCCATATATAGTTAGGAATTAGCATTTGCAAAACCTTGAAAATTCACTGAAAAAAACATAGGTTATAGACCATATATAGTTAGGAATTCGCATTTACAAAACCTTATTTTACTCACACAAAACCATTGAAATTCCATATATAGTTAGTTGCACTAACTATATATCGCGCACCCGCAATCCACTGCTGATGATGTCACATATTACATCATTCATGACATGGTCAGTGACATCACTGATGACATCACTGATGACATCACTGATGACCACATCCAGTGACTGTATGTTTCTGTAAAGTTAAAATATGTCTTACATATTGAAGAATGAGTGGATGTATAAGTGTCTGGATGAAGGATTTAGTAGGTGCATGACTGACTGTATGAGTGAGTGACTAAATGTGTCTCACTGAGTGCATGGGTTAATGACTAAACTGTCTTAATTTGTGCATCATTATGTCTGTTGTTCTGTAAACTGTTGCATGTGTTGATAAGTAGCTATATGAGTAACTATATGGGTTATTGATTGGTTGCCCAAGTATTTGTATGGGAGACTGAGTGTGTGTGTGGGTGGCTGGGAGGTGTATGACTCTGTGCATAGATGTGTGAGCAGTTGATTCACTAGATGTATGGTTTCAAAAGTGCATGTGGAAACAGCTGTATGGGCGGTTGACTGTGTGCATGAGTGTATTGGTGAGTGAATGGATATCTCAGTGCTACATGTCAAAGTAAGTACATATGTAAAACACAGTACATGTGAGAGTTGACATATATAAATAACTGTGCATAAGAGCCAGTGAATGTGTGAGTGGCTGTATGGATCATTGTGAACTTGTATCAGGGATTGTATAAGAGAGTAAATATGTATTAGTATATGTTTGAATAAGTAAAGTTTGTATAACTGTATAGTTGAGGAAATGGAGGTGTGATTGATTCTTTGCATGACTGACTAGGTGTGTGAGTAACTCCATGGATGAGTGACAGTCTGTGAGTGTCTGTTTACACTGATTGTATCTAAGGTTATATTAGAGTCTGAAGAGGTTCATCGTATTATCACATGAATGATATCATCAGTGATGTGATCAGTAATGTCAAATGAGATGTCATCAGTGATGTCATCAGTGATGTCATTTGAGATGTCATCAGTGATGTCATTTGAGATGTCATCAGTGATGTCACTGACCATGTCATGAATGATGTAATATGTGACATCATCAGCAGTGGATTGCGGGTGCGCGATATATAGTTAGTGCAACTAACTATATATGGAATTTCAATGGTTTTGTGTGAGTAAAAAAAGGTTTTGTAAATGCGAATTCCTAACTATATATGGTCTATAACCTATGGTTTTTTCAGTGAATTTTCAAGGTTTTGTAAATGCTAATTCCTAACTATATATGGTCTATAACCTATGGTTTTTTCAGTGAATATACATATATATATATTGTATAAGCAGGTTGCCTTATATTTACGACTGGTAGACCCTGCATGCAAAAACTATGGTTTCTACCAAGCCTTCTTCCCACAATCTGAAACCTATTTGAAAGAAATTAAGAACTTGGAAGATTGCTTTTCAGCCACCATCTCTGTGAAGAGAGGATTTAATCAGTTCTCTTGGCAAAGGAATTGTTAGTTTTTAAAAACATTTTTTTATACATTGTCTCTTCAGTCACGGCGAACATCAGAAGGTGAAAATGACTCCTCTAGGGAGTATTAGTAAGCAAGTTTAACAAATTGCCTTCCAGAAGCATTAACTGTGTCTGTAATAAGGAGGCGCAGGATCTTGTGGTGCCGGTGGCGGAGCCGCCGGACCAACAGGATCTGGACACGGGACTGGTGGGCCCGAAGGCGCGCCGGCGGGAGCCCGGGGTCTGAAAAGGCGGTCCATGGCAGCAAGAAACTCTTGCATCTGGTTCTGGAGTCGCCGACGGACCCGGGTAAAGCGGGTAGGCCGCGGGACTCCTTGGCTCCAGAGGAACTGCAGTGGTGGAGCCCCTGTCCCCCCTCATCCGCCTCCTGGGAGCGACGAGGGGAAGTCTGAGAGCGAACATGCTTCTTTAACTTCTTTTTATGGTGTCGCTTACGGGAATCTGATAACGAAGACTTAGAGCCCGAGGAGCGATGGCTCTGGTCCCGCGAGCGGTCCAGTGAACGGCCCGTAGACCCGGAGCGGAGGTGAGAGCAACTTCCAGCACCGCTCCTGCAAGGCCTTCGGGGCCGTGGCCCGAAAGTCTCAACAGTCCCGGGAGTCATGATCGGTCTCCAGGCAGTAGAGGCACACATCGTGGGTGTCCGCCACCGACATGTTACGGCAGCACTACCCACAAGACTTAAATCCAGGCATCCCTACGTGCACCAGGAGACAAAAAAAGGAGACAAAAAGTCTAAAAAAAAGTAGTAAAAAAATGACTGAGTTATGTTCTCAATCCGGAGCTGCGCTTTTGGCGCAGAAAAAGAAAAATGATGTCAGCGTGCATGATTGGCGCCTTAACTAGTCTCCGTGACGTCATCACAGCAGTTACGACGCCAGCGACTGACACACAGGAGTACTTCTAAGCAAAACTTTGCGGATCCAGTCTGGCGCCTAGGGATATTCTAAGGTAAGGAATCTATCACTAACGTGTCTCTTTCAGATTAATAAATTGCTCAAACTCAGGTGTATATTTAAAAGAGAATTACTAATCTATAAGACTGCTGAGGAAACAGCAGATATTTTGGCTACTAAAACAAAATTCCAATAGCACGATTTCTAGCTTTTCACGGGCGTCTTGTGATATTGCAGTAGGATGGAGCCAATAATCACTCAAATCTTGCTTTAATAACCAAGTTTGCATGTGTATAAGCCAGGGAATTGTGATGACTGACTACCCATCTAATAATTGTCTAAAACAATCCCTATCAGAGCCAGGTTCTCAGTTGACCAAAGCTGAATCCAATATAGAATGGGTCTTAAAACTGCAATGTCTGTGATTTATCTGAGATTTAGACTGTTGGAGAGCTAGTGGGAAGTCTTTAAAGAGACATTATAAAGGCATTCTCAGGCTTTTCAAGTGTTTTGAGACAGCAAGAAACCCACAAAGTCGTTACGTCCATTATGCGTAACCAGTGCCAAAAAAAAACCTAATATCCTTGTCGCATCCAAACAATCTTTCCAAATTCTAACCTCCCACTAGACTTTGCTAATCTTAGCAGCCCTAGGGTATTTCATTCTTGCTTCGATAATCTCTATTCTCGGTTTGCTCTTTAACGCATTCACCAAAGCCTTCTTCGTATTTTTACAGAAGTTGTTAAACCATTCATTCACTTTCGGTTTTTGGGGAACTTTGCAATTATTAACATCTTTCATCAACAGTTTCCCTAGCGCTGGGGAAAAATTTTAATGGAGCTTCATAATCTGTAAAGGAGTCTGAGCTTGATTTTCAAAAACATGCAAATCATAGGAGACAATTATAGAAATCTCTGATGACCCTTTCAGATTTAGATATAACCTTCCATTTCACATTTTGCTTATTAGTCAGCACAGTAAGGTTAGATAGTAAAAAGGACGCTGGGCACACTAAGTCCCTTTGTCAGAGACCATTTCCAATCAAGTGTAATAGGGAAATGATCACCATTTGGCGATCAACAACTACCATTTCTACATTTCATGCCAAAATCCTAACATCAATTAAAATAAAATCAAGATTACTTTTACAACTTCTCCTCTCAAAAGTTGGTTTGGCACTGTTGTCAAAGACAGATCGACCATTACACGCTCTCAGGCTTTGAAAAACCACTAAATCTACAAACTGTAGGGCAGCAGAGCCAATTCTAGGTGTTTTCCTCAGGCCAGAACAGGAAGGGATTCCACAACATTCATCTTCATCCCTAGTCAACTCCAATAAAGACACATATGGGTCAAAACAAGTGTTAAAGTCACCGGAAATATTTACAGTGACTACAACTTAGATCTACTAGAAGAGCATTCAACGCTCCTAAAGTCTTGGAGATTTTATTAAAAGGAGATGACATGTTGTAGATGTTAATCAACAGTTATGGAATACCGGACTTGGGAGGGATACCAAGTAATAGATGTTCTAGGGAAACAGGGTCAATTATCTTAATAGAAATATCAATTGACACTTCGGTCCATAAAATAAGCCCTCCAGATAGTCTGCCTGCTTTCGACAGGGTAGCTTTGAAGATATATGTTCTAAATCTCTACATCTGGATTTTTGTAAGCGGGCAAGTCTCTTGAAAAATTCTGAAAGTAAACTTTTCTATAAATAAGCACCAATCCTCCTCTCCAAGTTTGGATCGAACACCTGCAATGTTCCAGTTAAGTAGATGCAAGGAGGAATCAGAATTTTAGGTATTATATTTTGTATTCAAAAAGGTATTCAATGACATCAAAGGACTAGTTGCAAATGAGTTGTTGACACTCGTCATATATAAATTTGTTAGGGTCCCTCTTCCTACCTGGACATGAAACATGCTCCCTCAAAACAGATATCAACTGGTTATCACTTGCAACTGAACAAGTTGGTTGGAGGTTTGTAACAAATGGGAAAATAGATAAAATTTGCAGTTGGTCAAACTCTGTCAAACTACTCTCCTGGGAATGAATGGGCAGAGATGGCAGCATCCATCTGTCCAGATTCAATCCTATTCATGATAGAATTAGCACACCTATCCGTAGTCTCGACCGTACCAACTTCCAAGGCCCTTAACTTAAAACAAATTTCAGATCCATTTGGGAGAGAGGTAGGTTGATCTAATAAGATTAAACCTTCAGCAAGTTCGGAGGTCGCTAAATTCAATTTAATTGAGTCCCAACAAAGATTCTATGTTTTGGGAGAAAGGAAGTAAGATTCAGTTGGTACCTAGGTCCTGAAAAGCTGGAAACTGTAGAAGAGTACAGGTATCTGGGTATGTGGTTTCAGAAAAATCTAAAATGGAAAACCCACCTAGATGCTTGTAGAACAAGGACAGCAGCATCTATAAATGGCCTTAAGAAATGTAATGGAATTTAAGGAGAAAAATCGGAAAGGTCAGTTTTAAAGGCTTATCTAGCTATGGTCCCTGCGCAATTCCTGTATGGGGCAGAGTTACTATTCTTGGGTGGCAAACATGGATGGGATGTAGAGGAGGGAAAAGCTTTGAAAAACTTATTCTCACTCCCTAAAATCTCCATGGTGCAAGCTGTAAGGTTAGAAACATGTGTAACCTCATGTTAGATAACAGTTTGTATGGCCTTAGTGAGATTTTGGCAACGCCTGGATACTGAGGACGAACTAAAGGTCTCGCAATGGTGTAAAAGAGAAGTGCTGGTGAGTGAACGAATATGGGCTAAAGGGGTTAGAAATTCCCTCAGTATGGTTGCAAACTGCTAAGTCTTGATGTAAATCCTGTGTCTTTGCAAATGGAGATCACGGGAAAGGCCTTGAGGGAAGTAGGATATGAGGTATCTCGAGCTGAGGACCTAGCTTATCTAGCGACGAAAAAGTTGGTTCAGTTTATGGCCCAGGCCTGGCAAAAAGATATACACTTCCCTTATATGGATAGATTACCGAATAGATGGCTGAGGAGAGAAGTTCTAAGACTAAGATCTGGATTGAACCCCTATTATGGTAATATTAGAGCAAAATCATAGATGATAGATAGCGCTGGAAACTGTAAGTGTATAGTGGGAACCTCGTGTGATATGATGCATATTTTATTAGACTGTTCAAAGCTCTTAGAACTTCGAAAGGAGATTTTATGTCCAATTAAAAAAAAATATGGTGCCCATAATAGACTTGCTGCAAGTATGCTCCTAACAGAAATGTTTTCTTTGGATATCGCTTGTGCTCTGGGGAGCTTTATGCAAAAAGTTAAACTAACAATGAACTGCGATTAGTCTAAGCCCCGTGCAATGAATTTTAATGAGTTATAGGTGTATATGGTTTTAAAAGTTTTTATCTGACAATGAATTGTTTTTAGAATGTTTTATCTGTTTAAGGACAATGGTCCAAATAAACTTGATTTTTGAACTGAGTCCCAAGTTCCAACAGGCCCTATAAGGTGTTTTGCATACACAATGCCTGAATAGACAACCGAGTAACAATATCTAGTGTGCATGATCCAATGTAGGGTCTTGTTTTTCATTGAATGACTACCTTCATTGGAGCCTGGCAATATCTTCAAGACTTTTACCATGAATACAGAATGACCGGCTCTGGGGGAAAGACTTCTCTGCATCCTACTGACAGAGGCTGCTCCAAGCAGGGGGGGGGTTCCAAGGGATCATAATTATGATTACAATAGGCTAGACCAATTGACCGTAGAGAAATAGGGTGGTTGAATGGTGCTGGGGCATTCTCCAGCATACAAGGGGTGGCTTAGGCTGGTGACATGAAAATAGAAAATGAACAGCTCTGCTATCAGAGCAATGGCCAGAGCTACTGTTGGGATTACAATGATCACTTGAGGGATCTACATAATGAGAGTAAACATTTTCTTGAGAAGCAGATAGTAGACTCTTCTTATCCCGTAAAACCTGTGGGGCAGATAGACTCTGTTCTCTATAAGGCAACTGCAGAGAATGATTTGGAGTCTGTGGCAATTTGCTAAGAGTGTTCACCACACCCAATAATTATGCTTCAAATTGGTCACTTCGTCCCTAAAGCGCATATTATACCAACTGTTTCGGTGAGGGTAGAAGGGTCCCAGTTAAAAGGAACAGGGGGGAGAGGGGTGTGAGGGTGGAGGAGGTGGAAACATTCTGTGAATGAGTAACTGAAGGAAGACCCTCTCGCAGTGGATCATATCTACTAGAGCAATCAGTATTAATATTAACTCAAGTTTCCCCTTTGGGGTCAAAGTTAAAAGTAGCTTTTTTTGTGAATTAAAAATGAGAGGTTACGCCTTGCTATGAAGGGAGCCCAGCTATAGTTGAGCTCTTAGGGACCCTCAAACTCTTGCATATTTCAATATACAGTGTTACCTCTGCACTTAGCAAAGACAAACTCAGTTGTCTTAAAGTTGACTTTGATGCATCTGTTTTTGTATCTTAAGGAGAAGGCTCTGAGGAAAATCCTCTTTAAATAACAGAGAAAGACTATATATCTCAACCATTCCTTATACAACCAAGAACGCTCACTCCTGACCATTCCAATGTACAAACTTGAATCTAGAGGCAGAAGAACCTTTTCTGTAGCATATCACCTGCCTTGGATTTCTCTACCCTTAATGCTTACAGTCTAACTCTCCATCCCCAGCTCTGAAAACCTACCACTTCTATACCCTCAAAAGACTGGCACCTAGATGACTCATTGTGGTGGAGAACCCCTTATAAGTGGCATTATTCACTCAAAAACTACAAACCTTGGGCTGTGGTTTGATTAGAATCTTTTTTTCGAAAATCAAATCAGGAAAGTAGTTGGTAAGTGCTTTGGAGCTCTCAAAGTCCTAAGGAAACTCCTTGACCCGTTACCTACAGTGGCCAGAAAAACGTTTGTTCATGCTCTGGTTACATCTCAAATAGATGATGACAATATTTTATATTTAGGAGCACCTACAGAAAGTCTAATTAAACTCCAACGCATTCAAAATACAGCTGCGCATCTGGTTCTCATCCTCCCGAGAAGAACTTCTGCCTCTAAGGCCCTGTCAACCCTTCACTGACTGCCCATGGAGAAGAGGATCATTATAAGTCCATGTGCTAATGACACAGAATTTGGTGGAATATGAGTCCTAGTTACCTTCGGTCTAGGGTTACTTCCTGTACTCCTAACAGAATCTTAGATCTAGAGACTCACCTGGTCAAGGTACCAAGAATTCAAAGAGCCGGGTTGGGAGCTCGATCATTTAGTTACCTTGCAGCTAAAAAACACTTTGCCTCTGAATCGGAGATCCGAAACCGTGGAATGGACCTTTCGTAAATAACTAAAAACCTGGCTGTTTGCACCTTAACTTGGGTTTTATTAGTCTGTTCCTTTTTAGTCTAGGCTTCGGCCCTGTAATTTGCCTTTTCGTCTTGTCAGATGTTCAGATTTTTAGCACAGGGACACACCGTTGGATGTAACCTGGCACTTTACAAATGGCAAAAATATAAAACAAAAAATTTTCCCAAATAAAAAAAACAACAAAAGCAAAGTATACTTAAAAATTTGACAGGCATAGGGTTACCAGTAGAGAAAGCTCTGAGGATTTAAGTATGTTGTATTTAGAAGGATCACACAACGTTCCAGGAAGGCATTCTGGCATAGCAATACTTCTATATAAAATAGTAATTTGAAGGTAGATTGATTTTCAATCATCAAATACTGTGTCCTACCTTGTCTGGCTGAGTGAAAAACCGAGCTGGAAGTACTGGATCTTTTGGCGATTCCAAGCTATACGTTGTGCTTTTGGCTATGATTATATTCATTGCTACATCACAAACTGTGTAAAGTTTCTGTGAATTAAAGAGCATAAAGATTAGTAGATACATTAAAGCATGTGTTTCAAGAAACCAGCATAACATATAACATGTGTATTTGTAAAGGGTACATTCACCCCTAGGCAACTTAGCGCTGAAAACAGATTTTTATTGTTAACCAACAAAATGGTACTCATTTTATTAAACACAGATGGATGATGAGCTGCGTGGACCTGCCGGGATTTGAACCTGTGACCATTAGGTCAAACACAGGCCCCTGCAGTGGACGCATTAGTGCACTGAGCCACCAAACCCAGCAACATTTGCTACCAGTTTCAACTTTTGGAACAACATACAAATGTCTCCTAGAAAGCAGGTGCATAGAATCAATAAATGGTCATATTTGCACTTTGTCACTGAAAATGGTAGCCTACAAAAACTTTCATTTTTTTAAGTTTATGATCAACCCATGAGACACCAACTTGACAACAAGAAATGTTGGATGTACATGAATTTGTTGCTCAATCATGATGCATAATAGTGATGAATAAAAGTATTTCTGTAGCAAAACACAGCCACAAAATTCCATCCTAAGATATTCACCAATTCAGTCTGATCTCAAAAAAATACACCAACGTTGAGCATACAACATTTCTAATGTAAAAACTACAGGTTTAAAACACCATGTATAAGACAGAACAGCAGCAAATGGGAGGGTAGCATTGGTAAAAGGGCAGATATAAGAAGAATAAGTACTAAATTAACTACACACACTAACTTTGGATGGGAATTTCTTGCTCCATCCTAAACACAGACAAAAGCTTACCATGCCAAGAAAAGTGAATGCATACAGGGGGTATTTGTGCGAACCACCGATGTTGGATAGCGAGGATGACTCTGAGTAAAGACGGAGTGGGGATGGGGGACTTTTGCAATGTACCGGGTAAACTTCATTGTAACAATTGTAGTTATTCCTATCATGTGTATTTACGATTTCATGCTTTACTTATCGTTCTCTACGTATGCACCCTATGATTACTTTATGCCCTGTATTTTCTCAGTAAAACAATAAAAATATATTTTTTTTAAAAAGAAAAGTGAATGCAAGTCAGTGTAACAAAATAGATTCAAGCGAGCAAGCATATACCTTGGAAAAGCTAAGAATGCTGCCCTGATTAAACATTCAGGGATTGAGGTTAAAAAAAGCAACATAGAGTCCATTGTGTGGCTGCCTACCAATTATCCAGATGTTAAAATGCTCATAAAAAAGTTACAGAACTTTAGTAACAATTAGTTTGGTGGATACTATATCTACTACCAGACACCTTGAATATGCTGCAGGCACTAAACTGGATATGGAAACTTTCCATAGTGCTCCTCCGCCTGTAGGTTGTGGTGACTGTGAGAAGCTAGGTTTCTGTTGCAATAACCCCGCCCCCCACACTTTTTGCTAGACTACTGATGCACTTTTGACTCTATGTGCCCTGGGTCCATGCCAATCAGGTTCCCAGGGCCTGTGTCCATTCCCAAAACTAACCCAAACCCGACGGGCATCCCTGGCCACAAGTCAGCCTCTGGTAAGTGGTACCACAGATACCCAGGGCACTGTGTGTGACCAGGGAAAACCTCTAAGGGCAGCAGCACTTATAGTGCCACCCTTAGAGGCCGTGTCTTGGTGCAGGACAAAGTGAAGAGTAGACATGGCACACATCCCTGTGTACCATGCTTACAACACACTGCCCTGGCATAGATCAGTCACTCCTCTAGCTGGGTGCACTATACCAGAGGTGAGGGTAGGGGTGCATGAGCCCTGTACCCCTACAGTGTCTAAGTCCATTCATAGATCTTGTAAGTGCAATGCTGCCATTAAAAGTATAAGTGCTGGGAGTTTGTCATTACGAATTCCACAGCACCATAGTGGCTACACTGAAAACTGATAGGTTTAGTATCAATCTTCTCAGCACAGTAAACCCACACAGATGCCAGTGTGGGATTTAAAAAAAATACACACAGAGTGCATCTTAGAGATATCCCCTGAAAAACGACCTACCACTAGTGTCCAAGCTGAGTGGCTGCTTTCAGCTGCCACCACCAGACATGTTTCTGGAGCCCTGTGTCAAGAGCCTGTTGCCCTTAGGGGCCTGAAACAATGCACATCCTGGGACGAGGTGCCAGGCCTCCTCCCCAGGATGGGCAGGATTCACTAAGGGGAAACTTAAAAGCTTGCCTCATTAGTGAGCTTCCCTAGGAGCTCGCTGCTTTCAGCAACTGGTCCCCACTGGTTCTGACCCCCACTTTGGGCGGAAGAACCGGAGGGAAAAGCAAGTGAGGAAGAGGGGTGTGCCCATCTCTGCCAACTCCACCCCTCAGGTGGGGGAGGCGAGGTGAAGCACAACTCTCAGTCCCCACCATCTTGCAAATGGGGGCCCAGCCATGCAGGGAAAGGCTTATGCATCCCTCCCACTGAAGATTGGCATAATAGTGGGTGTACCCACCCTAGGGAAGGGACCCACTGGTCCCAACCTCTTACCTACCAATACCACCCCTAAATCTAGTATTTAGGGTCAACCGTGAGCCTTGCTTCCTCAGACCAGAAGAAACTACAAGAAAAGAATAAGACGGACTGAACAGCCGTGCCGAAGCCCACTGACGTGGCCTCAGCCCTACCGGTCTGTCTCCACCTCAAACCTGTTCCTGCCAAATCCCAGTGTGCCCTGCAGCCAGCAACCTCGAAAACGCCTGAGGACCCGCCTGCCTTCAGCCACAAAGACTGTGTCTTCTGTGAACACCGGATATGTTCATCTCCAACATCTGGCCCCGGCCGGATACAGCGAATCTACACCACTCTGCATCCGCCGCCACGGCCCGAGCTCAAGTGGGCAAACACCACGTGAAGGTCTAGCCAATGATCCTGACCGTGATGCGGCGACCCCTAACCTGTTTCCGTCTTCCAGCTGACACCTGAAGCCTAAACCCAGAAATCCCCCCAACCGTGACCAGGAGCTGGTAAAACGATCCAACCCTAAAAGGCACCCCTGCAGCCGACGCCCCATGGCCTTGGATGGTCCAACTGACGGTGCCTAACCAACCCTCAAGATCCCAACTTACCGCTCAAAGTGATGGTCGCACCCAGAAGACCTTCGAACCCAAGCCTGCAGTACCTTAGCCAACCTGAGGTTCCCCATTGCAAACAAAAGGGCACCCGATGTTGAAACAGCACCCTGCACCCGGCCAACCTAGTGCCGCTGAGGGTGCACCTTTGGTGCTACTTTGTTTCCCCATTTGCCCTGAGCTAAAGTCTAGGAGCTTTGCTCCCACAACCAAGTGGCCTGCTCGTCAGCAGCCACCAACCAAAGGACCTGTATCCTGCATTGGATAACATTGGTCCTCAGTGCTCTGCACCCAGCAGCCCTAGTGCCGCTGTGGGTGTAACAAGAGTGCATCCCTGACCCTGGGGGACCCCCGAGTCTACCCCAGAACCTCAACCCCCACTACCGCATACTTAGCCTAAAACCGATAACACTATTTTCCTCCATAGGATAACATTGACTATTTTTCTTGGAAAAGTTTGTGTGGAGTTTAAAAACCTAAAGAAATTCTTTAAAATTGCACTAACTAACAGAAAGGATTTTACTTACCTCTATATGGGAAATGTTCCAGTGTAGTATTATACAATGTGTAAGAAAAGTAATCTCAAAAGTAACTTACCTGTAATTTTACTGAAAATGCTATACAAAGTATATGTACTGTATTTACAAAGCACTACATTTATCAGAAAAAAGACTAAGTCAAAACAAAGTGCATTTACAATTACAATATAAACTGTATTACAACTGTATATTTACTGCAAAGTATTTATCACTTCCCTGTGCCAGGCTTGCTTGGTTCTAGAAAATAAAATAACTAAAAGAATATTTTATACAAAAACAATTGGTCTGAAGTTCAGTCTTTGAGTGTGTGAATTCATTTGCTGACTGAGTGTTGACAACAAATGCTTAACACTGTCCTCTGATAAAGTCTTACTGCTCGACCACACCACCACAAATAGAGAGTGAGGTTCTATCTAACTTTACCTCTGCCTCCCTCTGGGGTTCCACTGGACTCTGTGCACACTATACCTCACTTTGGTATAGTATATACAGAGCCAGCTTCCTACAGTGACTCCATCTCAGCTCCAGAAACTGTGCAGGAAGGTGGTGCTATACAGCATCACTAAGGCAACAGTAGTGCCATCCGTCCAGGTCATGGTTCAACACTGACATCAAATCCGAAAGGAGACAACAAAGAGCCAAAGAAAGAAGCTGGAGGAATAACCCCACTACCATCCTCCGCGAACAGCTCTTGGGAAGTACAACAATCACATCAAGAACAAGAAATCCACGTTTTTCTACTCTGCGCTGGACAGCGCAAAAAATAGACCCAAAGAGCTCTATAACATCATCAGGCAACAAACCTCCAAGCCCGCTACTTCCTCAATACAGGCGTCCCAAGAACTCTGCGCCAACTTCGCCAACTTGTTTAATGACAAGATTACTAAGATCAAACTCTCAATGGACATCAACAATACACACCACACAAAGAGCAGCACATCCGGGGCATATGATTTTGCCCCTTGTCCCCCTATCAAATCCTGGCTAAGCTTCCGCCCTATTCAGGAAACTGAGATAATCAGTCTTATATCCATCTCCAAACCCTCATCTCATGTCCTAGACCCCATTCCCCCCCAACTGACCAAAAAGCTGAAGCACTCCCTAGCACCACTCTGGTGCACGATCATAAACAGCTCCATGAAAAATGGAGTCGTTCCAGACTGCCTTAAAGTGGGACAAGTCACGCCTTTTCTGAACAAACCCAGCCTTGACAAAGGGTTTGAATAACTTTAGACCTGCCTCTAAACTTCCTCTTCTGTCCAAAATCCTACAAAGATGCGTACTCCAACAACAAAGCCAACACTTGGACAACATTGACTTCCATCAGTCTGGCTTTATAAAAGGCTGTAGCACTGAAACCGCGATCCTCAACATCATCGATGATCTCCACAAATCACTAGACTCTGACCAATGGTGCATCCTCACTCTCCCAGACCTATCAGCAGCATTCGACACGGTAGACCATAAACTCCTCATTAGGGCTCTCCAAGAACGAGCCGGTCTTGATGAGGTGGTACTCCAATGTTTCTCTTCCTTCCTTCACAATCGCACTCAAAAAATCGAAATCAAAAACTTTGCATCCGACCTTCACCCAGTCAACAAGGTAATCTCTCAAGGCTCAGTGCTCTCCCCGCAACTCTTCAACATCTACATGGAACCTCTCACCAAACTACTAAAAAAAGCCAACATCCACTTCCATCTTTATGCTGACTATACCCAGATCTACTTGGAAACCGCCTCCATCAGAGACATTCAAAAACTCAAAGTATTAAGAGATGTTCAACACTGGCTGTCATGTAACCACTTTAATCTAAACCCTGACAAAACAGAAATACTCCTCATCTCGAACAAAGAGGAGAACCACCAAATTGCTGAATGGCTAAAATCTGTTGATGTGCTCAACGGGAACCTTACCCTGGCCGAATGTCAAATCACTAGGCATCACACTAGACCCGAAACTGGACATGACCAAACACATCAAGAACTCAGCTAAGAACGCTTTCCTTAACCAAAAGCTACTGAACAAAATAAAACCATTCATTCCGCCCAGTGATCTCAAGGCCAGCTGAGCATTGGTGTTGTCAAGACTGGACAATGGGAATGCAGTCCTCTCAGGAATAGAAAAATCACATCTGGCTCCCCTCAAAACAACTCAAGAAATTCGATCAAATTTCTCCAGCACTCAGAGAACTTGAGTGGCTCCCAGTTGAAATGCGGGTTCATTTCAGAACAGCCTGCCTCACATACAAAGCCCTGCACATTGGCAAACCCGAATATTTGGTGGCCAAACTCAAAAAAGCTGGTCAGGCCAGGTATCTCAGAAGCTCAAACTCCCTTCTACTCATCCCGCTGAAAACAAAAAACTGCGGCACGATCCTTCGCCGGGAACGTGCCTAAAATCTGGAACTATATTCCCCCTCACATCAGAACTATTCCCTCTTTTGTAAAATTCAAAAGCTAACTCAAAATCCTGTTCCTCGACCGCTCCCTAGGGAACTGATAGGAGCAGTCGGAGCGGGGAAGCAGACACCTCGCACTCCTTGTCCCCAAGACTTCGAATCAGATTTCCCCACCATCGACCGACACTGTTAATGTTTTTTGTGATTCTCTGCAATGTATCTGTTGTAAAGCGCTCCGATACCCTCGGGTCAGGCCAGCACTATATAAAACTTCTTAAATAAAATAACAAAGAAATAGTGCCTGATCCACCTAGCATTCATGTTGTGATGACTGGGCATACTTGATTTCAGATGGATACTTCCACCTGCCTGCAGATCACTTATCTATTTATACCCCAGGTGGCAGACTGGATAGGGAAAACTTGATTGTTCCCCAGGGCATGCACTACCCCACGTTGCCAAATAGATCTGTGATCAGAGATACATGCATTCAGGGAGGAGGGTGGGATTGTGAATCTACATCACTAAACGTTACAAACAGATGCTTACAGGGTAAAACCTGTTCGTAGCATGTGTTCCTGTATACATGCTCTGCACAGACTATAAAGCAGTACCCCCACCCACCCTACAAGCGGTGACTAGCGCGTGGACAATGCAGACATCTGACATAAGACCTTTTGAACAACCATTGCATGTTCTCTTGCAACAATAATGTTTAGTGAATGTGTGTGGGTTGCCCAAGTGGCAGCTAGGGGAATATTTCACAGGATGCCTTGGTTTCTGCCTTCCTGTGTGCCGAGTGGGTCCTGGGTACACCAGTCAAGGCTCTTTTAACTTGCCCTCGTGAAGTTTAGCAAAGTCTACAAACAATGGTCTGCCTTACGAAAGAGCTTGGCCGTATCAATGTAGCGCTTGAGAACGTGTTTGACATCTAAGATGTAGAGGGCTCTCTACTACCCAGTCTGCTTGTGGGGGAAAAAGACAGAGCTTTATGGCCTGGTTGAGATGAAAAGGGGAGATCACCCCAGGGAGGAACTTAGTGCTAGTTCCGAGTACTACCCTATCTTTATGAATCTGAATGACAGTTACTGTAGCACGGAGGCTTGTAACTCACTAATAAACCTGATAAATATTATGGCCACAGCAAAGGTCCTTTCCAGGGGAGGTACTTGAGAGGACAAGAGTGTAAGAGCTCAAAGAGGGTGGGAGTGGGAATATATTAGGCACAGGAATCTAGTAAGTACTATATTAAGATTTCACACCGGAGGAGGGGGGCCCACTGGAAAAATAACTATTCCGAGGCCTTGCAAAAAGGCTTTAACGATATGTATGTGGAAGAGGGAGGAATGCTTCCTGTTCTGCATGTGAGCTACTATGGCTGCTAAATGGAGCCATAGGCTAGTTCTTACTTTTGCAGATGGAGCCGGTAGCAGATGATATCTTGGACTGTAGTTTAAGGGGTTCCAGGTCATTGTGGATGCAGTACTCAACACATCTTTTCAACTTTTCTGCACAGCGGGCTCTTGTGGTAGGTTTGAGGGAGTCTTTTAAGATGTTTATGCATTCCTGCAGCAGACTGAGTTAGGCAACCTACAGGACTCCAGGTGCCAAATCACAAGATTGAGCTATTTGGTGTCTGAGTAATTGACCTAACCCTGGTCAGAAGGTCAGGCCTGTCGGAGGTTCTAATGGGGCTTTTTATATTGAGGAGTAGCAAGTACCAGGTCAGCCTGGCCAAGTTAGTGGCTACGAGGATGAGAGTCTGACTGTGGGTACCTGGGGAAAAACTTTGGCATTTTGTTTTTTTAAGGTTGGCCAATAAGTAGAAGTGGAGGGCCCAGCCCCGTACGTACTGGTGCAGGACTTGTGGGTAGAGTTCCCAGCTCAGACTCAGCCCCTGCGTTCGCACACGTGACGTCAGCAAGGGCACATAAGGCCTGCCCCAGCGCCCCTGTGCCAGTTTTCTTCGGAGAACTTTTCCGCGCCACAACGCGGAGCCATCAGACAAAACTGAGAGTATAGGAACAGTGTGCGAAAGAAAAAAGCGATGGTGGGGAACAACACCAGAAGGAGTAGTGCCAAACACTGCAGTACCCCAAGCAGGAATAAAGAATAAGGAACAGAGCATAGGCCTGAACAACAACCCTGCCAGCACCAAGATAGCCCCCCTGGAGTCAGAACACATGAAAAGTGTCATGAAAACATACAACAGGACCACAGCCCCAACCAATTACAATGAAGGGGAACCAGTTTGGGACAACCAAGGCACAACAAGACTTCTAGATAGCTCCAACACAGAATGTGACAACCCCTAAAAGGAACATGGGTAGAGGCCCGACCAAAAGACCCCAACCAAAAGGTTAGCAGAGTGGCCAGAACCCCTAACAATGAGAGGGGCAAGAGTAAGGGGGTGGGGGAAGGAAACTAGAACACAAAGGCACAGAAGTACCTACAAACCGATCCTCCAAAGCGCCAAAAGGCAAGGAAGGAACAAATAAACAGGACGAACATCCTGCCAGAAAAGAGCGACAGAATGCACACACTGAAGACATAGCCAACCACAGGGAGGTGAATGCAGAAGACCAAGCCAAACGGTCCTCGCAGATCAGGGAGGAAGGACGGGCCGTTAAGGAATCTGCGGCTAGCATCATCTCAACCAGATACATCGTTACAAAGGGAAGTAACTCGTACATCTGATAGAGACTACTAGCCGCAGATTCCTTCACGTAGAATAGATACCCTAGCCATACCCAAGGGAAAGGAGGGTCTGCGAGAGGACCCTACCGGCCTGGTCATAAGAGAGGGTCTCACAGGGGCAGAGTCCCAAAGACAGGACGAGGAGCCCGTCCCTCAGGCAAGGGGAACCCCCGCAAGACCATCAATGGTGCAGAAAAACAGCAGGTCAGCGAGTGCAGCCAGACGCCAAAAGCACCACGGAAGGATGCCCTCAGGGCAAGCCGGACGTCAGCCGACAGAGAGCGAGAAGGGTCCGGACACCCACAAGGGAAGAGTCCGCACCCATAGTCCAAAGGATGTGGAACCAGGCAGAACCAAGATGCCCGGCCGCAGACAGCAGGCTAGACCAGGCAACAACGCAATGACCCCTGAGAAGAACCCCCCCCGGGCTGAACTCAAGCCGTCAGCAAGAGAATTGCATCTGCAACATACCTTAACGCCACAGAGAAGATAGGCACAAAGGGATAAACAACTCCCCAGCGCATAACAGAGGTATATAACAGCTACCACTGCCCCACATAGGGCATGTTATGTCCCATGGTACAAACCTCTTTGGGAACAAACGTCCACAGCAGAGGACAACAGAAAACACCTGCGAAAAAACCCTGCAGAAGGCATATAAAGCAGCCAGAAAGAAAAAAACAGCAGGCCTAGTCTCAGGGCCAGCATGGTGTAGAAACTCAAAGCAAAAACAAGCAGTCAAGAAGGGCCGGCCAGCGGCCAACAGAACCAGAGTCCCAACAAGGAGGACTCGAGTGGCCATGAAGCACAAACACACAACTGGGGCGACCTACCCAAACAGAAGAACACCTCCAAGAACCAGAACAAGTCACAGGTCACTGAGGGGGGGGAAGAAGGAGGAAGAGGAGGAGGAAGCCCCGCCAAGAACCTCTGAATGGCAGAGTCCGCAGAGGCGTGGAACAAAAGAGCACCATCGAAGGGAAGGTCCACCAGCCGTTCCCGAACATTCTCTGGGAACACACTGTCTCGAAGCCAGGCATGGCGACGGAGGGCAACTGAAGAAGCCATGGCACGACCCAGCACCTCCGAGATGTCCAGAGCGGAGCGAAGAATAAACGCCGCCAGCTCCCGGCCATCCAGCACATGATGCCTCAGATCACCACAGGTACCCTCCTGATAAGCAGCAGACACAAGGGACTCCGCCGATTCCCACAAACAAGAAGTAGCCCTAGCCAGGACACACAGCGTGTTAAGGGCCCGCAGAGCAGCACCGGTTGAGGCAAACATATTGCGCCCCCAGGAGTCCAGTCAGCGGGCCTCCCATGACGGGGGAGACAACAGCGTCGGCAGAGAGGGAAAGGCATTTTGCAAAAGGGGGCCCCTGGTAGAAGGGTGGAGGGAAAGACAAGCCGGATCACGTGGCGCCGATGGTGGCGGTGTAGAAGGTGTTGGGGCACCGGATCCCCCATGCCGGGACGGCCCCAAGTCCCCAAGAGAGAAGAATTGAGTGAACCCTCGAAGGGAAGCAGCAGCTCCCTACCACCAGAGCCCTGATTGGGAACCTCCAGAAGATGGTTCGCAGGTAACTGGGTAGCTGGATCACCCATGCGCAAAATTCCCACAGCTGTGGAAACAGCGTGAGTGAAGGCCCCGTAGAGCACCGCGGAGAGGAAAGGAGCTCCTCGGTAGGTGACGGCTGCAAGCTAAGACGGCCATCCCCCACGCCAACCGGAGGAAGGACGGCCCAGGTCCTGAAAGAAGGAAGAGGGAAGAGGAGTGGGGGACCTGTGGCTCCTCTGGCAAAGACCGCAGCTGCGGAGACGGCATGGAGCCGCCCTTAGACGACGCCGGGGAAAAAGCCACGACACGTCGGCCCATCTCCGGGGAGGATGACACCAACAAGCGCCGAACCTTCAGAGAAGAGGCGTCCGAGGACGAGTCAACGATCCAACGCCGTCCTGGCGCCGTAGAGTCCACAATCCGAGGCAGGACTTCGTAGTCCGACGCCAGGAGAGATGCCGGAACGACCTCCGCCGCAGCACAGGAGACCGGGGCTGGGCCGGAGCGGCGCCGGAAAGGCACCGGCCTAACCTCCGACCAGGCAGCCGCCTGCGTGGAGGAACAAGAGGAACCCGGGGAGGGACGAGGAGTCCTCCGCCAGTCCAGTCCTCGACCAGTGACGGGACGAGAGGGGCCTTCCGCTGACCCCTGTGGCGCCGCCAGGGCCAGCAGCCGCCGAAGTGGCGTCACCTCGGCCTCAGACAAGATTGCCTCCTGTCCAGAGGACCGAGAATGGCTCGGGGGTGCGACCCGAGTCCCGCCGACCTCCCGTGACACCACAGGGACTCCCGCTGGAGTTTGCCGCCTAGCAGAGGTGCCGTGGTCCGAAGGAGGCACCCCTGAAGGGCCGACCACAACCGCACCACATCCTCCGAGCCAGTCGGTGCCGGAGCCGGAGCCGGAGCCGCCGGTGACGCCACGGAGGGCCCCTCACAATGCAAGGGATCCGCTGATGTCCCAGGAAGGGAAGGAGGAGAAGCCAGCGAGGCCTGCAAAGCCGCCGCATACGTCTCCATCTGGGCTCTAGTCGCCCCCCCCACGCCGAAAAACGGTGAATAGGGGGACGACAGGCAGGCCGCACCCCCTGGTGAGAGCCCGTGCCCCCAACAGGGCGGAAACCGAACCTTGGGGGCAAACTGAAACACTTACCGACAGGTGAGCGACGCTCCTGTGACCTTGAAGAGGGGAGATGTCGACTAGGGAAGTAGTGGGTTCGAGAACCCTCCGCAGGGGCCAGGCGGGGTGATGACGCCAACCTGGACATGTGGCCCGAAAGAAGTTTCATCCGGCGCTCCTACCGGGACTTCGGATTCATCTGCTGGCACGCCTCACAATGGGCGGAGTCGTAGTGTTCCCCAAACACCACATGCAGATGAGGTGAGGGTCCATGCCGACATCAGGCGTTCACAAGACGAGCACGTCTTAAAGCCCGAAGGCATTCGCACACTGTCCCCACACACACAAAATAGCGTAAAGGGAGAAAAGACCTAAACAGCCCCAGAGCACAATCTGGATCTGCGTTGCACATGGAAAAGGAAAAAACTGACATAGGCGCGCCGGGGCAGGACTTCGCTGATGTCACATGCGCGGAGTCGCGTGTTCCCGTCCCCACCCTCGGCGCGCGGAGATGCTGTAGCAAAAAGTTTTCCGGATCCAGTCTCACGCCTGGGGGTAATTCTATGTGAAGGAATCTGCGGCTAGTAGTCTCTATCAGATCACACAGATACTTCCAGTGCTACTGAAGAATTGGTTGAGAAAGCAGGCATCCTGCAAGGCAAGAAACACCATTCAGTCTGCTGAATTCAGGGCAGAAGAACCTGAGCCAAAGCAAACATCTTAGCCTCTCGGTGTGAGAAGAAATTCACCAGCCTGAGGTCTAGGATCAGACAGACTGTTGTTCTTCTTGAGGACCAGGGAGTACTGAGAGTAGCACCCATGCCCTTTTTACTGCTCTGCTATCAACTCCACTGCTCCCTTTTGCAGCAGTGCTGCCACCTCCGGCTGCAGAATAATCAATGTTCTTGGTATGCTGCTGTTTGAACGGTAGGGTAACATCCCTTTTCTGCTATCTGTAACTGCCATTGTTCTGAAGTATTGGCCCTCCTGGCCTGTAGAAAAATAACCTCCCTCCCAATGGCCATACATGTTCCCTTACAGGCATGCTACTGCAACTTCCCTGGTGGTGAGGAGGACTGAATCTATTTAGTGAGGCCTTTTTCACTGCCTCTGAACTGTTACATGAGGGGATTGGGCTGCTGTTGCTAGGATGTTCATGAAAAGTGATGCGGTCTGTAAGAATAGCCTCTAGAAAAGGGTCTTGTTCTATTATGGCCATAGGAAGCTTGGAAACCTATTACCTGGGTGCAGCTCGCTCTTCCTTGATTTGTTTTAAAAGGGCATCTGCTTTCTAGCGAGAAAGTCTCTACCTGTCTAAAGCAAGGTCCATTAAATTATTTAGACATCTCCAAATAAGCCCAAGGAACAGATCCAGGGACACCTCCATAGGGATGCGGAAGAGCTCACTCAGTGATGGAATTAGCAGTGCCTAACCCTGCTTTCATTATGTGACTGGCTGCATCCCCTCCATCAGGCACAACCTTAGCAAAGTGTGTTCTGAGTTGGTCAGGTAGGTTCGGGACTATAATGCAAGCCATAATGCCTTTGGGTGTGCTCTAGATGCCAAAACTACATGCCGCATTTAGTGAAAATAATCCCAAATTTCTTGTATTTGGGGGTGGGGAAGGGTTGAAGGGGGGATCCTTTCCTGCCTACTCCAAGTAAATTATTTGACTTCCTGTCCCTCTGATGCTCTGACTAGGGGAAGGAGGAGTTTGAAGGATTCTGAAGCCCTTTTAGCACCAAAATGAAAATAAGCCATTTATTGTGGACCTGGTCCAGGGCTTGGATTTATATCAGTCTCATGAAAGCTGTGAGGTCGGAGGAGCCTGAAGAAAAGGAGGTCATAAGAAAGTATTCCAACAGTGCCCAGGCCTGATATGGGTGTAAGCCAATCGAGTAGCAAATCCACTAAAAAAAAAAAATATATATGTATCTATATATGATATCTTCTCTGTATTGCTCCTCTTCATGAAGCCTTTGTTTCTCCTTTCTTGATCTCACTTTCCTGCATGCAAAGCTGGCAGGAGTGATGGCAGTGTCACTTGTGGTGTCAATGGCACCAGTACCAGGGTTGAACTCTGTGCTGGTGTCTGTGATGGAGCTGGAACAGTTGCTGGGAAGGGAAGCAGCATTGAAAGAAGGCCTCCCTGTACTTGTGGAGCGCTCAGCAGGAATGGAACATTCAGTGTCCAAAAGGAACCGAAAGCGGCCCATTTGGACTCATGAGGCAGTGTGACCCCGTCCATGTACCGTAAGAAATTATTCCAGCATCGCTTGGATCCATTCCAATGCTGGCGAATAGGTGGCATAGATGTCAGCAATGGAGTCAGGTAACAGCAAAGCCTGTTGTGGCGACAAGTCTACTAGTAGGGATGTAGGCAAAGCCTGGGGTTGTGGAGAAGCCATAGGAAGAGTCTTACCTTTGTATGTGGACTACTGGGGTAAGAAGAACAGCACTGCATTTTCTTGTTGAGATGCCTTTATCCCCCATCGATGATGTTGATGAGGAAGAGAAGAATGAGAAAAATCTTACTCTTGTCCTAGAACGAGATCTAGGTCAAAGACAACTTCCGTGTTTGTACTAGCCACAAACAATTTGGTCTCATGCGCCTTCATTATCTTATGACTCATTTTAAGGCAACGATTACACATTGACATCTTGTGCTGGGCCACCATAGGCAACTGACGTGTATCTGTAATAGCCATCTGTACATCACATTTTCAAAAAAACAAGTTACTTACCTTTGGTAATACTCTTTTTGGTGAATACTTTATCTAAGTGCAGATTCTTTACATTAGAATATCTCGAGGCATGGAAACTCAAAAAACAGTGCGCATGTGCACCCACCAGGAGGTGGTGCCGTGCAGCATTACGCTCCGCTCTGAAAGTGATGAAGGTAGCTGCATATGAGCATCACCTACGCACGCAGTATCTTTCGTAGGCTGTTTCGTCCTCTCAGCATGGAGACTATTGGCAACTTGGAAAGATTAGTATGCAGATTCCTAAATAGGGAACTTTTTTAGATGGATAAGGAGACAATTCCTAAGAATGGGGAGGGTAGTGCGAAATAGGCAGTTTGAGTATCCACCAGTAACAGTGTTACAGAAGGTAAGTTCTTAGTTCTTCTGGCAAATATTTCTAAATGCACATTCCTCACTTTGTGAATAGATACCAAAGAGTTATCTCCCAAAGTGATGGGTCGATGGAATGACTTAAGTAAAAAAATCCTGCAGGACCAAATGAGTAAAATGGCCATCCAGATGGACCGGACTGTCAAGGCAACAGTGCTTCATGTAAGTGTGCACAGATGCCTACTAATGCACACTCTGCATCCCAATTCAGTGGTAGCAGCCTTGGCTCGTGTGGAATGAGACCTCAGTCTTCCTGAATGCTGCTTCTTAGCCAATGCGTATAAGATATTAACTCGGAGGACTATCCATCTTGAGATGGCCCGGTCATGCACCGCCTTGCCTTTCGTTGCTCCTAAGAATACAACAAAGAACTGATTGTCAACCCCATGGTCTCTGGTACGATCAGTGTAAAAACTGGTTGCTCTTTTGGGATTCAGCTGATTAAGTCTCTCCTCCTTTTTCTAGGGCTGAGGCGGAGCACATAATGTCAAAAAAGTGATACCTTGCCTGACATGAAAAGGTGTCACTACCTTTGACATGAATGCAGTTTCTTAAAACCAGTTTTATCCAGAAAAAGGGGTGTTTAAGTCAGTTGGACAAAGAGAACCCGAAGATGACATGCGACAAGCAGATGTCACCGCAACCAGAAAGATACATTTCAAGGTCAAGATGCGTGTCCCATAGTGAAATCACAAAGGGTTTTGGTGAAAACAAATGTTGCAAACCTTCGAGATATCCGATAACAGCAGGTGAATTGAACAAGGACGGCTAATCCGGGAAACGTAAGAAGTTCAAAAGGGCTGACCGTTTACCTAACAGTGCCCACTCCACGTCCTTCCTGGGCAAAAGACAAAAATAACAACAACACGTCTGACAGTTTGATCTATAACATTTTCTGTCTGTTGGGTGCCAAAACAAACTACAAACGTATCTCAGCACTGGGCATGCACCAAAATCAAGTAAGGGTGCCTGGCTATCTAGATGGCATCAACCACTTTGGAAAAAAGATCAAAGGAAGTCATATGCTGCCGCTCAATCTTCAAGCATGATGGTGCAGGCTGTGCCGATTCGGGTGCAAAACCCTGCCCTGTTGTTGCAACAGAAGGTCCTCTCGAAGCAGCAGCCCAGTCAGAGAACAGATGCTCATGCCCAGTTGCAAGGGGGGCGGGAGTGTTGGGGAGGACAGTATGCAGAGATGGCTGGTCAGGCAATCTCAAAAAGATGACAGAGCCAACAAATAACCTTAGATAATGCCCACTGTGAATCCACGCTGGTCCAGAGTTAAAACAAACTACAAGACCTCAGACAGTGTAGCCTGTAATAGATCGATATTGAGAGTGCCACAACAAAGTCCATATCTGTCGGAGCTACTGGCAGACAGACTTTGTTGAGGGACATATGGAAGCAACGATGAGCTCCACAACTCCCAAAGGAAGTCGAAAGCAGTCAACTGCGCCTCTCAGTCTCCATGCATGGAGGTGCACACTGCGCAGCCTTGGGTGCAAGACCCTGCCCTGATGCGAAAGAAGATCCACCCGAAGCAGCATCCTGATGGGAGAACAGGTGCTCATGGCCAAAAGTTCCAGGAACCCCACAGTAATTTCTGATCTTTTTCAGAACTCTGAACAGGAAAAGGAGCGGTGGGAAAGAGCAGGGTCCCATGCTCAACTCAAAACGGAATGAGCCTCTGAGATGGAAGTTTTTCAGGATCTCCAAGGCACAAAAATCTTGACACTGTGCTCTCCTAGCAGGGAATAGATCGCACCACAGTTAGAAGTTGCCCTGTGCCACCTCTGAGTGTAGCTGCCAATTGTGATCTGTTAGGCAGCATTGACTGTGTTCTTCCACACTGGCATTTAGATAGATTCCTTCAGGTGGTGCACTATTAGGGAGATGCCCTGATGATGCGGCAAGTTCAAGAGGCTCATGCCTCTTGGCCAAGGACCTCACTCAGTATGTTGCAATTCCACATGACTGTGGTGTGGTCCGTGAGGACCTGAACCAGTTTCCCCTTGATGCACGGCAGGAAGGCTTTCAATACCCAAACAAATGGCACACAATTACAACAAGTCGAGGTAGGTCTCCCCTGGAAAATAGCAGACTCTTCTGATTTACACCTTTCCCAGATAACCCTCCCACCCCCGCAAAGTCCAGCAGCGACACATCAATCACCACAGTCAACTCTAGGTGGATCAGGGAAAGGGGTCCAACTTCAGTTGAGCAGCCACCAGATTTTTTGCAGTGTACTCCAAAATTCTATTTGTTTTATATTTTATTTTGCATTTATTTCAACAGTACGCTGTACAGTGAGCAGAAATGAATATCAAAACCAAAGCAAATGAATAAAGATATTGGATGAAAAAATTATACTTCTAAAATGCAAGCAATTATTATAAGGTACTTAAATCACATTAAACCCAATTAATTATAGGTTCCCATATTTTTAAACCCAATGTCCTTTTTATCCCTTTAAGTTTATACATTGCAATTTCTAAACGATAAATAGAGAGCAATTTAGAACGCCAACGGTGAAAGATTGGAGGTTCAACATCAATCCATCTAGAAGTAATACAGTAACGAAAAATTGACGTACAGATAAACAAAAAAGCTTCTTCGGATGTCGATCTAGTACCGATGTGATCCGTTTGTATACCTAAAATTACTAATTCAGGGGTTAGCTTTACATCAAGTTTTAAGCAATTATTAATAAAAAATTTCTATATCAGAAATAAATCGTGAAAGTTTCCTGCATTTAAAAAACATGTGGATAGAATCAGCCCCGGTCTCGTCACATCGGTTACAACTATCATCAGCATCTGTTTTCCATCTCGCTATTTTGATAAAAAAATAATATAAATCAAAGATTGACATGTAATGTTGACTTTGTAATGAGCCGTTAAAAAGAATCTTAATTGATAATTCAATAGATCTTCCAATATCAACGCTCAAGTTCAAATTTCCTTTTCCATTTGCTCTCTATTGATAAAAGATAGTCTTCAAATTGATTAATTGCAGTAGCGTAAACTAAACCTATTTTTTTAATTTTCTTACTTATTTCTAAAATAGAATTTTTATTCATACAGCTATGATCAAGAAGGCCTTTAGATTCGAAAAAACTACGGATCTGGAGGTATTTAAAAAAATCATTCTTAGACAAACTATATTTAACTCGGAGATCTGCAAAAGAAATAAGTTTAGAATCTTGATATGAATCTCCTAATACGTAAATACCGGATTGATACCATCTTGTGATAATTTGATCATGAAAAATTGCTGGCAAGCAATGATTGTTTAAGATAGGAGAATAGTAGTGAAATTCTTTTAAGCCTACCATTTTCTTCCTTATTTGTCGCCAAACAGTAAGTGACGCTAAAATAATTAAAAATTTGTTTTTTTTGTAATAGCTGGGTTCTGCCTTGTCCCCCTTGATCTAGAAAAACCTTCAGAATTGGTATCTGTAACCCTAATAACTGCTTTGGGATTGGAATAAAGCGCTTTTACTGCAGTGATGTAGAGATGTGGAAATCCCATCCAAGTTAGTACGGACCACAGAAACCCCCAGGTGACCCTGTCGAACGCTTTTTCAGCGTCCAACAGGACCACCACAACGGGGGACTCTGAGGCCTGAGCCCAATCCAGCAAGGCTATGATTTTATTAACATGATCAGTAGTGTCTCTTTTGAAAATAAATCTGTGTTGTCTAATATAAACCAAAGATGGCATTAATGTATTTAATCTATTAGCCAAAATCTTAGAAAAGATTTTGCTGTCGGCCGTAATAAGAGAAATGGGTCTATATTAGCCTAACTCTTCACTATTTTTACCTTTTTTTTTTTTTAAATGATTATTGTGGCGGACGACCATGATGCTGGTGGATAGCCGGAAAAAGCAGACAGAAAAATCTTGGTCAATTCTGGCTTTAAGACAGTCCTAAAGACCCGATAAAATTCCAATGGAATCTGATCTGGTCCCCTTGCCGGCAGCTAAGCTAGGAATGGCTGATTCTATTTCTTCCCAGATAATTGGAGCGCGAAGTATCTCTTTTTGTTCAGTCAATAATTCGGTTCTAGGAATTGCATCAAGGTATTGTTTAATATCTAAATCAGATGGCTGGTTAGCTTGGTGATAAAGTATTTTATAAAATTCATTAAATGCAACCACAATGTCACCTTTCGAGGTTTTCGCGTTTCCATTTATATCGAAGATTTTAAAGATCTCATTAGACATTGCACGCTGACGAAGTCTTTGGGCCAGAACTTTCCCTGTTTGTTCGCTCAGTTCATAACTTTCTGTACGATATTGAAAATAGCGTAATGCTACCTGGTCAGCAATGCGAGAATAAACTTGATTACGTTTAATGGATAAATCAATTTGAGATGATTCTACATTCTTATTATTTTTAATACTTTCTGCCAATCGTAATTCTGCTTCTAGAACTAAGTCGCAATCTTTTTTAAATTTTTCACAATTGCATTTATGTTGAAAATTCGAGTACTTTAAAGTTTCACCTCTAATAATAGATTTAAATGTATCCCAGACTATTGGAATTAATGCGGATCCATTATTTATCTGGAAACACTCTTGAATAATATTTGACATGAAAAGTATATAATCTTGTTGTAGTAACAGATTCCTCTGGAAAGACCAAGTTGATTGCGAGGACGGCCCAATAGATGGCAAGTTAAAGCTGAGAAGAATAGGGTTATGATCAGACAATTTTGGAAGAACTTGTATCTTATATTTATCAGAAAAGAACTGGGAAAGAAAAAAATAATCGAGACGGACAAATTTCCTATGTGGGGCAGAAAAAAAACTATACCCAGGAACTGCAGAATGTAAAGTGTGCCAAGCATCAAAGAGACCATTATCTATTACCAAAGACCTTAAAGCCTTGAACGTCCGTGGTTTAGAGCCAACATAACTTTCATTTTTCCTAATATCAAACTAGCTTCCAAATGAATGTTTAGGTCTCCATTAAAAATAATAGGAATATTACATAATGCTAGCTCCTGGTTTAAAGAATTAAACAATTCTGAGTCATCTAGATTAGGGCCGTATACAGAATAAATCATAATCCTATTCAGAGATAGTAGAATTTCAGCCGAGGCCCACCTACCCCACTTATCAGCTGACGTCTGAAGAACAGTACCTAAATTCCGCCTCATAAGTATAGCTACTCCCCGTTTAATTCCTATTTGTTTGGAACAAATCAACAGGTCTAGTCCCAGACAGAGGCAAAGAATATCAATTTGTAATAAATATATCATTTTGGCAAGGATTCCTCTCTTTTTACCATCATTGAGACCGTTAACATTAAGGGTACAAATTCTAATTTCCCTACCCATCAGCGAAAATAATAATTGAATATCGGCAATTCCTCACCAGGAATTTATTTATTAGAGATCTCCTTGTGATACTATTATCAAGACTTTTAATAAGACAAATTAAACTATCTGAAAAAAGAAAACCGTACAAAATAAGTACCATAATATACAAGTTCTGCTCAGTTCCAGCTGTTGTTGATTTACACCCCCACCACCACCCCCCCAATCCACCCACACCCACCCAGCCACCCCACCCACACCCCCAACCCACCTTATGAGGCACAGGGACAGCCAGTCCCTGGGATCACCGAGTGCTTTCCCCCCCCCGCCTCCCATCTGACTCGAAGGAAAAAAGAAAGAAATTTAAAGCTAAACAAGAAATAAAAAGGCAAGCAGATTGACAGCCTAGCCCGACCTAACCCAGCCAGGACCAGCCTAAAAATTCTATATCAGCATAGAGTCATCGTAGTTAAATACACTCAAAATGAAACTATGTATAACTACACACGATAATGCTTATCTATACGCATTTAGCGACATATTTAACAAACAGTCATAAAGAAGCTAGGTATTCTTTGGCAACAATCTCAGACACAAAAAATCTTGTTTGTCCGTTTACAGTAACTTTCAGTTTGGCCGGATTCTGAAGGTTAACCGTGGCATCATTTTCTTGAAAACCAGAGAATAGCTGTCTAAGATGCCAGCGTTTAGACACTGTTGCCTGGCAAAAGTCGGGTCTCACAAAGAAACTACACCCTTTTGCAGAACGTTTTTTATCAGGTCTGGCTAGGTCAAAGACGGCTTCTCTGGCCAGAAAGTTATTAAACCTCCAAAATTCTAATGCAATCTGACATGTTCCCCTAGTGCCCACAGACTTTAGATCCCACTGCAAAGCCTACATGCACCAAGTAGTATGGTTGACTAGCAGGATGCAGGAGACCAGTAGGCCAAGAAACCTCAAAGCCATCCTCACTGAAAACCAGGACAGAGGTTGAAATGTTGGATCAAACCTTGAATGTCCTTAACTAGTTGATCCGAGGGATAGGCCCAGAAGCGCATCTTATCCAAGATGGCTCAGATAAAAAGGAGCATCTACAAATGAGTCAGATGTGAGTTCGGCAGATCGATCTTGAACCTCAGCGAAGTCAAGAGGGTCGCCATCGGTTGGGGGTGGTCTACGAGTGACTGTGATGAGCCTGTCCTAAATAGTCAATCATTGATGCAGGGGAAGACTGTTACCCCATTGTCTGAAGATGGGTAGCGACCACCACCATTACCTCTGAACCCTTAGGGGTACGGATGAGGACGAAATGGAGCACAGCGGAATTAAAATGCTTGTCGGTGACCTTGAACAGCAGGCAGTCTATGAGCCTGCAGGATGGAAATATGGAAACAGCCTACAGGTCCAACGCCACCCCATCCAGTCTCCGGGATCCAGGCCAGAAAGAAGATTGCAGCTGCATTTTGAATTTGTGTTTTTGCAGAAAGAGATTGAAGAGGGGAGGAGGGTCTGTCTAAGGTACGGAATGAGTTGGAGCCTCCTCACTTCTTCAGCAGAAGGAAATACTGGTAGTAACCAGTGCCAATCTCAGAGGCTAGGACCCTCTCTAAAGCTCTTTTCCACACAAAAAATCTAGACTTTTTGCAGTAGAATGGATAAATGTTTCTTTTTTAAAGTGGCTTTGATGAAGGTGGAAAAATCAAGCAGGACCAAAATTGATGGTAAGGAATAGCCATGTTGGATTATTTGCAGGACCCACCAGTCGGATAAAATAGCTTAACACCGATGTGGAAAATGCATGATCCTGTCACTCACAGGGTGTTCGGTGCTGATAAGTCCTAACTAAGGCAGCTAAGAGCTTGCTGCAAGATGGGTTGAGGACTGAGAGGTTCACTGTCCCTATAGGCCTGGGAATTACCTGCTGGATCAGTACCTCCACCCCATAAGGACTGGGGTACCCGTTGTTGAGGTGGAGTCCCTTGATGATGTCTGTAAACAAAACTCCTAGCGATGCCTTGAAAATTGTTGTGTATGCTGCCTTGCAGGTGTGGAAAGGGTGAGGGTGCAGTGGCTCTACTTTCTTTAAATCACTCAAAGGCAGACCTGGTCTTCTCGCCAAAGAGGTTAGACCCATCGAAAGACATATCCATGAGTGAAACCTGAATGCCCTCTCACCCCCTAACCCCCAGTGCCAGCACTGAGTACCATGCTAGTATTTATTGCTTTGACTCCGCATGCCCGATCAGATGACTTACTTGGCTACATACTGATTGGTCTGCATCAAATTAGAGTAGAATTTTTCTGAAACTACCGGTCAGATTTCATCAACAAGTTACTCCGCTTATCTGGTAGAGACTATCTAGCCACAGATTTACAACCTTAGAATATTCCTCCAGGTGTCAGACTGGATCCGAAAATTTGCAAGCAGTACTCTTTGGGCTCTGCATCGGCAACGCCGGAAGTGATGGTCTCGTGACAATATAGACACCAATCCAGTGCACTGACATCAGTACCTTTCGTGACAGAAGCACAGAGGAAAGACAGAATGCTGATGGACCAGTGTGCCGACACTAAGGACTGCCAAGATTTGCTCTAGAGAGAATTCCATCCACAGAGCGGGGAGGATGGGAGAGTTGGTTAGGAATACGCAGCTAGACAGAGTTTGATCTGATAGAGACTTCTAGCCACAGATTCCATACCTTAGAATGGATACACAAGCAATACCTCCCGAGAGGTGGGACTGCTAACAGATTTAGACCAGAAAATACTGGAGGACCAAATAAGCATGGTGCCCGCCATGGCGGACCCGACTGTCTAGGCAGTAGTGCTTGGTAAATATGTGCAGACACGCCAATGTTGCCACATGACGGATGTCTCTTCAAGCTCATGCAGTGGCGGCAGCCTTGGCTCTGGTAGAATGAGCATGCAAGTCCTCAAGAGGTGCTTCTTGGCTGGTGCCTAGCAGATTTTAATGCAGAGCCCAATCTATCTTCAGATGGTCTGCTTCTGCACAGCCTTCTCTTTCTTCACCCCAACGAACCCAATGAAGAGTTGATCATCCACCTAGAACGTTTTGGCATGAAAAAAGTAGAACGATAATGTTCTTTTTGGTTCCAGGCAGTGGAGTCTTTCTTCCTCTTTGGAAGGGTGAGGCGGAGGTATCACCACTTTCAGCAGGAAAAAAGCATGTGCTCACCCCAGTTTCTCAGCGGGAAAAAGTAGTGTAAGGAGGGTGCACAGAGTGCCTTCAGTTCACTGAACGTCCTCCTGCCATTGTAAAAGCCACTAGAAAAGCTATTTTAATGGTCAAAAGGAATAGAGGGCACCTGTGCATAGGTTCAAAGGGTGTGCACACCAGAAAGGTCAAGACCAGGTTTAGTCCCACTGGAGCATGATGAAGGGTTTTGGAGGCAACATATGCTGTAGTCCTTTTAGAAAAAGTGTCATAACAGGTGACCTCAACAGGGAGGGCTGATCCAGCTACTCGCATATGGCCGAAGGATACCCTTTAACTGTGACTAAAGCAAAGCCTAACCAGACTAACGAGAGAACAAAACATTTTTGGAAGCACACCAAGCCATAAGTCTTGGTTAAGGGGTGCCAGGATGCCAAAATGACCTCACATACTTCTGTAGGGAGAGAAAACCAAATTACACAAGCACCCTCTTAACAGTCCATTAATCTATGAACATGAATGTAGTTGTTTCCAAGGTTCTTGCACCAACATTATTCAATGATTCGATGTCAATTCAAAAATATGGATCCAAAACCAAATCTTGTGCTTCAAGTTCTTTATTATTCAAATAGGTTAAAAAATTCCCAGCTTTACACTGCCGACACGTGTTTCGCCCTCTCCAGGGCTTTTTCAAGGCTGGAAACATAAAAGTTGCAATAAGTATATCTCATAAAATATAAACACTAAATATATACAGTGTCCCTAGATATATACACTTGGTCTATTTACATGGTCTCATACATATAATCCCATATATATACATTCATATTAACATCCCTAGAAAACCACTAAAAACAGGGACATTAACATGTTGCCTGTGGGCTGATCACAAAGAAATAGGGAAGTGTCATATATTGCCTGTAAAGACATCACAAACACATCAGGACAGGCTAGAAAAATCCCTATAGTTTAGAACTAAAAGGCTGTATTCCCATAATACTGCATGTGTAGATTTGGTATATTAGAGGCTTCTTAGCTCCAGTATTTTGAAGGTGTCTAATATCTGAGCAGTATCAGGATTTTATTAATTTCTCACTTTTCACTTAACCATGTTCAAGATATGATAACACATTATTTCGCAAAACATGTTCGGATTTGGATACATAAGATGCAACTGTAATGGGACAAAGACCTACCTATCTTGTTCTGGTCTTATGCTGCTCTGGTCTCGTGCTGCCCTAGACTCGTGCTGCTCAAGATGTTTCAAATATAAGCGAGACTGTAGCCTGATTTAAGGAGACTACCCCCGCTGTGACCAAGACATCCAATAGGTAGGGGTAGTCTCCTTAAATCAGGCTACAGTCTCGCTTATATTTGAAACATCTTGATCCTAATAGCTGTATAACATATGCTGTACTCCATTTAGGTTTCGCATAAAACGCTTCATACCCATGTCTTTTTGAACTATAAACCTCTCCAATTCCAGAGCAGCACGAGACCAGAGCAGCATAAGACCAGAACAAGATAGGTAGGTCTTTGTCCCATTACAGTTGCATCTTATGTATCCAAATCCGAACATGTTTTGCGAAATAATGTGTTATCATATCTTGAACATGGTTAAGTGAAAAGTGAGAAATTAATAAAATCCTGATACTGCTCAGATATTAGACACCTTCAAAATACTGGAGCTAAGAAGCCTCTAATATACCAAATCTACACATGCAGTATTATGGGAATACAGCCTTTTAGTTCTAAACTATAGGGATTTTTCTAGCCTGTCCTGATGTGTTTGTGATGTCTTTACAGGCAATATATGACACTTCCCTATTTCTTTGTGATCAGCCCACAGGCAACATGTTAATGTCCCTGTTTTTAGTGGTTTTCTAGGGATGTTAATATGAATGTTTATATATGGGATTATATGTATGAGACCATGTAAATAGACCAAGTGTATATATCTAGGGACACTGTATATATTTAGTGTTTATATTTTATGAGATATACTTATTGCAACTTTTATGTTTCCAGCCTTGAAAAAGCCCTGGAGAGGGCGAAACACGTGTCGGCAGTGTAAAGCTGGGAATTTTTTAACCTATTTGAATAATAAAGAACTTGAAGCACAAGATTTGGTTTTGGATCCATATTTTTGAATTGACATCGAATCATTGAATAATGTTGGTGCAAGAACCTTGGAAACAACTACATTCATGTTTATAGATTAATGGACTGTTAAGAGGGTGCTTGTGTAATTTGGTTTTCTCTCTTGATTTGTGGTATTTGCATTCAGTTGCATTGCTCTAACACCCCTGGTGGTGGGTGTCTTATCAAGTTCCCAGTGCACCTCTATTTTTTGATACCTCACGCATTACGTACCCGGGGAGAATAACGAATAACAGTAGGTGCGGACGTTTTCTCTGATGAGAAACACTACCGCCATTTTGTTTGTATATACTTCTGTAGGGAGGTCAGAAACTGTCAACTGCTGCCATTCAATTTCCGTGAATGAAGGCGAAGCGTACGCAGGTTCAGGTGCAGGACTCTGCCCTGCTGCTTTGACAGTAGATCCTACCGGAGGGGCAGCCCGATCGGAGGATCGATACTCAGACGATCGGAATACTATAGGCTCCATACCCAACCCAGAGCCACAAAAATTACTTGGTCCTGGCGGTCCTAATCTTCTTGAGAAGCAGGAGTGGTATTGACAGAAATGCGTACAGGAGGCCCAGCGCAACTGGAGATCAACAACCTCTCCGAGCGAGGCCCCTTGGAAACTTCAGAGCACAGAAGTGCTGACACAGCGTTCTTGGCAGTGGCGAACAGATCTAACCAATCCTCCAATCACTAATGCAGACGTCATTCGTGATCTGCTAGGCATTGACGGCTGAATTCGCCTGCTCTGGTGATCAGATAACCCGTCAGATGTTGAACCACCTAGAATATGTCCCAACGTTCCAGCCAAGTCTAGAAACACTGGGTCTCATGACACAGGGTCAATGACTTTCACTTCTCTCTGTTTGTTGCAATACCACATGGTGGTGGTGTCGGTCAACACCTGAACCAGCCTTCCCTTGATGGTGGTAGAAGGGTTTTAAATGTCAGACAAATCACTTTCAACTCCTTTAGGTTGCTCTGGAGCCAAAACTCATCTGCCACTATTAGCTCTGGGCGAGAAAGGTAGAGGGGTCTGCCACTGACCTAACCTCAGTTTGTCAGTCAGTACTGCAGATCATTTTCAGGTCCCTCTGGCAGCTAGACTAGGTAAGAGAAATTCGCCTGATGCTACACCAACTTGGACTTCAGGTCCCATTACCGAGCCCAGATATGCTATGGGGAACATGTTAACAGCCAGATGCAGGAGGCCATGAGGTCCAGTCTCACCCAATTCAATAATAGAGGCTGAAACATGGTTATCTTAGAATGAATATCCTGAACTCACCACTCCAGGGGACAGGCCCTAAACTGCACAGTGGCCAAAATGGCACAGATGAAAGAGTGCCTGAGAGTCAGGTGTGACTTCGGCACCTCGATCGTGAACCCCAGCTAATGCAGGATGTCCACCGTAGTCTAGGGGTGGGAGGCAACTGCCTATGGCGAGCCTGCCTTCAACAGCCAGTCACTCAGGTAAGGAAAGACTGGAACCCTGACCTCTACAGATGTGCTGCAATCACTGCGATCACTTTGGGGGACACACAGGAGCACTGGTAATGGCAAAAGGGAGCACAGAAAATGCTTGCAGCCCACTGTGAATTTGAGGTAACGTGTGGGCACGTAGAAAGGGAATGTGGAAATAGGTGTTCTACAAGTTCAGCGCTACTATGCAGTCTCCAGAATCCAGGGCAGACAGAACCTAAGCTAACATGAGCATCCTGCTTTTCTCTTTCTTCAGGAAGAATGCGCTGGTCTGAATTAGGGTGGAGGACTCTGGTCTTTTAGGACAACAGAAAATAGTGGGAATAGCAAGTACAGCATACTTCTGATGTGGGCACCCTCTGAACGACTCTTTGCGACAAGAGCATGTACTTCCGGACAAGAGGATGTACTTCCGGACAAAGCAGGGAGATGGTGCCCTCATATCAACTGGTTTGCAGATGGTGGCATGGGTGGCGGGGTTTCTAAGAAAGGGATGAAAAAACCCTGCTGAACAATCTGAATTACCCATTTGTTTGCAGTTATGGACTGCCAGTGGGGCAGGTGACGTTGGTTTCTGCCACCCACTGGGTGCCTATGATGAAGAGGGCAAATTAAATGGGGTTTTGATGCTGCTGCTGGAGAGGAGGGGCTGAGTAGACCTCTGGCTGTATGTCCCACGAGGCTTGTGGGAGCTGCGTCCATGGACACAGGATTGGGGAGCCTGTGGGCCTTGGTGGCTGGGAGAATATGCACATGTCCGGCCCTACTTTAGCCAGAAATGGGGCGAAAGGAAGAATGGGGCTGACATGGGGCCATGGAGAGACCCAGCGAAAAGGTAGAAGTCCAAGAGGAATGCGGTGTTCACCAAATGCAGTGCAAGGCTGGCCGAAGGGAATGTTGTCCTGCCATAGGTATCCAGCCTCTTGGATTCCATATCCGGGAGTGTGGTAAGGAACGTGCCACGATTAACTTTGGAGCAGGAGGCCTGGACAATCAGACTCTCTGGGGTGGGGTACTGAGTCCTCAGGAGTGGGGCCCAGGAGTAATTGTCCTGTCCACAGGAGCTCTTGTGCAGGGCTTTGCCCGTGCCTCGAGAAGGACATCTGTGAAGGTTTGTTTAAAAAGGAGGAGAGGTTCTGTAGGGACGACTCCCTGCTGAGGGACCTCTGTCAAGTCGTTCGTCTTGACTGCCACAGAGCACAATGCAGGGTCCAAGACCTAAGTCAGTCTCCTCCCCTCCATGGCTAAGGAAGGCCATTCCTCGTTTGCCACACTAGGAGGAGAGACTAGGCTAGTGTCTGGGGAGGTGTCCTGACCACTGTCATCCACTAGATCCTCAAACACGTTTTCCCCTGGCTCTTCTAAGAGGTTCTGATAATCCTAGAATCCTCCACAATCATACTCCTCACAGAGCCTGTCAAAAAACGGAGGCGCCAGAGTCAACATATCCGTATCGGGTCCTATGATGGCATTGGCGGCGCCGGGAACAATGTCACAGGAAGGTTGCGGTCTTATAACCAGAGCCAGTCTGGATCCAGCATTGAAACCAGGGGGGGCTGACTAGTGCAGAGGGCGGACCCGCAGGCGGAAATCTAGTGGAGGCACCTCCTGAACCCATGGTGCCTTAATGTGCTCCAGAGAGTTCAACTGCCCACAAATTAGGTGCATGACCTCATAAAATTGACGTAGTTGGGCAGTATTGGCTCCGACTCCGGGAACTTGAGGAAACGCGGTGACTGAATAAGAGGCAGGCTCTGCAGTGGACACATTGGAACAGGACCTATTCTGGTGACTTTCCAGTGCCTCTTTTGATGACTCTGACTGTCGTGGTGATGTTGAAGAATACTTTGACTTCTTTGATTTCTTGTGGGATATACCCGACAACTTTAAACACAATAAAAAGCACCTGGAACGGCTTTGCAAACAGACTCAGGACCTCAGGATGTTCCACATGATCGGGACCTGGAGAATTCATGGTATCAACCTGGTGCTTCAGGGACTCATTCGATCCAGAGTAGGACAGAACAACAGGGTCAATTTCCTCCCCTGGCGTGGATGAGGTAGGAACTGGCAAGGACTGTGGTGCCGGGCATGGAGTTGGCTCTAAAGCCAGAGCTGATCCAGAAATAAGTTAGGGTGGCACAGCCAGCACAGAGGAAGGACATGCTGGCAGTAACTGGTCTTGAAAGGGGCACCTTGGGATCCTTCCAACGTCTCAGAGGTAAAGTGTGACTACACTACAGTTTGATCATTAAATACGAACGTGATAACTGCCACAGGTTTTCAGTTTCTACTACACCAACTAAATACTTCAATGTCCCAATATACGAATTCCAATTTCGTCATTTGGTGTCTTTACTTTCAGCGCAACATCAACCATCATTACTTAAAACGACTCCTATTTCACAAAGGGTTTTGCATCCTAACTGGTAAGGACTGGAATTAGAATGATAAGTTGTTATGTTAAAATGTTTCTAAAGCGCTCGAATACCCATGGGTGTCTTGGCGCTGGTTGGATGGCAGTGAAGGTGAGGGTAATGGGGGACTAGAGGTTAAAAAGCCAGAGAAGCATGTTGGGAAGGCTTCACTTTTTTCACATCCGATACTCCTTCCACATTCTCTTTTGGTACAGGGTTCAAACGTTTGAAAGGCAACCAAGCTTGTAGAAGCTTCTTTCCAGGGGTAGACTTCTTTTCCTTGGATAGCCCAACTCCCGGACTCCTCCGGGGGCCCCCAACCATGACTGCCGGTTACTCGGAGGTGGGCATAACACTTCCTGCAGAGTTCCATTGTCTCTGTTGCTCGGTTGCCCTGGGGTACCCCCTCTATGTCTACTTCCCGATACCCCTCAGTCCTCCTGGTGATTCTCCTCAGCTGCCATCGTATTTGGTGGGATAAGAACACCAGGTGGGATGAGATTGAAAGTGAGGATTCACATCATACCAAAATGAACTACAATTTCAGAAAAAATATCAAATGTTTCATGAATAATAATCCTAAGCATCGTTATTTGATTAAAAAAAAATAAGCAATTGGTGGACAAATTCAGAAACTTGTGTAATCTCCAGTGAGTTAGACAATAAAAAAACACTAACCTGTTGAGGGCTCACTGGAGAACTGAAGAGATTGCTACTAGTCTGAGAAACTGTGAGCTCTTCTACTGTGCACGATTTGAACCTGGCTCTCTAACCTGCCAATTCACTACTTCATTGTTAATTTCCTGTGCATATCATTCCATATTCATTATATTCACTTGACATTACACCTAATCTGCCCAGCATACTTGATCTCATTCATCTGACTTTAAATCTATTGTACATTTACTCTTACCTTTAATGAAATCGAGACTTTAGCAATCCCTATACAAACCTTACATGTTTCGCCATCAGTATCTAGACATTTCACTTGGCTCAAATGTAACTATGAGTACCCTTAAAGCCATCCAAACAGTCAGAATGATCTCTCCCATCCTGACCTCTATATAATTGACTGGATCACCAGTACAAGGCAACACAGCACTCCTTAGAACCAAAGCGAGCTATGTTGACAAACGAGAAAACTATCACTTACCTTTAACAGGAGTATTCAATTTCTAGCTTTGATCCACAAATCGTGCATACAATTTCACCACTAAGTGGGTTGACTCAGAAATATCCTCTTGAATCAATGTTTCAAATCTGAGGGTGCCAGCCACATGTAAACCCAATAATAAAGGCATGGTTGCTCTTTTAGCTAAGTAACATGAGTGCCCACCAATAACATAACAGGGGAGAGTTGAAACTAGAGTAGAGGCCTCATTTAGGGCTCTGAGGGGACAAGAAATAACTCCAATGTCTGGGGAAAAAACACTAGATACATAAAATAATCTCTTCTACCATGAGTATATTATGTAGAGAACCTTTAGCAAGAATCTACATTTTAAACCTAGTATGGTGCCGAGGTGAAAGGTAATGCCTCTCACTATCAGGGTAGAAAAAGCTGGTTGGCCTTTTCCTGAAGTTGGTTAGGAAAGGTCAAAAGGTGTTTTTCGAGGAATTACTACCTTCCAATGGGGGAAGGACTAGTCCCTGGTTGGTGTAATGTCAAAATCTATTGAAAAACTGTTCATGCAATAAAGCAACATTACCTTAGTGCAAAACATTTAATGTTATTAGTACTCAAAACATTAGTCCAGAAGAAAATACTTACTTCATTCATTTTAGGGTCATCAGGTGCTTGAGCATCTTTTGTTTGCTTAATATTTTCCACCATTTTTCTAACAAAGGCATGGCTATTGTTTTCATTTTTAGCCATCAAGATTTCCAATATGAACCACAGACACCTGAAAAACAAATGAACTCCTTGTTTGCAATTGGGTAATAATAGATAAAATAATATCAACCACTTATCATAATGCAATCAATTGCCCAAACATTTATATTTATAATGCAAAGACATGCATTCACGTGATGCAGCATCTGTGCTCACTGCTCTTAAGCATCTATTCATGCGATTTGATCCATTACAACCAAGATTCTACAGGGACAGCTTCAAAGCTACACAGATTATGTGTGGTAAGACATCACCTGTCCATTCATGGCATTCACCCCTCATACATGTAGGCTTCATTTAGCACTTAATTTTAATCAGTAGTAGCACAAATGTAAGCGAGTCAGATGTGCTCAGTTAGAACAGGGGCTCCTATTCTTGTGCCAAGCATCCTCTAGTCTCAATCTGTCTTAAAAACCTAGTAGATTAAACAGGACAGCACAGACTGAAATGGAGTAAAAACAAGATTATTTTGAGTACCACCTACACAAGTGTAACTGTCTGCCTTAGAATTGGCTGTTTAGTAGTCCTTTAAATAGGTTGAAGGCGGGCCAATATCTAAGGGAAGTACTCCTCTTTAAGGTCTCTAGAAAGTAAGTAAACCTTACACACCTTGGGAGTGTAGCCAGAAAACACCTGCATTGTAGATGAAACTTTTTTCATCTGCATCTGACAAGCTCCTGGCTTCTGATTTGGCTATTTGCCTGAGGTGGGTATGTTTTTGGATAGCCAGAAACTTAGGGTATTGTTCCTGAGGGCCTTGTAGGTTATGAAGCGCTGGATAGGAAGCTTTGACCTGATGTGGTCACATTTCTTAAGACCTTGATGAAGGTGCCAAAGTGTGTATGGTGCTGTTGACTGGTGCTACAGTGGTACCATGAAGGCCAATCAGCAATGTTGTACCCATCAAAGTGTGAAAGGAGGAGGCCTTGCACCTTTCCTATGAAATCAGTTTCCAGGGGAAGTGTTTCACTTTTATTTCCGAGAGGGAGAAGAGTTACCAAGAAGTCCTGGATTTCCTGGTGATGTATTCTTTGAAAATCAGAACCTAACAGTTAGAGCTGTAGAACTCGAAGCTGGGGTCTTGGGTTTGAGTCCAGACAGGAACGCTTATCCTGTGATTCTGGGCAAATCACCTAAACTCCTCGTGCCTAACAAAAATGATTGCGCCCATCTGTAATGTAACTTAAGCTCATGTAAAGTGCCCTGATACCTTTTGATCGAGTTCCATCTATATATAAAAAAAAAACTAAAAAAAAATCCTGTGTTGAAGGCGACTTCAAGTAATTCTGCATTCATTGACACAACTGACAGGTAAAGGCATCTAAGTTAATGTTGGATAGCCTAGCTTGAATCTTTGGCTATTAAGAGTTGTTGGCAAACAGAAGCAAGTGTGTCTTGTTGGGTTAAGAATTCAGGAGTATCCAACATCCAGGTCTGAATTGACTTAAGGAAGGTTTTATGTCACTGAAAGCTGTTAGAAGAGGAGATGAACAAGTTATTACTTGTATAACAATACGTCTGTAAGAGACATTAGAATATCCCCAGGCGTCAGACTGGATCCGAAAAGTTTTTCATCAGCAGTACCCCTGCGCGTCGGTAGGTGGGGTCGTGTGGCTCTGCGTCCGTTACTGGCGTCGTAAGCGCCGAGATGACGTAACGGAGACTACTTAGGCGCCACCCATACGTGCTGACGTCAGTTCTGTACACGACTTTCCGCGCCAGGAACGCAGAGCCATGCAAGAAACTGACCACTGGTGCAATTAAACTAAGGCCCTGAAAGGGATGACCTTAACTCTAGAAATCAGTTCGCAGAACGAGGTTGATGGGTGGGGCGGTAAGGAAGCTATCACTAACTAATGTCTCTTACAGATATATCGTTACACAAGTAGTAACCCCGGTTTAGGGTCTGCGAATAAGATTACACCAGAAAGTCACGGAGAACAGAACGTCCAAAGAAGCCGTCTCTCCGGACTTGACTGTCAAGGCAGTTATGCTTGGTAAATGTGTGCAGCGATGCCACGTAGCTGCCTGACAAATGTCATGCAAGCGAAAGCCAAGTCCCAAGGCAGTAGTGGCTGTGTTGCCCTGGTAAAATGGGCACGCAGCCCCACAGGAGGCTCCCTCTTACCCAACAACTAACAGACTTTGATGTGGAGAACGACCCACAGAGAGATTGTCTGTTTGTGCACGGCCCAACCTTTTTTGGCTCCCACGTAGCCAACAAAGAGCTGGCCATCCACCCGGAACTGTTCTGTGCGCTTCAGATAGAATGAGAGCGCACGTTTTGGGGCCAGACAGTGGAGCCTCTCTTCCTCTTTTGAAGGATGCCGAGGCGGAAAGAAGGTGGGCAAAGAGATGGTCTGCCCGATGTGGAAAGACGTGACAACCTTTGGCAAGAAAGAAGGACGGGTCCTTAAAACCACCTTGTCCGGATGAACAGAAAGGAAAGGAGGTTTGGAAGAAAGAGCCTGGAGCTCATTCCCTCTTCTGGCAGAGGTGATAGCTACCAGGAAAGCAGTCCTGAGAGTAAGAAGATGCAAAGGACAGTTATGATGGGGCTCGAAGGGAGCGCACATCAGATATGTCAAGACAAGGTTTAAGTCCCATTGAAGCATGATGAACGGCACGGGAGGAAATGTGTGCATAATGCCTTTCAGAAAATGGTTAACAACCGGGGACTTAAAAAGAGAAGGCTGATCTGAAAGCCGTAGAGAGGCGGAGATAGCGGAAAGATAACCTTTGATAGTGCCCAGAGCAGAGGCCTGCTGGGCCAAAGATAGAAGGAATAGAAGGACTTCGGAAAGAGGGGCAGAAAGGAGATCCACAGACTTTGCTGTGCACCATGCCACAAACTTGTTCCAACTGCAGGCGTATACCGTTTTAGTGGAGGGACGCGTGGCTGCCAGAATGACATCACAGACTTCGGGAGGAAGATTGAAAGCTGTCAACTGTCGCCGCTCAATTTCCACGCATGGAGGTGGAGGCTGGACAGGTTCAGGTGGAGGACCGTCCCCTGCTGCTGAGACAGAAGATCCTCCCGAAGAGGCAGTCGGATCGGGGGATCGATCGCCATGTTAAGTAGCTCGGGATACCAGTATCTTCGTGCCCAATCCGGAGCCACAAGAATGACATGGGCCCAGTCGCGCCGAATCTTCTTCAGCACTCTGGGCAGAAGTGGTATAGGCGGAAAGGCGTATAATAGACCGCAACTCCACTCGGGACGAAAAGCGTCGCCCAGCGAGAGCAGCCTTGGAAATTTTAAATGAGCAGAACTGATGACATTGCACGTTCTCTTCGGTGGAGAATAGATCTCACCAAGGCTCTCCCCACTGCTGAAGGAGCCCTTGGGCCACATCAGTTTAGACTCCATTCGTGATCCATCATGCACAGGCGGCTGAGTTTGTCCGTCCTGGCGTTCAGAGAACCTGCCAGGTGTTGAACCACCAAGGTAACGCCTTGATGTTCCAGCCATGTCAAGAGGCGCAGAGCCTCCTGACACAGGGTCCAGGACCCCACTACGCCCTGTTTGTTGCAATACCACATGGCGGTGGTGTTGTCCGTGAACACCTGCACCACACTTCCCCGGACAGAGGGAAGGAATGCTTTCAGTGCAAGTCGGATAGCCTGAAGCTCCAAAAGGTTGATATGGAGCCGGGACTCCGCCGGAGACCAGAGGCCTCTGATCTCCGCTTCTCCCAAGTGGCCTCCCCATCCCAGGAAGGACGCCTCCGTCACCACTGTGTGCTCCGGTTGGGGAAGGGAGAGGGATCTGCCATTGACCCAATCGCGATTCGTGAGCCACCAATGAAATTGTGGTACAGGGCCCTGCGAGATCGGACAGGTTGCCCTAATGCTGTGCCCACTGGGACTTCAGGTCCCACTGCAGAGCCCGCAAATGCCATCTGGCATGTGGCACTAGCAGGATGCCGGAGGCCATCAAGAGGCTGAAAGATCGGAATCATAGCCTGGATATCCTGGACTCGCTGCTCAGGAGGATAAACTCGAAACAGAGTTGAATCCAGAACCGATCCGATGAAGGGGAGCTTCTGAGAGGGACTCAGGTGTGACTTCGGCACATTGATGGAAAGCCCCAGCAAATGCAGGAGGTCGGCCGTAGTTTGGAGGTGGGTGACAACTGCTTGGGGCGAGCCCGCCTTCAACAACCAGTTGTCGAGGTAGGGGAAGACTGACACCCCTGACCTGCGCAGATGAGCTGCGACCACCGCCATCACTTTCGTGAACACCTGAGGGGCGCTGGTATAGGCCGAAGGGGAGCACGGCAAACTGAAAATGCTCCTGGCCTACTGTGAACCGCAGGTAACGCTGGTGGGCCGGCAGGACGGGGATGTAAAAATATGCGTCCTGCAAGTCCAACGCTACCAACTGTTTCCAGGGTCAAGGGCAGCCAAGACCTGAGCCAGAGTCAACATCTTGAAATTCTCCTTCCGGAGGAAGCGACCGACGTTCCCTGAGGTCCAAGATGGGGCGCAAGCCCCCCTAGTCCTTCTTGGGGACCAGAAAGTAGTAGGAATAGCAACCACATCCTACTTCGGGCCCAGGAATGCGCTCAAAGTGATCCCCTGACATGCAGTGGAACTGATGTGGCATGGCTGGGGGGTAGGCTCGAAGGGGATGGAGTAACCCCTCTGGACAAGTTGCAGCACCCACTTGTCGGAGGTGACAGAACGCCAGTGGGGGAGGTGATGACGAATCCTGCCGCCCACTGACGTGGGGTGCACCCCAAAACTCGGAAGGCTTTGACGCAGATGCTGCGGGAGCGGAGGTGGACTGACCAGCCAGCTGGCCCCCTGTGCCGCCAGAGTAGCCTCCACGCCCATGGCAACGCGGAGTTTGGTTCTGCACAGGCTTCTGACTGAACGAGCGGGCAGGGGGGCCCCTTCCGTGGCAACGAAAAGGAACAAAAGGTAGACGTGGCTGGGCGTGTGGTGGAGAGACCCAAGGACTTGGCCATAGTCCGAGAGTTCTTGAAACGCTACAGCGCACTGTCTGCTTTATCGCCAAACAGGAGAGTACTATCAAAAGGCATGTCTATGAGGGAACTCTGGACATCCCCCAAAAACACAGTGGACTGCAGCCAGGCATGGCGACATAGGGCCACTTTTTGTGGAGATCGCTCTCCCTAAAGAATCCGCTGTGTCCAGGCCACACCTAATGACTAACTTCGCAGCATCCTTTCCCTCCACTACCGCCTAGGAAAGTACAGCCTGAACCTCTTCCGGACACTGGGGTAGTGTCTGCGTCGCTGTGTGCCACACAGCGTGAGAGTAACGGCCCAAAAGGCATGCAGTGTTGACTAACCACAGCCCCAAGGTGGCAGAGGAAAATAGCCTCTTGCCAAACTGCTCCAGCTTTTTTGATTCCTTATACGGTGGAGCGGTAGGGAACGCACTCTGAAAAGTGGAGGCCTGAATGACCAGGCTCTCCGGAGTGGGATGATTTGTCAGAAAGGCAGGGTTACCAGGTGTCAGGTGATGACATCTGGCGACGTTCTTATCCACAGGGGCTCCTGTGGCTGGCTGCGACCACGTGCCCAGTAAGACGTCAGTGAGGGTCTCATTAAATGGCAGCAGGGGCTCCGACAAAGTGGACACCGTCTGGAGTACCTCAGTGAAGAGATTAGTCTTTAGGGCCACCGTAGGGAGATCAAGGTCAAGGACCTCAGCGGCCCGACAGAGCACCATCGTGTAAGAAGCGCCCTCCTCCATGGTAGGTGGAGGAGAGGCAAACCCCGGGTCAGAAGAGACATCAAGGCTGCCGGCCTCCTCTAACTTGTACGCCCAGTCCTGCTCAGTCACACTCACGAGCAAGAGGGTCCTCGGACCCCTCCCAATCGTCCTCCGCCGTATGTGGGACACACTGCAGGGGTAGGGACCGGGGAAGGAACAAACAGGGCCGGGAACTGCACCAGACGGGGCCGAACCGGCACAGTGTCCCAATGCGGATCCCAGGTAGGGACAACATTTTCTTGGAACCTGGGCAGAGGCGGAACAAATGGCATCCACTGCGGCGGCGGAGCAGAGGGTGGGGTTGGGGCTGGAGCAGACAGCGTGGAACCTTGTAGCGCTGTGGCTGCCCGACAGGATCCTGACACGGGAGGGACCGCGGGCCCAAGGGCGCGCCGGCGGGAGCCCGAGGCCTAAACAGGCGGTCCATGGCAGCAAGAAATTCTTCCACTTGTGCGGGAGTCGCCAACGGACACCGGTAAGGTGGGTAGGCTGCGGGACTCCCGGGCTCTGAAGGAGCCACAGGGGCAGAAACCCTGCCCCCCTCGGGGGACCGACAGGAGGACGTTGGAGAGCGACAACGCTTCTTCGACTTCTTTTTGTGTGGTCTCTTAACCGAATCTGAAGGTGTAGACTTGGGGCCCGAGGAGGAATGATGGTGGCCCCACGAGCGTTCTCTGGAGCAGCCCCTGGACTGTGATCAGTGCTGGGACGAGTGCTGGACCTCAAGCAGCTTCCAGCAGCACTCCCTCAAGACCTTCGCGCCAGGGCCAGACAGTCCATACAGGACTGGGAGTCGTGGCTGCTCTCCAGGAGAGACAGACTTTGTGGGGGTCCGTGACCGACATATTGTGACAGCAGGCCCCACAAGACTTAAAACCAGGCATTCCTCCGTACACCAGAGTAGACAACTTACAGGAGACAAAAGTCTCAAAAAGATAGTCAAAAAGTGACTAAGTTATGTGCTCTAACCGGATCTGCGCTTACTGGCGTGGAAAAATAAAGAACTGACGTCAGCGCGCATGGGCAGCGCCTAAGTAGTCTCCGTGACATCATCTTGGCACTTACGCCGCCAGTGACAGACGCGGAGACGCACAACGCCACCTACCGACACGCAGGGGTACTGCTGAACTTTCCGGATCCAGTCTGACGCCTGGGGATATTCTAAGGTAAGGAATCTATCACTAACGTGTCTCTTTCAGATTTTTAGGTACAGTCTAGTATTGTTCGCATATTGTCTAGTATTGTTCGCATATTAATAGATCTTGAAATTGTCTGAGTAAGGATCCAATAAGGCACCATGTAGAAAATTCAAGATGAGGTTAAAAAGGATTGATTCTTGGGGAACTCTGCAGGAGACAAAGTGTTCCTAGAATTATACATCCTTACCTGTACAAACTATTGCTGGTTGCCGAGGCAGGAACTGATCCACTGCAGGCCTGTGTCAGAGAGGACCAAGCATGTTTTAGAGGTGAGACTCCATTCATGATGGTCAACTGCTGTGGAGATGTTTAGCAGAAACATGAGGTATGGGTTACTGGTTTGGATGGTGTCTTTGAATACTTGAAAAGATCACTCCGTGCTGTAGCATGGTTTACATCAGACTCATCCCATAGAAGACTATTTCTTGTTGATCTGCTCTTTTCTTATGATGGAGATTGCTTTACTATGATTTTTCTTAAGAAGGATACTTGGGTGATACAAAAAAAACTGGAGAGATTGTGTAGGTTAATGGTTGGTTTCTCCAGCACAGGGAGGATCTGTCCCATCTTAATTGCATCTTGCAAGGTTCCTAAGCTGAGGGGAAATTTACAATGGTGAAGAGGGGTAGAGTCATTTCTTCAAGAGATTTGATGACTAGCAATAATAAAACAGAGTCTGCAAAAGAGGTCACCTAGAGGGAGTTCATAATATTGGTGGTTGTAGATGTCAACAGGAGGTGAAAGCTGTTCATTTAAGGGTTACCATTGTTACCTACATGGGATACGATTGTTGTTATTGGTGATTCTGCGAGTCTATTTATGCAGTGTTCACCAGCCTTAAAACGTAGTGTGTGGTGGTGTTCGTGGGGGGCTGAGAATAGAGAGGGGCAGAGCTTGGCCTCTGCGATCTTTGATTTACCTGGCTGCTCCTGCAAGTCATAAGTACTTGACTTCTTGACCCAATTTATTTAAAAAAAAATTAAATTACAGTCACAATGCTGTAGAGTCAATATACTTTGAAATGGGGTGCAACCACCAGTTGTATAGTCCCCATCCTGAGAGAGATCAACCACCAACCGCAGCAGAGCGTATTGACTTCAGGTACCATGCCTTTCTAACATCCCTGTAAGCAGCACCTGAGGAAATTCTTAATTGCAGAGGTGTTGGTGCTGCCACTCTCACCCAACTGTGGTAAACAGCCTCTACTGAGCTAGAGGTGTAGGCTCAAACCTTCCACCTACAGCAGGCGTGGAGGGTGGTTTTGGCCAAAAGAACCTGCAGGAGCCAGGAAGTCAGGTAGTGTCTGCCGAACTGTCGGCGGGGCAGAGGAGAGCCCAGTGTGTGCAGCTGGGAGTGAGGGGCAGGAAAGTTGCTACTGGAGGGAGGAGCTGTGACAGGAGTGCTCTCCCCTCCCTAACCTCGAGTGTGTGCACCGCGTGGGGACAAAGAGGTTGCAGGAAGTCAGGCATCTGGCCTGGTTGTGGGCGAGTCTCTAGCTGGGCACGTTGTGTCAACAGGAGCTGATGAAGAGGAGAAAGCCTTACTGTGGGTGGGGCTCCCATATGAAGAGGGGTAGCCCTCGTGTCGTCAGGGCCTGGTGTCGATGGAGCGTGTGGCAGGAAGTAACTGCAAACACAGGAATTCAGGCATCTAGCCTGGCTGTGGGCGAGATTCTTACTGGGCACGATGCGTCAGCAGGAGCTGACGTAGAGGCAGGGAGCCAGGCACCTGACTGTGGGCGGGGCTCCCATACGGAGAGGGAGAGCCCCGTGTGGTTCCGGCTGCAGTGGTGAGTTTTGGGGGTGCCCCTTTCCAGGGAGCAAGCCGCACTGTTGTTTCCCGGCCCGAGGGGCCATTGGACGTCATCCCTCGATGCTGTCCTAGCACCAACGTAATTCCCTCATCTGCCTACACCGCCACTGCTGGGCTGCATGGTCGCGGGCAGCCGCCTGCTGATTGGATGTTGGTGGGCATTTTCGCAGCTGCGGCGCGAGGTTGCGGGCAGTTGCCATCTTAGGTGCTCGTGGGAGACAGGAACATGGTGTGTGTGTGTGCTCAACCCCCATATTTGGTGTACAAAGATCCTGGGGCATTTGTACTCGGCAGCGGGGGTCCCCAACGGCATGGTATGCTTCGGGGGCACCCAATCGTTATGAGTGAAACATGTCTAGGGGCACCATGAATTCCACATTCCTTGGTGTAGACCGGCAGGTGGCCCAGAGCCAACATGGGGGAGTCAAAGAACTGTATATTCTTGAATATATGCAAGGGCGCTCTTGGTATGGTAAAGTGTTTTACCCAATTCTGCCTCACTCTACTTGCCACAGATTTATGCCTGGATGTGGGCTAATGCGCACCGTAAAGACGTAAAAAATTACAGGTGCTCATTGCTGATGATGTTGTGTATGTATAACCTACTATGATGCCGACGCCTAGGATGTACATGTTATGGGTACCAAAAGTGTTCACTTTGGTTCACTATTTATTATTTTATATATCTTTGTATTCAACCTTCTGTGTCAGTCAACTTTACATAGACACAGCAGAGTCAATAGAACAATTATGGAGACTTGAGAGTTACATAGTACTGCACTCCAATTGCAGTGAGACATGATAGTTAGTATGATTAGGGTGATGTTGGACAGTCTAGGGAAGGAAGGACAGGGGGATCACATATTCCCACGATACACATTCCATTTACCCCGTATAGCAATCCATTTCTGGGGGCACCCACGTGCAACAGACAGTTTTTTCCCTCACCATACACCAGTCCATATCCTCCTTCCAGGCTGCAAGCATTGGCGGTGTTGCTGTCCCCCACAGGCGTGCAATGTTCCTTTTGCCAACGTTTGACCCAAAGATGCCCATATTTTGTCCTTACTGTTTAGGTCTGTGGGTTACAACACGTTCAGGAGACACCGCATGGCTTCAGGCTTGATCACAATTGTCAATACCTCGCTCATACACATGTGTATCTTCCTCCAGTAGTTCTCAATCAACCCACAGTCCCATAGAATGTGTAGAAAGGAGCCCTCTAGGGCTGTCTCCTGCACAGCCAATCAGTAATCGTCCCCATTTGTACCAATCTGTGCCCAGAGATATATATTCTGTGAAGTATTTTTAGTTGAATGAGGCGCAACTAGGATGAAATCGCGACCTCCCGAGGGGAGGCCACCGCCTCCTGCCATTCTTTGTCATCCAGGTCTAGCCCGTCCCTCTCCCATCACTCTCGTAGAGGTACAAGAGGATCTGGAGTGTTTTTGATGAGTTTTTTATATGTAAGGAAGATTACTTTATCTGGCAGGTAGCCGTAAGCAGCATGTCCTCCAGTGGGGGGAATTCTGGGGGAGAGGACCCATCAGAAGGGTAGACTGATAAGCGTGTCAGACCTGCAGGTACCTGAAGTATTCTGTGTCAGCTAGTTGATGTGTTTGCTGGAGCGAGGCAAACGATACCACCCCGCCTGTCTCCCATAAATCTCCGATCCGTGACAACCCAATGAGATCCTACTAATCGAACCCTTTGGTGCCCCCCAGTGTGCCTAGTTGTTTGGCGTCTCACAGCGGAGTAGCCAGTGTGAGTTTTCGGTCCCAGCATAAACCACGGTTTACCTTGTGCCAGACCTGGACCGAGTGATAGGTTGGTCCTGTTAATTAATACCTGCGGGGTCTGGAGTATAGTGCTCTGCTGAAGTTCCTGCCAGGAGCAGCCATCTGTCCATCCTGTATCCAGGATCGTCACCGAGACGATAGGTACAGTGGTTCACCACTGACAAATGAGCCACCCAATAGTACTTCTTGATATCAGGGAGCCCTATACCTCTGTCATACCACCCCAATGCGAGTTTGTGAAGTGCTATTCGGGGTCTACCGTCCCACAGGAGGTCTCTCTGGAGGCCCTCTATGTCGGTGAAGAACCTTGTCAGTACTGGGTCTGGGGACTTCTTCAGGGCTTATAGAAGGCGCGGGAGGGACATCATTTTGAAGAGCGCAGTACTTTCGAGCCGTGACAGCGGAAGCGCCTTACAGGTCGCAACGTCTCGCCGCAATATTTCTAGGGGGGGGGGGGGGGGGGGGAAGATTGCACTCATACCGACGTTTGGCATCGGAGGTAATGAGGATGCCTAGATACTTGAATCCCTCTAGTGTTAATTGTATGGGGCAATACCGAGATGGTGAGGGAGGGTCTCTGTGTAGAACGTAGAGCAGTGACTTACTCCAGTTAATTTTATACCCAGAGTTTTTCCCAAAGCTAGTGAAAATGTCCAGGACAATAAGAAGTGATTTCTGGGGAGAGGCTAGGTATAGGAGAACGTCGTCAGCGTACAAGGAGATGCGGTCCTCCCACCCCTCTGTCCATTTGAGTCCCCTAATGGATAGGTCTCTACGTATCCAGGCCGCTAACCGTTCAAGGGATAGATTGCACTCATACCGACGTTTGGCATCGGAGGTAATGAGGATGCCTAGATACTTGAATCCCTCTAGTGTTAATTGTATGGGGCAATACCGAGATGGTGAGGGAGGGTCTCTGTGTAGAACGTAGAGCAGTGACTTACTCCAGTTAATTTTATACCCAGAGTTTTTCCCAAAGCTAGTGAAAATGTCCAGGACAATAAGAAGTGATTTCTGGGGAGAGGCTAGGTATAGGAGAACGTCGTCAGCGTACAAGGAGATGCGGTCCTCCCACCCCTCTGTCCATTTGAGTCCCCTAATGGATAGGTCTCTACGTATCCAGGCCGCTAACCGTTCAAGGGATAGGGCAAAGAGCAAGCGGGAGAGCTGACAGCCCTGCTGAGTCCCTCAGTTAAGGGTGAATGCAGCCAACATATTGTTATTAACTAGAACTTGTGCCAGTGGGTCCGAGTAGAGGAGTTTAACCGATCCAGTTAAGCTGGGGCCTAAGCCCAGTTTCTTGAGGACTGCGAATAAGTAAGGCCATTCGATAGTATCAAACGCCATAGTGGCGTCCAGTGACACCACAATCGCTTCTTCCCAGATTGTGGACAGTCTCACCAGTACACTATGCAATTGATGCAAATTTAGGGCTGTGTTTCGATGCAGCAGCAAGCCGGATTGGTCAGGGTGCACCAACTTACAAATAACCTGGTTTAGCTGGGTTCTTAATAGCTTAGCAAGGATTTTTGGTTTCGCATTTAAAAGGGAAATGGGCCTATAGGATGAGCATTCGTCTCTGGGTTTCCCTTCCTTGTGTATGGTGACTAAGGTTGCTATTCTTCGGTCACGTGAATGTTAGCCTCAATCTAAACTCGCCATGAACATGTTTTTAAGGTGGGGTGCAAGTTTGTCAGGCTTAAGCTTGTACAGCTCAATGGGTATTCCAATAGGACCCAGGGCTTTCCCTGGCCGGAGGGTCCTAATCGCCTGAGCTATTTCATCATTTGTTAGGGCACTGTCCAATGTTTGCCGTTCTTCGGCTGGATGGGTAGGCAAGGCGATATCCGCCAGGAGTGCTTTTGAGTCCTCCTCCGGTCAGAGCCGCACTGGTAGACCACTTTGTAGTGATCTGCGAATGCGTTGGCTATATCCTGGGGATCTGTTAGTACATGACCCGCGCGACTTGAGTTCAGTCTACCCATGCACTTAATTTGCCAGCTTTGTCTCCCTGGTCATATAGTCTGCCGTCCCTGTCTCTCGCTAAGGTTTTTCCATGTCTGTTGTGATGGCCTTGTACTCAGTTTTTTTCAGCAGTGAGTGGAGATGGCTATCCTGGGTCTCCCCTGCACCTGCTTCTTCCTCCAGGCGGAGGGGATCACTTCAAGGCGAACCATGTCTTTACATTTTTCTGTACGTGCACCGTCATTGGCCGACAGTGCTTGCACCCTGATTACTGTTTTGAATGCCTCCCAGAGAGTTGAGGGAGAGTCGACCGACCCCTCGTTTTCCTGGTAGTAGTGGTCAATGGCGCGTGTGATTTCAGTTTTAACTACTGGATTGCGTAGGTACCCTGCGTTGATAGGAGCTATACTACCCACTCTTTTGTCACTTATTGCCAAGAGCATCCATATCGGGAGTGATCAGATATCCCTCTTGCCATGTGTCATATTTCACGCACTGTCGCCATCTGAGACATGGGCACGAGCAAGTTGTCTATTCTGGAGAAGGTGCAATGTGCTCCCGAATAAAACGTGTATCGTCTGCCTTTCAGGGTGATACGTCCTCCAGAGATCCGTGAGGCCCACTGCTTCTAGGTGTGAGCCAGCTATCAGTGGTGCCAATGTCCTGGGGCGGAGAACGATTCAGCCAGCCCGAGACAACCGAATTGAAGTCACCACCCACTATCAATTGGCCCTCCAGGAGCGAGAGCATGAAAGTCCCTAGGAACTTTAAGGTCTGGCTCTGTAAGCCTAGTGGCACATAGACCGTTACCACTGTAAGAGTGCGCCCCTCCCATTGTCCCGAGACCACAGAGTAACGTCCCAGTTTGTCAGCCCAGGTGTGCTGTATGCTAAATGGGAAGGATTGTTTAAGGGGAATGCCAACCCCTTGTGATCGTGATGTGAAACTGGAGTGGGCAACGAGTTTGTACCCCCATGTGTTTAAAGCCTTACAGGTGTTTCTAACTAGGTGTGTCTCTTGTAGCAGCACTTCGTCTGGGGTGTTGTTTAATGTATTGGAGCATGATGCTCCGGTTTTACCTTGTTCTCAAGCCAGTTGACGTTCCAACTCAGGAGCGTAAGGCTCTTGTCCCAGTGCTTACTCATTTAAAGTAAGGCGGCATGTGCTAATCGTTTGCAGTATGTAACTCAGTCTTAGCAATCAGAGTTGTGTGTGTCATGACCATCCAGTCCCATCCCAACAACCCCCCTCCCTGGGTCCCAATGAAAAAGAAAAGCCAACCAGTAATCAGAAAACCTCATAAACTGTCCCCTCCCTCCCTGCTACCCTGCTGTGTAGGTTCAACTACCCACATCCCCAACCAGCAGAGCGCATGTCGCCCAATTAACTCGTCAACTGGTAAAGGGGCTGTTAGGTGGCACCACGTCAGGTCCCCCATGGCCCGACCTCAGCCCTCACTAGGAAAGTGGAATTATGATACGTTATCAGTCCTGCAGTGCCCACCCTGCTTAGTGGGTGCCATCCCCTTGTCAAAAATGATGCATTATACATTGCTGAATGTTGCAATGAGTCCCTGAGTCCGATTCCGGTGAGAGGAGTTCATTCTCCACTGGCCTCCAAGGTCGACTGGAGCATTTGATCTCGCCTACTGTGCGTTCCCTTCATCTAGCCAAGCTTGCACCTCCGACGTAGTTGTGAAGAAACATGATTTACCATCTGCTATAACTTTGAGCTTTGCTGGAAAAAACATCATATACTTGATGGCCTTGCCTCTGAGCACTAGTTTCACCCGGTCAAAGGAACGGCGCTCTTGCTGCACCTTAAGAGTGAAATCTGGGAAGAACCGGACACTGGTATTTTCATATCGGAGATCCACTTTGGTTCACTATTGATTATATTTTTTGTGTAATGTTCTGCAAATACAGAGTGCCCTTTGGTCAGTAGTTACTGGTTGTTTTCCCTACTTGTGTGTTCTAAGGATTCTAACAGTGGTCCGATTGGCCCCGTCATGTATATAATCCCCTGTAAAGTAACACCTAGTGCCAGGTGGCACCGTGTATATATGTGATTGCATTCTGATGTTTTAGGAGCAATACAAAGGCTATTTTTTATATAACCTTGTGTAGAGTTTCTTTTGTGGTGTGCCTAGAGTGTCGCTTCCCTATGAGTGTGCTGCGCAAACGCTTTACACATTGCCTCTGGGATAAGCCTGATTGCTCTGCCATGCTACCAAGGGGGTGAGCAGGGGTTATCTTTGGTGTGTAACTCCCTTGCCCCGACTAGAGAGGTGGTGTCTGCCTGGTTTAGGCGCCTGCCCTAGCCAACCAGAAATCCAATTTCTAACAGAAAGGAATTAAAAAATTAGGTTGGTCCGGCTGCTCCTTTCCCTAAAAGTTATATGGATCTGATGTTTTCAGTGATGGTCCACACATGCCAAGTGTAGGGGGGTGGGATCAGCCTGGCAGAAACTGTTAGACAAACATATTGACAACAATGGAATATCCCTACGAAAGCCATACATATGGCTGCACTAGAGAGAATGGTGTTAATTCTACCTTAACTTTTTTTTCTTCAGAAAGCGATGGGCAGAGAAGGTGGCAATGTTGTATATCCTTGTTGCAGTCCACCCCCTGCATTGGGCTAAACCAAAGGCAGAGATGAGTGTCTGAAAGCCAGTGATGTTGGGAAAGTGCTTCCTTTCCCTTTAATGCTTCTTGTTCTTTTACAAAGCAGGGTTTTGGGCAAATAGGGCAAGCTCTTGGCATAACTAAACCCTGGAGCAGGACTAGCACATACCCCTGTTGTGGTGAGGCTCTCTGCTAACTCTCCCTCTCAATTAAAAATATGAAACAGCACAAAAGCCAGGACTAACCGCATGGACAAAAGACAATTAAGGAAAGAGGTCTAACTGATAAATCTGAGATTGCAACAAATAACTCTTGCACAGGAGGAGCTGGGCTCAACTCCACAGTGCAGTTGTGAACAGTTACCGAAGCCAACAAGAGGATATTACACTCACAAGTGACCATGGAGTATGTCTGACTCGAGCATTGAGTCATATGCATTTACAGAAGAGTGCTATGAGAATGTGGCTCTATATACACTGGACCAGAATGAGGTACAGTGTGTATAGAGTCCACAAACCCCAGAGTTATAACAGAGGTTAAAGTCAGGACTGACCTTACTCTCAAAAGTGGTAGCTTGGTCGAGCAGAAAGGCAGTACCAGAGGACAGTGTAAAGCATTTGTTGTACACACTCAGTCAGCAAAGGATTTCACTATGAGTACTCATGTAATTACTTTGCAAGGAAGCAATGAAGTTTGTGAACACAATAGATACAGGGGTTGCAGTAGGCAACACAATTCTAAACACACACTAGCATTGAGCTCAATGGATTGTCATCATATAAGTACAGTTGATTATAATACAGATTACTTTAGAAGTTCGAGGACTAGATCCTAGATTCAGTCCTGGGGTCTAAGCTGAAACCAGATTAGCAAAAAAGTTTTCGTTACTGTAGTGAATTTTCATGAATGTAAAGCGGTTTTAAAAGTTCACACTTAGAAACTTTTCAACGAAAATCTGGCAATGGTATCCAATGGGAGAAAATTCAGGTCGCAGGTAAAGTACGATTGCGTTACTTTTGTAATCCAGTACTGGGCTCCTAGGGCCAGCACTGGGGTCTTAACTCAAACCGGGTAGGTAATTGCTTTTCAGTATTTCGTATGATTTTTAAAGAATATTTCAAGGTTTCCAAAGTAGACAGAAGAAATTTCATAGAAAAGCAGACAATGGGTTCCTATGGAGAAAATACAGATTACTAGTAAACCCGGTAATGATTACTTTTGCGGTTCAGTACTGGGCTACCAGGTACAGTACTGGCTTCTCCCCTGATCACAGGTGAGTAGTTCGGAACTCGGGTGATTTTATCTGAATATTTTAAGTAACCAAAACTTCACACTTAGAAGATTTTTCAAGTCAAACCAATCAATGTTATCCAATGGCAGGTAAGTGAGTTATCGGTTTTCAGGTGAGTACTTGGCTGGTGAAGTTTGGGTTCTGGGCATAGACTCAGGGGTCCCCCAGGGTCAGGTAAGTACAGTTGGTTCACACCCAGAGGCTCAGGTGCGGCCGGGTGCAGAGGTAGTTAGGCCCAATGTTATCCAATGAGAGAAAGGGGGCCTCCGGTTGGTGGCTGCTGCCTAGCAGGCCACGCGGCTGTGGGAGCGGTGCACCTGGTCACTTGCTCGGGGCAAATGGGGAAGTAGGATAGGGTACAGGTTGCACTGCCAGGGGCACTGGGGCGGCTGGGTGCAGGGTGCTTTTTAGCCGTCTGGAGCTTAATGTTATTCAATGAGGAACTTAAAAAGGGAACAAAGGCTGCAGGCTCGGGGACGAAGGATCTTCTGGAGCAACCAACACTTTAAGGGGTAAGTTGGGATCTTGGAGGCTAGGTAGGCACCCAGGAGTTGGGCACAGGGGGTCGTGGGGCGCCGGGTGCAGGGGTGTCTTTTGAGGTCGGGAAATCTTACCCCCTGCTGGTCGCGGTCGGAGGGGTCCTCTGTCCTGAGGCTGCAGGCGTCGTCAAGGAGGGTCTTTGGGCACTGGCCGGGCTCGGCGTGTGCAGAGTGGGTTGGTCCGGAGCTTCCTGGCTGGCACCAGGGGTGTTGTTGCAGCAGAGCCTCTGCTGATGGGAGTCCCAGGCTTTAAGAGGGTCAGGGCAGGCAGGTCCTCTGGGTGTCCCAAGGTTGCTGTCCGCAGGAGTCGCCGGGATTAGGCAGGAGCAGGTTCCAGGATCGATAGGCCGGTATGGCTGGGGCCAAGTCAGTTGTTGTTGTCGTCCTGTTAGCAGCTGCACAGCTGGTCTTCTTCTTGATCTTCTTTCTTCTTTTCTTATCTAAGGAAGGAAGGTTCAGGGAGCCCCTAAATACTGAATTTAGGGGCGTTACAGGTAGGGCAAGGACAGGGACCAATAGGTCCCCGTCCTGGGGTGGGTACACCCCCCTAGCCTGCTCCTCTCCTGTGGGAGGGGGGCAGGAGCCTTGTTGTGATTGGGCAGGGCTCCCCATCTACAAGATGGCCGGAGCCCGGGGTCGTGCTTCACCTCGTCTCCCCATTTGAGGGGTGGGGTTGGGACAGGCTGCACACCCCCCTTCCGGACGTAGTTTTTCCCGCCAGAGTGGGGGTCAGGACTGGTGGGGGCCAGTTGCTGGGTACAGCAAATGGTCTGGAGAAGCTCACAGATGCCTTTGAAGCTTCCCCCTGCCCATCCTGGGGGAGGAGACTTAGCACCTCGCCCAGGATGTGCATTGTTGCAGGCCCAGGAGAGCGGGGGGGCTCTCCATCCAGGGGTCCAGCAACATGTCTGTTGTGTGGCAGCCACTGCAGCCAACTCAGCCCAGATGTGGATTGTAGGTTAGGTTTTCAGGGGGCATCTCTAAGCCGCTCTCTCGTGCATTTTACATTAAATCCGACACTGGCATCAGTGCGGGTTTAATGTGCTGAAAAGTTTGGTACCAAGCTTGTCAGTCTTCAGTGTAGCCATTATGGTGCTGTGGAGTTCGTAATGACAACCTCCCAGCACCATATGCTCTTAACGGCATCACTGCACTTACAGTGCCCAGGAATGGTCCTGGACACTGTAGGGACACAGGGCTCCTGTACCTGTGCCCAAACCTCTGGCATAGGGCACCCAGCTAGAGGGGTGACTGAAGTATGCCAGGGCAGTGGGTTCTGTGGGCATGGCACACAGGGATGTGTGCCATGTCGACTCTTTGTTTAGTTCTGTACTTAGGCACTCAGCCTGCAAAGGCAGTGTGTGGGTGCCAGGAAACAGGGCCCCTGAGGGTGGCACAATAGGTGCTGCAGCCCTCAGGGGTTTTCTCTGGTCACCATGCCCTGGGTACCTAGGCTGCCATTTACTAGGGGCTGAAAGGTGGCCAGAGATGCCATATGGATTTTTAATTTCAACACAGTTTTAGGGAAGGAACACAGGCCCTGGGTACCTTGCTGGCAGGAACCCAGGGCACACTCAGTCAAAGTACATCAGCAATTCAGAAAAAAGTGGGGGCATACCAATGCAAGAAAGATGGCACTTTCCCACAAGTGCCTTGAAGGAGAGACTACTAGAAACATTCAATGCCACGAAGGCTAGAGACCTTCTTGCCCGGATGGGAATTTGAGCTCTACTAAACAGTGAAACTGATTCTCCAAAGAAGATGAAAACTTGGTCCACAAAATGCCTATTGGTCTGGTTTGTTTTAACCCCTTCGAGGCGGATGACGAGCTCAGCTCGTCATGAGTGTTACCTGCCGTGCGCTCATGACGAGCTGAGCTCGTCATGAACCGCGGGGTTTTTAAAACTTCAGTGCGCAGCGGGAAAACCCGCCGCGCGCATGTGGTTAAGACCCAAACATGAGGTCATAAAACGTGTGTTACAAGAGGGGAAAAGCAGGCTGGTAACTGCCTTCCAAAAATGTACCATAGCCTTCTCCAGAGTTACTCACAACAATATCAAAGGGCCGTTGACTATGACTTTATGTGGAAAGGTCCCCTAGGAGTGTGCCATGACACCTTACTGTAAACAAGAGCATTCAGTTATATCCCTGATGGGTCGGACACCACATTTACATTAGGACTCATTCCTCGTGATAAAATCCAATGTCTCTTTAAGAATCAATTCTCTTTGGCTCTGCAAACAAGACATGGTTCCAGAAGGACTACAACAATGCAGGCAGCTCATGCATTCTAGTCCCTAAACATGAGACAGAGAAGTCAAGTGGGCTAGCTGCTGCAAATGACCGATGGGAGGATATGCTTGGCTTAAAAATTCGGACTATTCCTTCCTAATCGGAAAGAAGGCTAAAGAGAAAATAAAACAATAAAAAATAATTGTAAAAAATCTGAAAAAGAACTGGACTACGGCCCACTACACAAACTCACAAAGCACAAGAGAATCTAATTTCAAACAATGCCATTCAATAGAAATAAAGGGAACTAGTAAGGACAAGTGCAGGGAAGGAAGAAGCATGCAGTGTATACCTCATGTTTGATACTGGTAACAAGCTCGGATTTAACAGCATTTGTAGTAGTTTCTGGTCAAGCAACTAGGTGGAAAGGTACCCATACACAGAGAACAGAAAACGGAAGGGACACAATAGTTGTTATTTTGTGTTCCAAAAGGTGGGCAATCATAAGAAAAAGAAGCAGGTAGTAGTGAGAGAAATGTGGGATTCACTGTCCATAAGTTCTGTCAATAGATCATATTCTGCTATCTCCATAAATGTTGCAAATCAGAATGATGAGAAGCAGGCAAAAGAGCATTGACTTGCATGTAGCTCACCATTAGGGAGTGGCAATAATACAGACTGCTCTTGTAACATACAGTGCAAAAAGAGGAAACCAAGTTTTTCGTCAATTAAAACTTTTCCATATGACCACCTCAAAAATGCCATAAAAACAATATATAATTATTCACTCAACCATATGTAAACTTTACTCAAATTTCAAGCAATCTTGCTCTTCTTTTAAGACTGCATATTATCTTTTAGGCCCATAATTACTGAAAAACAATGATAATAAATGGATTAAAAAGCTTACTCTTTAACATCTTTAAGTTGCTCAATATCTTGAACTTTGACGTAATCAGGGTCATGGGCCAGAAGATGTATAGTGTATGGAACAACGTACTCTGGTAGTAAAGATAACAATTTTTCTGAAACAAAATGTGTAAAGGTTTGAATTAGAAAACTGTGCACATTACACAATTTGAATGAAACAAGCAGGTTACTTACTTTCGGTAATGCTCTTTCTGGAGAATACCCTATCTAACCACAGGTTGCCCACCTTAGAATATCCCAAAATCGCTGGAAGGAATCCTAAGATATTTTCAAACCACTGCTCCTGCATGATGCCAAGTGGCGTTGAGCACACCTGTGTTCAAATCACAATGCCTCAGAAGTGACAGAGTTGCATATAGGAGCCCTCCATCCGTGCTGCTAACATTATCTTATCTGGGCCATTTTCGAGCCCTTGATACAGTGCATACACAATTTCTGGCAATGGTGTGCTGGATACTAACTTGGGACATTTTGAGAGGTTTAAAAAAAGCCACCCCAGAGAAGGGCAAGGTTGGATGGTAGTAAGGAATCTGCAGTTAGACAGAACATACACCATAAAGAGTTTACCGAAGGGAAGTCATTTGTGAAGGATACCTCGAACACCAAATTCCTAAACTTTGAATAGATAATAGAGCAGTACCTCCCCAAAGTAGAGGGTCTGTGGAGCAGACTGAAACCAAATGTTTTGCAGAACCAAATGAGCGAAGTGACCTTCCGGTCAGACCTGGCTGTGAAGATAGTTGTGCTTCGTAAAATCATTTAACAGCGCTCACGTTGCAGTGTGGCAGTTGTCAAGGACATGCACTCCACGTGCCACAGTAGTAATAGCTGCCTTAATCCTGGTAAAATGGGCTCTTAGCATTCCGGGGATTGTTTCTTAAGCAAGGCGTTGCAGATCTTAATGCAAAGGCCTAACTACCTCGACATGATCCGCTTCTGCACAGCTTTTCTTTTCTAAGCTCCAGAGAATCCAACAAAAAGCGGATTGTTCCAACAATGGTCCTTACTATGATCTTTACAAAAGCTTAAAGCCCCTTTGGAATCCAACCAGTAGAGCTTCTCCCCATCTTTCAAGGGGTGAGGGGAGCAAAGAATTCTAACATTAACGGATTGCCCAACATGTAAGGGAGTCATGCTGTTTTGTAAGAATGCCACTCGAGTCCTCAGCAAAATTTTTACCGGGAAAAGGATTGTGAAGGGTGGTAGTAATGAACATACGTCACTCATGTGAAGAGCCGACAATCGCAATGAGGATGACAGTCTTCAAGGTCATAAGACACAGCAAGCCCTTCTGCACAGGATCAAAAGGAGTACAGATTAGGAATGTCAAAACCAAGTTTAGGTCCCACTGCGGAATTCAAACGGCTTGGGAGGGAACATGTATGTCTAACCTTTCATGAACCTCGTAACAGAAGACTTAAATAAGGATTGTTGGTCCAGTAAACATAGAAAGGCTGAAAGGGCAGAAAAATAACCAATTACAGTGCCCACTGCAAGGCCTTGCTCGGCAAAAGTTAAAAACAAAAGTATATCCAACACCTTTGCCTGTAAGGGGTAACTGTTTCAAATACTACACCTGGTTCAAAATGTGTCCCAGCACCCAGCCTACATGAATTCAGTGAAGAAAAAGTAACCTACCTTATGTAATGCCTTATCTGGTAAAGACTATCTAGCCACAGTCTTGTCTTTACAATTATCCACAGGCATCAGACTGGATTCGGAATTTTTTGTGTGATCAGTACACCCTGTGCACTGGAAGGTGGCGTAATTTGGCTCCGTGTGGCATTCACACCTAAAGTGACGCATAGCACGCAGAAGTCCGTTTATTTACGGGATCTGCCGTGCCAGGAGCGCCGATCCACTAAGAACAATGACAGCTGATGTGTAAAACTAGGGTCCTAAATGGGAAATAAACCCAGTACCTAGAAATCAGTTCGCAGAGGAAGAGGAGGGGGTCGGTCGGTTAGGAATCTGAGGATACATAGAGTCTCTTCCAGATAAGTCATTACTGAAGGTAAGGAACTTGCACATCTGATAGAGACTTCTAGCCGCAGATTCCTTACCTTGCAACAGATACAGAAGCAATACCTCTCCAAAGGTGGGTCTGCAAAACAATTTCACACCAAAAAGTCCTTCAGGGCGGAATTGGCAAAGAGCCTGTCCCAACGAACCCAACTGTCCAAGCAGTAGTGGCTTTGTGAATGTGTGCAGAAAATCCCACGTTGCTGCTTGGCAAATGTCCAGGACCGGGACTCCAAATGCTAACGCAGAGCTCGCAGCCTTTGCTCTGGTGGAATGAGCACGCAAACCCTCTGAGGGTTGGTTTTTGGGCAATGCTTTGCAGATTTTAATGCGAAGCATGATCCATGAGGAGATGGTTTCTGAATGGTTTTCACTTTCTTGGCTCCGACATACCCTACAAAGAGTTGGTCATCCACCCAGAACGCTTGTGTGGTCAAGGTAGAACGATAACGCTCTTTTTGGGTCCAGTCGAAGGATCCACTCCTCTTCCTTAGAGGGATGCAGTGGAGCGAAAAGGGTAGGCATTGTGATGGAATAGCCTACATGAAATAGAGTGACTATCTTCCGAAGGAAGGAAGCCTTAGTGCAAAGGACTAGCTTGTCCGGTAAGATGTTGAGGTAAGGAGGTTTAGATGACAGCCTCGAGCTCACCAACCTTCCGGGCAGATGTTATGGCCACCAGAAAGGCCGATTTTATGGTAATGAGCCAGGACAGGACAACTGTGCAGCATGTCGAAGGGAGCGCACATGAGAAAAGTGAATACTACACTTTGGTCCCACTGAGGCAAAGGTGAAAGAGGGAACATGTGCTGGAGACCTGTCAAAAGGAAAATGCTACTTACCAGTATGCATCTGTTCTTGGCATGTAGGGCTGCAGAACCACACACTATTGCATTAGATCACCATCTGGTGGTGGGCCCGGATGATTACACTTTGTTGTTGTCCTGGAAGAGTCTTTGTCTTTGGATGACTTCTCCCTTGGATCCTAGTGAACATGGGCATCGACTTAATCTTCAGATTGTTTTCGCCATTGGGCAATTGATGGAGTTGTAGGAGTACAGATAAAGATGACCATGTGTTGTGTATCTAAATAAGATAATACTGGAACAGATACAGGTAGCCGGGTGGGCGTGTGTGGTTCTGCAGCCCTACATGCCAAGAACAGATTCATACTGGTAAGTAGCATTTTCCGTTCGAGGCATATGGGCTGCAGACCACACACTATTGCATAAATTGCACAGCAGTTTCTCCCTTAGCTGCCACCACCTGTATCTGTTGCAGTAGTTTGAAATAATGTTTTTAGTACAGCCTAGCCCACACTTGCTTGTTGTTTTGCCTGCACATATACACAATAGTGTTGTGTAAATGTGTGCGGTGTATACCATGTAGCTGCCTTACAGCTATCATCTAATGGTATATTTCCTAGGAATGCCATAGATGCCCCTAATTTACGGGTAGAATGAGCCCTAGGGGTAACATATTTGAATGCACTTAACAATCCATCTTGAAATCCCTGATTTTGAAATAGGATTGCCCTTATGTGGGGGAGAAAAGGACACTAACAGTTGTTTATTTTTGCGAAAGATTTTGTCCTATCAATGTAGTATAGTAGTGCTCTTTTAACACCTAATGTATGTAGAGCTCTTTCCACAACTGTGGTTGTGGAAAAAATACTGGCAACTCAATACATTGGTTGAGGTGGAACGGTGAAATGACCTTCGACAGAAACTTTGGATTTGTTTTAAGAACCACTTTATTGTGATGAAGTTGTATAAATGGTTCTTGAATTGTTAATGTCTAGATCTCACTCACTCTTCTAAGTGAGGTGACGGCAACTAAAAAGGCAACTTTCCATGTAAGAAACTGTAAATCACACTTATGTAGTGGTTCAAAAGGAGGACCCATAAGTCTGGTGAGAATAAGATTTAAATTCCATACTGGAGAGGGTGGTATTCTGAGAGGAATGATTCTTTTGAGTCCTTCCATAAATGCTTTGATTGCAGGTACTCTAAACAATGACAAATGTTGTCTGTTTTGAAGATATGCTGCTATAGCAGCAAGATGTAACCCGATTCAGGAGTACGCCAGGTTAGATCTTTGTAGATGTAACAGGTAGCATATGATGTTTTGTGTGGAAATATCTAAGGGATTGATGTGGTTATTTGTGCAATACATAGCAAATCTTTTCCACTTTGCTGCATAACATGCTCCAGTAGTAGAAAGTCTTGCTTCTTTTATGATATTCATGCAATCAGGTGGTAAATTTAAATATCCAAATTCTAAGATCTCAGGAGCCGAATTGCTAGATTGAGCTGCATTGGGTCTGGATGCACAATCTCTCCATGGTTCTGTGTCTGTAGATGTGGGGAGAGTTTTAACTTGTGATGTGGTACTACCGATAGCTCTAGCAGTGTGGTGTACTAGGGTTTTCTTGCCCACGTTGGTGCTATGAGAATCAATGTTAGAGAATGTTGCTGTAGTTTGTGTACCACCAATGGAATCAGTGGGAGAGGTGAAAAAGTGTACGCAAATTTGTTGGACCAGTTCATCCATACCGCATTGCCTTTGGACAGTGGGTGTGGGTATCCGGCGGCGAAGCTTGGGCATTTGGAGTTGTGGTGTGTAGCAACCAGATCTATTTCTGGTTGACCCCACTTTTGAAAAAATGGCTGAAGAACTTGATGATGAAGTTCCGATTCGTGCATCTGTTGTCTTTTACGACTTAACAGATCTGCAACTTGGTTGTGAACTCCTGGTAGATGTTCTGCTAACAGGAAAATGTTCTGAGGAATGGCCCACCTCCATATGCTCTGTGCCAGCCGGGAGAGCTGTAGGGAGTGTGTTCCTCATTGTTTTTTAATGTAGTACATTGCTGTCATATTGGCCGTCCGGACTAGTACAGCTTTGTTTGATAGGTAATGCTGAAAAGATTTCAGAGCTAGAAAAAATGCCAGTAACTCCAGATGATTTATGTGGAGTACTTTTTGTTTCAGAGTCCATGTACCCTGTACTGTGTGTCTTTGCAAATACGCTCCCCATCCTGTGAGAGATGCGTCTTGTCAGTATCATTTGTGGAACAGGTTCTATAAACGGCCGGCCCTTGGAAAGGTTTTGGGTGTTCCACCATTGCAGAGAGCAATGTGTCCGGTCGTCTACCTCCACCAGATCTGGTATTTGCTGCTGAGCCGGATTCCACTGACTTGTTAAGCACTCTTGTATGGGGCGCATTTGTAGTCTTGCGTATGGCACTATGAAAATACAATATGCCATCATTCCTATTAATTGCATGAACACTTGAGCTGGTAGTGAGTGTTGTGGCTGTGATTTTTGATGAGATCCTGCATAATCTGTATTCCTGTTGGATTGGGGTACGCTATTGCTTTGGAGGTATCTATTGTGGCACCTAGATACTGTTGAGAAAGGGACGGTTGAAGATGTGTCTTTTTTTTTTATTTACTGTATATCCTAATTAGTGTAGCAGGCAGATTGTCTGATGTTTGTGCTGCACACATTGGTTGTAGGACTTGGATTTTATTAACCAGTCGTCCAGATATGGGAAGACATGGATGTTGTCCCTTCTTAAGTGTGCTGCTACTACTGCCAGACACTTTGTGAACACTTGAGGTGCTGTAGTTACTCCGAAAGGGAGTACTTTGAATTGGTAGTGTTGACCTTCTAGTATGAACTGTAGGTACTTTCTTTGCGATTGATATATTGGAATGTGGAAGTAAGCGTCCTTGAGATCTAATGTGGCAAGGAAGTCGCCTTTCTTTAGCAACGGTAGAACCTGTTGTAGTGTGGCCATATGAAAGTAGTCTGATTGTATGTACAGGTTTAGGGGTCTTAGATCTAGAATTGGTCTGAAGGACCCGTCCTTTTTGGGTATGAGAAAATATAGAGAATAAACTCCTGTGTTTTGATGTTGTTTGATGTTGTTTTGGGACTGGTTCTATTGCATTCTTTTGCAGTAGAGATGCCACCTCTTGTCTTAGTAATATGAGGTGTTCTTGTGAGATGGGACGCTGTCTGGGTGATATTGTTGAAGGAGTGGAAGTGAGCTCCAGGCAATATCCTGACTGAATTATTTGTCTCACCCACCTGTCTGTGGTGATGGAATTCCAGACAGGTAGGAACTGTTGCAACCTCCCCCGACAGGAGTGGAATGGTCTGGGGGTATAGAAGAGAAGTCAATGTTTGGGGGTAGAGGCGTTGCAATTGTTGTTGCCTCTACCTCTGCCCTTATTGTTGTTTCCTCTATACCCTCCCATATAATATCCCTTACTGGGCGATGTTTGGTTGGGCGCTTTGTAGGAAGAGGAGGTATTATCGGTTTGGAAACCTTTAGAGGTGCCCCTATATGAGGAGCGACGAAAGGAAGGTCTATGGGCTTGAGTTTGGATTTTGCCGTATCAGTATCTTTTCTAGTGGAATATCGACTGATGGTCCGAAAAGGTGTTGCTGGTCAAATGGTTGGTTTAAGATACTGGCTTGTACTTCTGGTTTGAAACCAGAGATGCGTAGCCATGCATGTCTACGTATGTGTACCCCTGTATTAATTGCTCTAGAGGCTGTGTCTGCAGTGTATAGTGCACATCTTATGGAGGTATTTGTAATAATTTTGCCTTCTTGTATGAGTTCAGAAGCCCTGTTTTTTTATTGTTCTGGTAAGTGTTGCATGAGTGACTAATTCATCATAATGAGCTCTATCATATCTCGCTAACAAAGCCTGAGTGTTAGCAATCCTTCAGACATTTGCTGCTTGTGAGATGGTGCGTTTCTCTGAAGCATCTAAAAGTTTAGACTCTTTGTCAGGAGGTGGAGCATCCCCTGTTGTCTGTGAGTTAGCTCTTTTCCTCGCATTTGACACTACTAACGAGTCCAATGGCAACTGTCCTTTGATATATGCTGGATCAGTTGGAGCCGCTTTGTATTTTTTTTCTAGTCTTGGATTAATTACCCTGGCTTTGACTGGGTCTTTAAATATTTCGGGTGCATGTCTTACCACTCCACTAAGTATTGGTAGTGTGGTTGTGGTCTTATGTGAGGACAGTAGTGTATCCATGAGGAAGTCTTCTTCCACTGGATCTGTGTGCAAGTCCACTCCATAGAAAGTGGCTGCTCTATGAATGAGCTGCGTGAACCCAATAGTGTCATCTAGGGGAGATGGTCTGTAGTGAATCAGCCACTTTAGTGGTCTGGTGCTCTGTGATGACTCTCGATCACCACCATTGTGTACTGACTTTAGTGTGCTGTTACCTTAGCCTTAATGTAGGATGGTTTTGCATATGCCTATTTCTCTTCTGTTCTATACTCTAGCTGTTTTTCAGTAGAATAATCTTGCCAAAGAATAGAAGGTATGGCTCCACTGGCTTCCGGTTGAGAAGAGGATACACTTCAAGACCCTATGTCTTGCATTTAAAATCCTGAAAACCGCTTCTCCACCCATGCTTAGTCCACTATTAACACCATATACACCTCAGCGCACTCTGCGCTCGGAAGGACAGAACCTTGCAGTCGTCCCCCGTGTAAAGTTATCACGGATGGGTGGCCGATCCTTCCGGTATTTGGCAGCCAAGCTTTGGAATGCTTTACCTTCCCAAATCCGCGGTCTGAATGACCTTCTGTCTTTTAGGAAAGCTAAAAAAAACCACCACTTCGGCTAAAAATGTTTATGTTATTCAAGTTGCAACCTACAGCCGCAGCAAACCTCTATCTTGGTGCAAGCACCGGGACACCCCTTTGCTGGGGCAGCCAAGCGCTATAGAAGCGTATATAACATAACATAACATGTCAAGGTGCAGTGTTGTTGGTGATGGTGCACACATGTGCTCCATAGTGGATACTGAGGGATTAAGTGCATAGTGTTATTTGAGTTAGGTGAATTATGACTTTAGCCTATTGGCTTTGACGTGGTCTAAAATCATTCTGTTTTCCAAGTAGTAGAGGCCTATGCTTGAGCAACTCCGTATTCTAAACTGCAGCCATCTTCGGAGCCTCTTTAGGTGAGAGGTTATATTTTTTTTAGTTTTCATGTGTTGTTCGCTAGCAGTGAACCAGAGAGGACCGGTTCTTATCGGGTGGAATGTGCTCTCTTCGTGCGGAGTCACAACGAAACGCTTGGCCAGCTGCTTGTTGTGCTCTTGGTACGAGGTAGTACAGGAATCCAGTGAGAACTGTAGGAGGAGTTAGCTAGAAACTTCGATGGAGAGCTGCATTCTATATTAGAGAAAGGGGGTCCGAGAGATGAGGGGATGCTGGTCTGGTGGTGATGATACATCATGGTGCAGACGTGCAGTCGTGTTTGTGGAACAGAGAGTCCTGACCCAACCAGAGAGGGAAAGAGAGACGGACCCTTCTTCAGATGAAAAGATGCCTAAGATTATGGTGAGGTGTTCCAGGTGTACTTATTGTATCGAAGTCTTTTATTTTCAGGTTCTATGTATATGTATGTGTTAGTGATTGCTACAAATGTTTACTGTCTTATTCTTCCTTGTCATTCTATTATCATGTAATAAAGAAACCCTAGAAACTTTTGTGACAACAAGGGACCCCAATTAAGTCAGCTAGGGACCTCGGGGAGCAAATTTCTTAAAACAACAGTGGTCCCATGCAAAGTTATATTCACATCCAATAAATATAGACGAAATCAATTCTATATTTTAGAATGACATGTCCAGCCGGACAGAGGTCCTTCAAGTTTACTCAATAAACAGAATTTCAGAATGAAACAAGGATACCTTCCACAATGCGACTAATGTGCCCGTTCACGTCTGCACTGCCTTCTGCAATTAAGCAATTTCGCTAAGAGGCTTTGGTTAGAATTTCTTCACACGAGCTTAATTCAATTAGGTTAACTGCTGCAATCACCTCTTCACCTTTAGAAACAGTGCGACATCTTCACTTGGTTCCTGAATTGGTTGCACCATGCACTAAGAGTCACCCGTTTGCAACTTCAAATTATTGATTCCTTGTTCTTAAAGTGTGTACTTTTCTTTTCTTATTTTTCCTATTTTTCCCTTAGGCAATTTGAGGTTTAGTGAAATAAGGCAACTATTTGTTTGTCCTGATGATGGTTCCCATGACCCTTTAGGGGAACCGAAACGCCGTTGACTTGCTCATGCACCTCATACAAAATTTGATTGTGTAAAATGATGTAATGGTGCAACTTGATATTTTCTGTACAATGGATATGTAAACAGAAAAACGCTTGTTTGCCTTAGAACCTTTCCTATTTTCTTCAACTGTAATCACCCCGCATGTGTTGGGCACAGGCTTGTGTACCTCACGGGGGCATTGTGGAAGGTATCCTTGTTTCATTCTGAAATTCTGTTTATTGAGTAAACTTGAAGGACCTCTGTCCGGCTGGACATGTCATTCTAAAATATAGAATTGATTTCGTCTATATTTATTGGATGTGAATATAACTTTGCATGGGACCACTGTTGTTTTAAGAAATAAAGAAACCCTAGAGCATATCATTAGTTTGTATTCCTTGTGAGGGAAGGTCGGAACCCTTTTTTACCAAGTACTTACAGAGGGATGGGCGATTCCCCTCTAATGGGTATTTGTTGATACGGGAGGGAAATCGGCTCCCATCAGGGATGTCTAAATTCTAATTATTCTATCCAATACATTGCTAGGAGGAGCATGCGCTGCGTACCCTATCGGATGGGGAGGTGCTGTGACTTGTTATTTGCGAGCTCCTCGGCAATAGTCTTATATGTTGTCAGTGTTTATTCCTTTCTTGGGTAAGTATTGTGAAATGTGGTGTCTTTCTGGATACTGAGAAAGGATGTGGTAAGTAATGGCCTGGTGATTGACAGAAGCACCAAAACATACAGAGAAGTAGGTCATTACATGGTCTAGACGGGTATGCGTCGTCTTGTGTCAGATCTGGTGCATCTGGCGCATTAGAATCTTCCTATGGGTCACCTGATGGCCCAGGAATATCATCTGGGTCAGTAATGTCGTCCATGTGATGTTTACTTTCTACCTCCTGTGAGTAACTATTCCCATAATCCTCATCTTGTGGTATCAGACTATGTGTACTAGATGGTGAATGTACAGGAGAAATATCTATAGATATTTCTACTTCTAGTGAAGGAATCCTCAATGGGGAAGTTTGAACATGCTTTTTTAAAGGAACTGGTGGTGGTCTAGGACAATCCATCTTCCTCTTTTTAAGCACTGAAGTAATATGTCCAGTCCTTGGATTAATATGAAGAGTCTTTTGCCTTGGGTCAGGTTTGAAAAGCTCTTCCTCTTGAAAATGTTTTTTCTGCGTTGATTTATCTTGTTTGGAGTCGAAATTAGATTTTTCAATGTCTATTGTCTTCGGAGCCGGTTTTGGTTTCGGTTCACAAGGCTTATCATCTCGTTTTTTCTTAGGAAGCTTGCTCTTTGGATCTAAAGTCTTTGTTACTGGAGTACGTTTGGACTCCTGTACTCTCGGAGCCGAAGTATGTTTCGGCACCGGCGCTATGCTTCGGGTCCACTTTTTTCGGAACCGGGGTGGTCTTCGGTTCGGTAGCTTTGGGAACCTCTTTTGGTGCCGGGCTTGCCTTCGGCTCGACCACTTTCGGTACCGATGGATGTTTCGGTGCCGGCGTCAATTTTGGCTTTAGGACCTTTTGCTTATCGGGACCGACAGGCTGACTCGAGCCCGAGTCGACTGGGGGCTTTTTTATAATCTACGCTGCCGAGCCAGAAGGCGAGGCGTCGGAAGGTTTTGGTCGGTGTGCACTTGGACCCGTAGGTGGAGGTGGAACTGAAGCCTGTCCCGGTATGGTGGGGTGAACAGGGTCGACTTCAGTACTCACGACCTGTTGACCAGCTGGAAGATAGTCATTTTAGGATTGATCCTCGGCTCCAGAAGTTGAACCCTCTGCTTTGGAAGTATGTCTTCGTGCTGCTGTTCTTCGGCGTCTACTTCAATCGGAGCCTCGTCTATAATGAGGTCTGGTGTCGATGAAGATGACTGCACCATTACCCTTCGAGCTAGACGGTCCCGGATTGTTTTCTTGGACCGGAAAGAAGCGCAGGCCTCACAGTCTCTACTCTCGTGCTCCGGAGATAAGCAGAGATTGCAAACCTCATGAAGGTCAGCATGGGGGAATTTGTGTCCACACGGAGGGCACTTCTTGAAGGGTGTTCTTTCCATGAGCCAAAGGCCCAATGTCGCAGTTGGGCCCGATGTCCCCGACGAACGCTGGAATCGAGAAGTGAAGCCTCTCTTCAACGCTGGTAACCGGAATCAATGTCAACGACGATGCAGATGGTATTATGATTGATTTATGGATTCGAAAAGAGATCGGTAATGGGACCGAACGATGAACACATCCGAGCCCGATGGCAGAAAAAAACAATCTGAAGATGGAGTCGATGCCCATGCGCACTATGATCCAAGGGAGGAGTCATCCAAAGACAAAGACTCTTCCAGGACAACAACAAAGTGTAATCATCCGGCCCCACCACCAGATGGTGATCTAATGCAATAGTATTTGGTCTGCAGCCCATATGCCTCAAACACCTATGTACAATAAATAAAAAAAGCTAATCCGCACTCCAGGAATTCTACTTTGCACATTTTTGTTTACATAGCACACAGAACCAAAGCATTTTCAACCATCACAGTCTTGCTCACGGTTATTAATTCCTTTCTCCATTTCCCATTATATAAAAAATGCCAATTTTAAGTAATTCTGGGTTATGTAGCTCTGTAAAAGCCACTTTTTATTTCTTTTCGTTTTTCAATTCTTTCTAAAATAACAGTCTTTAAATCTTAGGTCACTTTCTATTCCTTTCTGCTTCATAAACTTTCCTTTGATCACACATAGCTTTGAATTGCTTACATGTTATGAGGCTAGTATACTTAATTCATTTTTTTGTTTCCTCATGCCAGCATGGTTATTAGAATCCAACAATCCTCATTGCCCAGTACATGTAACTCTGCTTATTGCACTGAATAAACATTGTTGCCTCTGTTTTTATACTGCCTTGTTCCAGTTTACTATACTGGACACTGTTTATATCCTATTTTTGCCTCAGTGGCTTCTATTTATTTCCACAGTTTCATCAACCTCATTGTGAAGCTTCTCATCCTTTATACCTCAGTGGCTCGTCGTATCATGTATGTGCATATGTATCTGTTTGCCCACAGTCACGTTTGTTCCCCATTGCCAACCATTTGATGTATGAATTGTAAATGTTTTTCCCTATTCAATTCCACACTTCAGAGCTGGCATAATGGTTTTAATCTGAATATTCAATGATCTATATCCACTTATATCTCTTCTTAATATTGGCAAGAATCTTCGGAACCTGCCTTCTACAGGATGGCTGTGCTTTACTAAGGGCACGCTAAAGGGTCTTGGTAGGTAGGCCTGCACTGGTGTGGCATTGGACTGTTGAATATTAATTCAGGGGCTGGGTGCTGGATTGGCAGACGGCATGGAGTAACGCGGCCAAAACCAAGAAACTAATTGTAGGGCTGATGTAGCTGGTTGTGGGGATAAACCAAGGAAGCATACTACTGCCCTGCTCGCCTTGAACCATTTAAGAGTGAAGTCTGCCTTGTCCCCAAACAGGAGAGTCCTGTTGAAAAGCATGTCCATGAGGGACAATTGGACATAAAAAGCTGGCCTACACCAAGTATGGCAGCGAATGGCAATAGTGCCACAATGATCTGTCCAATGCAATTGGTGGAGTCAAAGCCACAAAGAACTGAACATGGTTACGTCGCAGCCATCTTTACGGCCTGAGTGAGGACCGGCAGGAGATCGTTGGTGTTACCTCGGAGAACTAGAGCCACTGAGCTGCAAAGGGTGTGAGAAGAGCACCTCAGCAGGCAGCTGGCATTGACTGACCCGAGCGCCCAGCTGCTGGATGAGAAAACCCTCTTTCCAAACGTCTCCACTCATTTAGACTTCCTTTCCTTGGGAGTCATTGGGAATGTTGTAGTGGTCTCTCCTTGTCATTGTCTTTGTTTGGAATGCTCACGTCATGGTTGTTCCTGAGGTGAGCATTCCACTTCAGAACATAGTGTTCTTCGGTTTGAATACTTTGTCAGTTGCGGTCTTATGCTTCAACTGTGCCGGCTGCTGCGCAGTCCCTGTCAACAATAAAACTTATCTTTGGAAATATTCCTCGTTTGCCGTTTGATGTCACTACATTATTGATGGCGACAAGGATGGGATTATCTATCCACAACCATGGGATCAGAGAATTTCAAATCTCCCTTCTTGTTTTTTTTAACTTGTATCTCTTTCTTTCTTTCTCCTTCTCTTTTGTTGTCCTTTTCTTTCCTGACCATGTTTTCTGTTAATTTGTTCAAGAGGGGGGGTGGGGGGTTATGTAGTGGTCTTTCCTTGTCACGGTCTTTATTTGGAATGCTCACGTCATGGTTGTATCCGAAGTGAGCATTCCAGTTCAGAACATAGTGTTCTTGGGTTTGAATACTTTGTCAGTTGCGGTCTTATGCTTCTAATGTGTCGGCTGCTGCGCAGTCCCTGTCAACAATAAAGCTTACCTTTGGAAAGGTTCCTCGTTTGGCTTTATGATGTCACTACAAATGTGCTAGGATTAGTCTTGCTTGCAGTGCAGACACCTGCACCACCAAACCTTCAAGTGAGAGTGCGGAGATAGAAATGAAGGGTTGCCAAGAGCAGGGGATGGCGTCCTGCAATCTGGAGGTTGACGGGGGAGTGGATTTGGGGGGGCATACTCCAATCAAAGTATCCATAAGGACCTTGTTAAATGGTAGGAGGGGCTCAGTAGAAGTCTGCCCCGGCTTAAGAACCTCCAGAGAATTCTGGTCTTGACCTCAAAGTTGGAGAGTTGGAGGTCAAAAAGTTGTGACATTCTACACAGACCCATGGGGTAGAAAGCACCCTCTTCAGTGTCTGGGCCGGGGGGTGAGAGGAGACTGGACTCTTGGGAAGTATAAAGGTCACTAGCCTCCTGCAGGTCGTCATAGCAATTCCTATAAAATTGTTATAGGAATCCATGCTGAACAGGGACTGCAAGGTGTACTAATGTTGCTGTGGAGGCACCTCAATTGGGGGAAATGGGGCCTCAATGTAAAACGTCAGAGAGGGCAATTTAGGCCTCATCTTCCGGAAATCAATTTTGATGCACTGGGAATCGGTGTGGGCAGTGGAGGTGGAGGAGCCTGACCCAGCCAAAGAGACTACTCTTTGAGGGTCTCAATACAATATAATTTGATATACTGAAATAATGTTTGTCCTGAAGAAGGTGAAAAACTATCATATTTTAACCGAAACTCCGCGTCACAGTTTGACAGTTTTTCTTAGTTTTTATGTCAGTTTTTTTAAATCTGTATTTCTCATTTGCCTTTAATGAAGTGGATAAAGGGAATAATATGAATATGTTAATGAAATTACTGTTTTGGGTGATTATATGAATGTGTACTCAATAAATCCGCACTTTAAGAATTTCAAAACAATTTGTGTTTAGATTAACGGTGTTTTTAAACAAAATAATTTAAATTTGAGCACATTCGTGTTTTTGGAGTAATTATTGTTACACATCACAACAACTTGTAAACTAATCATTTCTTTCTTCTTTCTGTAATGTTAGGAGCTTTGTTTTTGTAAATGTCAAGTACCTATACCACATGATCCGAACTTTAGGAAGGTTATAATATCTACTCGTATATCCATCTTGGTTACAGTTGATCTCTCTGAAAAGTGATTACATAACAGTGAATTTATATTTACCTCCTTTTTCATTTATTTCAGTCTTTCACCCATTTCGCAATACTGTTTTTATTCAATTTATGTTCTTACCACTCACTGCAGCATGTTGTTTCAGATAATCCCTTCTCACATTTATATTCTTCACTAGGCATTGCCTGGCATGAGCTCTTCGTTCCTTCACTGGGTCTTTTGCACACAGTGCACATATGGCCATGTATTCCAGTGGTAGCCGTAGTCTAGAAAGGCCTTTGTGAAGTTTCTGAGCAAATATTTGTCTTACTTGGTAACACTCATCCTATTGAAGAAAGGACCAATAAGTATGGGTTACATAGATAGATTTCATTAATCAATGGTGCATGAAGTAATGTGTCTTGCTCAATTGAATTCTACATTTTCATTTAGCATTCAGTTCAGGTGCTTTTAAAGAAACTATGTGTGTAAATGTCAAAAATAAGTACAAAATAAAACATTTAAAGAAATACAAAACAATACATCTGTGTGTATTAATTAAACTAAAATAAAACCAAAGCTTGCATTTTAAGAATAAATCAGAGAGCTTCAACATTACCAATAGACAGTTAGCATCAACTCAGTCACTTTTATCAGACAGAAGAGGGGATTATATCTGATAGTGGTTCAATTCATAAACAAAAAATTACATTCAAACTGGAAATCAGTTACATGGGAACTTCAAATGTAAAAAGATCCTCCAAACGCTGTGAGTAAATACACCTTCAAATACTCCATTTTTAGCATATCTCAAATCTTTAAGTTTATTTTCTGTCACACTGGTGCTCACTTTAACATTTCATTCTTAGCTGACCTTATGTTGCACGAACCACATCTCAAAAACAAACAAGCCTATGCAATGCAATAGGTCTTGCACTTACGCAAGTTTAAGCTATTGGCATTGTAAATGACAATGCCTGTTATTTATGTTTTGAAAACAAAAACAAAAATAAAAGGCATTGTTATTTGCAATGTCAATAGCTCATATTCGCGTAAATGCGAGACCCATTGCATTGCAAATGCTTGTTTTAGGAGGGTAAGCGGGAAGGGAACAGAGTAGGCATGCGTCCAAGTGCCCCTGTCCAGCACGTGCCAGCTGAGGGGGAGTGACTCTAGTCCTGGCAGCCCATTATATATTGTGGTCGCCTAGTTTTATTTTTAAGAATGAGGTTAGTACTGTATTTTCAGCATGTTTTTGGGAGCAACCAGTTTTGTCCTACGCGGGAACTGGAGCACAGGGAGATAACAAAAAGCTACAAGATGTAGAAAGCGGTCAGTTGGTATTTGAATTCCGTGCCTCTTGCACAACGAAGGAAATTTACAATCAAGGGGTTATCCATCTTCCTGTGCAAATATTTTCCTCTGCGTAAAGAGCTTGTACCAGAAGCTCTCAGTTCTTTTATCAGCTGCAGGTCGGGAACAGTCTTGGCATGGAACCTTATCTGTGACGTCCCCTAAAGTTTAACCGAGAACATAAGGTTGCCCCCACACCCAAAGAATGAAGGTCAGGTGACGGGATGGATTCATCCTGGGTTCATCTCAATGAACAGGGCCTTGCGCATTTCTTACCAGCGTTATATGCTATTTCACATCAGACCCCAGAGGAGACTGCTGAGCTAGCTCTCTATTCACATAGTTTGTAACAAGAAAAGTGGCACAAATGCCAATCTTACTTGTAATGTAGCACTAGTGTGCCAAAACAAAATCACTAGTATGCATGCTGGTGATATGCTGAAAACATGCTGATTGTCTAAAAAGCAAAATAAATTGGAAAAGAGAACATCAAGTGCCTAAGGAAATAAAAGACGGCCCGTCATGTTTGAGAAGTTGACATAGATGATAATACGGAAATATTGTGCTTGCATCATAAACGTCGCGTTACAGCGTAAGTGTACATAAAGATTCATCTACGTGACATTCTATAAAAAAAGAAAGTGAGTCACTAATCAAGTGCACCTCTGAAGTTTGTGCATGAAGAGGTAGAAAAAAGTACATTAGCAATGTTGTCCAAGTGCTCGAAAAAAGCGTGAAGGCTAGATGGCCGAAGTGTTTATTATTAAGTAAACGTACTTACTGGAATTCACATGCACTTGCTCATGCTATTGTGAGATGGTCTGTGAAATAAGGTAAAATACAAACTTAAACGGAATACTTGAAAAAGGCTTAACAGCCTTACGACTACACGTGTTGGTGGATGTACTGTGACCAACGCTTACCCTAAAAATGGATGAAGTTAGCGTGGTCCATTCAGCTTAGTTAATAAAGAGTGGCTGTGAACTGAACGTGAAACCAACATTCATTTATTTAAAGAGTTTTATATAGCGCTGGCTAAACCTGTAGGTATCAGAGCGCTTTACATAAGGTCAGCAAAGTAACAACAAAAACAACAATTAAGCGATGCATCAAATAAATGAGACACATTAACGTGAGATAAAGAGAGACTGTAGAGAGGGCAGAAATAGACAGGGAGAAGGGGAGAAACTGTGCCCAAGGTCCGGCTGGGCAGATGACGGTCAGGGGATGAGCCGAGAGCAATCTCCTCATTAGCTGAACAGAGCAGCTCCACAGGGCGTCAGACATAATGCTCGGACTCCGCTGTCAGGAAAGAGGTCATGTGTAAACAGGGATTGTCAGAGTAGGGGGATGGTGGGGGGGGGGGAGTCATGGACCAAAGGAATTGTCGAGATCCTCTTGAGGTCAGGCATAGTCCTGGAGGGGTTGAGAAAGTAAAATTTAAGCAAGGAGGTAGGAGTCATCATTGTCAGCCATGTTGGGGTCAGGCATACTGGGACCCTTTTCCAGATCAAGAGTATGCAGAGTACCATAGAGCTTTGTGGGGAGGGAAAGGTCTGAGTCACCATTGGTTCTAAACAGGGACACAAGATCACCCCTGGAGACCCTAGGCACTCCAGTCGTAGCGTAGTCCCAGAAAGTGAATAGGAACACATCGCCCATTAAGGTGGGCAGCGAAGTGGGAGCCGCCATTTTGACTCACGCTGGGGAGGAGGCGGGTTGCGGGTCCGCTCACCTCAATCTACTCCATCAACTGTTATTTTTGCATTTGTCACCCCGAGTGGGATGGGTATGCTCAGACGTGAGTCCCATGCTCTCCACACCACTGGAGTCAAGCTATCCTGGCTGAAGACGGCTGATAGCCAGAAACCGGTCCTAGGATGCTTGATTCTGGTCCAGGAAAGACATAGCTTGGCAGTTCGGGCTGGACTGTTCCCATGAGGCACAGGGTCAAGGTTGATTTGCATATGGCCATGTCTGAACTGGGGTGGTGTGGAGTGCAAAAAACGATGGATTTAGGCCCAGATCTCTGTACTGGGGTGAATGTATGACATTGTTCTGCATTCTGTCCATCAACTGTTATTTTTCCACCTCAATCTTCAGCAAAAGGAGCCACTCCGGGCAAAATATCCGGCACGTCCACTGCGGCCGAGAGATGATGATCACACGCAGCGGACAGTCCACAAAAGCGGACACGGGCAAATGGAGGATCGCCATACATCAGGAAGAAGATGTGGGCAGGTCCAATGAACAGGGCTGAGCTTACTGAGTGTAATCTCGCTATTCTCGGGATCGAGTACACAGGAAGAAACCCTGAGTCACCACAAATAGTAAGAGTAGTACTGTATGTTTGTTTAATGGACACAATGACATACAGGTAAAAGGCAAATCAATAAGATGCGATAAATAGTCTCGCTGATAACAAGTTAAAGTATACCATACCCATCAGTCGCTGGCCCGGTTCTCAGGAGGGCCTAGTCCAACCGTCCTCTGCAAGAACACCGGTCCCGGTGTTCGCCCAACAGAGGACACCGTGCTAAGCAACGGCCGAAAATGCCGTTCGTGTACGACTGATGGGAGCGGGGCCTTAGTCCAAAGTAAAGCAACCTCAGAGAGCGTCTGAGCTTTGGGTGGACACACGACTCTGGAATGCCCAGCCGGACCTTCCACCGAATGGTCTGTATTCTGCCCCAGCACAGAGACGCGGCAACACCTCCTGTGGCGTGCGTCTCTGTTACCCAAAATCCGCCTATGGAGCGTAGAAACCAACGCTCAACCCAGACTCCAAAGCGTAGGTGCAGTAACGAGCAGCCGCTCGCTTCCCGACTTCTTTCCGACGTATTTATATGCGGGACCGCGTCTAAGTCCCATGCAAGGTTCTGTGTCCCCGAGGAGCAGCAAGCAGCCGGACACAGCTAACGGCCGGCAGGAATCAAAATATCCGACGGTGTTCCCGGCTTCCCTTGCGCCTTATGTGCTCTTCCTGCGTGCGCGCTTATCTCGCCAGGCATGCTGGATCTTGTAGTTCCTTCCTTCGAGCCGCGGTGAACTGCGTTTGATTCGGCTCCTGCAGTCCGCCTTAATGCGCCGCTTCCCGGGGATCCTGACACTGAGTAACAGAACTAATTGCAGCTTCGGGTGACCAAAGGGGAAGCAGGTAGTGAAGCCCTCGGTAATGCTGCTAATTAGGCATTGGATTCTCTAGGATCCACTCTGATTACTTCTCAAAGCAAGTCCGTTCCTTCCCAGGCACCATCTTGAGGCTAAAACGCCGGGCAAGATTTTAGCTGATATCCTGGCGTTGTGGCGTCCAGTAGAAACAGCAGCCAAAGCGGCAAACACTCCAGACCATCCGATGTCAGGAGATGGTTAAAAAAGTAGTTTAAGTGGGATTAAGTGCCTCGCTAGGTTGTTTAAAAGCGGGGCTTCAACGGAGTAGAAACTCTGAGCAGGAATGGGCGTGGCCAAGCTAGGTGAGTTAGACAAGCCTGGCAGACACTAGTAAACGCAACTGTACATTGCGTTAAAAAAACGCTGCTATAACACTGTACTTAACGCTTACCCAAATCGTGGTGAAGTTCACGTAGTCAGCCATTCCCTGTGTGTCTATGATAAATGTGCCGACATTGCGAGTGTTTAAACAGGTGCCGACCCGCCCACCCCCTCATAAGAAGGGAGAAGTGAAGAGACACAGCGTGCATGACATGCAAAAGTTCCAGTCCGGATGGGCGGGGCCTAAAGACAGGGCGGTCACCAAGCCTCACTTTCAATCGGAGGCCAGCATTTACCATAAAGGATGATGCCGGCCAATAGAATGGATGGACGGAGCTTCCAGTCCACTTCCGAAATCAACTCGACGAGAATAGATCTCTCAGAGCGAGGAGTGCATGCGCATGCGCTGCAAAACTAGGTGAGACCTAAAAAGGAGCAGTTGGCGGGAGGCGTCAGAGTGTTCTGAGAACAGGGAACTGGCATTATGGTTATGACACTACTATAGACAAGCAATCATGCAGAGTTTCCCTCTCCCCTTCACAGGTGTTGTCTAAAGTTTGCATTTAGCCGTCTATTGTCAACAACCTAATGTGCAAAGTTGCAATACTTAAAGTGGACTTTGGGTCAACCAATTCCTCATCTTTGGTGGGCTTTCATAACAATCTCATTTGGGTGCTCTTTATTTGACGGCTTTCCTTTCACTTGTGCATTTCAACGGTGAAGTTATAATGACTGTTGCCTAATATTTAAATAGAGGGAAGTTTGGGGTCTCCATCATATATGGTTAACTGTTTCCAATGCATCTTCGTAAAGCAAATACGTATATAAAGGTCCCATACATTCCTAGGTCTTGTTGATTACTGTAGGAAATAGGCATAGTCATCATTTGTGTCTTTGCCGCATCAAATTACGCATTCAATCTTAGTGTTTGGGAATAGGACCTGGAACCTAGCTTATGGCTACCTGCCTTTTAAACAAAGACAGAGCTACTGCTGTGTAATTATGGAAGCGCCCCAGGGCATCCTTGTCAAACCCCAATAGTGCTATCAGCAGAACTTGTTGAAGCAGCATGCCCTCGTACCTAAATACCTCACAACAGTGCTCTGCTCCACCTGGGCAGTGTCCGGCCAAATGATGAAATCCTGCCACAATGCTACATCCGCAACATTGTGAGTAATCACCCAAGCTCACTTCCACCACGCTCTCAGGGGACTGCTAGACGCTATGCTGATATTTATAGAGCAGGGCATAAGGTTTACTGTTGTATGATACTTCTGGTTGTGTGTGCATCCAAACACCCATGTTTCAATGTAATCGGCTCAGTTAGATCAGCATCCCATTACCTACAGCCATTTGGGAATATATCTCCTACAGTCCTAAAATGCCTACTCGTAGCCGAGAGAATTTTCCTTTGGTTCCCAAAGTGTGAGGTATTGCTAGGTTATCCAGGACTGGTAATACTCACCATAATTATATAGTATTATTTCTCTTACTACTCAGCGTTTGCTATGCCCCACAGATGTAGGCCACTGTGTCAAATCTGCCTATGGCCTTTTTACTGATATATGTCAAATTCCTGCCAAAGGTTTGTGGATGTACAATATCCTGTTCAACTACCAAATGTGATAAGAAAGATGGAGCATAGAAACAGTAATGGGCATAGTAGGTGTGGGCACAATAGTAGTGTGTTTGAAAGTTAGGTACCACATACACCCCCTTCAATTTATACACAGGTGACTGTGTATCCCACTTGATTTGCAGCTGCTTACCAGCCCAGACCAGCTTAATCAGGAGGCTTTTCAGGGTAGAAAAACTGTGAGAGTCAGTGGGGACGGAATATTGAGCCATGGTTTTCCTAATAATGTTTTTTTGTCTCTGGATCTCTGATAGAGTAGACTATAACTGACATATATTTATTCACACAATCTGATTTGTGGTCCTTGAGCTCCAAGGTATTGCCTGAGCATACTTGCAAGAAGCTTCACAGCAATGGCAAACAGGATCAGCAAGAAGTGGCAAGCCAGGGAAGGGGCATCTGTGCAAGGACGTCTGAAATGTTTGCAGACACACCTGAGTCCATGAGGGAGATTGTCGATTATGTAGGGAAAGCTCATGGCAGCTGCCCTACACAAACACAAAGGAAATCATAGAGAGTCAGTTCCTTATCAAGTCCAGCACAGCAAGCACATTTGTTTAAGGTCTACATAAAAGGGGTCAGAACTAACAAGATTAAGCTTGACAACTTATGCTATATGGCTCGCGCTCTCGCCAAGTTAGTCACTAGATTGCACCCCATGCCTCTAATGTTAGGTTCCTTCTCTCGGTTCTTGTTTCTTTGTGTTACCATTTGTGCTACCTTGTGTTTTACCTTGACTCCTGCATTCAATGAATGCCAGATGGATAAACCTCATCAAAGCCATTGGTCTGACAGTGTGCTAAGTGCTAGCTCCTAAAGGGTCACAGGAGTTTAGAATGAATGAAATACATTTGTAAAGTATGCACATACTTCAGGAAAATGTCCGGGCGCTACATGACTAAGGGAACACCATTCAAGCCAAAGCAAATAACTGTATTACAATTGTTAATTAGGGACAATACCCTATATGATTCACTTTTGGCCTGGTCCTTCTAGGGCGAAAATAAAGTGTGGAGGGTGGGAGGCCCTTCTTTCTAGATTCTTCATCCATGCCCATCAAGTGTCGAGCTAATATATCTGCATAATCCTGATTATATTCAAAGGGAAGCCTGTCACCTTTTGGGGCTCTACCACTCTCTAGCCTACGTGCATCACCTATAATCTCTGACAGTGGATTTTGACAGCAGCTGCCAGAAGTATCACCTTGCAGTATCCTGTCATAGGCCTAACAGTTCAGAAATTCATTGATTATGGGTTGCGGCTGGAACACCTGGAGGTGGTCTGCAGACCAGTGATTTACTGGTGCCCTCCCCAACAAACTTGTGAAGTTGTGATGTGTCAACTGTTCAGTGAGTAACTCCTCCACAAATAGTTCAAGTTTACCACTAGTCATCTTTTCCTGCGCCCTTACAATGATATTGTTATTGAACTTACCATGATTTGAGGGCTTTACATTTGGTCTTGAAGATCACTAGGGCCTTTTCCATTTTAAGATTTTTTGTCATTTCTGGAGACTGATTAATCAAGGTCTGAAATAATGCATCCTGCCACATGAAGGCATGACAACTACCTGTCCAGTCTCTCCGTCATGTGGTCAAGGGCAGTAGTAAAGAGTCTGTCTTGTTGACAAAGGCACTGAGTTTTTTTTTTACATGTTCAGTAGCATCCTTGCACTGCTTTCAGAGAGTCTAACACCATCTTAGATTGCTTATGATCTCTTCTCATCTTGGTTGCACAGCATGGCCAGACAAGATGTTGCGACTTGTATGATACAGTCTTCTTCGCATTACAGATTTCCCCATCAGCGCACAAGGAGATCATGATTCTTTGTTCAGGGATCTGTTTTGGAGGCGCAATACACTGATGCCTTTCTCTTTGTACAATGATACTGTGAAGTGTATTGGGTGATCTTCTCTAGACCAGCTTTCAGTTGGTTACCAACACCTATACTGACCAAGTGCAGTCCACTTCGACTGCTGTGGCATGACTTTCCTATGGGTAGGTTAAGGAGGAGAACCAGCCAATATACAAAGTAGGTCAGTGCCACCCCTCACACAACACTCGTGGCCCCTAAATCCTGTGACTTCCCACACAAAGTATTTATTGTGTCAGTACTGTGGGAGCTATACCCTAAAATCTTACAACTCTAAAGCACCCCACGGTGGGTGAATCAGGGATGGTGTTTACCCCAATTTCATGAAGCAATGTGTCCCAAATAAAGTCTGAAAGAGCAACACCAAAATACAGTGAAATAAGAAAGAATTGACTCAATAAGTGAGTTCTAGGGCAGAAATATACAATTTTTAAAGATATATTTTTTTAAATTCTAAGGTACAATATATAACAATTAAATACAGCTATTGCAGTGTTACACACAAAATGAATTACTATAACGGCCATCAGTGCAGAAAAATGAGGAAAATGACAAGTCTCAAATGTGCAGCAAAATCTTTAGGATGAGATGGGTCACCTTTAGCTACCAGCAAATTCAAGACAGCATTAACTTGGGTGTATGAAGAATGCTAGCAGGAAAGCTGCCCACACCTATATAAATGTACCTTAAACTCCAGTGTAAAAAATACAAACCAAATTTTAATATTCTCCTGGTATCAAACTGGATCCAGGAAACTTTTCTGCAGTATTCTGTGCACCAGTAGATGGCGTTGTACGGCTCTGCACCAACATTGTTCTGCTCCAGAAGTGACAGGCCACTTGCGCCAGAAGACATCAGTTGCTTTCTAAGCTGTCCGCATCCCCAGATGCAGAGTGAAGCAGGAAATTGGTTTTGATCACTGTGCAGATCTATATTTTTGGGACCTCTTTAGGTGGAAAAGAGTCAAGTTTATAGAACAGGGAGGATGGGAGAGTTGGTGAGGATTCTGCAGTTAGATAAGAGTATCTACCAGAAATAGCATTATTGAATGTATGTAACCTGTTCTTCTGATGGATACTTTTAACTACAGATTCCTCCACCTTTAAAGAAATACCAAAGCAGGACCTCAGGAAGTGGGTCTGTTAAGTGGCTCAAACCATAAAGTGTCCTGTAGAACAGAGCGGAACAAATGCCCATCTCAACACACTTGGCTATCCAGACTGCAATGCTTTGTGAAAGTATGGCGTAACGACCACCTAGATGCCTGAAAAAAATCCAGGATAGGCACTCCATATACCAACTGAGTGGTAGCTACTTTGGCTTTGGTGGGACGAGCCCGCAAACCTTGCAAGGTTGCTTCTTGGTCAATGCGTAGCAGATTTGAATGCAGAGCGCGATCCATTGTGAGATGATCCTGTTCTGCTCTGCCGATGCCCTTCTTTGCTCCAGCAAATCAAACAAATATGTCACTGTCCAAACAATGTTCCCTGGTGTGATCGATGTAAAATCCAAGAGCCTTTTAGGATCCAGCTGATGGAGTCTCTCCTTCGAGGAGTGAAGTGTGTCGAAGAACGTCGGAGGGTTGATGATTTGCCAGACATGAAAAGGAAAACACACAAGATGATGGACGGAATGTTGCACAATGGCAAAACATTCACCCCCAATCACAGATCTGGGTTTAATCCATCGTTATTTTGCTCACCAAGCCACCCCAGTTCAGACATGGCCATATGCAAATCACTCTTGACCCTGTGCCTCAAGAGGACAGTCCAGCCTGAACTGCCAAGCCATGTCTTCCCTGGACCGGAATCAAGCATCCTAGGACCGGTTTCTGGCTATCAGCCGTCTTCAGCCAGGATAGCTTGACTCCAGTGGTGTAGTGAGCACGAGACCCACGTCTGGGCATACCCTTCCCACATAGGGTGAACAGCAAAACACACAAGATGATGGACGGAATGTTGCACAATGGCAAAACATTCACCCCCAGTCACAGATCTGGGTTTAATCCATCGTTCTTTTGCTCACCAAAGCACCCCAGTTCAGACATGGCCATATGCAAATCAGTCTTGACCCTGTACCTCTCATGGGAACAGTCCAGCCCGAACTGCCAAGCCATGTTTTCCCTGGACCGGAATCAAGCATCCTAGGACCGGTTTCTGGCTATCAACCGTCTTCAGCCAGGATAGCTTGAATCCAGTGGTGTAGTGAGCACAGGACCCACGTCTGGGCATACCCTTCCCACATAGGGTGAATAGCAAAACACACAAGATGATGGACGGAATGTTGCACAATGGAAAAACATTCACCCCCAGTCACAGATCTGGGTTTAATCCATCATTATTTTGCTCACCATGCCAAAAGCTGGTCCTAGGATGCTTGTTTCCAGTCCAGGGAGTTCCTGACTTAGCAGTTAGGGCTGGACTGCTCCCATGGGGCACAGGGTCAAGACTGATTTGCATATGGCTGGGTTCAAACTGGAATGGCATGGTGAGCAAAAAAACGATGGATTGAGGCCCAGATCTCTGTACTGGGGTGAATGTATGACATTGTTCTGCATTCTGTCTATCAACTGCTGTTTTTGCATTTGTCGAGTGGGACGGATATGCTCAGACGTGAGTCCCGTGCTCTCCATGCCTCTGGACTCAAGCTATCCTGGCTGATGAGGGCTGAAAGCCGGAAACCGGTCCTAGGATGCTTGTTTCCAGTCCAGGGAGGCCTTGGCTTAGCAGTTCGGGCTGGACTGTTCCCATGGGGCACATGGTAAAGACTGATTTGCATATGGCTGGGTTCAAACTGGAATGGCATGGTGAGCACAAAACGATGGATTTAGGCCCAGATCTCTGTACTGGGGTGAATGTATGACATTGTTCTGCATTCTGTCCATCAACTGTTGTTTTTGCATTAGACATGAAAAGGAGCCACCAATTTCAGAAGAAAAAAAGATGCTCAGGTTCTCAGGACCATGTTCTCCAGAAAATAATTAGTGTAAAGTTGATGGAGAATACACTATCTTGAGGAAAAGAAACCGTAATGGACAGCTGTAAAGTAGTTCTAGAGAATACACAATAGAATGGTGAGGACTAAGTACAATCCCACTAGGGCATGATAAAGGCGTAGTGTGGAAACACATGTTTGAAACCTTTCGAAAAAATGCATCACAATGGAGACTTAAAGAAAGAGGCCCGATACGGTGACAGCAAAAAGGCCATAAGAGAAGACAGATATTCAATTACTGTGACCAAAGCAAGTCTTGGCTTGGCTAGGTACAACACAAAAAGGGACACCTCAGATAGTCTGGCCTGAAGTGGGTCAATAAGTCTAGTACCGGACCAAACCACAAACTTGCCCAAATGGCAAACTTATACAGATTTTGTTCAGGAATGCCTGGCTGCTGAGATACCATCTACATTCCATCTGCTATTCACTTTCCGAGCATGGAGGTAAAGACTGCACAGGTCCGGGTGCTGGACCCGGCACATATGGTGCAACAGAAAATCCCCATAAAGCAGCAGCCTGATCGGAGGACAGATGCTCATGACTGGAAGTTCTGGTTGCTGCTCTCTCCATGCTTAAGCTAGTGCCAGGGAGAGAGGGGGAGAGAGAGAGAGAGAGAGAGAGAGAGAGAGAGAGAGAGGGGGGGAGAGAGGGTGAGAGAGGGGGAGAGAGGGGGAGAGAGAGAGGGGGAGAGAGAGAGGGGGAGAGAGGGGGAGAGAGAGAGAGAGAGAGAGAGAGAGAGGGGGAGAGAGGGGGAGAGAGAGAGAGAGAGAGAGAGAGAGAGAGACAGAGAGAGAGAGAGACAGAGAGAGAGACAGAGAGAGAGAGAGAGAGAGAGAGAGAGAGAGAGAGAGAGAGAGAGAGAGAGAGAGAGAGAGAGCAAGCCTTGTAAACAATATAGCGCAGTAGTGAGGACATTGCACTTTCTCGGCGGTGGCAAAAAGATTGTGGCAAGCTTCTCCCCATTCACAGAAGAGACAATGAGCTACCTCAGAGTGTAACCTCAGTATCCTCTGGGCATTGGTGGCAACGTCCGTCTACCTTGGCATTTGAAAAATCCTGCCAGGTGGTGTAACGCCAGGAAAATCCCCTGGTGTTTCAGCCATGCCTGGTGGCATAGTGCCTCCCCTGGCACAGCTTACCAAACCCAACGCTTCCGGTTTGTTAAAATACCACATGACTGTGGTGTGATCCTTGAGCCTCATCAGCACTAGTCTCTCTTTGATGGGTGGTAGTAAATCCTTCAACACCAAGCGGATGGCCTGCAACTTCATACAGCTGCTTTGGAGCCAGAATACTGCCTAAGACCAGATGCCTCTGATCACCTATCCCAAGTGTCAGCCCTACCCCAGAAGCAACACTTCTGTCACCACTTTTATCTCTCTGTAGGGTAGGGAAAAGGGACTATCTCTGCGCCAATTACAGTTCAGCAACTGTAGGTTATTTGCAGTCTCGCCCGAAACTGGATGTTGTGAGAGAGGTACCCCTGCTGTGCCATTGGGACTTTAGATCTCACAGAAGAGCCTGCACAAGCTACTTAGCAGGCTTGATCCAACAGGATGCGGGAGGCTATCAGTCCCAGCAGCTTCTGAGCTAATTCAGGGCAGAGGCTGGAACCTCTGGCTCATAGCCCGAATGACCTGGGACTGTCCGTTCCGATAGGAGAGTACAAAACTGCACCATGTCCAGAAAGGCTCTGATGAAGGGCAGCATCCGTGAAGGAGTCAAAATGTGACTTCGGCACATAGATTGTGAACTTAAACTATGTTAACTGTACTCTGGAGGTGGGCAACGACTGCCTTGGGTGAGCCCACCATCAACAACCAGTTGTCGCTGTAAGGAGAAGACTGGAACCCATGTCCTCCAAAGATGTGCTGCAACCACCGGCATCAATTCCGTGAACTAGTGAACTACAGATAGTGCCTGTGGGCCTGCAGGACGAGGATGTGGAAATAAGCATTCAGCAGGTCCAACACTATCATCCAGGCTCCAGGGGGGAGGGCAGACTGGAGCTGGGCCAGGGTGAGCATCTTGAATATGTCCTTCCGTAGAAAGGCATTGAGAGGGCGGAGGTCTAGAATAGGAAGAAGTCCTTTGGCACTAGAAACTGGTAGGAGTAACAAACACAGCTACCTTCTAATGCTGGCACCCTCTCTTGGCTCCTTTGTGCAGAAAACGCTGCACTTCTGGTTCAAGAGGGACAAGTGATACTACTTCAGCCATTCTGGGGATGGTGGAAGGGGCAGTGGCATGACAAGAAATAGCAGGGCATAATCCAGCAGGACAATTTGTAGGATCTACTTCTCCTTGGTTATTGCTGCCATCCTGGAAAAATATTGGATCTTGACTCCAACAGGTTATCTGTGTGCCTCGAAGGGCAAGCCATGGAGCAGCGGGAGATTGCTATTCATGCTGCTCCTGTTGTACAAGTGGCATGTAGGTACCGCGGCCTAGAAAAGGCTGTTGGGTTTGCAGAGCAAGCTCGACTTAATGCTGTTAATGGAAGCCCCCATCATAGCCATGAAGGGGGCAAAACTGTTGGTGCAGCGGACGTTGAAGGGCAGACAGGTAGGATCATGCCGTGGCCTGCTATCCTGAAAAGACTCAAGGGCTGCATCTGCCTTCTCACTAAAAAGACGAGTCATCGAAGGGCAGGTCTATGAGCCTGTACTAAACATTGCTAGAAAAGCCCATGGAAATCATTCAAGCATGCTTCCTGCTGGCTACACTTGTGTCAATCTGTAGCAGCCAATCCACAGCAGATGGTAAATTTAAACTAGCCACTGCCATCCTGGATAGCCTGTGTCAGGACTGGGCACAAGTTCTCAGGGACATCAGGTAAAACCTGTGCAATGGAGTCCTGAAACTGAGTGAGTATAACGACCCAGGGGCAGCTGGCATTACCAGAACGTAGTGCCAAACTGGCCAAAGAAAACACATGCTTCCCACAGCTTTTGAGGTGCTTTGATTCCGACCTAATGGCTGACCTGGTTCGTTGAGTGCTGTAAGGCTAGGTGTTCATGCATGAGGTGCAGTGTCAAAACTCCAGATCACCTGTGGTTGAACAGTGCCATCATGCTATGTGTCTGTTTACTGAAAACCGGAACAGGGGTTTGGCCATACCATGAGAAGGCTGTCGGTGAGCGCTTCATTAAATGAAAGTAGGGAATCAGTATTTTTTTACACAGGCTGAAGCACTTCAGTGAAGCCACTAGTCTTCATATCCAAAGTGGGTAACTGGAGTTCAAGAACCTCAACTGCCCTTCATATGACCATGGCGAAGAAGACACATTCTTCAGTAGAAGGCCTCAGAGGCAAAACCAGCCTAATGTCTGGTGAGAATTCCAGACCGCTGGAATCTTGAAGGCCCTCATATCAATTGTCATCTGTGTATGGTTGTGCTAATTTACCCAAAAGTATGCCAGAGGGAGCTGGAATTTTTTCCCATAGTTTTATATACCACAAGCTTGACCCGAAGGTATCAGAGCTCTTTACATTAGTACCAGTTGCATTACAGACAGACACATTCATTTTTGGTAAGCTCAGGGAGATTAAGTGATTTGCCCGGAATCACAGGATGTTGAGCGTTGTTACTGTGACTCGAACCCAGCTACCCAGCTCCAAGGTCGAATGCTCTAGCAGTAAGGCTACATTGTCTTTGGTATTGTGCCAAAGAGCCGCAACACGGCTTCAGAGAATTGTTTGATTTGCTAATGCATCGCCAACAGCCCCGGAATTTCAGGTTGCTTCTGTTCCACAGAATCAGCTCTGAAGGGTAATGACTTCAGAAGCAAGACAGCGAGCCATGTTGATGCCCCTTGCGCCTTCTCTGGAGTTTGAGAGTGGTGGGAAGGGTGGAATCCCAATTAGACTTTGCTTTTTTATCCCCAGACTTACCCAAAACCTCAACCGAGGCTATGTTCGGCCACGGGAACTACTTTTGGAACGGGATCTTCCCTTCAACTTCCATTGGTCACGGTTTGGAGTTTCTAGATGCTTGACGAATTAGGTCCTGACAGCATTAAGGTTTATTAAAGCGCAGTCACTGCAGGCCTGGAAATCTGTCCAGCAAAAGGCACCACAGGCAAACCTGATAAAGATTTGCCAAAGACATTTGCTTGCAACAGATCCCTCAAGGTGTAAACCCTGTAGCACTGCGAATTTACATTTTCCTTGTATACTAGATTTTCAAACGATTTGAGATTGTAAGGGTATTGCGAATATACAAAAGGTAGTGCTGCTACAAAGTCTGGAGGCACAGGAAGAAAAGAACTGACATCAGCCTGCATGAGTGGCGCCTATATACAGTGTATTGTAACAAAACCACAGTGTTGAGGAGCCGCACAATACCAACTACTGGCCCGCAGAGGTACTGCTGAAAAGTTTCTGGTTTAGGTCTGATGCGTGGGGAATATTCAGAAGGTGAGGAATCTGCAGTAAAAAGTATTTATCAGAATTCAGTTTTAATACACAGATTAGCTCAAATGCTTAATGGTACAGGTTAAACTGAAGTAAACAACGAAAATACATTCTGCAAAGATGGTGTTGAATAGCCACATGTACAGTAGTCCCCTGATCTATGCTCCCTCCACAAAGGGTACTGTTTTAATTGCCAGCAGAAAAGGCGTTCTCTTTGATCTGTAAGTCTGCAGCAACAAAGCTCTCCTGAGCGTGGACTTTTATATGGATTCATGAAGATGCTGCATTTTCAATTGATCTGGTGGGAGGCACATCACCAGTGTGCTTTCCTGGGGATTTCAACAGCATTGCGGTTTCCTGTCCCCAAATGAAGGTTGCAATCTGATAAATGCATATATGATTCCAACAATTAAAGACATGCAAAGCTGTGGTAAAAACAAACTTTAAAAAATCAATGTATTGTATGTTCGCTGTAAACAGTTCACTGTCATTACGTAATATAGCAAATACAATTGACATTTTATTGAAAAAGGGCAAACAAAAATACGTTAAACTTACATTAATAACAAGCGCACATAGCTGATACTGATCAAGCGTAATGATTTCATGGTAACACGGTTCCTGTGCTAACTTCACAATAGCACTTCCAGCAGCAAGCCTCAGTCGTGACATATCTGGTTTACTGCAAAAGAAATGCAGGAGCGGTGAAAGAAAGAAAGCCTAGATGAACCTCATGGTCCCATAAAACTCAGTAGCAGATATTTGGATGAGTAATAAATTCAGATTATGAAGAGAACATATGTGCCAGTGAAAGAGATTTTGTTTGGTAATTGGAATGGTTCAGTGATAGAATTTCAGAAGGAATTTAATATGAGGATCCAGAGTTACATTTAGTGCGGCATGCCTGCCACTTAAAAGTTTCATCTCAACCCATACTTTAGCGCTTCCTGCATGACTGCTTAAAAAGAAAGAACCTTAGGGAACATTCTTTTCTCCAATATTTCCAAGAGAAGCATGTGTCACACTAATAGCAGAATCTAAAGGGGCATGTGCATAATTACAGTATTTAAGTTTACCTAGAGTAATTATGTTACACCTGTAGTTCTTAAAAAAAAAAAGTTACTAAATCACCATACTGAAAATTCTTCCTCAATAAGTGTAGATCAAGCAAGCTTTTTAATGTTCTTTCCCTCCACGCTTGACAGAAATCTTTAGTGTTTACTTAGTTCTCCCCAGAGTTACAAAAAAATTACATGAGACCAACAGTAAAAAAAAAAAAAAATTAAAGTTAAGTCTGTGTCCGGGTGGTTTGTGGGCTTAGGCGCAACACAGCACTGAATCACTCTGCTTTTGTCAAAGTAGACAAAAACAGCTTCATCATGTCAAAGTTCAACAGTGGATGGTGGATTATTCACTTTATGTTAGTTCACAGTCAGATGCTGCTAAATTTATCATCAACGTCAGGACAATACTTTGTTGCATTACTTTGGGAAGCAGTGTCACTGTGACCTTAAACACTTTTGGATAAGCTTCTGTTTTTCTTCAACTGAGCTGGACAGCCATTTTGTTAAACATTAAAATCGTGGTCTGATCTCAGGGGGGGCACAAAAGTGTACCCATATTCTGAGAGAGTGCTGATACTCCATCGTCCCAGTCTATGTGGCAATTGGCAGTTGTGGTAGCAGTTGAATAGTCTAGGGACACAGCAGAGGGTGAATACGTATGACATTAGACATTTGTCATTAGGACAAGATGAGTGCTGCATAAAATGGTGCCTTTCCTTCAATCAGGTTGATATTGTCTAATGTTCACATGCCAGGTTCCACATACTCTATTCTAACAACCCCTCCCTAAAAACATTCTTCCTGTTATGTGGGAGGACGTTTCTTGCCAGTTTCCCTGCTCAAGAGAACCCCACTCTTCTCCTTCTTCCTGAGCTGCTGCTGGTCATGGAGGTAGAGATGACCTGTACAGAAATGATATAAAAAAAACTACCCAGACTAGTCCAAACTGATCTGAACTAGGATTACTAGCTACAAAGCCTGAGAACACAGAGGACACAAAAGGGAAATGTTCAAAATTGAAGAACTGAGTTGAGTTATGAAAAATACAGTTGTCTGTTTGGCTTTGAATTCCAGTCCTTGCTAACAGAGGAGGAAAAATATAGCCCCCTTCAAAACAGTAACTCAAAATCTTTCAGACACTCCAGGTCATTGTGCATCGGAAGAGGGTAAACGTACGGCCGGCAGGGACACGCCTCTGCCAGGTTGACTCTGCACCCAAACATGGACTAAGGGCCTGATTACGATCTTGGCGAATGGGATACTTGTTCACAAACATGACGGATATCCAGTCCATCATATTACACGTTCCATAGGATATAATGGAATTGTAATTTAGCAGACGTGATATCCGTCACGTTTCTGATGGAGTAACCCTACCCGCCATGATTGTAATCACTCCCTCAGTCTCATAGGATGTTTAATACCTAGTTGTTGTGACATGAGCTTGCATGAGGAGCTGAGTTGTACCTGCCAGAAGGAGCCGACCTGATCCCAGGGAGACCGGCCCAAGGACAAACTGACCATGGAATCTGAGTGGAAGGCAACACAAGTCACTGAAATTACACAGGAACCATGAGATTGCTGTTCCCCAGCAGTCTGAAATAACTAAGAGCTGGCTGTCTATGAGCTACTGAGCCAGCCCAGCCCCGAACTGTCTTTATTTACAGGATGTTGATATGCCTCTTTCCAGTCCCAGAAGGGCCAGGAAGCGTCCGAGTCTTTCTTCACATTTCCATGGGGAGGAAAGTTTCTGCCCACACATTTGAATGATGTCTTGATCTCAGGATAGTTTGAACCATCTTTATAATACATAACATTTCTGCAATTTCATAATTTCAAGCCATAAATAAATTCTAACCGACAATTTTAGTTCCAACAGGGAACTTGTAAAGCTATTGGACTCAGTGGGTGTTTGTTTTCTTGAGTGGCTGCCACACAGCAAAAACAGTGAGATAAGAACCATTACAGTCTAGGCAGTCCGAGAGACACCAAAGTGATGCTAGCCGACATTCAAGTTGGTCCTTCAGAGCAAAAGCTTCAGCCCATTGAGTTTTTAAGCCAATTAAGCAGGAATAGACCAAGCCTAGGGCAAGGTCCAGAAGTCCATCACCCATTTAACAAACAGTTCGGAATCCCTTGCCAGAGGAAACATTCTTGCAGAAAGACCCAACGAGTTTGCAAGACACCAGAGCCAACTTGACTGCAGCTCAATAGAAAAACATTGGCAATGAGGTCAAGATTAAAGGAAATCCAATACCCCGTTCATAGCAGCAATAAAAATGATTGGTTTCCAATGGGAATATTGTTTTAAACTGATCTCTCTAACTAAAACAAAATACCATTTCTTTATAGCACAAACTATTCAGGAAGATATTTAAATTATATTATCAAAGGAGGACACTCCCAGGTAGCTTTTGACCAGGATGGAGCCAGATGGCCCAAGGTGAAGCCAAGTCCCCTCACCCTGGTCAATAACTACCAGGGAGTGCATTCCCTGTTAGATAATATGGTTAATGGAAATGAGGTCCCTAACATTTGTGATGAAATACACAAAAGGGTTTGTAAGATGGTGCATTTTTCATGGGACTATTTAGGGTGAAGGTTACAACAAGTCTACCTGTTTGATTATTTTGGGGGTAAGGTGCTACTATTTATGTTCCACTGAAATGCATTGTAGTGAGTGACTGGCTTGAAGGACACATAAAGGAGAATATTGAATAACAAGTTACTTACCTTTGGTAACAATGTATCTGTAAGAGACATAGGTTAGTTATAGATTCCTTACCTTAGAATTACCCCAAGACATCAAACTAGTTCCGGAGAATTTGTTCTCTTGGCAGTACCCCTGCATGTCAGTAGGTGGTGATGGTCGACTCCGCATTCGTCATCGGCGTCGTGGTTGCTGAGATGATGTTGCGGTGCCTACCTAGACGCCACCCCTGCGGACTGACGTAAGTTCTAACACTACTTTCCACGCAGGAAGCAGGGAGTCATGAAAGACAGTTGTCACTTGTGGCCCAAAACTAGGGCCCTGTAAGGGAGTCCCTATCCCTAGAAATCAGTTCGCAAAGCGGGGAGGATGGGTGGGGTGGTACGGAATCTATAATCACTCTACGTCTATTACAGATACATCGTTACCGAAGATAAGTAAATTGTTCATCTGAAAGAGACAGTTCATTATAGATTCCTTACCTTAGATTAGACACCCTAGAAATTCCATCCCCAGAGGAGGGTCTGCGAACTAAGTTCACACCAGAAACTCCTGGAGGACAGAATGGGCGAAGTAGCCATCCTTCCGAACTTGACTATCCAGGCAGTTATGTCTGATGAACGTGTGCATAGCAGCCCACATGGCCGCCTGGCAGATGTCATTAAGTGAGACTGCACGTGACAAAGCAGTAGTTGCTGATGTAGCACTAGTGTAAGGAGCCCACAGCCCCACTGGAGGTTCCTTTTTCTTTAAAGCGGAACAAATCTTTATACAAAGGACAACCCATCTTGAGATGGTAGGCTTTTGGACAGCCCGACCTTTTTTGGCACCAACATAGCCAACGAAGAGTTGATCGTCCACTCATAAATCTTTAGTGAGGTCAAGGTATAAGGACAGCGCATGTTTTGGGTCCAGACAATAGAGTCTCTCCTCTTCCTTGGAAGGGTGCGGAGGTGGGAAAAAAGTGGGGAGAGTGATAGTTTGTTCTATGTGAAAAGGAGAAACTACTGTAGGAAGGAACGAGGGTCTAGTCCTAAGCCCCACTTTCTCCGGATGCACAGAGAAGAAAGGGGGCTGAGAAGAAAGAGTCTGAAGCTCACTCGTTCTGCGAACAGAGATGATGGCAACGAGAAAGGCAGCCTTCAGAGTAAGGAGCCTGAGAAGACAGTTGTGAAGAGGCTCGAAGGGAGCACAGATAAGGTAAGTCAAGACAAAGCTCAAGTCCCACTGAGGCATTATGAAAGGAGAAAGAGGAAAGAGGTGAATAATGACCTCAAAGAACCTATTAACATTAGGGGACTTGAAGAAAGAGGGCTGATCTGGTAGCCGAAGAAAAGCAGAAAGGGCTGCCAGATAGCCTTTGAGAGTGCGCCCAGAGCAGTACCCTGCTGGGCCAAAGAAAGAAGGAACTAAAGAACTGCAGAAAGAGGGGCGGAGAGTGGATCCACTGCCTCTGCTGTGCACAGTGCCACAAACTTGTTCCATCGACAGGAGTACACCGTTTCAGTGGAGATGACATTAGAGACTTCGGGTGGAAGGTCAAAAGCAGTCACCGCTTAATCTCCACGCAGGGTGGTAGAGGCTGCACAGGTTCGGGTAGAGGACTGTCCCCTGCTGCTGCGAAAGAAGGTCCTACCAAAGGGGTAGTCTGATCGGAGGATCAATGGGCATGCTCAGGAGCCCGGCGTACCAGACTCTTCGTGTCCAGTCCGGGGGTACAAGAGAGACTTGGGCCCGTCAAGCTTGATCTTTAGCACTCGAGCCAGAAGTGGTACAAGCAGAAATGCGTGCAAGAGGCCGCAGTCCCACTCGCGAGGAAAAGCTTCGCCAAGCTAATGCCGCCTTGGAAACTCCAACGTGCAAAACTGCTGGCATTGAGCGTTCTCTTTGGTGGCGAACAGATCAAACCGAGACTCTCCCCATAGCTGAAAGAGACCTTGCACCACCTTCGAGTGAAGACTTCATTCATGATGCACAAGGCACCAACAGCTGAGTTTGTCCGCTCTGGCGTTCAGAGAACCTGCCACATGTTGAACCGCCAGGGTCATGATCTGACCTTCCAGCCATTTACAAAGGCGAAGAGCCTCCTGACAGAGGGTTCACAACCCCACCCGCCCTGTTTGTTGCAGTACCACATGGCTGTGTTGTTGTCTGTGAACCATGCGCTGCCTTCCCCTTGAGGGAGGGAAGAAATGCCTTCAGTGCCAAGCGAATCGCCCGGAGCTCCAACAGGAGTTTGGACTCCGCTGGAGACCAGACCCCCTTGATTTCCGCATCTCTCAGGTGGACGTCCTATTCCCAGGAGTGATGCATCGGTCACAACCGTGAGGTCTGGCTGGGGAAGGGAGAGGGATCTGCCTCTGATCAAATCCTGGTTCGGAAACCACCACTGCATTTGTTGAGCAGTTCCCTCCGAGATCTGGACGTCGTCAAACAGATTTCCCTGATGCTGCGTCCACTGGAACTTCATGTCCCACTGCAGAGCCCGCATATGCCATCAGGCATGATCCACCACCAGGATGCAGGAGGCCATGAGGCCTAGCAGCCTTAGAGTCATTCTCACCGAAATCCGGGATAGAAGCTGAAACATCGGTATCATAGCCTGAATATCCCAGACTCACTGTATGGAAGGATAGGCCCGAAACTGCGTCCATGTTGGGAAACGAGGCATTATTTGTGAAGACTGCACAAATAATGGGCCTACATTTGTCATTCACTGGTATCCAGACACCCCATTGTTGCGCTTGATCTCCGAGGGTAGCGTTGCAGAGCAGTCTAAGGCTTACTCATGGGAAGTGGTGTAGGCTAGTAATCGCCATTTACAGGTTCACAGAAATAACACTCAATAATTGATTGTCGAGTTTGTACTTTTCTTTATAAAAAGGAAGAGTACATTTATTACACACACACTACTCAATACTATGCATTAATTTACAAATATACATTAGCTGTTTGAAAGACTTCTTGAAATTGCGTAACATTCCCACCCCTCCCGCAAGGAGGGGCGGGAGGGGGGGCGGTTAGGGGGAGTCTAGTACCACCACTCAGATGTGTGAACATAAATGCAGTGGGTTGACCATAACCTGGAGCGAGGGCCCAACCCACTGGCACAACCCTAGTGGTGGCCCAACCCATTCTTTCAACAAGAATTTATAATGGGAACACCTGCCATAGTTGCAAAAATTTAGAAAGACGTTGGCGCTGAAACTATGATAATAACGATAAAGATCTATATAAAAAAGCCTTGACTGAATACAAAAAGCTTCTAATTACAGAAAAACAAAAGTTCTATCTTGAGCAAATAGAATTTGCTAAAAATTCTACTAAACAACTTTATCAAGTTGTTACAAAACTATCCATTCCACCAGTAAGTATTACTACAGAATCGTCCCAAAATCTGTGTAATGACCTAGCGGATTTTTTTAAATCCAAGGTAAATGATATTTTTTCTAACTTTGCGACAAGATGAGCACTGAACCCATTGGTTCTAATAGGATTGACCCCACTTCTGTTACAATTTTTAATGAATTTAAGCAAATTTCTCAACTGCAGTTAGAGGAACTTATGATTAGTATTAAGTCAGGGTCTCCTTTGGACCCATGTCCCCCCTCTGATTCTTAAACCAGTGATTAATTTGATAGCCCCAACCCTTACAAATATTTGTAATTCTATGTTCCTGTCAGGCTCTTACCCGTCAATCTGGAAGAAAGCGATCATAAAACCATTATTGAAAAAATCAGATTTGGATCCTTCAGAACCCAAAAGTTATCGACCGATTGTATCTCTTCCCTTTCCCTCCAAAATATTTGAGAAGATTATTAATTGTCAGCTGATGGATTACATTGATCAAAATAATCTTCTTGATGAAACTCTATTTGGGTTCAGGAAAGGGCACGGGACGGAGACTGCATTGATTAAAGCAGCAGATGAAGTCAGAGTGATTTTGGATCAGGGAGGAGCAGCCGTCCTGATTTTATTGGACTTGTCTGCGGCCTTCGACACGGTCGATCACAACATCTTAATCGACCGTGTAGCCCATATCGGCATCCAGGGTAAAGCCAAATCTCTTCTGACTTCCTTTCTGTCTGGCCGCAATCATTCTGTTTAACTGGGTAGTTTCTATTCCCCTGTTTTTACCTTACCATGTGGAGTCCCCCAGGGATCCTCTCTAAGTCCGACACTATTTAACATCTATGTGTCGGACTTGGCGAGGGTCATTAAAAGATATGGAATAGGGGTGACATCATATGCAGATGACACCCAGTTGGTACTGGCCATTCCCAACAACGGAGGAACAGTTGCGGCTAATTTTCAGGAAGGTATGATGGCTATCAGTTCCTGGATGGATCACAATTGTTTGAAATTAAATTCTGACAAGACAGAGGTCATGGTCTTTGGAAAACTGACCCCGTCTTGGTCCCCCAGTCTGGTGGCCATCGGACCTAGGAACCTCCCTCCCCCCCCCCCCCCCAACACCTGTTACCAAAGTCAGGAATTTGGGGGTACTATTTGACAATAAGCTATCCTTTTTGAACCATGCTATTGCAGTAGTCTCCTCATCCTTTTACACTCTGAGGATGGTTAAGAAACTACTACCTTTTCTTCCTTCTGGCGCAGGCAAAACCCTAATGTGTACTTTAGTACTCTCTAAAATTGATTACTGCAATGGTCTGTTACTAAACGCCCAAGAACAAGTTCTGAATAAAATGCAGTTAATTCAAAATGCGGCCGCCAGAATTTTGACAGGCACACCAAAATTTTCTTCCATCACCCCCATTGTTCGCCAACTCCACTGGCTCCCGGTCAGGAGTCGCATCAAGTTTAAGGCGCTCTGCATTACTTATAAAGCTATGAATAATGCAGGCCCAGAATTAAAAAAAAAAGGTTTATGCACTTACTTGCCCAAAAGAACGCTATGTTCATCTGCAGCTCTCCTGCTTTCAGTCGCGCGACCGAACAAAAAAAGTGAACTGGGGTGATAGACGATTCATAGTATCTGTATCTAGACTCTGGAACTCAGTCCATCCTTAATGACTTTTCGGAAACTGCTAAAAACATGGCTTTTTACTCAATAATAAATTAGAACCCCTCCTGAGCTTTGGATCCAGCAGCGCCGAGACACCTGAGGGTATTTGCGCGCAATATAAGTTGTATAAATAAATAAATTAAATAAAAGCTCAAACCTCAGGTGTTCAAAAAGGGAAAAATCCGAGCGGCTCAGATGGTCAGAACAGGAGCGGGAGGCAGGCAGGATGTCTCCGGCCCCCCACAGCATGTGCAGAGATGAGAGGCCTGCCGCAGCCGGAGCCCACGGGACGGTGCCATCCCGGTACACGAGGGAGACTGCAGGCGGCAGTGACGCACAGGATCTCAGCTCTGTGCACCCGAAGAGACCCCTTGGCTTCGGCCCCTCAGCTGCGCGTCAGGTGCTCTGCCCGCCGGAATGTCAGCCCGGGCTTGAATGTGCGGGCGTGACAGAGAGCCCTTGTGAAGACTTTTCTTATCTGCTTGTTAAAATAAACAAGCAGATAAGAAAAGTTCTTTACCACAGCCTTTAACCAGGCCATGTTGTCCGTAGGGGCTGTCCGAAAAGCGGACAGGGTGGCACCCAAAAACACTCCTTTCCGTTGGGAAGCCAGCGTTTATCATAAATGCTGACGCTACAAAATGGAAAGGAGGGGCGGGGTTTACAGTCCCTTTTAGAAATCTTGTATTTACAAGATCTCAGAGAGGCGGGACAGCTTCGCTGCCACGCCCAGCCGAGACCTAAAAAGAGGGAATTCTTTTTGTCAAATAAATTACACTTAATGTATAGAAAGTTAAAATAAGGACACATTTTCTCTAAATTCTCAAATGTCTTCATCAGTGTAAGAACATTTAAGTGAATCCTGTAATTCAAACACAAGCAGCAGTCGTGCAATTGACTCCCCAAGGCTTCTACTGTACCTACACCATGAGGTTCTAAACAATTACTAGAATGTGAAGATATGCAACCGTAGTCAAGACAAAAGTGAGGCACTTACCAACATTTAACTTTTCAGGAACAGGAGATGTTGAATTGTAAGCTCTTGCTATGGAGCAGGCTTAAGTAAATGAACACTGAAGTGTTACAACAGATATGAAACCAGCTATTTAGAAAAAAAATAACAATTTACTTACCTGGGGTAACGCTATTTGTGGTGTATACTATATCTAACGTCAGGTTCCTGAACTTTCGAATATTCGAGGAAACATTTCAAAGTGGTGCTCCAGTGCACTTCTAGGTAGCTCAGTGTGGGCTCCACGTAGGAATTGTTGTTTGGAAAGCGATGGAGCAGAGATGCATATAAGGGCCATGCCTGTGTACCACTGACAGTTACTTAGAGGCATCTTTCTGGGTCCTTTTATATGGAGCACAAAACGAATGTTGGGATCAATGTGCAGATCTCTAATTTGGGACCTTTTACATGTTAAAGAAATGCCACTATACAGTATAGGGTGGTGAGGAATGTGCAGTTAGAGAATTATCTACAAGGAAGACATTACCCAAGCAACTTATACCTCACCTTTAAAATGTATACCAAAGCAGTAACCAAGGTAGAGGTGAGCAGGCTCAGGCCAAAAAGGTTTGCATGACTGAGAAGGCAAAATTTCCTTCCCACTGCACCCTGCTGTCAAAACAGAAGTGCTTGATCAAGCTTGAATCCAGTCTTTTTAGATTATATTCCTGCCACATCAGGGGGAAAAAAGTTCAAAACACTACATCAAAAAAAGTAAGTAAAAAATTAAGGGATAGCTTTACCCAGATCTGCCCTGACTGGCACGGGCAAAAAAAAAAAAAAAAAAGGACGTCAATGAGCTTGGGTGGCGTGGAGCCTATATAGGCACCACGCATGTCACTTCTGGCGCAGATGACACCACCCAGGATCTGAACGACACCACCTACTGGCGTGCAGGGGTACTTTTAAAGAAAAATTTCTGGATCCAGTTTGAATCATGGGGATAATTTAAAGGTAAGGAACCTGTGGCTAGAATGCTCTATCAGATATATAAACTGTTATGCAAATCAACTGTGTTTCAGACACAAACCTAATAGTAAATGGGTTTCTTGATCTAGATGTTGATAGTCAGTTTAGAGTTTTGTTCCTCTACCACTTCCAGAATAATACCCGTTTCAACCTACAATTAAATAAAATAAGCAATTCGAAATTATTTGAACAACACCGTTATTAAAAAGATACATAGTACAAAACAAAACACATTTGAAACCTCAGACATTACACATTTTATTCAACTCCTGACCACATACCTTAATTTACCCTGTTCCGTTAGGTCTCCATCGCTGTGCAATATTGCAGTCAGCAGTCGGAGTGTAGAGTTTCCCGATTTACTTAGATTATTTTTCATTCCTAGCAACCATCTGACCATCATCTTAATAGCCTGTATCTGTAACAGTGAAATAAAGCAATTTGCGGTTAAAGTAGTATTTCCAGAAAATCTTATAGCATGAGGAATTACACCTGAGCAGCCAACAAATTAGGAACCACTGATCCTGGTCACTATCTGTAAGCGTTTAAAAATGACCAATCCGAGGCTCCGCTACATGGAAGTTGCAGTAGCTCACCAAGGTCACGGGTCCACTACTCGATACTTTTCCACCATTTCCAAGAACACCACAAAAGCTTCCTACTACCCAGTCATGCTTGGTAAATGGCAGACAATATCAGGAGGGTCACTTGATCAGGCCTAATACAACCCTGAAAGGCCAGAACCCCTAGCCACCAATCAGGGAAACCATCATGTGCTCACACACACCATGCACCACATACCTGCACACAATCACAACATAGACTAACCATGTTCACATCCTTATCACTAACTCACATACGCTTACAATGGAACACGGCTCATCTACACACCCTCTGCATACCTCATAATCCTATTTGACCTCTTTGTAGTCTTTGACACCGTTTTAGAAAGACTTAATCCACACAACAGAAACACACATGGGTTTCTCTGAAATTCCTATCTGTGAACTAAGACACAGTAGCAGGCAAACACAGGATCCTATAAACTGCCTGTCCCCTGCAGAAACTTGCAAGGGCTCCATCCTGCCCCCCACCCCCACCATCATGGTCCACCACTGCATTGAACCCCCTGGACCTGGACTCTCTTTTGCATAATGAGGATCCATTGATAAGCTGAAAAGCTACCTCAAAATCTCTGTTAGCAACAGACTGAAAAGCGCCCTCAACCTCATTCGAAACAAGAAGTCCAGAGCTTTTCCAAAACTTAACCAAAGACCGAAATCTTCCTGTTCATGAAAAGTAACAAACAACCACAAATGTGAATCTGGAAAGCTTCTTAGCCTGCCCGGCAGTCAATGCAAAATCACTCTGATTATTCCTCAACAAATTTCTCCTTCAAAGAAGACACCATGAGGAAAACAAAGTCCCAAGCTCTCTGTTCTGAAAGATATAAAACCCCTAATCCTTGAAACAGGCTTTAGAATTAATGCCCACGCCTCGGTCCTCCCACACCAGTAAAGTGGCAACACAGTACTCTACAGACCCCTGGAAAAACCCATGCATGACACCGCAGCCAAGCCTACATCATCTTTAAGATCAGCCTCATGCCATACAAGTACATCAGAGACTGCAGCCCTCCCAAACTTGGCTGAGAAAATATTCGCTTCAGAGTGACGCCACCACACTAAAACAAGCATTGGCATAGCAAATAGGTCTCGCCTTTAAGACCTTATAAGTGTTTAGCCAAAGGCGAGACCTATTGGCTATGCCAATGCTAGTTTATATTTGTTTACTTTTGCTACAATAGCGGCACCCGCGCTTTACTTTAACCATGTTAAATGTAAAGCGTGGGTGCCACGATTGCTACAAAAGTAAAGAAATAGAAAAAAACATCTATTTCTTTACTTTTGCAGCAATCGGGGCACCAGCGCTATGTCTAGTGCACAGTAGATTACAGTTCAGAACGTTCTAGAAGGCTGCAGAATGATTGTCTGTTTTTCGATGCAGCTTAGAGCAAAGAAGACTTTAGGCTGTGTTCTTTATGAGAGATTTGACTTTCCATTTTGAGGCCACTCTATGCTAGTTGGTCCTCTTCTTTAATGACTTAGAATTGATTTGAAGTTAGTATTTACTGATGCATTCATATATTGATTAATGATTTGCCACTACCTTGATTGATTTTGCCTACTGTAGGCGATTAACCTTTAATAAACCTACATGGTTTGAAACTTAATCCTTGTCTGTTTTTCTTGCGGAGCTTCATTAGCTTCATGCTATTTGAATCTGTTGAAAAGCCTCAGTTTTGAATCTCGATTCATTATATAATGCTTTATGTGCCCTGATATTTGCGCAAAGAAAGGCGCTAACATGTTAATCAGTTGATTCCCAAATGCATTTTGGACTGTATCCTTCATCAGGGTGTTCATTATCATTAGCATTAAATAGCTGTAAATTACAATCAAAAAACCCCACGCACAAAAATTACACATGACAAAGAGCAAAGCAAATAATGCAAAGTGGTCAATTGTAACTATCACTCCCCACTGTATCTATAGAAAGCTGACTCTTTAGTTTACCAAAAAGAGGTAAACTGTGCAATTAGTCCAGGTATTCATTTATAAGGGGACAGGAGATTGTTCTAGCAATTCCAAGGTCCTCTTCTAGGAGGTAGGGGGCTTAACAGCCTTGTGTTTATCAGAGAGGAGTGTTATACAGCTGCAAATACACATAATAGTCAATAAATGATGCACACGACTCAATAAGGATGTCCACACCAATTTATAAAAATAACATGCATCTTTAAATCTGTTGAGGCACCAGAATCAATATGATCAGGCAGGTATGTTTAGCAAGAGAAATACTTCATGTTTTCAAAAGTCGACAGTGCATTTTCTGAATCTGCAATGTTATCCTATGGGAGGAAAAACAAGCACAGGATTCAGGTAGCGACTTAACAAGATCAATTTCCGGTTCTTCAGGTGAGTATGGGGCAAGGTCCAAGGCAGCACCAGCAGGTCACCCCCAGTGTCACTAGGACGGCCAGTTGAAGTGGTGCAATAAAGCGTTGGTTGCCAAATGTTAGTCTATGGTGATCGGTCTTCATGAAAAGAGGCTGCAGGTTTGACTGGGAGGCCAGTCAGGCTGAATCAACATGAGCGCTCAGGCCCCACGATGCCCCGGATGTGGGGACACCTTTGGGCCACTTCCCAACGGTCAGGGGTGACAGGTGCAAAAGTGCCCTTAGGTGTTGGGTTGTTGTCACCGGGAGCGGTTGAGGAGGTCGGCAAGCCGAGGCTGCAGGTGGCGAAAAGTCCACATTGGAAAAACCCAAGGTGGGCTTCTAGTTCTGACACAGTTGGCCCACTACAGCCCGGGTTCAGTGGTGCTTTCCAGCATCAGGTTTTCACTATCTTGTAGCCTCACAGCTCAGTCATTGCTACCTGCAGGGGAGCAGTTCCGTTGTTCAACAAAGTTCTTGGTTCCTGGGTGAACTGCCAGGATTTGGAGACACAGCAGCTGCAGGACAGGAAGTTTTTTGGTGCAATTGTCAAAGGCAGCAGGCAGCTCAACAGGCTTGGTGCGAAGTCAGTTGCTGGTTCTTCTGTTCTTGAACTTTGCGACTCTTCACGTCTGTCGTCTTCTTTCAGGTCGTCAAGATGGGATTTCCTGGTGCCAGGGGCTCCCCTTAATACTGAATTTAGGGGTGTTAGGGGAGTTTGGGAATAGTAGCCAATGTTTAACACCCTCTGACCGAGCAGGCTATGTTTCTGGCCTCCTGAGACCTAAGCGCTCACCTTTGGGGGCTGGAAACTTGTCTCTGGAGGCAAGCTGGTGGAAACTGGTCAGTCAGCAGACCAGTATAGCTGGTAGGTTTTCACGGGGCGAATCTAAGTTACCCTCTGTGTGCATTTATTAATAAATCCAACACTAAGATCAGTGTGGGTTTATTAGTACAAGACTTCTGATACCAAACATCCACATTTTCAGTGAAGCCATCATGTAGCTGGGGAACTTGTTTTCACCAGTGAACAGCACATGTATTTAAAATGGCTTCCATGTTTACTTGTACTGGCAGCAATAGAGCTGACAAGCTCAGGGGCATATCTGCTTATGCACGTATTTCTTCACATGTAGTGTAGTGCAGTGCACCATATGTTAGGTCTGTAAGGCATGTGGGGTCTGTGGGCAAGGTATACAGGGATGATGTGTGCCATGTTGTATTTTCCCTTTTGTCTGTGCTAAAGAAACAAGCCTGCAGTGGTAGTCTATATGTGTTTGGTAAGGGGTTCCTTCGGGTGGCACAATTCGTGCTGCAGCCCTTAAGGACCCTTTTTAGCCTCCTTACCATAGGTTCCATTTTGTGGTAAAGTGCTTCTGCTTTGCTTCATCATTACATCCTATGTGCAAGTTCTAGAATGCTTGCCAACCCTTTGCTGGTTGAAGAATGTTCTGGGACTTGAACAATATCTATGGGCAGAGCCAGTTGGGTGGCTGAGCTATCCTTCCCAACTACAACCTAATAACAATCTCTCATCTTTAAGAAAGAAACCACTTTTCAGCACATTTACTAGGGGCTTACAGGGGGGGCTAAAGGATTTGCCCATTAGGAGTACAATTGCACAGTTTTGGGACAGAGATCTGGCAATGGGGGCCTGGTTAACAGGAAACTAGTGCACGTCCTGTCAAAACTACATCAAGTACCAGGCAAAAAGTGGGGATGACATGTCAAAAAGGGTCACTTTCCTACAGTATCATTCTGACTATACATTACTAGTCTGCTGACTCTGTCGGAGATTAAATTCCCTGTTCATGTAACCCTGAAGGCTAATTAAGCTCCACCACGTTAAATTCAGGAAGCACATATTGCCGGTTTCTGGTTTCCATATGGAACGCTATTTTCGCAACTGATAAGCCGAGGACGCATACAATGCCGGCTACTGCATGATATTTTACATTACATTCCCTACGCATTCTGTTGTCCTTGGTTTCTTTTATCACCTCGACTGTGGCCAGTCAAGTACTTTATTAACTACAGTGAGAAGCCCCCCTTGTGGTGTTTTCTTCGCCTATTAGCATTACATACACAGGGATCGTGAAGCCCCCCACCAAGAGAAAACCTCTACTGATTTATGGTTTCATGAAATCGAGATGCCTTCGATTGTCAAGTTTTTTCAGTGTTGCATTTATACAATTCTATATACTTGAATGTTATGATACATAGACCGGTTAACCCCGCCTTAGATAAATTGTTCTTTATCCATTGACGGAATTCTGATTGTAAAGCAAAATTGTATCAGCTGCGCCCTGATGAAGGAACTGTGGGAAAAGGTTCCAGTCCGAAACACGCGTCAGCACTGTTCTTAGTCTTGAAATTATTTTTGTATGTTGCACATGGCAATTATTTATGTATAATGTATTTAGTAATTGTTTTCTTTTTTTGTTAGTGTGTCATGATCAAACTAGGTCTTGCTAAGTTGGGATGTGTATGGTATGATTGATGGTTGTGTGATGTGTGGTGATATATTGTTTTTGTACAACTTTTTGTATTGTTCTTATTTTTGGGTCTTTCGTCTTTGATTCAAGAATGCTGTTTTTTCTACATAAATGAATTCACATATATATATTTTTTAAATAATATCTTTTGATACAACAATAAGCTGTTCTGTGGGTCAATGTTACTGTTTTCTTATTTAGGATCTATGACCTATGGACTAATTAATGTTTAGGGAGAGGTTTCTGTGTTTCTTTCTTATACATTACTATGAACCATTATTAACTATGCCAGTTTGATATTCCTGTGATCCTTACAGTAGGGGAACAGAAACACATTACTGTTTGGGAGGAGTTTATAATTCCTTATTGTGTAAGTTACTTACCTTAGGTAACAATGTATCTGGTAGAGACGTTGCCTAGCCACAAATTCCTTAACTTAGATTATCCCCAGGCATCAGACTGGATCCGGAATTTGTTTTGCAGCAGCACCTTTGCGCACCGGGGAACGGCGCCTCACGACCCCACGGACGTGACATCAGCGAGGTCATATAAGTCCCTCCCGGCTGACGTCAGTTTTCTTTGTAGAAACTTTTCCACGGCACAACGCGGAGCCACCAACAAAACTGTTAAAGTATGGTAACAGTGTGCGGAGAATGAACAATCCATAAAAGAAGGAAGGAGGATGGTGCAAAACACCATCATAAAAGACAGTATTAGCCACTGTCTCCATATAAGAGAAGAAGTAAGGGCAGAGCAAGCTCTGAGAAAGAACCCCGCAAAGCGAAGCATGGACCCTCCCCACATGCTGAGTAACAGGGGATGAATATCTCAACAGAAAAAGGTAGATTGTTATTACCACGTAGAACTGTGCCGCCCAACAAGGACGGGCACAGGAAGAACAACAGTCTACAAAACCAATGGCAACTGAAGGGAGGCCAAATGGAGAAGCCAACCTGCAAGGTCCTCGCAGAACGGGGAGGATGGGTGGGCGTTAAGGAATCTGAGGCTAGACAACGTCTCTACCAGGTACGTTGTTACCGAAGGTAAGTAACCCGTACATCTGATAGAGACATCTAGCCGCAGATTCTACAGCCATACCCAAAGGGGGAGGAGGGTCTGCGATAGAACAACAGAAAGTGCCCAAAGCACTCAGCTGGCAACAGAGTGCGACGGACTATTGGGAAGGCTGCGGCGGAGCAGCCAGGCAGCAACCCAAGTAGCTCGGAAGAGCAAAGGACAACGGGGGACCAGGTATCACGAAACTGCCAGAATGGCAAGACACCAGACCCGTGTGAGTATGAGATGTATAAACGGCGCTTGCCACATCCCAGGACAGAAGAGTGTCCAGAACGAAGGGGGAAGAAGGACTACTCCCAGCCCAATGGTGCACAAAGTGGACACCAACCAAGCTAGAGGATAACATAAAGAGAGGTAACCAGAGCCTACCAGGCTAGCCCATGCAAGGGAGGCCGGAGAGTCCACATCGAGGAATTGAAGGGCAAGAGTCAGGAATAGAACAACACCTTAGAAGTACAGGCGGGAACAAAGGACACGCCAAGTGCACACCTAGTAACCAAAGGGGTGAACAGTATCACTCTGATGCAGGCTGATGCGGGCCACAACTAAAACATGCACAGAGCAGACAGCCACTGAGACAACAAGGTGGCGCAGCTAAAATGAGCATGGGACTGCCCAACCAGGCAACTTGAAGCCCAAGCTGAGAACTTACTCACGAAATACAGATGTAGGGTGCAGCAGCTGGGATGACCTGCATCAGAGGAGCTGTCCCGCAGGCACAGCAGACAGAGTGTAGGATGACACCCAATAAAAAATGACACATCTGAAGTGAGTGGCAGCAGAGGGACCAAAGTGCCCAGAGGAACTGTGAAGAGGAACATGCATAAATGTTGAGAAGAACCTGCTTCAGAACCATTCAGAAATGCTGGGATCTCGGGCCTGGCCCTGTCCTGGATTGTGTCCTTTCTCCAACTCCGGACCCAATCTGTTCACCTATCCTCCTTCTCTGCCCCTTCCACTTCACTTTCTTGTGGTGTCCCCCAGGGTTCTGCCTTATCTCCCCTTCTGTTCAATCTCTATATGCAGCCTCTTCTGGTCTCCCTCCGTCACTCTTCTGTTACCACTTTTAATTATGCAGATGACCTGCAACTTATCTTTCCTATTGACTCTTCCCCTCTCTCCCGCTCTAATTTCCAATCCACCATGCTTTCCATCTATGAGTGGATGAACTTCAGTCAGCTGAAGCTCAACCCCAGTAAGACAGAGCTGGTCCTGATCGGTGGACTCCCTCATCCCTGGACTGCCAACTTCTGGCCTCCTGCCCTCGGCCCTTCCCCTTGCCCAGTTGACTCCGTGAAGAGCTTAGGTGTTGTTATCTCCAGTGATCTCTCGATGCGGCCGCACATTAATGCTGTCACCTCGGCCTGCTTCTTTCATCTTCGCAGGATCGGGAAGATCCGAAGGTACCTGTCCCCAGAGGCCCTCATACTTGTCATCCTGGCCCTGGTTACCTCACGTTTAGACTATGCCAACTGTCTATACGTGGGGATCCCAGCCTACCACCTCCAACGCCTTCAACTGGTGCAAAATCAGGCTGCTAGATTAATCTTCCAGCAACCAAAACACCAACATGTCTCCCCACTGTTAAAAACCTTGCACTGGCTCCCGGTTGCGCAACGATGCATTTTCAAACTTGGCTGCACCGTTTTCAAATCTCTTTTCTCTTCTGCTCCCGCTTTTATCTCTTCCTGTCTCCACTCTTACATCCCTTCCCGACATCTCAGATCCTCCGCCCACAATCTGTTGGTCATTCCAAGGTTTCGACGTAAGAAGCACGGTGGTGCTAGCTTCTCCTTTCTTGCCCCATTCACTTGGAATTCCCTCCCCCTCTCTACTCGGCTCACTCCTGATTATCCCACTTTCCGCAAATCTTTAAAAACTCATCTGTTCCACCTTGCTCACGGTTAGCTGTTCACATTCCCCTTGCCTACTCCCACTGTCTTCGAGCGCCAAGAAACCAATTGGTGTATGAGCGCGGTACCAAAACTTTTGTAACATAACATAACATAACAACCTCAGATCTCTAGACCACGCCCCCCCCGACAGGGAGGGGGAAATTTACACCCACAGAAGAGAGGAACTGTTTAGTATATGAACACCAAGAAAGGAGCATTGTGAAGCTGGGGTACCACCCCAGGGAGTGGAATGCAAGGAAACCTTATTGCCGAAAATGGAGGAAAATGCCCGAAGTGCACTTAAACGTACTAAGAAAAGACCCTGCCATGCAGAACCAGGCAAGCCCGAGTACAGAAATGCCCCACTGCACAGAGAGTGAGTGTGTGAATTTTTTTTCCAGATCCCTCGTGGTGAGGGAAAGAGGGTCGACCTCCCAGTTTCGGTGTTTTAAACAATCCCTTATTGGTATTTCATCAAAAAAGCTGCACCAACAAGTTTTGTTCTCCTCCGAGAACTTGATCACGGTTTACACAGTCAGGGGTCACAGGGACCAATAAGAACATTTCTACTACATGATGCATTATCCTGTCCATTATTTGTGTTCAATGTTGCCCTGCATTATGGGAGCTATAGTATCTGGATACATTTCATAGCAAAAGTGATTTGTGAAATTCATTACTGAAGTAAATAAAACAGTGTACATATGTGGTGAGGGAGGGGCTGAAGCGTTTTTCAATAAATCATTAAATCATTTTCCAATGTTGGGTCCTAGGAGGTAATGTACTTTTTGTGTTTATGCCACTTCACGATTCTTAGAGTTTGACCGGTTACGGAGATACTTTTCCTTACTCTCTTGCCCTCCACTGGGCGTTTGTGAGTACAATATTAGACCGGTTAAGAAATCATTCAACATTCCTTACCCTCCAGTGGGTTATTGCTCATGAACACTCATTTTGGTTTTATTTTTAACCTAGAACCCCTGTGTATGGTTAGTTTTTAAAGGCATGTCTCATTATCATTTGATTGCCTCCTCAGTGTGTTGTGTGTTACAGTGTACAGTGGGAATTTCCATAAACTAAAATAAAGCAATTCATTCATAAAAACTTTACATGAGAGAGGTCAAAATATTGCTATTCTATTCTGTTACATTTCAGTTCTATTTACAAGTGCACATAAAGTTCTTCACTCTGATTCAGGCCGAATGGAGTGTAGGTTCGGAAATTCAGGATCTGCCGTGATTTTCTTTCACTTAGTTTTTTCCCCTATTTGCCCCTCTGTTGCTTGTCATTATGGTCTCCAATGCGTAGAATTTTAACAATTTCCAATTGCCCTCGTGGTTAGTCGCCATATGTTTCACCACTGCATTTCCCCGATCTTTATTTACAGTTGCTCTAATATGTTCTAAAATTCTCTTTTTTAGTTCACATATAGTGCTCCCTATGTACCTCAAATGGAAGGGGCACTCTATGACATAAACCACATATTGACTCTTGCAGGTTATTAAGTCCTTGATTTTCCACATTGTCGTTTGACATTCGCATTTCAGTTATAGCTTTCGCTATTTGGCAAACCTTACATCCAAAACATTTCACGAAGCCTTTCATTTTCAACCACTGATTCCCCTTCACATTTTTTCCCCAGAAGTGGCTGTAGATTAGTTTATCCTTTAGGTATTTTGCCCTTTGATATGTTATCATGGGATGCTTTCCAATAATTTTTCCTACTGTTGGGTCCAGTTGGAGAAACTTCTAGTTCTTTTTTAGCATTTCGGTAATTTTCTTTGTCTCACTTGAGTAATCACGGATCAATCTTATTGGTTTTCCCTTTGGTTCTGCATTTATTCTGATTTGTAATGTTTCATCTCTTGTTTTTGTTTCGTTCTTTGTCAGCAATTTTTTATATTTCCCTCTTTGTATCCTCGTAGTTTGAATCTTGCAGATGTTGATGCTCTATGCATTTCCCATTCAGTTTCCTCTGAGCATATTCGTCGGATTCACAAGAATTCTCCGTAGGGTATATTTTGGAGTGCAGATTGATTGTGGAAGCTTGTGGCGTGCAATGTGGCATTAGTTGACGTTTCCTTCCAATGCAAAGTTGTTTGTATTTGGTCATCTGATATATAGATTTCTCTGTCCAAGAAATGAACTCTCTTTACTGATGGTATGCATGAATTTTAGATTTGCCTGGGCTGAGTTTAAGATTTCAAAGTATTCTTGGAATTCCTTCTCCGACCCGTCCCAAATAATCAGCAGATCGTCGATATATAAATACTACGGGTGCCATAGGAGGATCCCACCTAGTGTACCAGTGGCAGGAAATTGCTGCAGCTTGAAGTGTGTTAAAATACAGTGAAAACCTCTGAAGGAGGAGAACGAGGCACATATGCAAGGCTCAAGCAAGGTGACCCATGGCGTATAGGAGACAGCGCCAAAAGGCACAACATTGAATACCGTGCAATGGTAGATAATGGAGTCAGTGGACATATAGAGCCCAAAAGGGCCTCCAGGCCCCCTTGACAGATAGCAGAGCTATACAATAGCATACAAGTACCCCAACTTGAAGTATGGCACACCCCCAAAACAACGGGGACAACCTCTTAGGGCAAGCAACAGTCAGAGGACAACTCAAACAACCAGTGGAACACTGCCACAGTAGCTTACTGCCACTTTAAACGCATAATGCATCCGGAGGATGCTAAATAAAAGGGTAACCACCCCAGAACCTGCGAAACACAGACCTATGGGGAGGGCGAAAACCCGCAAGGAGGCGCTGAACAGCCGATTCGGCGTGAGCATCAAACAACAGGACCTCATCAAAGGGTATATCAACAAGGCGCTCCTGGATATTCTCCGGGAAGAAGCCATCCCCTAACCAAGCATGGCGCCCTTAGGGCAACCAAACCAGCCATAGCTCGGCCAAAGGAATCAAAAGTATCCAAGGCTGAGTGGATCGCAAATTCCGCCGAATCATGGCCATCACGGAGAAGATGAAGGAGCTCAACAAGAGCGCCTTCAGAGGTGTCTGAAAGAAGAGACTCAGCAGAGTCCCAAAGGGCAGAGGTAGCCAGAGTCAAGTCACACACTATATTTAGTGAGCGAAAAACGGCACTAGTGGAAGCGAAAATGTACAACCCCAGGACTCCCGCCATCTGGACTCCAGGCGGAAGGAAGCATCAGCTGAGGCTATGAGCGGAAGGCAGTTTGCAGAACAAACCCCTGAACGTCCGGGTGAACAAATAAGCAAACTGGATCATGTGGAACAGGACGGTGGCGGTGCAAGATAGAACGAGCCACCGGATCACCGGAAGCTGGGGCGAGCCCAGGTGCCCAAAAGGCATCATAAAGAGAAGCTTGAAAGGACAGAAGCAGCTCCACATTCCCCGACCCCTGGTGGAGGACATCCGGCAGAGGGTCCATAGGGGGTTGCATACTCAGAACATGATCCGCCAAGGAGACAACCCTAAAGAACGCCGCACCGGCCTCAGTAGCACTCCGGGGGGGGAAAGCACCTCATCCATGGGTGTGGGCTGTAAACTAAGTCTCCCACCCCAAGGACGTTGACAAATGAACTGCGGATGTGACCAATGCCCAAAAGAAGGAAGCCCCATTGACGAATAAAGGTCCAGGCGTTGAGGAGACGTGGAAAACCCCCCGCAAGCCTCTGGAGAGGAGTCAATAATCCGATGTTGGAGCGGCGCCAGGTTGACTTTGGACGGCCTCGTCCGGCACAGACTCCACGTCAACCACGGCAAGCTCCGTTCCCGAAGAAGGGGATGGCGCGGGAGCCGAGGAGGCAAGCCTATGGCGCCGGAGTGGCGCCGACTCAGCCTCGACCACAACAGGCCCCGACTCGAAAGTAAGGAATGGAGTGGGAGAAGTGGAGGCAAGCCTACGGCGCCGGATAGGCGCCGACCCCGGCTCCGGACAGGCAGCCGTCAGTCCGAAAGGCTGAGGTGTGCTCGAAGCAAGGCTGCGAGCACCAGCAACCTCCTGTGGCGCCACAGGGAGCCCCACTGGGCTATGCGGTGTGGCAGGTACGCTATGGGTCGAACAGGGGGACCCAGCCGCGAAGCGCCCTAACTACACCATATATCCATCATACCTAGAAGCAAGGGGCTCAGTCAGTGCCGGGGCGAACCTGCCGGCGAGTCTGCCTGAGACCCCGCACGTAGCGGAGGCTCAGAGGACGCCCCAGGGAGAGGAGGGGACCCAAGGGAGGCCTGCAGGGTCTGAGTCGCCCCCGCACCAGGATAAGGTGGATAAGGGAGGGGCGACTCCCGGGGCCCCAAGTCCAGAGGATTCTATGAACTAGTGCCCCCGGCAACAGAAGGAAGTGAGGTCTAGGACCTCAGCAACATGCACCATGACTTACCTCAGCGAGGCGAATGACGCACCTGGGACCCAGAGGGCGACAGACGCCGCAAATGGAACTCACTGCCAGAGGGACCTGCCGCCGACGAGTAGGCCGGGGGCCGAGACGACTCTGACTGGGACTGGTGTGCCGAAAGCAGCTTCATCCTGCGCGCCTGCTGGGACTTCGGCTTGAGGTGCTGGCAGGTGTCGCAATCCGTTGAGTTGTGGTGTTCGCCCAGAAACTACATACAGATAAGGTGTGGGTCTGTCGCAGACATTTGCCGCGAACAGGTGGTACATGTTTTAAAGCCTGAAGGTATCGCACACCGTTATAGACGCAAATGCGGCCAAACCACTTACTCCAGATCCGTGTTGAACGCGGAAACAAAGGAGACTGACATCAGCGCGCCGGGAGGGACCTATATGACCTCGCTGACGTCACGTCCGTGGACGACGTCAGTGCGCCGCCGTGTGTGGTCGCAGAGGTGCTGCTGCAAAAAAAATTCCATGTCCAGTCTGACGCCTGGGGATTTTCTAAGTTAAGGAATCTGCGGGTAGATGTCTATCAGATAATAGTAATTCACAAGCTTTTCATAATTGTGTCTGCCTCATATTACTTGTGTTGAAAAGATGCGATCGTGCATGTGCAGTAAAGTAAAGAAACTGTAGGAGTTTGATAGCTTCCTGGCGGACGCAGGCACCACGGGGTTCGGTTGGAGTAAAAGCGGTTACAAAATGTAGAATGGGTATGTTTATAGAAAGGAAAATTTGATAAAAGCAAGTTTCAGTGGTTATAGCTATTTACAAGTGTACTGGCTAGCGGGCTTTGTCCTAAATATGTGCGGGTCGGTAGTTGATAAGATCACAGGTTGTTGCAAGTGGACAAACTGGAGCCAGTACCATTCAATGGGGATGATTTACAATTTAACATAAGCAGCAGAGCGTTTCGACAAAGTTGTGTTTAATTTAGAAACAGGAGGTATCATTTAATTTTACACAGATTTTATTCTAGAGACCTAACAAACAAGTTACTTATCTTTGGTAACACGTTATCGGGTAGAGACCAGATCTAGCTGCAGAGTCCTTACTTTAGAATCCTCCCCCAGGCGCAGGACTGGATCCAGGAATTGTTTTCCACAGCACATCTGTGCGTCAGAAGAGGGGGATGCGCAACTCCACATCGACGTCATGCAATGCGCCGTTGACGGAGTCCATAAAAAACCCTCACTGATGAGCTGATGTCAGTTCCTTCTTTTCTGCGCTTACAACGCAGACACGGAGCGGTTAGGGGGTCATTTTTCAGCCAATCTCCACATTTTGTGAAATAAACAGTGCTTTTTGCGATGCCTTCAGGGTTTAAACCTGGTGGATCTTGTGACAGACAGTTGTCGATCACAAATCCTCATACCATCTGTTTTTGGTGCCTAGGAGACTACAATGAGTTCATACACATGCAAAACTGCGCTCAATGCTTTTCAAGATATATATATATTTATATATATATATATACACACACACACACACACACACACACACACAACAAGATACCAATGCTGATACAACCAGGATGATTCTGTGCACGCATAGGGAATTACAAACCGCATGATCATTAAAGTTGCTACTGCTTTGAATGATTTATGAATCTGGCGGGCCAGACACATGCATAACCACAGCTTTTCAACCTAAGTAATGCGAAGCAAGCACGTTGACAAGACCGTGATAATCGTGTGACTTCCTAATAGATAGGAAATCACACATCCAACCCAAACAGTAATGGGCATTGTTTCCCACATGTATAGATCATGTGAACTTCACACTTGCATAGTTAATAAAGGTTCATAACAATGTATAAGCAGAATAATACATTGAGGATGTATGACATTTTTGATAGTTACAAGCGGATAATTTGATTTGTCGTTTGTCATGACAGTTTTTGTGTGGGAATTTTTTTATGGCAATTTACAGCTATTGAATGCTAATGAAAAAAGACACAGACCAAATGCATTGGGGAAAACCAACTGATGAACATTGTAATGAGCATTAAGGACACAGATTCTCATTATTTCACATGTAAACATGTGGACAAAAATACAGATGAAATTACGGAGTATGAATAAACATGTACACTTGATTTCACAAATTGATGGTTTAAAGATCTTAATTTGAATCAGCTGTCAAGTAGCAGTGCATCTGTGACACTTATGATTGCACGGGAGATTTTTCAGATTCATTTGAGCACCCACGAACAGACTGCACGCAATGATGGTCACAAATAGTGAAGAAGAATAAAATAAGGGATTGCAGTACAAAAAAACTTAGTTTTTCCTACATTTTTAGGTCTCGCCTATGCAACACGCTGGCGCTGATTAGGAGACCTTTAGTGATCGATTCTGTTTTGGCCCCAAAAACGTGCACGAGTTGCATTGCCTTCAATGGCAAAGCGTGCACGTTTGGCGATTCCCTTGCTGGAGCGAGCCTTGAAACCATACGGTTCCTGCTCGCTCCCGCAAGGGAAACAGGCGCAGGCCCCCCTCCTCTCTCCCCTCCCCTTGCTGCCAGCGCATGGCACGCGCTTTTCTTTTTTGGATCCATTTCACATAGAAGCGACTAAATGACAGAAGGAAGGAGATGTTGTGAACCGTTTCTTCAAATCAAGGTTTTCAGTAAGTGAGGAGCAAGACAGAAAGAGAGGAAATAATAGGAAGAGAGAGGGGGTGGGGCAGCTGCAAGCACAGAAAATAAGAGGACATTTAAGGAACAGACAGAGTCCTTTTCCTTCTCTGCCCGTCCCAGAACGGCCAAGCAAGCAAAGAGAGCCTTTTCTGAAGGCCTTTGCTATTTCTGCCCTCTTGGGCATGCCCCTACTTTTATTGAAAATATTCCTTTCCCCTACTTTTTTATTTCAAAACTGTGTCCTAGGACGGCAGAAATAGCAAAGGCATTCAGATAATGTTTGGCTTGCTTTCATGAACGGTCAGGGACGGGCGAAAGGACTCCGTCTCTTCCTTACTGCCCAGAGAAGACACGGACAATGTCCTCTTCTTTTCTGTGCTGGCAGCTGCCCCCACTCTCCCCGCTTCCTATAATTCCCTTTCTTTCGGTCTTGCTCCTCACTTACTGAAAACCGTAACTTGAAGAAACGGTTCACAACCTCTCTTTCCTTCTTTCATTTAGTGGCTTCCCTGTGAAATGGATCCAAAAAAGAAAAACACTCTTGTGGGAAATGCCCTTTTTCTGACATTTTTCTATTCCAAAGTGTAGCCTCGGGATAGAGAGAAATAAAAGGTTTTAAATATAAGAAATAAACACTTAACTAAATAAAGCAAGTCAGAGTGGTGGCTGCAAAGTGGACAGTTTGGTTTTATTCCCATCCAAACACATCAGCCTCACTTTACAGACTTTGCAGTGAAGCGCTACTTTTGTTTTCTCCTCTTTCTTTGAATAGCATTGTTGTCCCCAGGTGGGGACGCGCACCATTCCTGGATGTGTTGCAATACCCTGTTCATGGGTGGATTAGAAAACAAAATGTGTACCATGGCTCTGTGTTTATGGATGTGGTCTTTTTAAACTATACTGCTTACGTTTTGTATGGATATAAGCAATGGACATTGAAACGGTTCCCTTCAGGGCCCTGTAGTCATGTCCTCAACTTTTCAGGTAAAATCACTTCCTTATTTCGGAATAGTGAGTGAGAGATCGTTAAGGAAACCATGTTTTTCTGCTACATTTCACATGCTTTACTTAATCTTGCATTCCCTAGGAGTGTTTGCTTTTACCTTTTTTTTTAGGCAGCATATTAGTCTTATCAAGGGTATAATTTGAATTGAGCCACATCCAAGTGTTTATAGCGGGTACAATTAGGTTGTAGCTGAAGGCAGTGCGAGCTTCTCTCAGTGGGGGAGAGGATGTGGCGCTATGGCCAGAGCTGTCAAATTTAGAACTGGGTTCAGCCTTCATGACCAGTCCACCAGACCACTCTGCTGCAGGAGCATATTCCCATGCTAGACCTTAGAAGACCCCACTAGACCTTAGAAGGCCTGATGTCTTAGCACAAGCAGGTGTACCCTAGCAGTGTCAATTGTGGGTTAACCCTGAAGGCCTGTCCACCACAATCCATACTGAAGTTCATGTCCAATTTTGCGGGCAGGCCTACGAAGCAGCACTGCCTAGAGCAACAGTGATCCAGTCACTGTGATGGTCACTGAGATCACATGAACCTTGAGCAGGTTATTGCGGTGTGAACGCACTGGGTACCTATTTCGGGTGGGTGCGTAGTGTTTGCAGGTATATTATGGTTTAACAAAAAACTTCTGCCTCCTTCCTGGCCTACTGCAATTTTCAGCAACAATAAAAATGTCATGATCACTTCTGTGATTAATGTTCTTCCTAGAGAGAGATCAGAGTTTTGTCTAGTGGAAGGGTTGACTCCAGGAAAGGTAGCACAGAGGGTTAATGTGGTTGCTGCAAAGAACATGTACCATGCAGATCACAAAGTGCTCATAATGTTAACTAGGTTAGTAGGTTACTGCTTTTGTCAGAGAGATCCTATTGTTATGTGCAGTTTATGAGTTAAAATCCTAACATAGAACAGTGTGCTATTAAACTATACTGCCTACTAGTATGGCTGTCATGTGGCTTCTACACCTTGTAGTCCTTTGTCTTATGTAACATTTCCTATACAGTGATTTACACACGTATAATTGATTGTCTCTGTGTAGTGTGTGTGATGTAAAGTGCTCTGACACCATACACTGGTATGAGTGGCACAGTAAATATAATTAAATACATCTGAGAAAGAGTGTGGTTATGGAGATTTGAGGGGGACTGTTAAAGGGTGGTAGTGAGGGAGTCCGAGGCATAGGTGATCATTGGGGGCACCAGCAAACATTGTTGCACAGGGCGCCACCAGCACTAAAGCCTGCCATCGAGGTCAGTCCGCCTCACCCATTGGTAACTCCATTGGCCTTGTTTCAGCAGTAGTAGCTGCAACTCACCAAGGATCGGCAATGCAGGATTTGCACGCACACCAAACTAAGTTTGCAAACTTCACAGTCTCTCTGCTTCATGCACAAGCACTGTTAACATGTGCTACCTGCTGTGGAGCCACTGGAATTATGCAGCAATGGGGGACGAAATGATGCTGCAGTGTTGACTTAATTATGCGACAAAGAAAAGGCTGCAGCATAGTGCAATATATTTTCTTATGCTTTATCGTTTAGACATTTTTCCACATGTTAAGTCTGCAAAGATTCTGCTTTATTAGTATCAGTATAACATACAAATGCAGCAGTGAGAAAAGTGATCAGTCAACCGTTGCAAAGGGTCATCCACTTTGCAGCAACTCAAGTCACATTTTTTAGTAACTTTTTATCCGTTTGAGCTACAAAAATGATTAGTTAAAATTGTAAGATTATGCAGTGAATGATGTATTATGTGGCAACTATGGCAGAGCCATAATTATATAGAAAATATTTGCCAACTAGGATATTTTGCCATCCATGTTTGAACTGCTCTTGTGGAAGAAGGGAGGAGAAGTGCTAATGAGAGAAACTGCATGGCTTGGAGACGATTGGCTTGTGATTCCACTTTTAAGTGTATTTGGGACATTGTGTGATTGGAAATATATCCCAAGATGCCAATAACTCATATTAAACCTTAAATAATCAAGTGCATCCATTGGTTGAATTAAATAACACAATAAGCTGTAACTGGTTGGTGAAATGCCAAACAAATACTAAAAATTGGGATGTTTGGCACATTCTGGCCACACCTCTGACTCCACCCACTGATTCAATCCTTGGGTTATCCCCGTCCCCGGAGTCTCCGCCCACAGTTCCCCTACTCCCCCCCCCCCCCCCCCCCCCCCCCCCCCCCACTTCGACCCCTGGCTTTGAGTCGTTTGATGTTGAAGCCAAGCACTGTGCCTGAATCCTCTCATGACATCAGGAGGCTTCTGCTGAGGAGGAGCATCCAATCCAATACATGAACCTGGGATCGGGTCCAACTGTGACCACTGGGGCAAGAAGCTGCCCTTGTCACTGACCCTCCATCGATTGAAAGAAGGCCAGGGATTCTGCTTCGTTGTTTTAACTAAACCGCTTTCGGTGGAGTGAACAGACGGTTGGGCCGGGGGTCCCAAAGCTCCTAAGATCAACCGAGACCTTTTTAAAGGTACTGGGGTAAGGATTAAGGGTCAGGACATTTTCATCTCTGGAGGAAATTTACCACAATCAAGGGTGGAAGGAGGAGTGCGAAGTGCCAGCCATGCCGTTCCATCTTGAGACAACTTCCATCGGGTCCAACTCAGTGGAAACCAGGATATTTTCCCCCAAGCGAGGAATCCGATGATTAAATGAAGCCCGAAGAGTTTGTAGCCTCTTACTACTACTGAGGGGTGGGGTCTGGCAAAGACTGAGCCGCAAACGTCACAGCGCAAGCCTAGAAAGGTCCTGGCTCCTGTGTCTCACCTCCTCAGGAGCCTGTAGATCAGTCTCATGGTTGGTGCCATGCCATGTTGGGGTCAGGCAGTCGCATATGCGGTGCTCTCCAGACTCCGTGGGCGGCTTCAGATCCCACTCCTCAGGACCTCAACCGCGGCGATCATTGACGGGCCACAGATATCGTCAAAGTCTCCTCTTTTTGAGGCCGCCGTTAATTTGGATGGGTAGTCCCGGTCGTCTGAGCCGCCCTCAATGCCCCCGCCGCTAGTCCTCTCGGTTTTGACACATTTTGGGTCTCCTACATGCCTGCATGTGACAGATATGTGCAGTGGAGAACGGAGGCTGAGAGGATTGCGTACACATGCCCATGACGGTGGGCCACGCCACGAGCCTGCTTTTTCATGCTCTCAGAACTGGTGCACAATGTTCAGCAACAGTACAAGATTCCTTGTATGTGTGTGAAGTACAAGTTACTTACCTTCGGTAACGTTGTATCTGGTAGAGACGATTCTAGCCGCAGATTCCTTCACATTGAATTAGTCCCAGGCGTGAGACTGGATCTGGAAACTTTATTTGCCACAGCATCCCTGCGCACCGGGGGTGGGCACCATCACGCGACTCCGCCCAGGCGTCGTCCGCGCACGTGACGTCAGCGAGGTCACACACGACCTGCCCTGGCGCGCCTACGTCAGTTTTCTGAACTTTTCCGCAACACAACGCGGAATCACCAGATAAAAAACTGTGGAAGCATGGGAACAGTGTGCGAAGAGCAGAAAAATTGGAAGAAGCGGTGACCAACAACACCACACAGAATAGTGGCAACACCGCAGAACCCAAAGACAGGAAAGAAGAAAGAGCAAGCAGAGCCCTGCACAGCCACCCTGTCAGCACAGACAGCCTCCCACTCCCGTGCCCCAGAGGCAAGGAACATGCGTAAAGTCATGGTACCCGTAGTAAACCTACCACCCTCATCCAGAGAGGGGACCAGTCCCAAGACAGACAGGGCCAACAACACTCCAAGCCACCCAACATAGAGGGCAACCACCCACAAGGGACAAGGCAAGACATGGCCCGATGACCCTTAATCAGGGGATGGCACTGGAAGGGAGGGGAGGACAGGGATAGAAGCAATCTCCCCCAAATCTGGAGTAGCCAGTGCAGCCAGTGCAGCCAGGCACCGGAACCCCATCCTCCAAGAACAAAGGAGGAATGAACCGACCCCAGATGGCGACACCCGTCAAGAACAAGGAAGGCACTCACAGGAGAAACAGCCCCCCACAGGAAGGCAAGTACCGAAGACTAACCCAAGGGTCCTCGCAGAGTAGTGGAGAAAGGTCGGGCCGTGAAGGAATCTGCGGTTAGAATTGTCTCTATCAGATACATCGTTAACGAAGGTAGGAAACTCGTACATCTGATAGAGACTACTATCCACAGATTCCTTCACGTAGAATAGATACCCTAGCAATACCCCCTGGGAAGGAGGGTCTGCGAAAGGACCTCACCAGAAAGAACCTAGTCCCTGCCAAGCAAGGGGAACCCCCACAAGCAGAACCCTACCGACCCCAAGGGGATGTAGGAGGGAAAAGAAGGCTGAAGAGGCTCGTACACTCACAGCAGAGAAACCAAAAGCAAGGGCGGAGAGGCCGAAGCATCCCACTCCCCCACAAGGCAACATAACATCCGCCCAAGACCAAGACAGGAAAAGCGGAAGAAGAAGCCTAGAGGGCCCAAGGAAACGAGGGAAAAGAAGGCGGACCCACACAAGATGGAGAGCAGCCTGCCAGCCAGAACAGCGCCGGCAGTCAAGCAGCCAGAAGCAAGAAGAAGAACAGCCCGAGGCCTCAGGAAGGACGAGTAGGCGGTGCCTGGCAAGGGAGAACACAAGAGCATCCCAGACCTCAGGACAGGAGCAGGGAAAGGAGGAAATGCCAGGGCACACTGAGTGGCCGCGCACACGACCTTAAGGAGCAAAAGCAACCTACACAAATGCCATGGAGAACAGGCACCGAAGGCGACCAGAACCCTCCAGCAGAGCACAAGCCATATGACCTAGGGTACGATAAGCCCCAAAATGGGAACATTCTTTGGAAGAACTTACTCAGCAGAGGAACGAACAAAAGAGCCACAAGGAAAAAAACACCCCTGCAAAAGGCTTGACAAGCAGCCCAAGCAAGCAGAAGGCCTAATCTCAGGGCAAAGTCTGCGCAACAATTCCAACACGTACACATAATCAACAACGGGGCCGTCCAGCAGCCAACAATGCCAAAGTCCCAAGAAGGACCAAACAGCCAGAAAACGCTTTCCAAAGGCAGAAAAACCGGCCTAAGAAGGCCCAGAATCAACCCGGCTCAGGAATCACTGAGGTGGGGACGGAGGATAAGGCGGAGGAGGAGGACGGTGCCCTGCCAAGAGCCTCTGGATGGCGGAGTCAGCCGGGGCATGGAACAACAGACTGCCATCAAACGGAAGATCAATGAGACGCTCCCGAATATTCTCAGGGAATACTCCATCCTGAAGCCAAGCAAGGCAATGGAGAGCGACCGAGGAAGCCATGGCCCAGCACAACACCTCTGAGATGTCCAGGGCGGAGCGGAGAATAAACCCCCGCAAGCTCCCGCCCATCCAACGCATTATGCCTTAAGTCCATTTGACCACCCTTCGGGGACGCCGCAGATCCCAGAGATTCAGCCGAGTCCCACAAACAAGAGGAGGCCCGAGCCAGCACACAAAAGGTGTTCAGAGCCCGCAGGGTGGCGCTGGTCGAGGCGAACATGTTGCGCCCTGTTACAATTGGAGCGGGTTGCGGCGCAGGAGAGATAGGTAATAGACGTGCTCTTGGTAACTTAGGCTTTATTGTGTCAAACAGTTGATCCGTACAGCTTTTACGGGCAGGGTATTTCCTTGGGGACCGGCTTCTACTCCTGGGTCTGTGGACGGTCTTTTCCTTCTTCCGTGTCCCTTCCGGTCTTCGGACAGGCGGTTCCTCCTCCTCCGAGTCCGTCCCGACTGTCGGAGTGGCTCTCCAGCGATCACCCAGTCCGAGGGAAGGAAAGAGAGAGAGACAGTGTCAGGGGCTGTACAACTTCGCACACGGTGTAGGGTAGGGGAAGTGAGGGGACTCCCAGTGCTCAGTTTAACGCGTGAACGGCAGTGAAGGGTGATTGACGAATCCCGTTAAACTATACGTCCCTCGGGGTTGTACCTAACGTACGCTGACCTCCTACCCAGCCCCTGAAACGATCACGTACCTGGAGGAGCCACGCACCTCCCCTGGGTGAGTGGCTGGGCGGCTCGTGGAAACGGTGGCCTCCTGGCTTTCCTCCGTCCTGGGCAGGCGCCGACTCTGCTCGCTTTTCATCTCCAGTCGTCCGACTCTCCACCTCTTCTCCGGCTCCTCGAGTCTCAAGGTCTTCCGAGTCGTCTCGCTCTATCTCCTTCTGATCGTCGCTCTTCCTCCGTTCTAATCCTTCCTCCTCCTTAATCTTCGTCCTCCTTCCTCTTTCGCCTTCCGTCCTCCAGGTGAACAAGCACACCTGAGAGGCTTCGGGTTCTCCTTTTGATGGGCAGGGCTGAAACGCTGACTCCTCCCACTCGGTGTTGTCCTCGCAGTTAAAGTGCCAGTCCACAGCGTTCGACTCAGTCCAGGTTGTCGCTGCTTCCTGTGGTTGAGACAGAGAGAGAGGAGGGGAGGGGGCAAAAGTTAAGTCGGACCTCCCCTGGTTCGTTCCCGGGTCGATGGGTAGACCCGCACCGATATCCTGCTGGCCCGACTGTACACCCCGTTACACACCTCCCCCCTAGGACGCTCCCGATCGGGGAGCGGATGGCGAGACAGGAAGTCCGCATTAATGTTCTCAGTCCCCTTTTTATGGTGCACTGTAAACGAAAACGGCTGGAGCGCCAGGAACCAGCGCATGACCCTGGCATTGTTGGACTTATTCCTAGACATCCATAAAAGGGGAGCGTGGTCAGTGTACAGGTGGAACGGTCGGCCCTCGAGGTAGTAGGCCAGTTTCTCAATAGCCCATCGGACAGCTAAACACTCCTTTTCGATAGTAGCATATTTCAATTCTCTGGGGAAGAGTTTTCGGCTGACATAAACTACAGGGTGCTCCAGCCCGTCCTTGCCTATCTGTGACAGAACGGCGCCTATGCCGTATTCTGAGGCATCGGTATGGAGGAGAAAGGGGACAGAAAAATCTGGGGAGGCAAGGACAGGGGTCGTGGTAATGATGCGTTTCAGGTGGGAGAAGGCATCGGTCATGCACTCAGTGGGCTTAATGGGAGTGTTGGATTTCCCTGTATGGCGTAGGGCGTCTGTAAGGGGGGCGGCAATGTCTGCAAAGAGAGGAATGAACCTTCTGTAATACCCCACCAAGCCTAGGAAGGCCCTCATCTCTTTCCTGGTGGAGGGGAAAGGGGTGTCCGCTATAGCCCTGACTTTCTCAATCTGGGGCTCAATCATGCCATGTCCCAATACATATCCGAGGTACTTCACCTTCTGGTAGGCCAGTCTCGATTTCTTGGAGTTTACTCTTAGTCCGGCTTTCTCTAGTTCTTGAAACACCAGATGGATGTGTAGCAAATGTTCGTCCCAGGTCTTGCTGTGGATGACTATATCGTCTAAGTAGGCTGATGCCATGGAAGCTACAGGGGCGAGAACGGTGTTCATCAGTCTCTGAAAGGTGGCGGGAGCCCCGTGTAGCCCGAACGGGAGGACTGTAAATTCATAATGCCCTTCGTGGGTGCTGAAGGCGGTCTTTTTCTTGTCCTCCTCCCGTAATGGCACCTGCCAATATCCTTTTGTAAGGTCCAGTGTCGTGATATACCGGGCTTCACCAAGGCGTTCTATGAGTTCATCCACTCGTGGAATCGGGTAGGCGTCAAATTCCGAAATCTCATTGAGGGCTCGAAAGTCCATACAAAAACGCCGACTACCGTCCGGCTTTGGAATCATGACGATCGGACTAGACCACTGGCTGGTGGACGGTCTTATAACCCCTAGTCCCAACATGTCCTGTACTTCTTTCTTTATGGCATGTCTTCGGGCTTCGGGAACTCGGTAAGGTTTGATGTTAATGACTTTTCCGGGAGGAGTGTTTATCCGATGTTCGGCCAGGTGGGTCAGTCCGGGCTGGTCTGAGAACAGTCCCTCATGCCGGTGGAGGACGGTTTGAATATCCTTCCTTTGTGCTTGGGTTAACTCCTCATTGATGTTCCGTTGGTCTTGAGTGGAAGGAGACGTATTACTGCCAGTCAGGACTCGTACGTCGGATGCGGGCGGAGCTCCCAACCATTTTTTTAGGGAGTTGATGTGGTAGGTTTGCGTTTTTCGGGGTCCGATTTGTAGCTCATAGGTAGTTTTTCCAATGGTACGTACGACTTGAAAAGGTCCTGTCCAACTGGCACGGAACTTCTGAGTGGGTGAGGGCAACAATACGAGAGCCCATTCCCCTATCTTCAACTGTCTCCACTTCTTGCCTTTATCGTAGCATAGTTTTTGTTTCTGCTGACTGTTCCCCATGTTCGCATAGGCCAGGTCTCGGAGCTTTCCTAGTTTGGATTTAAGGCTCCGGGCATAGTCCAGGGTGGCTGCGGTTTCTTCTGGAACCTCGTTCTCCCACGCTTCCCTTGTCATCTCCATCAGGGAGCGGGGTTGTCGACCATACAAAAGCTCAAACGATGACACGCCGAGACTGCTTTGGCGTTGCCCTCTTATCACATATAGAGCCAAGGGAAGTATCTGGTCCCATTCACTCCCATTCACTTCCATCATTTTCCTCAATGTTGTCTTCAAGGTGCGGTTATAGCGCTCTACGAGGCCATCCGTCTGCGGATGGTAGGCGGAGGTCCTGATTTGGTGCACGTCCAGACACTTGCACACTTCTTTCATCAGCCGTGATACGAACGGGGTCCCCTGATCCGTTAGTAATTCCTTTGGGAATCCCACACGGCTAAATAGTTCGATCATTCTGTCCGCGACTTGTTTCGTCGTGGTAGCCGTGAGGGGGAAAGCCTCGGGGAACCTCGTGGCATAATCCACCAGAACTAGTACATACTGGTGTCCTTTTCGAGTTTTTGGTAATGGTCCGATGATGTCCATACCGACCCGTTCAAACGGTTTCCCGATAATGGGGAGAGGTTGGAGAGGCACTGCCGGTGGTCTGGTCATGTTCATGGTTTGGCATATGGTGCACTCCTGGCAATAGCGTTGAGCGTCCTTATATATACCGGACCAGTAAAAAAAACGTAAGATCAGCTGCGTGGTCTTTTCGCTCCCGGTGTGCCCAGCTACTAGATGGGTGTGGGCGAAAAAGAGAATTTGTTCTCGGTAAGATACCGGCACCAAAAGTTGCTCGGGTTCGTCCTCCTTAGCCTGCCGGTATAGTAGCTCTTTGGAGATGAGAAAACGGGGGTATCCGGGGTAAGGGTCGTCCATCTCACGGTGGGCCTGCTCCCAGGCATTAAGGAGGGTGGTGTCATTGATTTGTGCAAATTTGAAACTCCGGTCCATTACCCAGGGTTCAGGTGTCAAAAGGGCCGGCTTCACTGACTGCCTGCTGGGTTCCCCTGTTCCCAGACTCTGCCTGAACCAGTGAAGAAAACGTGGATTGTCAGTACCTATGATCAACGGCTCAGGGAGGGTATTGAGAACACCTACTCTCACTCGCTGTGGGGGCCCTCCCTTGGGGACTATGGGAATTAGGGCAAGGGGGTATGTCCTAACATCCCCATGTACACATCTTATTGCCACGTTTTGGTTCTCGAGGTATTGAGACCTTAGCACATGAGGGGTCTGAATAACAGACTGCCTGCACCCTGAGTCTAAGAGAGCCTGAATGACCGCTCCGTTCACCTGCACACTCACCCTATAAGTGCTCCCCACCTCCGCGGAGTAAAGCACGGTCCGTGGCAGGTATCCCACCTCCATCGGGTCCTCTTGGGTTTTCTTCGTGGGGCAGAACCGGGCGATGTGGCCCCAGTTCCCACAATCAAAGCATTGGGGTCCAGAGCTAGATGGACCCTCAGGTTTCCAGCTACGGGGCTTCGGAGGGTCGACGGGTCTCTGGACGGGGCGTCTCTCGGGTTTCATGGGCGGCTTTGGGTGGCGCTCACTTTCCCACCCTGTGGAGCGGGGTTGGGCTCTGGAAAAGGTAGTGGCCATCTCCACGGCTTCCGCAGTCGTCAGATTGTGGTGTTGGCGCAGCCAACGCTGCGTCGCATAGGGAAGGGCTTCCAGGAATTGTTCGAGATATATACGGTCCATAATCTCGGTCTTGGTGCTAGTGTTAGGGGTCAGCCATTTATCGGCGGCCATTTTCAGTCTCACGAATAGGGTTTTAGGGGTCTCTCCTGGGGTGCCCCGTTCTTTCCGAAATCGTATCCGGTAGGCCTCAGTGTCCAATCCTAGGTGATCGAGAATTATCTTTTTTATCTCTTGGTAGGACGTATCCCCGTTAGGATTAGCGACCTGGTAGGCGGCTTGGGCCTCCCCTGAAAGTAGGGGTGCCAAGAAGAAGGGCCATTTGCTGATGGGCCAGCCACAGGCCCTTGCGGCCCTTTCAAAGTTTAGCAAGAAAGCATCTGGGTCGTCTCCGGTATGATACTTCTGTAGAGCCACTGCAGAGGATCCATGGGGGATGGTTCCTTCACCTCTAGTACCCCCGGTGGCGACGGGATCTACCCAGGGCTGTTGAGACTCCTCTCGGGCGGCTAGGGCTTTCTTTAGGATCTCCCGGTCAGTCTGGGCTGAAGTCAGTTGCTGTTCCGCCACCCAGCCGAGCTTCTCCTGTCCTTTCACGAGCTCTTGAAGTATGGTTTCCATCTCTGTGTCGAGATTTAGCCTGCCCGCATTCTCCACCACTGTTACAATTGGAGCGGGTTGCGGCGCAGGAGAGATAGGTAATAGACGTGCTCTTGGTAACTTAGGCTTTATTGTGTCAAACAGTTGATCCGTACAGCTTTTACGGGCAGGGTATTTCCTTGGGGACCGGCTTCTACTCCTGGGTCTGTGGACGGTCTTTTCCTTCTTCCGTGTCCCTTCCGGTCTTCGGACAGGCGGTTCCTCCTCCTCCGAGTCCGTCCCGACTGTCGGAGTGGCTCTCCAGCGATCACCCAGTCCGAGTTAAGGAAAGAGAGAGAGACAGTGTCAGGGGCTGTACAACTTCGCACACGGTGTAGGGTAGGGGAAGTGAGGGGACTCCCAGTGCTCAGTTTAACGCGTGAACGGCAGTGAAGGGTGATTGACGAATCCCGTTAAACTATACGTCCCTCGGGGTTGTACCTAACGTACGCTGACCTCCTACCCAGCCCCTGAAACGATCACGTACCTGGAGGAGCCACGCACCTCCCCTGGGTGAGTGGCTGGGCGGCTCGTGGAAACGGTGGCCTCCTGGCTTTCCTCCGTCCTGGGCAGGCGCCGACTCTGCTCGCTTTTCGTCTCCAGTCGTCCGACTCTCCACCTCTTCTCCGGCTCCTCGAGTCTCAAGGTCTTCCGAGTCGTCTCGCTCTATCTCCTTCTGATCGTCGCTCTTCCTCCGTTCTAATCCTTCCTCCTCCTTAATCTTCGTCCTCCTTCCTCTTTCGCCTTCCGTCCTCCAGGTGAACAAGCACACCTGAGAGGCTTCGGGTTCTCCTTTTGATGGGCAGGGCTGAAACGCTGACTCCTCCCACTCGGTGTTGTCCTCGCAGTTAAAGTGCCAGTCCACAGCGTTCGACTCAGTCCAGGTTGTCGCTGCTTCCTGTGGTTGAGACAGAGAGAAAGGAGGGGAGGGGGCAAAAGTTAAGTCGGACCTCCCCTGGTTCGTTCCCGGGTCGATGGGTAGACCCGCACCGATATCCTGCTGGCCCCGACTGTACACCCCGTTACACGCCCCCAAGTGTCCAGTCAGCGGGCCTCAAGACGGCGGAGTCAACAGGGGCGGCAGGGAGGGAACAGCGGTCCGCAAAAGAGGACTGGAGGCCGAGGGGTGGAGGAAAAGGCACGCCGGGTCAAGCCGCGTCGGGAGATGCCGGTGCAGAAGATGCTGAGGCACTGGGTCCCCTGAGGCAGGACGCCTCCAAGCCCCTGTCAAGGAAGAAAGGAGGGAACCTTCAAAGGGGAGCAAGATCTCCCTCCCACCAGAGCCCTGGTGGAGGACCTCCAATAGATTGCCCACCGGAAAATGAGCCACCGGGTCACCCATACGCAGGATGCCCACAGCCGTGGACACCGCGTAAGCGAAGGCCACACCCGCCTCCATAGGGCCCCGCAGCGGGGAAAGCAGCTCCTCTATGGGTGACTGCTGCAAACTATGGCGTCCGTCTCTGAGGCCAAGCGGGGCGGGCAAGGGCCAGACCTGGAAGTCAGAAGGAGCCGTCGAATGAGGGACCTGCTGCCCTTCCGACGAACACCTCTGCCTCAGAAAGGACGGGGAGACGCCCTTTGACGTCGGTGAAAAATACACCATACAGCGACCAGTCTCCGGGGAGGATGACACCAATATACAGGCTGCCTCCGGAGAAGAAGGAGAGCCCGAAGACGAATCTTCGGAACGCCCCCTGGGCGGAGCCATAGAGTCCGCTGCCTGAGGCGGAGTGCCGGCACCATCCGGTGTCGCCGGACAAGGTTCCTCCCAGTCGCCCCGCGCTGGGGACCGGAGCAGGGCTGGAGCTGAACAGGCTCCGGGACGGTGCCGGAACGGCGCCGACCCGACCTCCTCGAGGTAGCCATCGCGTGGGGAAACGAGACGGGCCTGGGGAGTGACACGAAGCCCTCCGCGGCCCAGAATGAGGCGTAGATTGCTCGGCAACCCATGAGGCAGATCCAGGGACTCCACCTCCAAATTGCCCCCCGTCGAGGTGGCCGCCTGCAGGGAAGGACGAGAGGGGCACGGAGAGTGGCGAGGGGTCCTCACCCGGCCTCGACCCGGAGCGGGGTGAGGTGGGTTCGCCGACCCCTGTGGCTCTGCAAGGTCCAGCTGCTGCCAGCACCGTAGCGGCGTCATCCAGACTTTAGACAGGACCACCCTGTCAAGGGACCGAGAGTGGTGTCAAGTAGTGTCAATAATAAAGTGCTTCTTGCATAGCCTTAATTAGGTACTCCCACTGCAGAGACTGGTTTGCTATGCCAATGCTTGTTTGGGATTGCAACTACAAAAACATACAGGTTTGTCTACTAGATTGTGTTTATGGTAATCTATGTACACTTAGGAAGCTCATTAATTTACAATGTCATGCTAATATGGTGCAAAAGACAGGATATTAAAACTGACTATCCCCAAGGTTGCTGGTATTGGCCACAACGTCATTATTGCTATAGCTCTCCAGAAGGCTACAGATGAAGGGTCAGCCCTTGTAGGATGAGCATGAATTACTTTAGGAACAGGTGGTGGTTTTTAATGACCATTTGCTGCAAGTGATGCCACTGCAAAACTGGGCAAAACCCCAACACTAGCAATAAATGTATGGTAGAACAGGATAATGCTCACTGGTCACAAAGGTATGCCCAGCTTCAACATAATATAACTTCCTCAACCAACCTAAAATGTGCATTCCTTTCAATAAGCACTTTCACCAGGAATTATCGAGATAGCACCATTTGTCAAAAAGTATTAACTGTATTTTAGAAAAACAGCAGAGCAACAAAGACAGAATAATGAAGAAAAAACATTTTAAATGATAAAACTTCGATATTCTAGAAACAGAATATACTTACTTTGACCAACGTTTCAGGAGAAACTTCATCATCTGGAACCCAGAGCTTAGCTGTCTTTTTCCCAGGAAGCTACATAAAGGTTTCACAAAATATTGTGTCATTTACATTCAATACAGACCACACAGAAATAACATCAATTAACGTCTCTAACAACACCGAAATAGTGATAAAATAAAAGCTCTGTACAAAGGTTTTTTTTTAGACAAAGCTTAACATTCAAGAATTAATATTGTACAGAAGATTTTAACTGAAATACAACAGTTAACAAATTTATTTCTGCCCAAGAGATGCAAAAGACAATCTAATTAGATGTTCTTCAAATATAAATTGGGAATACTACATTGTGCCACAAGAATGTTTGGATTTTGAGAATGCATACAAAGCAAGCAATAAGGACTATCTGCATCAACTCAAAACATTACAGAAACAGCAGGAAGACAAGTTAGAAGAACAACACTAAAGTAGTCAGTAAAGAAGATGCACTTGCATTTAGTAGTAAGCTCAGTCCAAGATGTAGCCATTTTGAGTGTGCTTGAGAAAGAACAAAAAGTTCCATTCCCAGCAGACATTTTAGAGTGACGCAAGACAGGCGCCAGCCACCACGAGGCCAGTCACCACCAACAACCTGGAGCTGGCCGTCCGGAACTTCTGACTGGATTTCCAACAGCGCCGACACAATCGCCCCCATGAAATCGTCCAGCACCAACAAGCATGCCAGCTGGTTTACCCCCGAACTCCGGGCAATCAAATGTGAGTGCAAGAAGCTTGAGGAGACAATGGTGCTCCAGCAGGAATCCCACGGACCTCACCACCTTCAAATCGGCCTGCAGAAACTACCCTCATTGCCTCAAAGAATGCATAACAAACCACTTGTAAGCAAGCTCCAATCCCACCAAGGCACTCTTCAGCATAGTCAGAGTTCTCCTGCCCGTCAGTCCCAGAGAACACGATTTGCACTTCCCAAGCCCCCTGCGACACCCTAGCCGCCTATTTCTACAAAAAGATATCTGACATCAACTGCAACTTCAACCCACAGACTTCAGCCACCTTCAACACCCATGAACATCACCAACGCCAACTGCTCACCGAATGGAAACCTCTGCCCCCACCACATTTTCAACCTGGGACAGAAGGAAATCAGCGGTACATGCACCAACATCCTTAATGCATTCATCAACACGCCCACCGTCCCACACACATGGAAACATGAGGAGGTTGTTAAACCCCTTCTGAAAAAGCCTGCCGCCGACCACAGCAAACTCAAGATTTACCGCCCCATCTCGCTACTCCCTTTCCCCGCCAAGGTCCTGAAAAAGCAATCAATAGCTTGCACACCAAACACCTAGAAGGAAACAACCAGCTTGACATCTCCCAATCCGGATTTCAATCCAACCACAGCACCAAGACCACCTTGATCGCCGCAACAGAGGACATCAGAACCCTCCTCGGCTGAGGTGAGAGAACAGCCATGATCCTCCTTGACCTCTCAGTGGCCTTCGACACCGTATCCCACCTCATCACAAGACTCCACCAAATCAGCATTCAAGAAAACGCTCTTCCTCACAGGATGCACCCAGAGAATCTGCCTACTGTCCTTAACCTACGAACCCAAGAGCAACATCTGCGGCGTTGCAAAAGGATCCTCCTTCAGTCCCACGTTGTTCAATACCTACAATTCTCCACTGCCAACATTGTACACTCCCACGGACTCCACATCATCCCCTACACTGATGACACCCAACTCATCATCTCTCTCTCTCTCACCGAGGACCCAGACCAAGATCCAGCTCTTGGAACGCCATGACCAATGTTGCCGACTGGATGAGGTCCAACTGCCTGAAGCTGAGCGGGAGGAACATTTCGCCACTGGACATCAACTGGTGGCCCACCGAACTCGGACCTGCACCAACTCCTATGTACCAAGTCTGCAACCTCTGCATCTTCCCGGACAGCAAACTCACCATGAAGCGCCAGGTCAATGCAGTATCCTCCGCCTGCTTCCACACCCTTAGCATACTTCAAAAGATCCTTAGTTAAATCTCCATGACACCAGGAAAACAGTCACACAAGCCTCGTCACCAGCTGACTGGAGTACGGAAAGGCACTGTATGCCAGAACCACCACCCAACTCCTTGAACGACTACAGACTATAGAGAACAAAGCAGCCAGACTCATCCTCAAACTCTCCACTCGGATAAGCATGGATAAAACTACAACACAAGTGATTACATCCATGTAATGAGTGAAAAATCACAATATCTAGGTCTTCTGGGTATGAACTTAGTTGTGTGATTCTGTAAACTGATTGTAGAACAGATTATAGGAGGAATTAATCAGGCTCTACAATGACAATGACACCTTTGTACTGTAGTAATAGATTTGTAAATCTTGGTGCAATAGTATACGTATTCCAAACAACATGCATTACTCTGCCACATTTGTTTTTTTAGGCATGGCATAAATATTTATAGACATATACACATAGTCTGGGTAAAAAAGAGCAGCTCTCTACCTAAAGACAGGAACTACCCAGAGTTCCTACCTGGCTCTTTCCATAATTTATGCAGATAGATTCATCCGAGAGGGGATTATTAAAGAGCAACCAAGTAATATGGCCCCATATTGTCATCAATGAGTTATGGGGACAAGGAGATAAACAATGAGGCTAGAAGCATAGTATTTTGTAAATGCAACCAGGACCGTAACATGCTACCATATAGCGCATTACACAAATGCCTAGTATGTGTTTTGATATAACATATTTAGTTTGGCACACTAAGCAAGAACACAATATTTTAACCAAACACAGAAATGTGTAATGAAAACAGCAAGTTAAACACTGGACTATATCAAGTTAAGATTACATAATTTCTGGTAACATTTGCTTTCATACAAACACATTCTTGCTATAGAAACCAGAGACTGGTAAAGTGAATTTCAGCGAGACCAGGCTAATGATGGCCTCTAAAGACAATTTAAATGTTCAGCTTGCATGAATACACAATTAAACGACAGACAGTGGATATGTTCAGAAATAGTCACAGCAAATGTCAGCACGTAAGAGTCAATAAAAGGTCCCAAGTGAAATTAGGATGTTCAGCTTACGTGAATAGTCTGTTGATTAAACAAAGGGCGGTGGTCAAGTTCGGGGATAGTTGAGGCTACTACTGGCAAGGAGAGTAAACAATGGTCCCCAACTGCCTTTATAATGTTCATGCTTTACTAGGCTTTTACAAATAAGATAAAAATGAAATAATAGGCAATAGCTAAGCTCACAGATGTCAGAGCTTCTCTGTCATCAACACAAAGAAGGGGAGAGGGCCATTACTGTTTAAACTCCACTACCGCAGGCCCCAAGCACAATCAAATGTTCACACACAAGGGGTATGTAGAGTACACACTAAACATAACCAAGAAACATTTCTCAGTTTGGAAAAACTGCCCTCACTCACATACCGAAGTATGTGACATGCTTCATCATAGGGCCTGCTACAAACGCCCTGGTGTAGCCACATCCAGGGCGGAGCATTAGGGAGGGGGAAAAAAATAATAAATTCCACACTACAAGACGTACAACCAGATAATGTCAATACATACAACGAGTAACACAAATGAGATGCGAAGCGTGTGCAAAACACCCCGTGGCTGGAACTGATAGTGCGACAAAAAAGTGCAGTATAGGGAAGTGATTAAAACTGATTAAGGGTGCCAATAGAAATAATTACTTTATTGAACACAATTAGGTACCCCTACCAGGATTAAAAGTAAGAAAAGGATGGGAAATGTCTTGTCGAGAAAGTGAAGTTCCTCAAGACTTCCCTCCTACCACTGCTGAAGTCAACATGTTTCGACCGCTGGAATTGTGCCTAGAAAGGTCACCCCGGTCTTCGTCAGGACTGTCGCGATCAGTGCCACTGTTAGCCCTTCCGTAATTAGGTCAAAGGGCCCTCAGAGGAGAGTAGGTCATCAAGATCCATACTCTTCCAAGTCTTCTAACTGATAAGTGGAGGCTGATCCCAGTAATGCGGGAAAACATTCACTGAAAAGGAGCAGAGAGTTCATAGAAACACAAATTCTTCCCATCACTCACTCTCCAAGCCCCTATAAATATACAGCATCTCTGTCGGCAGTATTACTCTAAATGTATTACAAAATGCTCATACAACTAAGGCAGTAACAATGTATCTGCTCTGTTAATGCCCGGGTTCTAGACTCCATTCCCTCTGGATTCTAAAGTATCAATCACTTGTTCACCAATGGTGACGATTTATAGTATTCTTGTAAAAGGGCAGCACACTGCATGCTACCAAACCCACTCGGTGTACCCCCGTGACCAACCACACACCCATACACATAAACCACTCTCTCAAAGGATGCGAGTTCTATCTAGCCCCAGGTAAGGCAGGTAACCCACTCATAGTTCAAACTCACCGAGTTTATGAAATTCACAAACCCGAACTGGTGTCCGCCAGGAGGGTCTCCCTGAGAACACAATCTGCAAGAGAGTCAAGCGAGAGGCTTCTGTGTCTCATAAGTTTAGAATCTCCCATCAGAGACTCGTCAGCGGTACTGCAACCGCCCGTGAGAGCAGCCAAAAAGATAAAATTTTTGCCCCTTCTCCAACCGCCTTACCGTTCTGCGGGTTAGCCCTGCCAAAAGGGGAGGGTTGGGATACCCTACTGGAACTTAAGAAAACACAGGTCAAAACCATCTTACATGGGGCTATCCTTACAGAATACTTACGGGTAAATGCAACCCAGATGGGCCTCCTAGTGACTAATGAACCGCTCATTTTCTTGGAAGATGAAGAATTCAGACGCGATTGGGCATTAGTGTCTTGGAAATGTACCAGGGATTGGCTGGTTCTAATTATCCGGACAGCCAAACGGCTAGCTGATGCTCTCCTAATTAAAATACAGGCAACTGAAGCAGGATTACAAGCAGATATTGTAATGACAACGTTTGATCACAAACTAGAACAAATCAATACTGAACTTGCGGAATATAGGGACCATCTTATCCACTCGAAGATCTCAAAACTTCAGAAGGACCTGGAGAACTTCACTAGAGAGAAGGCATACCCATACACGTCCACTGAATATACCAAACAGAAAATGGCAGAGGGTAACAGAAGTAACCAACAAGGCCGTCCTCTCCAATATACCACCAGTAGCTCCAGCGAGGGCAGTGATAATGAGTACCAACCCAAGAGGAGAGGGAGAGGGCGCGGCAATTGGCGTGGCCCAAGACCCCCATTTTTCCAACCGCGTTTCCATCAGTACCCTAATCAAGCCTATAACTGGCCAATGATGGGCTACCAACCTCCTGTACCTTTCCAGAACTAACCTTATGTGAATCAAAGGCTCCAAAATCCTGAATTCCAGAACACCCAATTCCAAAATTACCAGCGGCCTTTTTTAGCGAGAGGCCGGGGCAAGGGACGCGGCAAACAGAAGACACCCACGCGGGTGAACTGGTCAGACCAGGACCAAGAAATCACCCAACGGGTAACCAGGAGCATGGCACAAGGAATCGTGCCGAGCACGAGCCGCGACCCTCTTCAGTGGTTAACCTGTCTTCCCACCCTTTATCCCAAATCCAGGAACAAGTTCTGAATAAAGGCTTGGGCTTTGTCCCAACCAATCACCCAAACCTGTACAAACTCCGACAGGACTTTGCTATATTCTTCCGCAATTTGAGATTGAGGGTGTTTTTGAGGATCGGGACCCTAAGGAGGGACATAAGGGTGATACACCATTCCGCCCTCAATCGACCTTCACGCCACAATTGGCTGTACTCCCTCCACAGATTGCAGCTTTTGAGGAAGCAGTGGTCCATGATTTAGAAACATCCAACCTTACACAATTGAGTCATTTCTCCAATCTTTCCAACTGCGAGAGAAAGGTACTCAAGGACTTGGGGAATAATAAGGAAATTATTCTGAAGCCCGCAGATAAGGGTGGTGCCACTGTAATTAAGGATATAAAGGCCTACCGACAAGAATGTACCCGGCTCGTAGCGGATTCTAGAACTTACAAAAAACTCAGAGAAGACCCCACGGAGGAGATCACGAAGGAAATTGAACGGCGCTCTTGGAAGTTTCGGAGGCAATTAAGGAGGTACTGGATTCAGGAGGCAAAGCGATGCTTGTGATGCTCGATCTGTCGGCGGCCTTCGACACCGTCCCCCATGAGGGTCTCCTCGCCAGACTTTATGAGATCGGTCTGAGGGGGGACGGTGTTCAGCTGGTTTAGATCTTTTTTGGCCGGCCGTCGACAAACGGTCTGGGCCTCTTCCTCCTCTGCCGAGATGCCGTCATTGGGAGTTGGAGTCCCGCAAGGTTCAGTGTTGAGCCCGACGCTCTAACATCTTTATGACCCCTCTGGCGGCACTGGCGGAATCTTTCGGGGCCCAGATCATTTCCTACGCCGATGATACCCAGCTCCTCTTTACGTGCGGGAAGGGAGCAGATTTTGACGGAGAGAGTATCCGCGGTTGCCTTGGGGCTGTTTTTAACTGTTTCCAGCTTAACAGCCTCAAGTGTAACTCGGATAAATCAGAGCTACTCTTCTTCGGCTGCAAATCGGATCCAGATTGGCAGGAATGGTGGCCTGCCAATATGTTCCCTCCAGCAGGCTCTTCCCAGCTAGCCAAGAATCTGGGGATCAAGATCGATAATGGTCTGACTTTGAGATCCCAGATCCTGGGCCTCACTGGTACTTGCTTTGGCCTCCTTAGGATGCTCCGCAAGTTTCTTCCTCTGCTTCCGGAGGATCACAGGAAGATCACGGTTCAGGCCATAATTGGCTCGAGAATGGACTATTCGAACGTCATTTATCTCGGCTTGCCGGAGTATCTTCTGCAACGACTGCAGGTGGTCCAGAATTCGGCAGCACGGGCCATTTTTGGACTACCCGGACGAGCTAGAACCTCGGGCCTCCTACAGTCACTTCATTGGCTGCCCATCCGGAAGCGGATAGTTTTTAAGGCCTTGACCTTGGCCCATAAGGCCCTACACGCTTCTGGAGCAAAATATCTCCAAAAGAGGCTAGCTTTCTATCGCCCTGCCCGTTCCCTGAGATCTGAGTCTCTGTTTCTCACCGTGGTCCCTCGTATAAAAAGGGCACGTACAGGGGGCCGGTCCTTCAGATTGCTGGCACCGCAGCTTTGGAATACTTTACCAGTGACATTGCGCAGCACCTCCAATTTGTTGGCTTTCAGGAAGGGCCTGAAAACCTGGCTTTTTACTCTTTAGATAGGAGTCTTGACTTTTGTTCATGGTCTCTTATTCTCTGCTATTTTTCCTTGTTATGTTTTGGTACAGGTCTGCAATAAAGCGCTGGGACACTCTTTGAGTAGCCGTGCGCTATACAAGACAAATTTAACATAACATAACATAACAATTGCTAGCATGGTGGAAGAGGCAAGAAGCAATGACTGGATCACGGATAAGGAAGCAGAGTTCCTTGTGAATAAACAATCCCCTATTTCTATTGTCTTCCGAAGATCCACAAAACAGCGAGACCCCATCCCGGTAGACCTATTGTCTCCGGGATGGGGTCTTTGCTGGAGCCTCTCTCGCAATTCTGCGACTTCTTTCTCAAACCAATGGTACAACGGTTACCTACCTACCTGAGGGATACCCTGGACATTCTGAATCTGTTGAAGGATATACCATTCGATCCGGACAATGAGTTCTTGATAGGGCTCGATTTCGAGGCCCTACATACGAACATTCCACAGTTGGAAACTCTCAGGGTACTGGAAACATTACTCTTTGAAAGCGATCGGCCGTACGAAACCCCACAGACATTCATCTTGCATTTGGCTGAGATAGCTCTCACTAAAAACTTTTTGGAGTTTGAAGGGGGGCTATATCTCCAAACCCATGGCACTTCCATGGGGAGTGTTTTTGCCCCTAGCCTAGCGGGACTTTATGTAGGGGCTTTTGAAGAACTGACAGTGTTGCATACCAATGGACCATGGGCTAATAATCTGAGGCTGTGGAGACGTTATATTGATGATGTCTTAGTGATCTGGAGGGGCGAGAGAACATCTGTTGACCTATTCCTTGATTGGCTCAATGCCTAGAATCCGTTCCTCCATTTCACTTCGACCATCACTAAGACCAATTTACCATTCTTGGGCTTAGTCATTGAACCATGCGGCGGGATTTTGAAAACAAAGGTATTTCACAAACCTACTGATAAGAACGCTTTGCTGTCATTCGAGAGCTTCCATCCACACTCCCAACGGGAGAATTTGCCAGTCGGCCAATTTTTTTGAATTCGCCGGAATTGCTCTGAAAAAACTGACTTTATCGTGGAATCAGAAGCTCAAACACTGAAACTACAACAGAGAGGATACCCGACACGGGTTATCAAAAGAGCTAGAAAAAGAGCATTAAATGCAAACCGCGATTCGCTGCTCTCTAAGAACATGAGACCCCAAACCAAGAAACCGGTGTTTGTATCGACCTTCAATACCGCATCACATCAAATCAAACGTTTGGTTTTGAAGAATTGGAAGATACTAAACACGGGGGCATGAGCATAGACACCTCTCTTTTCTTTCAGACTGAGTCAAAACCTGAAAGATCTCCTTATACATACTAGACCCAGGGACCTGGGGGTAACAAGAGAGACGACTACAATGGTAGTGGAGAAGTATGGCTCACTGGTTAGAGGAGGCAGACACTGAAGCAGAGGTCAGACTCGGGACCAGGGTTCAATTCCCGACGCGGCAGGGTCTTGAGCCCAAATGTCCATGGACTCGATAATTCTCGCTTCGGTGCCTAACCGAATCACGGGTTCACACTCTGCAACTCTGGGCATTAGCTTGCTTAATCTCCACTACGGCCCCCCGCGGCGGGATGCCTGGCTTTCACCTTGGGGATGCCCAGTACAGGTTATCTCACAGGGAAAAAGCCAGGACGGGTTCCCAAAGCAAGTGCCGAGATGCCTCAGGATGATTCGAGCGCTATAAAAGAAGACATAACATAACATAGGCTTACCAAAATTGATGGGACATACACAATGTGGTTCATGTAGTGTATGCCACCTGACGAACAACACCACATCCTTAGATCTAGGACTCCGCACCCCCTGGGAACAGAGATCCCATACAAATTGCAACTCCCAGGGTGTGATTTACCTGATAACCTGCCCTTGTCAGAAAAAGTATGTAGGGATGACCAGTAGGAGGGTGCGGACTAGGATCACTGAACATCGCAGCACGATACGGTGTGGCAAAACAAACACGAAACTTACAGCACATTTTTCAGAAACTGGACACAGCAAAGAAGATCTGAGATGGACTGTGATAGAGAGGGTCCAACCTGGTAGACACCAAACAGGTGACCAAAGGGTGTTACTCCAACGAGAACAGAGATGGGTGTATCGCCTTAAAAGTCACCTGGTGGGATTAAACAACAACATCCCATGGCAGTCACTGGGGAGAAACTAGACATTCTGCTGTGATGCAATACTGGTATCTGTTACTTAAATACTGATATAATGAGTCCTCTCGATGCGGTCAGCATGTCTGGGTTCTATAGAATATATGAATCATGTCCAAATTTACTGTTATTCCATATTGGAGGTTTTCTACCAGGCGTAGGTCTTGCCCTAACAATAACATCTGAGACATGGGTCTTTGGGTGATAGTATGAGCATTGCGGCATATGATCATACATCCCGACGATGGGACCACAGGGGTTTAAAGTTGACCTTGATGTGTTTTGTCAAGTGGCTCCAACAGAGAAATATTTATTTCCCCCGGGAAATTTGAGATTTAAATAATCTTTATTTTCGGACATGTACCTGTAATGTCTGCAGATTGCTGTCCATTTACTATAAATTCTGCAGATTGCCACCCATTCACTATAAAATTTTAGATTTAAATAATCTATATTTTCGGACATGTACCTTTAATGCCTGCAGATTGCTGTCCATTCACTATAAAATTCTGCAGATTGCCACCCATTTACTATAAACATAGGAGGGTTCACACATATGGGGGACTGGGAACTGCTGGAATTATCGAGAGATCACATCCCCTAGCTCCCCGTATTGTTTAAGACACGCTGCGTTTGACTATACAAGTGGCTTGGACCACGTGTGTTATTTTGGGTGGAGCAGTGAGGAGCATAGTTTAAGCGACTCCCTTAACTTGACACCGCGCACGTCTTCTGGGCGTTGAATCATTTCGAAACTACAATTCCCTATTGAACGAAGACGCACCACGCGTGACGTCGTGATGCCACGACGTCAGTCACGTGGTGCGCCAGGGACGGAACGGGGCACTGGTCACTTTTCCTTAAAATACTGATCTCACACGGCGCATATCATCTATGCGGTGTTTCGAGGTACAGGCAGATTTGGCAGGGCTAACCCGCAGAACGGTAAGGCGGTTGGAGAAGGGGCAAAAATGTTATCTTTTTGGCTGCTCTCACGGACGGTTGTAGTACTGCTGACGAGTCTCTGATGGGAGATTCTATACTTATGAGACACAGAAGCCTCTCGCTTGACTCTCTTGCAGATTGTGTTCTCAGGGAGACCCTCCTGGCGGACACCAGTTCGGGTTTGTGAATTTCATAAACTCGGTGAGTTTGAACTACGAGTGGGTTACCTGCCTTACCTGGGGCTAGATGTAACTCGCATCCTTTGAGAGAGTGGTTTATGTGTATGGGTGTGTGGTTGGTCACGGGGGTATACCGAGACCGAGTAGGTTTGGTAGCATGCAGTGTGCTGCGCTTTTACAAGAATACTATAAATCGTCACCATTGGTGAACAAGTGATTGATACTTTAGAATCCAGAGGGAATGGAGTCTAGAACCCGGGCATTAACAGAGCAGATACATTGTTACTGCCTTAGTTGTATGAGCATTTTGTAATACATTTAGAGTAATACTGCCGACAGAGATGCTGTATATTTATAGGGGCTTGGAGAGTGAGTGATGGGAAGAATGTGTGTTTCTATCAACTCTCTCTGCTCCTTTTCAGAGAATGTTTTCCCGCATTACTGGGATCAGCCTCCACTTATCAGTTAGAAGACTTGAAGAGTACGGATGTTGATGACCTACTCTCCTCTGAGGGCCCTTTGACCTAATTACGGAAGGGCTAACAGTGGCACTGATCGCGACAGTCCTGACGAAGACCGGGGTGACCTTTCTAGGCACAATTCCAGCGGTCAAAACATGTTGACTTCAGCAGTGGTAGGAGGGAAGTCTTGAGGGACTTCACTTTCTCAACAAGACATTTCCCATCCTTTTCTTACTTTTACTCCTGGTAGGGGTACCCAACTGTGTTCAATAAAGTAATTATTTCTATTGGCACCCTTAATCAGTTTTAATCACTTCCCTATACTGCACTTTTTTGTCGCACTATCAGTTCCAGCCACGGGGTGTTTTGCACACGCTTCGCATCTTATTTGTGTTACTCGTTGTATGTATTGACATTATCTGGTTGTACGTCTTGTAGTGTGGAATTTATTATTTTTTCCCCCTCCCTAATGCTCTGCCCTGGATGTGGCTACACCGGGGCGTTTGTAGCAGAGCTTCTCTGTCCGTAATGCAATTTGAATAACAGTTTTGCTAACAGCCTTTGTGAAAAGGTTTCTCAGCATAGTTTGCAATTATGATATATAAAAGATGGAAAAAATGTCATGGATTCCTGTGGAATTCGTTTTTTTCGACAATGTTGTGTTGTGCAATGAAACACAAACACGGACGATACATATTTTCACACAGTCTAGATTTACACGTATTTCCATCAAGAAAGGTTTATTGAAGGAGAACTCTTACCAGTGGACACCTTGTATCTTTATTCCTGATACTCTGACCCAGTGACGGAGACATGTTATCAAAAACTGGAATAAACGGCCCACACATCACAAAGCTGCCCACAAACAACTGAACACAGCCCATTAGGCTAACACTCAACATTATTTGAAAACCTAGCATCTAAACACTATAAATACAATGACGTGGGGTGATTTTTAGGTTGCTTTGTAGTTAAAGTGAATTAACAATTGTATTTATCTATCACACTGAAGTAATAGAACTGGCTGGATATTGAGTTTATAGTGTGTTATTTACTTTGCCATGCTATATCTGCGTTTCTACCCCCTACCACCACTCTGCCTTCACAACACAATTCTGCGACTCTTAGAAAGTGAAGTGACTGATGGGAGAACTTGGTAAACTAACTGCAGTGGAATAGTATTAATAGCTGTGGATCACCAGTGGTAAACAATAGTTTCTTCTCAAACTGCACATTAGCCTCTAACTTGCCCAAGACCCAAAGAAAATACCTTACCCCCTAGCATAAAAGTTATTCATGAATTCAAAAGACTCCTTCTGGTTAACTAAGACGGAGAAACTATTTCTATTACCTGGTTACCAATGAAACAAAACACAGAATAAGGCTTCTGGTTCTGCGAGAAAACTCAGTTTTCTCACACCCAGAGGAGCAACTCAGAACTGTGAAAGACCCCCACACTTGCCTAACTCTCCTTACTAGAGTTCCCAGACCACGTTCAATGTCTATTGTCATCTGTATTACATACCAAGACGTTGTAGACACCCGTTTGAGAACCCTAATACAACGTTAACACCATCTCAACAAACTCACTCAGCTGCACAGGCTTAGCAAGTTTCAGGTACAGTGAACGTCGATGGCAATGGATACATAGTCTGAACCCCGACGGGCGGCATAAGTCTACTCAGGGATTCACAGTATTAGCATGAAAATTAACATGGAATAAGAGTATGGAGCTGTCACAGCAGACAGCGGCGTCAATGCAGCATAGGTGTGAGTGAAAGTAGGCAAGACCCCACACACATATTTGTGTGAGGGGGCAAGTGGCACAGCCTTGGTTAAAGGTGTATGAAACAGTTGTGAATACAACAAACAGGTATTGGGTGTTTGGATTACATAGTGAGCCGAGAAATCCAGACATAGGAGTACTGAAAAAGTTACAATTTCTTACAAGGATAATCTGAAAACTTAAAATGTGCAGGAATTACTTCCCTAAAAATGAATTACTGCAAATTAACCTCAAAACAAAAGGAAACCTAATATAAAAATACTTACCCTGTCATTCATTAGCAAATCTTTGACAATAAAACTTGCTACCAGAGATTTTAATGGAGAAGCGAACTGATCAGGTGCCAGCATAGCTATGTGACCAATAGAAATCAAAGGTGTAATAAGCTGTTCTAGGTTGCTTGGGTCCAGACTCTTGTGCAATGGCTGAAATGAGAAATGAAATAGAAATAAGAGGCAACACAATCACACTGTACTGCTTAAGTAGCACAGAGTTCACAGGCACTATCCTATGGAAATAGTTTTAAATGTTATGAAATCCTTATGCTCTATAATGAAGAAATCTGAATAATAAGCCAAGAAGAGTTTTAAATATTGCGGCCCCTCCCCACACCTTACTAAAATTATAATACGTGAACCATCTAATCTGAGTAACTGGTGTTTCTGTAGTGGAGCATGAACATTTGATTTGCAACCTATACAAAGTTCTATTAAAAACAATGTGCAAATCACAAAGTTGAGAAAACGTCTGCACACGTTTACCACTATGCCTAGGAAAACTGTGCAATAAACAGGTGCCATCTTGCCTAAGTTTGTTTACGGTAAAAATGATCTCGCAATGCAGTAAAAATTACATTGCAAAGCACAGAAAACTTCACAATAGTGAAGGCAAATTTAAAACGGGGAAGGTTCGGGATAGCAAAAATCGAGAACTATGCATAACGGTCTGCTTTTTTTAGTTTAAAAAAAGAAAACCTTTTTCGCACTCCTAATTCCTATAAATGGGTCACATTTGACACAATGCTATTATGCAAAATAGTATGTGTATAAGTAATAACTTCTTAAAAACAGTTTTGGTGATGTGTGGTAAATTTTACAATCAAAGTCTCTTCATCTTGGTCCTCAGATAACAGACTTCTTTCATTCTATGTACACCTTTATGTATATCACCTTACCCATCTGTGTGACTTTGTGAGTAAAAATAAGTAAGAATACTTAAACACATCAAAACGCGTTTTTCTTTCTATAAATACAATTGTACGTTTATGCAGTAAAAAAAATAACTTTACAAAATGTGCCTGCACTACTCCACATGTAATACATTCTTTATTTGTTGCCCCACCTACTGGGTAGAGATACTAGAAATAATCTCACAGATGTACATTCAGGCTACAACGCTCACAAGAGATAAAGGCATGAAAAGAGTAAAAGACAATTAATTCAATGCAAAAATAGTTTTGGGAAAATATTCTAATTTTCTTTATTTAATAAAGAGCCATAAAAAAACTGCAATGAAGGTGCCACAAAAACAAAATGTTATCACTGAATATCTGCATGTGCGGCTTTCCTTTTTGAGCTTGCGGTTTTCTTTTGAGGTTTTAGTACATACTTTCACCCACTCCCAGTTGGTAACCCCAAGCTATTGCATCATACTATACTGGGTAGGGTCTTGGGACTAACTTAACCCCCTCGACAACAACCCGCTCCCCTTCCAGAGCGTCCAAGAGAAAAAGGGGACGCTGAACTGACTCTTTCTCTGAGGTCTTCCACTTCAGGGCTAGTATGGATTAGTGCTCAAACTTCTCCCTTCTTCCCCTTTCCTCACTCACTCCAGGGGTACCTCCAAAACAGCACAAGCTCTGCAGTTTAAAAGCCATACTTGGTTGGTGGAGCATCAGCGCCTACACCAGATGGGCACCAGACTTAATATGGCAATACTTTAGTGGTTTAACAGTACCTCCGATAGGCTTCAGCTTTGATGCTAATGTAAAACATCTATATAACCTCAGGGCTCAAGTGATGCACAAATAAAGTCCTCCCTAAAGTTGCTAAGCACAGCATGTGTAACAGCATCTAACTTCACCCTCTCAAATACATCCCATGTTTATGTACAGCAACATCAGTAGCATAATGCTATCATCACATTGTTCGAACCCAACGCGCCTACCATGTCTGGTACAGGTCAAATAACAAACTTTCATTAATGCACTGTGAAGGGCATCTAGGAACCCAATATACATCTGAGCACTTCAGGATCCCACCAGGGGTATGAAGAAGTATATAAATAATCCAATCTTACCACCCACAGAGCACTGCAGGCCTCACATGCGTAGGAACATTGCTATGTTAAAAAAATCGAATTGTCGAATTAATGTGTTAACCTCCAGCAAAAGATTAAGCTTTTAAGCCATTTTTGAACTGAGATGCATTTATGCTTTCATAAGACCTAAAAGTCAAAGTACTAGACCTAAGGAGCAACTTTCCATTAGTAGGGGTAAAAAGAATGGTCTTACCCTAATGGCAGGGAGTCTTAAGAACAATCGTACAAGGAAATCATTTTTACGTTAGGATTTTATGCTGCTTTTACACAGTTTTTTGGTTTTAGTGTTTAACGAAGAAGTCATAATTCTCAGTTTTACCACTTTATGAATAACTGCCTGAGCTTGGCATTAAAGACACTAACCAAGATTTTTTTTCCAAGACTCCACTCTGAAGAGTCTGCACATTTATTGCTTAATTACCTTGTAGAGGTGAGAAATGAAAAGGTGTGTGGTGGGCATGCTGCTGGAAACGTGCTCAAAATGCCAGTCCCATTTAAGGGAACATCGAACAAATTAATGCACAATCATAAATCTGGTTTTGGAAAAGTGAACAGTCACGATTTTAAATGAGGTAAAAGTATAAGTAAATAATCAGGCTAAAGACTGTCAAGCAAATGGGAGGAAAGAAGTGAAAATAAACAAGTTACTTACCTTCAGTAATGCTCTTTCTGTTGGATTGTCTATATAATCACAGATTTCTCATCATTGGAATACTTGCGGGCAACAGACATGATCTGGAAGATTTCTCAGCCTAGTCCTTATGCAATGGTAGATGGCGTTGTGCGACTCTGCGTCGACCGGAATCTGCCCTGTACGAGACGGCTGGAGTCGCTTATAGAAACCGCCCAAGCGTTGATGTATATGAATTCAGGACCCTAGTGTAATTATCCCGATTCCTGCCCATATATAGGTATAAATCACCCTATCCTTATATAGGCATAGAAATCATAACCATATTTAGACTTAGCCCATGCAGTCCAAATATGGCATGGCTACTTCCACTAGTTCCGAAAATCCACAACCATTTCTTGGAAAAACCCGCCTTCAGCAGTCAGGGACTTCCCCTTGCTTGAATATTAATTTATCCAAGAAATCATGGAGTTTTCAAAGAACTGAGTCTTAGAAGACGTTATTATGTCCAACCTTACGTCAATCTCGGTACCTTCAAGGTATAAATATGCCCACACTTACCCAGGCGCACACACAGTGGTTTGGAGCAGTTCGACTATCTACCTACACGACACAGCTCACCACAGCAAGTGCTGAAGGAAGCCGACCCCGCCAGCAGACGCACTGAGAGATGCTGTCTTTTCTTCTGCCGAGAAATACAGCTCCAGTATTTCCAGGCTGCCCTTGCGGGTTGCTGGGAAATCTAGTTCTGAGAGAGAGATACAAGACCTCCTTCATTCTAAAACTAAGGTACGGAGCTGATTAGACCCTTAGAGAATTCTTGGAGAGATTCTTGGCAAAGAATACTAAAACTTAAGCTACACCTCACTTACTTCTTCCCTCGAACTAGACCTAGGTTAGGTACACCGGGATAGGCGTATTTTATAAGCACAAGTTTAGAGTTTTAGAGTACTTTTAGTCATTATTTATTACTGTATGTATTCTATGTTATATTTTATGGCTTAGAAACCATATCATGCTTTTACAGTATTATTTTTATAATACTCTTTGTACTGTACGCATTGTACTTTGCAACCAGTATTACGATTGTAGCAGTACATTTCATATGCTTGAGAAAGAAGACTGTTCAATAAAACCCTTTTATTGAATACGCCTGTCTCTCTATTTCTCTGCACCTCTGGTGAAACTAAGCATGCATGATTGACTGAGTGAAATTAATATCTATTGTTTCCACGACTCTAGAGATACGTTTGTTATTCTTGGGAAACAAAGTTGTCATGTTTATGCGGTTGTCAGAAACTAATCCCTCTGAGCTACCTGGCACTCACAATTAAGTCTAATATATTCGATAGAGACCTAGTCGACCTCAGTCCTACGTCTAAACTATAGTATATATATTCCAATGCGCAGAGCCTATTGGGAATATAGGAACTACACTACAGCGTGAAAACTTCAGCGTCTTCCTGGACACAGTCTGCACCCTCTGACATGTAGCCGAAAAAGTTGGTCATGCCTCTGTGCAGATCTCTCATGTGGAATCTTTTTAGATGGAAAAAAGTCTATTCTATAGAACGGGGAGGTAGAAGTGCATGACAATTCAACCAAGTATCCACCAGAAAGAGCATTACCGAAGAGAAGTAAGTTGTTCTTCAGACTGAAACTTATAACAGCAGATTCCTCACCTTTAGAATAGATACCAAACCAGTACCTCCCCAGTGGTTGGTCTGTGGACTGGCTCAGACCAAAAAGTCCTGCAGGACCAAACGGACAAAGCACACTTTCCTTCAAATAAGGCTGTCAATGCATCATCAAAGTGTGTATTGATGCCAGACAAATATCAAGGGCAGGTACTCCGTATGCCAAAGCAGTTGGTGGTAAGGTCCCTCAAACATTCAGGAGGCTGATTCTTGGCTAGAGCAAAGAAGATCCTAATGTAGAGGACTTTTTACCCAGGCAAAGTCTTTTCCTGTACGTCCTCCGTATGGTCTTGGGTACAATCAATGGAAAAGCTCAGCACTCTTTTGGGTTCGAAATTATTTCATTTTTCCTTTTTTGAGGGGTGAGACTGGGCAAAGAACATCAAAAGAATGATAGACAGACTGATGTGAAAGGGAGTCAAAACCTTTGGCAGAGAGCCTTGTAATTTTCAATACCAGTTTGTCTGGAAAGAAGGTGGTGTAGAGCGGTTTGACACACAGGGCTTGAAGCTCACTCATGAGATGTACTGAAGTTATCGTGATGAGAAAGACCATCTTGAGAGTCAGATGTAGAGTACAGCTGTGCAACAGCTCAAAAGGGCTGTACATAAGAAAAGGATCAAATAAAGGTAGCACTGTGGCATCATGAAGGGTCCTGGAGGAACAATGGAGTAACCTTTTGTGAAATCACATCACATCCGGTGATTTTAACACGGACAGCTGATTCGGCAAATGGAAAAAGCCTGAAAGGGCAGAGAGATAACCAACAGTGCCCACTGCTAGCCCTTGCTGGGCCAAAGACAAAACAAACAACAAGATAACCATGAGTTGGGATATGTATTATGGGTGTCACACCGGGACAGAAACGAGTCTCGGAGTCTCGGGGTCCAGCGTACACAGACTTTTTTTTTTTTAACTCTTTATTTATGTTTTTGAAACATAGGCGATAAAAGACATTCTCACAGTGCAGCATGTACATCATAAGTCGCAGGAGGCTATTTTATCGTATCCATGTGTGCTTCTTATATAACTCGAGGGCATCATATCTCAACCATTTTGCTCATATGTGACATCATTATTACTTGTTATACAATATATAACTGCTATAGGGGTTATCAGAAAAAAAAACCAGGAATACAATGGAGATGACATTCCATAACATAGCAGGTCCACCATGTCAGTCCAGGATGAAGCAGCCGTAGGGCAGACAATTATACCAACCATCCAAGCAATCATTCGGCAGTAACAGTACCTCATCCAGCAAAAACACCCGGGCTACACCATCACCTCCCCTCTATCTAGCAGTGGAGCATCATTCTGTGAGGATGTTGCAGAACCCCCACCTGCGCTTTGAACGAGATATGCTTGTAGTACTTTGTACTTGTCCTGTCTCCCCACTCAGCATTAATCCCTCCAACCTTTTCAGGTCCTTCTCCAGATTCCTCAATGTACGCTGTATGTCACTTAGTATGCCAAAACTTTTAGGGATACAGAAACCTCGCACCGTAACTTTAAAAGCCTCCCATATTACCTCCACACTATCTACTGAGCCCTTGTCTCGTGAGAAGAAATCCGTTATTTCCCCCCCAAGCTCGGTCTGAAATACCATGTCCAACAAAGCAGTCAGCTGCATTCTCCATGTCGGCCTGGGCCTATCATATCCTGGCACACTAATTGTGATCTTTACAAGGCAATGATCAGAATATGTTCTGGCAAGGTGTGTGGTGCTGCCTAAACCTGTTACCAACCCTTTGGTAAGCAAGCAGTAGTCTAATCATGCCCACGTTACATTGTATGCTGTAAAATGTGTCCCCTCCCTCCTCAGTTGATGCAGTCGGCGCCAGCTATCCACCAGGCCTCCCTCCTCCAGTATGCCCGCTAGCATCTCTCGAGATTTGTTATTACAGTGTATTGCGCCGTCAACTCTATCCTGGGTAGGAATGAACGCTACATTAAAATCCCCCCCCATATAATGTGCATGGATCCTATATCCACAATTTTGCCCCACAAGGATGTGAAAAATTCAGGTGTATCCACATTGGGGGCATAGCTATTCACAATGGTTAAAGAGTCCCTGCCCATCCTCCCCCACACAATGACGTATCTCCCCTGTGGGTCCGATATTACACCAGCAACTGCAAAGGGGACACAATTTTTAACCAATATGGCAGTGCCTCGCGCATAGGAGGAGTAGGAAGAGAACACTCGAACACAGGCCCATCTACTAGCAAAGGGATTGTGAGTGTATATGCGTCTCCTGCAGCATAGCCACCTGCACCTGCTGCCTATCTAGGTGAGCCAATACCTGCCTGCATTTTCTCGCATTATTCAGCCCCCTGATATTCCAGGACACCAACTTCAAATCAGAATCCCCCCTCTCTGCCCTAGTGCCCCGTATGATCCTTCTGATAATCCTGCAGGAAGCAATACCAAACCACGGATCTCTCAAACATGCCGTATGTCATAACCATACAATGTACAGCACTGTAATGTACATTGTAAACTCCCCCCATCCACCCCCCACACACTGAAGCATCCCAATTATGCCAGCATCAAACAGATCCACCCCCTCCCTCCCATTAACCCAAAATAAAAATACAACAGGGGTGCTCCCTTTGGGGAATTCCCACCAGGTGACTCACGGATACCTCGCACCTGTCCAGGAAACAACTGGTCAGTCCCCCTTTAGGCAGCAAGGGTGTCCGGTTTTTCTGATCGGCTGTGCTCCGCCCAGCTACATCATGCCCAGTTAGAGGCCCACAGTTCAAGGCACATATGAAAAAAACATTTGTGGACCGCATATAAGTTCAGACATCATGGCGCTACAAATGAGGTACAGTTGTACGTCAAGGGGCAGTCCTGCACCATCGCCAGAGATTGTCATTCCACATCAGATAAATGAGGCTCAAGTGTGTCGTCCCGTTCAGGAGTCGCAGCCTTCCGTCGTTTGATTTTCTTAAGAAAGTCCTCCACTTGATGCGGTTTCATATAAATGGTTTGGGTGCCCTGATATGTAACTCGAAGGCGCGCCGGATATAGCAGAGCGTAGTCCACCTGCGCCTGTCTCACCTTCTGTTTCACGACGTTAAACTTGCGCCTCTCCTCCTGCACATGTGCCGTGAAGTCAGGAAAGATAGTAAAGGAGACTCCATCAAAGGTTAACTGTTTCTTCGCCCTGGCCACTCTCAATACAGTATCCCCATCCCTATAATTGAGGAGGCGCACTACGAGGGCCTGGGCGCATTCCCAGGAGGTTCTCTCGGGCCGAGGGATCTATGGGCCCTTTTCACTATGAACTGAGGGGAGAGCGTGCCCTCGTCGGTCACCGCAGCCAACATCTTCTCTACATAGTGCTCAAGCTTGCCTGTATTCGTGCTCTCGGGCACACCTAAAATTCTAATATTGTTACGCCAACTTCAGGCTTCAATGTCCTTGTTTTTTGCGTTGATGACTCAACAATTTATCCATTTGGGTCACCGCAGTCTTTAGTTGCTCCGTGACATCCTCAGTATCTGATATTCTGTGCTCCGCTTCTTTGAGGCGGGTGTCGTGCCAGTCTAATTTGCGCGCAATAGCGTCCATACGGGTAGTGAGCCTATCCATTTTGTCGGCAATTGTCGCAAATCCTTGGCGCACTTCCCCAAGGATCGTGTGCGTGTCCGTGCTAGGCACAGCACTCTGCTCAGTGGGTGTTTCCACTGCGCCATTTCCCGTCTCTGCAGTCTGTTGACGCGTGTTTTTCTTGGTCTCAAACGTGAGACGCGGTTGTCGTGAGTCCATTCTACCCATCGTGCAGTGTCCAATCATATGATGATGCCGCCCAAGCTCGTTACGTGGTCAGGTTGGAAGCGTACACAGACTTTGTACCTGACAGAAAGGATGACATCCACTACTTTGAAAGGGAGATCAAATCCAGGCAACTGCTGCCACTCAATCTTCGTTCATGTTGTGGTCTATGTATACATGAACTAGCCTCCCCTTAATAAATAGCAAGAAAGATTTCAACGCCAAGCAGATGGCTCATAAATCCAACAAGCTGATGTGGAGTTGAGCCTCTGCCAGAGACCAGAGGCCTCTTATCTACACATCTCCCAGATGGCTGACCCAGCCCAGAAGCGATGCATCTGTCACCACTGTCAGCTCTGGGTGGTGAAGGGAGGGGGCTCTTCCACGGACCACAATATGGTCCTGAAGCCATCACTGCAGGTAATTTTCAGTCTCCTCTGAAATCTGGACTAGGGCAGAGAGGTGCCCTTAATGTTGCTCCCATCAGACCTCCAGATCCCACTGCAGAGCCCACATATGCTCAGTCAGCAGGATGCAGAAGGTCATCATCCCCAGCAGTCTACGAGTCAACCTCACTGAGATCCAGTACTGAGGCTGAAACATCAGGATCATAGCTCAAATGTTCTGTCTTTTCCACTCTGGGGATTGGTGCAAAACCACACCATATCCAGAACCGCTCAGACCAAAGGAAGCATCTGCGAAGGAGTCAGGTGTGATGTCAGCACATTTATAGCGAAGCCCAGCGATGAGTGTTGTACGTTCATACTTCATCAGAAAGACTGCATTTGGACAACATAAACATCAAACCTGAGCGAGACTGACTCCACACACACCATCAGGATGTCTTGCCATTACACCTGGCTAGCTCATAGTGCAGCCTGTAGATCTCTAAACCTACAAGTTACCAAAGGGCATGTGCAACCTCAGAACATAACTCTGACTGCTAAGGAAAATCGTGGAAACAGATCAGTTCCTTTTGTTAGTAACTCATTCATGTCCAAAGGGATACACAAGAAATACTCAAATTGGCATGCCAATCATTTATTTAAGCATTATGATTCTTATGTAAAATATGTGCGCTATAATGATCAATAGAAGGAAACAGAACAGAGTAATCAGCATTACTAGAATTGTAAAGAAGTTGAACAATTCAGCCACTGTAGTGTTCCATTGATTATAAGCAAACATGAATAATCATACCTACACTGATACCTAGAGTTTCCACACCTAATGTGCCTAGGGTTGGTGAATCTGCCAGAATCCCTTTGGATGATCTAACTCTCCAGTTACCTGTGGGTATGTTTCAGCGGGGCCCAGTTTGTTGTAGAGCTTGGCACCATCCTTCTCTGGAGGTAAACAGGATTTAGCTGGGCTGGAATTCTGGCATAGGGAGACCTCAACAGTGTCAGCGAAATGCTCCTCTCCCTCTACAAAGGAGTGATGTAATTTATATAATAAATTGCACCAATCTTACCATGCCGAAACTCCAGTTTGGCCGCCATTATTGATTCTAACTTCACCTGGCTGTCCCAGAGCAGAAAATACTAAATAACATTTTGCGCAGTGAACTTAACCCTCGTACAGAAAGTTCAATGCTCTGATAATATGCCTATGAAGAAATGTAAATGTAAGCAAAGCCATTTCAGAGATTATCCAATACAGGCATGTGAGTAAATGTGTGTGAAGGGTCAACATGCAAGAAAGAGGTCAATTTTAAACATGAGAATCTAAAATGGTGGCTCTCTTGCCCTGGGCCCAAGTGACCACATAACATGAAGACATTTGTCATAGTCTGGAGGTGGTTGATGGCCACCTAGGGCTGCCCAGCCCTCAGCAGCCAGTTGTTAAGGTAGGAGAAGACTGGGACCCCAACCTCCTCAGACTGATCTGAGACCACGCTATCACCTTTCTGAATACACAAGGGGCGCGCTGGTGAGGACAAATTGAAGCACAGCAAACTGAAAATGCTTTTGGCCCACGGTGAACCGCTGGTAATGCTAGTGGGCACACAGGACGGGGATGTGAAAATAGGTGCCCTGCAGGTCCACATACTACAATCCAGCTTCTGGTGTCATGGGCAAAAAAGACCTGAGCCAAGGTGAACATTCTGAATCTGTCCTTCTTCAGGAAGGAGTTTATAACATTCAGGTCCACGTTAGGAAGAAGGCCTCTGTCCTTCTTTAGCACCAAGAAGTAGCAGAAATAGCAACCACGACTTACTTCTGGCGTCTGTATCCTCTCTATAGCCTCTTTAGCCAAAAGGGCCTGCACTTCCTGTTGCAACAAGGATGGATAATCCTGCTGCAGCAGTTCTTGGGATGGTGGAATGGACGGCCAGGTCTCCAGAAACTGGAGGGCATCACTCTGCCCTAAAATCTGCAACACCCACTAATCCAAGGTGATGGTCTCCCACCCTGTCAGGAAATCGAGCTAATGTCTTAGTGTGGGCATGATGCTGGAAGAGGGATGGATCCAGGAGCAGATCGAGAGAGCTAAACTGGTGCTAAGGGAGGTCCCGCCTGTGGAGTTACAGTTAAGAGGTCTCTCAGCTCCATGAGACACGAAGGCGAACCAGAGTGAGTCTATTGTGCAAACCAGCATATCATAGCCTCCTGAAACACACAAAACTGAGCAGGAGTCACCCCAGGTACACAGGCTGATTTGAAGTAGAGGCCGGGACAGGTGCCAGAGAACAGCTCCAGGAGTGGGTTCTGGAGGCACGTGACCCGCACCTGCTCAGGGGACTTTGAGTCCAGTTTAGATCACTCCTTTTTCTTGGATTTAATGGAGAAGTGAGACCTTCACAATGAATTCTCTCAGGACCGCTCGCAGGAACAAGATCAGAAATGGCCCAGACCCAGTGGCTTTGAATGATGTTTCTCCTCCTTATGCTGGGCGATGAACATCTTTACGTCCTGTTCTCTGATCGCCTTCAGGTGCATCCAGGAGCAATCACCACAGTTTGTGGAGTCGTGGGACAACCACAGGCAGACAAAGTCGGGATTAGTAATAGACATCTGTCTGTGACTTTCCCCACAGGCCTTAAACTCTGAAGATTTATTTGGGGACATTGTCCCTTGCACGGAGGAGAAGCATTTTCAAAAGGGCCTGGAAAATAGTCTTAAAGAGCAGAGGGGTTGAGCTGTAGCTGGTGAGGAAAGTAAGGAATTGATGTCAGTGCAGCTGGCTGGCACCGTATAGGGCTGTGCAAGTCACATTTGGTGCGGACGCAGTATATGCAGAGCTGCCTGCGCCACTATCCGACACGTAGAGGTAACTGCTTCAAAGTTTTCCAGATCCAATCTGATGCCTGGGAAATATTCTAAGGTGAGGAATCTGCAGTTAGAAGTATCCATCAGAAAGAACATTTCCCAATATTGCTACATACCACAATTTACTAAACTAAGTTTGTAGAGATCCCGCTGTAAGTTTGCCACCTGAGTAATTGCTCACTGAGAATCCACTTTTTATCTCTCCCCCCACCCCGGGGATTTTCTTCATTAGTGTCATTTGTTCCATCTCAGTAGACATCTAACAGGGGCATGGTCCGCTAATTTTAAACATCTCACACATTTTTATGCAAGACAATTATTTCTAACCTGGCATAAGCTTAATGGCTATCTGAGTAACATAAGTAGTCTGTCATTACCAGATTGTGATCTCGGACCCCAAGATCGCCATATCCGAGACGGTATATCCCCTCCGTTACCGCCTCGCACTATATCCCGTTCAGGCAGACACGTAGACTCCCCAACAACAGCGTCCCTGACGACAGGCATCCCGCCCCTCTCTCCCTTGCAGGAACCAATCAGACGCACCGCAGGACCGGAAGGAATACCCCGAGAACCCGGAAGTCCCGCCTCTCCTCCGACGGACGGATACAGAAAAGCCGGAAGGGAAGACACAAGCGGCGTCGAAGGATTGTGGCAGGAGACTTCGGCTGGACCGGTGACGGACGGAGAAGACGGGATCGGAGAACGCGAGGAGTGGTCCGAAGAGTGGTGGAGTCCCACGGAGGTGGCTGGAGAGCGGCCGTAACTCGGAGGAGAGTTACGGCGGAGCGCGTGAGTACCAGTTGCTCCCTTGTGCCTGTGTACATAGTTAGAAACCCCTCCCAGTGTAAATTGTTCCCGCTATCCTAGGCACGTCACCAGTAAGCACTAGTTAGATTGTAAATACGCACTGCCCACTGTATAATAGAGCACCCCTCTCCCCCACCTCCCGGAACACTTCTGTTTCTTTCCTTCCCTTGAGCCCTTCCTTACCTATACCGCCCCCACTTCCCCTTCATTTCCACACACTCCCGGGTTAACGGTGAAGGAACCGGATCAAGAGTCCAAGCACAGCTAACGGCTCCCTCTTTTTCTCTTGTTTGCCCTCCGAGGTGTTCTCCGACCACAGCAAGGCGGCTACCCCAAAGAACGAGGACGATCCTTGGACCCCATCCCGCCAGGACCACAGAGAAGAAGACGCATCCACCCTACTGGTTGTTGGTCCGGACCCTCATACCGACCCCGAATTACCTTGTACAAAAACCCTCAATAAATCACTATCGCCCACTATATCCGGCCTCCGCGCCTGCTTTACCAGTCCGCCGACCGCCCACGATCACATCTGGTGTCAGAAGTGGGATTACCTGGAGGAATGGAGGCCGTGATGAAAAGGATGGCGGAATCCCAAGAACAACTGGGAAAGTTGATGGAGCAGTTCCTCAAAACTGCCGAGGACGATCGAGGACAGCTCCATGATGTCTTAAAGGGACAGGGAACCTCCCACGATCAGGCTATGGGGAAACTGACTGATATCCTGGGTCAACCACGCCCGATGTCCTCTCTCCCGTCAGTGGTACTGCAGAAATACGTACCGGGGGAGGACCCTGACTTTTTCTTTACCAACTTTGAACGGCTGGCCCATGCCGCCGGATGGCCAGTGGACCTATGGACCCATTATTTAGGCCCCCTGCTAACGGGGGATCTGCAGGCGGCCTATCAGCAAGCTAATATTCAAGGTAACACCCCATATGACGACGTAAAGAAATGCATTCTTGAGCGGTTGGGTATAGATGAGGAAACCTACCGAGTACGTCTCCGCCAAGTAAAAGAAGGGCCACAAGAGACTCCCAGAGCCCTCTCCTTCCGAATCAAAGACCTCGCCAACCGCTGGCTGAAACCCGACAACTCAACTAAAGAGAATATCCTGGAAAAAATTTACTTGGAACAGTTCCTATCATCTTTGCACCCAGGCACGCAAAGATGGGTACGTCAGCATGCTCACCTGACGCTGAATACAGCAATCGAAATTGCTAGCGCTTATAGCAGGGCACAGGAGCTCCAGAGAGGAAAGGACGACCACCCCCACAAACCTCATTCCCCTACAGGACTACGACCTCCACGTCCCCCTGTCCCGAGGAGACCAGATCCTCCCCTCTTTTTCCCCACCCCAGTGCTACATCGCCCTGTTAATCCCGGACCACAATGCTATAGCTGTGGCGGATTCGGTCACATTGCCAGGAACTGCCCACACAAGGATGAGCCGATGGAAGTGGGTCTGACACGGAACTATGTGTGCTCCGTACCGGGGGCCCCTCCTCCCCCTTTCCGACGTCCAGTGAACTTTGATGGACAGACCCTCATGGCTCTTACGGATACCGGGTGTCGACAGAGCGTCCTCAGACCTCAAGACCTATCGCACCCGGTCAAACCTTCGTCCGGCATGGTTGCCATCCAATGCGTGCACGGAGACACAAAGAGTTATCCCACCGCCCAAGTAATGGTCCAACATGAAAAGGATCCCGGCACAGCTCTTACAATGGGACTAATCCCCGCCCTTCCAGAACAAGCAATCCTAGGAAGTGATTACCCCGGACTGCCCGGAATGCTGCATGATACCACAGAATCCCTGACACACTGGTGGGAAGAAGCCCCCTTCCCAATGGGATTGTCCTCCCCCATGCAGAACCGTAAATCAGCGAAAACCAAAGCACAGAAGAAAAAGGAGAAAAGGGAATATGCTGGCGCCTACCCAGTGCTTCCGGATGAACACCCCTGGCAAACGGACCGTGAATTTCGGGCAGCCCAACTGGAAGACCCTCGGTTACAGGAAGCCTGGAGAAGGGCTGTGGATCAAGAGGACCCCCTTAACGTAGGTCCCTACTTCTTTAAGAAAAATGGCCTTTTATACCGGAAAGGGGGGGTCCAACAGAAACCCCAACTCCTAGTCCCCGGTCCCTTTCAGGAGAAAGTGCTCTTCCTAGCACATAGCCATCTCCTGGGTGGACATTTCGGAGAAGAAAAGACCAGCCAAACAATCCTGGACAAGTTCTACTGGCCCGGAATATACCAACATATTAAAAAGTTTTGCAAAGAATGTCCGGTCTGCCAAAAGCATAGTAGATACCGACCCCCTAGAGCCCCGCTGCAACCCCTTCCCATCATTGACATACCATTCAGCAGAGTTGGGATGGACATAATCGGACCCCTGTTACCGTCCCGGAGCGGGTGTCGTTACGCCCTGGTGATTGTTGACTATGCCACCCGCTTCCCAGAAGCCCTGCCCCTGAGACAACCCACCACCCAGAACATTGCGAAGGCCCTCATATCTGTATTCACTCGGGTGGGTTTTCCCCGGGAAATACTAACAGATCAGGGCACTCCTTTTGTCTCCTCTCTGATGAAACAAGTATGTGCCAACCTGGGGATCAAACAAATTCGAACCTCAGCATACCACCCGCAAACCGACGGCTTAGTCGAGCGGTATAATGCCACCCTCAAACAGACCCTTAAGAAATTGCTGGGCTTAGAAGCCAAGAGGTGGGAAGATATGCTACCCCTTGCCCTGTATGCTATCCGTTGTGCCACCCAAAGCAGCACCGGGTATTCCCCCTATGAACTGTTATATGGGCGACCCCCTCGCACTTTTCTTGATATGGCCCAAGAAGCATGGGAAGCAGAACCCGACCGTACCCGGCCCCTTCCGGAATACCTGGAGAACCTAAAAACCCACCTAGCCCTTATGAGAAATATAGTAAACCAGAACCTAGAGAGCGCCCAGAACAGGCAAAAAGGACAATACGATAAAGGCACAAAACCCAGAACCTTCCTGGTAGGAGACCTGGTGTTACTTATGCTTCCATCCTCCGATCAAAAACTCCTGGGACAGTGGCAGGGTCCATATAGCATATTACGTCAGGTGACCCCAGTCACTTACGAGCTAGACATCGATCCCGTTCGTGGAGTCACTCAAATCTATCATGTCAATCTTTTAAAGAAATGGGAAGGTCCTCGGCCCGTCTTAAGTGGGTCGGCTAACACAGATCCCCTCTCCTTCACCCCTTGTATCGATCCCGACATCACCCCACATCAGAGACAGGAACTCGAAACAGTCCTCTTCCCTTTACGACAGGTGTTCTCCTCCTCCCCGGGACATACCACCATCACTGAACATGCGATACAAACCATCCCCGGGAAGGTAATCCGACAAAGGCCATACAGAGTCCCCGAGGCCCGCAGGGAAGTGATACGACACGAAACGGAACAAATGCTGAAGATGGGTATCATCGAGCCCTCGGTAAGCGAGTGGAATTCCCCGATAGTACTCGTACCCAAACCGGACGGGTCTGTCCGGTTTTGTATCGATTTCCGGGGGGTTAATAAAATATCCTCCTTTGACACATATCCCTTACCCCGCGTCGATGAGATGGTCGAACGCATAGGGAAGGCCCAATACATCTCCATGCTAGACCTCTGTAAGGGGTATTGGCAGATCCCCCTCCGGGAAGAAGACAGAAAAAAGACGGCCTTCTCCACCCCTGACGGGTTGTATCAATTCCTAGTCCTTCCATTTGGACTTCATGGCGCCCCAGCCACTTTCCAACGGGCCATGAACAAAATCCTACAACCTCACTCTCTCTATGCTGGGGCATATCTCGATGATATCGTGATTTACAGTGACAACTGGTTCCAGCATTTAGAACATCTGTACCAGGTCATCTCCTCCCTAGGGGCTTATGGTTTTACCATTAATCCCTCCAAAACCACCCTCGCGGCACAGACCGTGAAGTACCTAGGCTACCTCCTGGGAGAAGGTTTGATCAGACCACAGGAGAGCAAAATCGAAGCCATACAGTCCCTCCCCTTCCCTCAGAGCAAAAGAGACCTTCGTGCTTTCCTGGGACTCCTGGGTTACTACCGACGGTTCGTCCCCAACTTTTCACAAAGAGCGGCCCCCCTCACAGACCTCCTAAAAAAATCTATGAAAACAGACACCCTCCTTAGATCCCCTACGGTTGAGTTGATGAAAGCCTTCTCCGACCTTAAGAACGCGCTGACCTCACATCCCGTGTTAGTTAGCCCGGACTATGCACAGCCTTTTATCTTACAGACGGACGCCTCCGAACAGGGACTCGGGGCAGTCCTGTCTCAAAAAGACCCCCAGGGAAACGAGAGACCTATACTCTTCCTTAGCAGAAAACTGTTTCCAAGAGAGAAAAACTACGCCGTGGTGGAGAAGGAAGCCCTGGCCATAAAGTGGGCGGTAGACAGCCTACGTTATTATCTGGAGGGGAGACAATTCACCATCTACACTGACCATGCTCCCCTGGAGTGGATGGCGCGGAACAAGGGACACAACGATAGAGTCCTCCGTTGGTTCCTGTCCCTACAACCATATCACTTCGCCACTGTCCACAGGAAGGGCTTGGAGCAAGGTAACGCGGACTACCTTTCTCGTTACCCTATGTCCCAAAGGGGTACAAGAAAGACAGCTAGGGGAAGGGAATGTGATCTCGGACCCCAAGATCGCCATATCCGAGACGGTATATCCCCTCCGTTACTGCCTCGCACCATATCCCGTTCAGGCAGACACGTAGACTCCCCAACAACAGCGTCCCTGACGACAGGCATCCCGCCCCTCTCTCCCTTGCAGGAACCAATCAGACGCACCGCAGGACCGGAAGGAATACCCCGAGAACCCGGAAGTCCCGCCTCTCCTCCGACGGACGGATACAGAAAAGCCGGAAGGGAAGACACAAGCGGCGTCGAAGGATTGTGGCAGGAGACTTCGGCTGGACCGGTGACGGACGGAGAAGACGGGATCGGAGAACGCGAGGAGTGGTCCGAAGAGTGGTGGAGTCCCACGGAGGTGGCTGGAGAGCGGCCGTAACTCGGAGGAGAGTTACGGCGGAGCGCGTGAGTACCAGTTGCTCCCTTGTGCCTGTGTACATAGTTAGAAACCCCTCCCAGTGTAAATTGTTCCCGCTATCCTAGGCACGTCACCAGTAAGCACTAGTTAGATTGTAAATACGCACTGCCCACTGTATAATAGAGCACCCCTCTCCCCCACCTCCCGGAACACTTCTGTTTCTTTCCTTCCCTTGAGCCCTTCCTTACCTATACCGCCCCCACTTCCCCTTCATTTCCACACACTCCCGGGTTAACGGTGAAGGAACCGGATCAAGAGTCCAAGCACAGCTAACGGCTCCCTCTTTTTCTCTTGTTTGCCCTCCGAGGTGTTCTCCGACCACAGCAAGGCGGCTACCCCAAAGAACGAGGACGATCCTTGGACCCCATCCCGCCAGGACCACAGAGAAGAAGACGCATCCACCCTACTGGTTGTTGGTCCGGACCCTCATACCGACCCCGAATTACCTTGTACAAAAACCCTCAATAAATCACTATCGCCCACTATATCCGGCCTCCGCGCCTGCTTTACCAGTCCGCCGACCGCCCACGATCACACAGATGTAGCAAACTTCAAGTGTCTAGCATTCCCTCGCCCTCCAGCCAGAGGGCCCCATCATTCACTAAAACTATCATGCCTATGTAGTCTAAGGAGCAGTCAAGAACTAAATTCCAGTCTCCCCAATAACTAAGAATGCCACACCATGATTCAACATTTTTCTTCAAAGAGATTCTTAAAGAGGTTTTCCTGACCAGTGTTAAGAGTCTAATACACAGCCAGAGACACCCCCTCACCCCACCCCTACAAGCCATCAGGCACTGCCCTTCACCATCCACATGTAAGTTAATTAATAAAAATCCTTCAAATTTGGGCAGCAAAATTCTCAAACTCTTAGCCTTTGCTGATACCAAAATGGATACAGAAAAAAGCATGCTATGGATCCTACACCAGTGAGTTTTCAGTATCAAACATGCCTCATTTACACTGGGGTAACAACTGTGGGACTTGAAGAGTCTTAACTGAAGCATCAATGTTGCAACCATTACACGATATGATATCCACCTCAGGTCCTGTCTCGTTGTGAGCTAACAAATAATGCAATTCCACCTGTCCCCGAATGTTACATCCCAGAGCACACAACCTCCACACTGACACTGCAAAATCACATTTCGATCTCCTTGAGATGATGTAACTACCCATCCATCCATCTAGTACTCACGGGCTCAACCTCGATGGCTCAATCAGTTGCTAACACTGCCAGCCCCATAGCCTCCAAAAATGAAACTTCCCTGAGTCTTCCTTTCCCAGGATCATTTCATAACTATCATCCAAAACCTTTATCCCTAAAACCTTAATGCTCTCCAAGTTCAAAACCTCTAACCCACAACCTCCAGCTCAGGTCACATTCATGAAAAAGGCTACATGAAACAGTCCACTCCAGAGGACTTTATATAAGGTAATTCACTAGCCAAGTATAATGCATCACACCGATCGAAAGCCAACAGTCTTTAGGAGGGTCCCTGCAGCTGGTCAAGAATCACCTTATTTTCTCTAATTATGATCACCTTGAAGGGCCTTTATATTGTGACTGCTCCCTGCAACTTCCTTCTATTTCTCCCTCTATGTGAGATTGAGTCCTAAAGCGTGTATGATCATCTACCATACTACAGCACTGTTAATTGTCCTGCTACTGAAGCCTTTTAGTCTCCGCTTGTGATTTCATCTCACAAAAAAGCCCCTCATGCTGAAAAAATAAATGAAAGGGATGTCCCCATTTATACTTAATGTTGCAACCCCTTAAGAATTCAGGCTCAGGTCAAATTCTCTCCTCTTCTTAAGAGTGGCAAGTTAGAAATCTTGAAAGAACAATCTTGTGACTCTCAAATATAAGACTATTCCCTTGCCCTGCTGCAGTCATTATCTTTTCATTTAGTTGAAAATGGTGTACTCTTGTTAGGATATTTGATGGCAATTTCCTTGTTAACCCAAATCCCACCATCCTGTGAGTTCTGTCCAGCTCTATGTATTTTAAGTCTTCTACCTAAAGGAAGGCAAAGCCATTCTTTTCACACAGTTCCCTAAGGGACTACTCTGGTACCTGCATTTTTTCTACAAGAGCAGTTCTCCAAAACTTTTAGCAGCAGAATTATATTTTGATCCTTTGATCTTTGAAAGTGAGAAGATCTTGCCTTAAAACTGTTTGCTAAATAGATCCGTTTTCAGTCGACCAACTTGTGCACATCCGCACAGGTGGCACCCTTAGCTTTTCTTCAACACTTTTTTGTTAGAATGACAGAGGATGGATGCTGCCCACAGGGAGCAACTCTATTCCCCATTCATTCTTTCCCAAATAGTTTCCAACCACAACAGCTGCCTGGAAGGCGTACTTGGTCATCAACATATAGGAAGAGACCACTAAAATGCAATCTTGGGATAACACTTTCCCAGACTCCTCTCTGGGGGAGGAAACTGTGGCCTACCCTGATTGGAGGGAACTCCAACCTCTCTTCACACAATCCTGGGTCTGCTCATAATCCACGCAGACATGACCTCTCAAAAAGCCTTCTGCTAGCAGTTGCCAGCATGGAAATATTTAGCAGGTCATTGTGCTGTTCCTTTTGCACCTCAAATGCTTCAGAGGAGATGGGTGAAGACTACTATACCCTGATCGCTGTCTGGGATAGACATTTTCATTTCTTTTTCTGACAAGACATCTCACTGCCCATTTAACTGTCTTTATCATCCCCACAATCCACTGCACTGAGATGATGTCAGGCTCCACCATAGAGAAAGGATAGGGGCTAGACAGGTCTCGTGAGGTTGGGGCTCCAACTGACGACATCCACAGGAGAAGATAAATTCAACTCACTAGTGTAACCTCACAGCAACACCCAAGTGGAATGACACAATTATGCGTTTGTGTGCTTTAGGGGGTTGATTGGCCTACTAATGCACTCCGCATTTGAAAGACGTTATGCCCCTGCCACTATTTGGTGCAATACTAAAGTTTAAGCATGAGAGAGCACCAGTAAGTAGATGTAAACAACGTTACTGGAACATTTTAACCCATAGCCCCAATAACAATCAATCAATAATAATTTATGCCTCATGTAGATAAGCCGACTGGGAATATGAACTGGAAATTTTTCGAAAACAAAGGATTAGACTCTGATCAGACAAACATGACAATGATGTTTTGTCTTTGTTAATGGCACAACAAAAAGGCTGCAATAGCGGATAATTAACTCAAACTATGCAACTTAACTGTTCACATATTACTCTCCTAGCCTGTATCTACCGCTAGAACCGCTCTTACATTTATAGGATAAGGTCTCCAAGACACATTTTAAAAGACAATTCCATGTTCCTTTCAGGGTCCATTATAGGGCAATGGAAATACTAAAAGATATTTTCAATGCAGCCAGAAACTGCTACCCTGCCTGTACAACATATTGTTTATAAGTATTTTGAAAAATGATGTAATGTATTGCATTTAAACATTGATATGACAAATTTCCCAGTTGTATTCCATGTTCTCTGAGCTGCATTCCGAGAAAGGGAATGTCCCCTCAAACGAGTGCTATTCTAACCAATCAAACACATACAATTGGTACCCAACTCCAAATATCCAATAACCGAGCAGTATGTAAAAATGAATACAGCAACAACGTTTCAATTAAATTTTACAATGCTCTAAAATAATACCAAAACCTAGCACAATCATTAATGTTAGTTAAAAGCTAATGCCATGTGTGACATCACGAAAACATTGTCTAAAGTTTCAAAAAGTAGGTCATTACCTCAAATATCTGAGCAAACTGTGTTTCTTTGCTGGAAAATATTGAATGGATGCAGTGAATAGAATACTTGGCCTGACGAGGAGGACCTTTTTTTGCTTTCTGCTGCAATACTGGAAGCAAGGCTCTAAAAGAGAACAGAAAGACATAACTTCCATCATCTTCAGTGAATATAATCCATTACCTGAGAGCCATTAGTAGCAAAGTCCAGAACTGGATATCGGACAACCCCTGCACTGCAAACAATGGGCTGAAATCTGAATAGATCAAGCATTTTGCAATCGGTCTCACATTAGTTGAAGTTAGAGCTATTCGCATTGCAAATGATAATGTGTTTCAGTTGCTGTGATTTACACCCTGGAAACACCCTCTTGTAACCTGCAAACCGCCCCTATGTGGGGTGAGATCAGGAGAGCGCTATTATGGCTGCTGTCCTTAATTAAGAGGTCAGAGTGGCTGGGACTTTATCTGTGGCGATTACACTGAAAAGGCTCCACAAACACAGGAAAGATGAATGGTGCTGCAATATTTAAAAAATCCAGTTTGGCGGGCCGCGCCAAAGAACAGACAGGCATGCAGCTACCAATGTTTAAGATGAAGCGCTGTGTGCCACACTCCTTAATAATAAAAGAAAGACGTGCGGCCACCATGGTTTATGATGAAGCGCGACTTGCCACGCTGCAACAAAAAAATTACGTGCGACGCCTGTGTAAGTTTCATGCCGTGCAGTAAGAACTCTATGAAGAGGCTAAAGCACAGGCGATGGGAGGTGATGGTGTGGGGCGATTAAGTGACAGCAGCAATGGCAGAAGGGAGGGAGTACGAGCGGGAAGGCAACAGATGGCCAGAGCTGACCAATCAAAAGAATAAATTGGTGATGTCCGCTGGGAGGGAACCAAGCACCCATAGACTGGACAGAGATACTATTGACCAACCATAGAAAAGGAATTTTGAAAGGCTGGCCAACCAACTAAGAGCTGGGCATGTCGAAGCCCATATACTGACTTCAGCGTGCCTCACAGAGAAGCACATGTGCTGCCCAGGCTCGAGCTACACTGAAAAGGCAGACACCAGTACAATGAAATGCTCATAGTGAGACCTTGTGGAACCAGTCACCAAAATTGATTGCTGGGGTCCACACCCCAGTACGACAAAAAATGAGGCTGCTGAAATTACATGATGAGGAGACAGCACCACCGTTTGGAGAACTCAATGATTTAGAAACAAACACTGGATCCATGGCATTTACAGAGACATATGAGCCAGAGCACAGCAAGCCAATGCATATGTATCAATTTCAGTTTTGGTGCTGTTTGAATGCTTTACACTTGTTCCTTTGTGTAAGCCTGGCTGCTAGGAGACACAACTATCCAGGGTTGACTGAAGGGTTCAACAAACAGAACCTACTGGTCTTAAAGGAGATGGTAAATGTATTACACGTTGAGGTTGCACAACCACACCATATAATACACTGCATTTCCTCACTATCACCATCTCTGATTAAAACACACTAGCAGGGACACATCTACCACCACCATTACGTTTGGGAAGGGAAGGGAGCGTGGGCTGCCATGAGTTAGGATGGAGATTGCCTGCCACCAAATAAGATCTTAAGCCATCACCTGTGAAATATGGATAGAGTTGGAGAGGCAGCCCCGATGACAGGCTCACTGAAACAGGACGTTCCACTGCAGGGCATGAATGTGCCATCTGGTGTTGGGGACAAAGAGGATACATAAGGCAAGGAGTCAAAGAAGTCTCAGAGCCCTACTCACAGAAGCCCAGGATTGAGCCTAAAACATCAGGATTATGTCCTGAATGTCTTGGACTTGTTGTGGCGGTGAAAGGACCTTCAACACCAGAGTCCGGGACAGCCACTGTGTGGTGCTCAGATGGGACTTTGCCTCAAATGTGTCAGTAATTCAGTTGTAGCTCGGAGATAGTCTGTGATTAGCTGTGGGTAGCCCTTTTTGAGCAAGCAGTTGTCAAGGTATGGGAATGTATGTACCCCCAACTTCATGAGCTGCAACCACCGCCATCACTTTTATTAACACACAAGGGAGCGAGAAGTAAGGCTGAGGGGCAGCACAGAGAATTGGGAGTGCTCAGAACCCACCACAAACTTCAGAAAATGCCTTTAGGACGGCCTATATGTAAATAAGTTTCCCACAAGGCAGGCAACACGTTCCTAGGTCCAGAACAAGCAGAATCTGAGACTGTAAGCATTTTGAACTTTTCTTTCTTTAGAAAGATATTCAAGGGCCTTAGTTGCAGTATAGACCTGATGCTTTCATATTTCTTCAGCTAAAGGAGGTACAGCAAGTAGAACGCTTTCCCTCGCCTAGCGTTGGCACCCACACAACTATATCTTTCGGCGGGGTAATAATGACTTCAAGCATCAATTCTGCACCACACTATGCGGTGCGGGAAGAAGATGGCAAGAGGAAGAGCTGATAGGCAAGAAGTACCTGCCTAATGTGATTGATCTTCAGCTGGGGGAAAACGTATTCAGCCTCTTACCAGCTGGGTCTGAGCTAGTGAGGGCAAACTAAAGCTGGCTGGAAGCCACTGGAGCAAGGGGAGGACAGTGGTGGGGTAAGACATGAAGGATTGCAGTCCCCGCTGTTGCTGACTCAAACTTTACTACAGCCTCTGCCTCAAAAAGATTGAGATTGGTACTGTAGTGGAAGATGGGGAGACACAGCTGCCTTTAAGCCACTAAATTGTTAGTACTGTTGGTGAAACTGTTTGGCAAGAAAGAGCCTTCAAGATTGAACAGTGGCACAGCTCTTCTTAAAACGTTCTAGCACCAAATCAGCCTTCTCTCCAAACAATCTAAACCCATCAAAGGGCATATCCATCAATGACCCTTGCAGGTCTCCCGAAAACCTTTCAATCTCACCAAGGCATTGCTTCTGTTGGGTTATGAACACTTGTTGCGCGCACAGCTACCCCAAGGGGTGTTCCAGCGCATGTCTTGCAAGGTAGACAGAGATCTCATTCAAAAAGGAATGTTTTCAGGTTCTTCCCAAATACACTCGGAACACAGACCGCCCGAAGCTCCAACAGGAGTTGGTTCCAGGCCACAGCCCCAAGTCGTGACAGGGAGCAGCCACATGCCCTCTGTTTGAGGACCCTGGGAACGCATGCCATTAGCTTGTTAGAGGTATGAAGCTACCTGGCCGGTGAGTAGAAACTAAATCTTGATCTTAAGTAGGCCGGGCCGTGGCAATGTAAGGCGGAGTGAAACATTAAAAGGGATTTAAATTTCACCCTCTCTACCAATGGCAGCCAGTGCAAATCACGGAGGTGCAGCCTGACATTCGCCCTCTTGGGGAGGTTAAGTAGTAATCTGGCTGCTGCATTCTGGATCACCTCAAGTTTGTTGAGCAGGTAGCCAGGCAGACCAACATTTAGTGCTTTGGCATAATCGATGAGGGACACAATCAGAGCTTGGATGACGGTTTTCCTGGTATTAATGGGGAGCAGTGGTAAAACAAAAATGAGTGATATCAAGATACCAAAAGATGTACCTGACAGTCTTTTAATCTGAGGACCAAAGCAAAGTTTTTCATCAAACCACATCCCCAGGTCTGTACAGGACCACGGTGGGGTGATGGCATGGGGAACTGATCTGGCCAGAAGGAGCGCCGGAACTGAGTGGGAAAATTCCCGAAGAGAAGAATCTCTGTCTTGTCCTAGTTGCATTTTAACCAGTGGAATATTGAAGAGAGGCAGACCTTAACATGTGCGCTGTTAGCCTTACTGTCTTTGTTCTCGGAAAAAACAGATGTGTGTCATCTGCATATGAGATGACTTTGGCCCCAAGATCCTCCGCTAACTGAATAAGGGGAGACACGTAGATGCTGAACAGAGGACTCAATACCGAGCTACGAGGGACACCTGTGTCCAGATTCTGGGGGGTTGCTGCGAAAGGCAGGATTCAGATTTGTTGAAACTGTCTACCAGGTACGATTTAAGCTAATTTCAGGTCGATCCATCCACGCCAAGATCCTGAGACGGGTCAGTAACAAGGCACGCGGAACCGTATCGAACACCGCTGATAGGTCCAGAAGCACCAGGGCTGCCCTGCCCCCCCGCATCTAGGGTCCCTCATATAGCTTCAGATATTTCAGTCAGCACAGTTTTTTTGCTGTGCAAAGGTCTGAAGCATGATTGAGCAGGGTGGAAAATTCGAATCCCTCAACAAAACCTGACAATTTAATGTTAACCTGCTTTTCTCGGATTTTAGCCACTGTGGGGAGAAGCGAGAAGGAACTGTAATTGGAGGGCAGTGATGGATCCAAGGCAGGTTTCGTAAGCAAAGGAATAATCATGGCCTGCTTCCAGGTCGAGGGAACCCTGTTGCCAATAGTTTTTCTGATACTGTATGGGTGTCCAGGCAGCCACACAGAAAATACTTGATCATGTTGTGGCTATCTTGCATCATTAAACCAACAAGGCACCAAGAGCATCCGAGAGGGCCAGCAAGATCTAACTGGCCATGTACAACAAAGCATGGGTGTACCTACCTATTCAAAAGGCAAACTTTAGTGAGAAACGGTTGGGCCAAGCTGACTGAGAAAAACCTTTATTTCTGAAAAACATCAATTGGAAGAAATGCGTTACTTACCTGTAACTGCAGTTATCCAGTATTAGTGTCTTTCATAGATTCACATGCCTGAATCATTCCCCGTCGTCGAGACGGGAGCCTCCGGTATATAAAAAAGTAATGTCCTATAGACATACATATAAAGGAATAGGCCTAAGGATCTCACCTTAGTGTCCTATCTACGTCCCTATGTAAGAAGGACCAAAACAGAGTAGGCCCAAGGGTCCCACCTTGGTAGCCTATATGTGTCCTTTTGTAAAAAGGACCAAAAGTAAAGAGAACCAACCAATCAGCTACCACCTCCTTCTAGAACCTTCCTGTCAGGAGCCTCAGTCTCTCAGATTTTCGTACGCACCAAGCTAGTTAGGCGCAAACTTGTTAGAGAGATAGGTGAGTCTTTCCAGGGGAGGCGGGAGGGTGCATGTGAATCTATGAAAGACACTAATACTAGATAACTGCAGTTACAGGTAAGTAACGCATTTCTTATCCAGTATTTGGGTGTCTTTCATAGATTCACATGCCTGAATCAGAGTAGCAAGCAATACATTATGCACATTCTGTGAAGGTACATCATATATGAGTCTGTAGATAATACATATCACGCGACTGCAAACCACCAACATGCAATGTCATGTAGTTTCTAGGAAAAGGAAATGTGCATACCAGTAAAGGATAGAGGGATGTAAGAAGGCTCACCTCACTGGAACAGATGGCGAAGCACTACTCTGCCCACTGCTGCATCCTTCGTCAGCTCAGTCTCCAAGCAGTAGTGCCTGGTGAAGGTGTGCGGGGACTTCCAGGTCGCCGCTCTACAAATGTCCAGTACCGGTACTCCAGCAAATAGTGCCGCAGACGTGGACATGGCTCTTGTTGAATGAGCTTTGACTCTTGCCTCCAAAGGCCGTCCAGCCTTGTCGTGGCAAAAAGTGATTGCTGAAGAAATCCACCTTGAAATACTTTGTTTCGTCAGGGGCATACCTTTCCTTGGTCTACTAAAGGCAACGAAGAGTTGAGATGACTTTCTGAAGTGTTGTGTCCTGTCGATGTAGAATTTGAGACATCTCTTCAGATCTAATGAGTGCAGGGTTCTTTCAGCTGCAGTAGTTGGGTTTGGAAAGAACGACTTGAGCACCACTGGTTCGTTAAGGTGGAAGTCCGAGGGAACTTTCGGTATAAAGCGGGGGTTAGTTCGTAGAATGACCCTGTCCTCTCTGAATTGCAAAAAAGGATCTTGGATTGAGAGAGCCTGCAGTTCACTGACCCTTCTGGCAGAGGTTAGGGCCAGGAGGAGGGCCGTTTTCCATGAAAGGAATTTGATGTGCGCTTTATGGATGGGTTCGAAGGGGTGCTTCCTTAATTGGTGAAGGACCACGTTGAGGTGCCACGACAGAGGGATTGGTCTTGGTCGTGGAAAGGATCTGAATAGACCTTTTAGGAATTGTTTGATAAGTCTGTCCGCCCACAGGGATGACCCTTGGAAGTTCTTGTGAACCTGGATATCGCTGCTAGATGTACTTTGATGGATGCATGCGCAAGGCCTGATTGCGCTAGATGCAGTAAATATGGTAGCAGCTGCTGTGGAGTGATATGGAAGGGGTGCAGGCCTTCAGCCACACACCAAACACAGAACCGTTTCCATTTTAGTGAGTAGGTCTTAATAGTGCTGTCGGCTCTAGCCTTTGCAAGGACGTCTCTACACTCCTGCGGGATGTTTAGGTGGCTGAATTCGCGGTATTCAGGAGCCAGGCTGACAACTTCAGAGGGCTCAGGTTCGGGTGGAGAACCTGCCCGTGGGACATTGTGAGCAGGGCTGGATGTTGGTGTAGGCGAAGAGGTGGCCGGGCGGATAGGCGATTAAGTTCCGTGAACCAGTGCTGCCTCGGCCAGGATGGGGCGATAAGGATCAGAGTGCAGGGCTCCGACTTCATCTTCCTGAGGACCCGGGGTATCAGTGGAAATGGTGGAAAGGCGTAGGCAAACACGTTCCGCCATGCGATGGAAAATGCATTCCCGAGGGTTCCTGGTTGGTGAAGCCTGCTTACGAAGCTTGGGCATTTGGCGTTCTCTCTGGTGGCAAAGAGGTCTATCTGCGGGGTTCCCCACTCCGCGAATATATATTCCAGCACCTCCGTATCCAATTCCCATTCGTGGGATGGTGCCCTCTCCCTGCTCAGGGCGTCCGCCAAGACGTTGTCCTTGCCCGGGACGTATTCGGCTTTAAGCGTTATTCCATGCTCCAGAAGCCAATTCCAGACTCTCTGCGATTCTCGAGAGAGTGAAAGTGATCGCGTCCCTCCCGGTTTGTTTAGGTAGTGCATCGTCGTGGTGTTGTCTGTCCTGACGAGCACTGGGGAGTTTCGGATGCGTGGAAGGAACGCTTGGAGAGCTAAAAAGACTGCTCTTAGTTCCAGTAGATTGATTTGGAGTTTGGATTCCTGTGGCGTCCACTTGCCGTTGATCTGGAGTTCTTGTAGGACTGCTCCCCAGCCTTCTAGGGATGAGTCTGTTGTTATTACGTGTGGTTCCGCTGGAAGCAGGAACAGTAGTCCCTGTGACAGATGTCTGGGCGACCTCCACCACTGTAAGTGGTTGACCATAGCTCGTGTGACATGTATGTGGTCCTCGAAAGATCCCGCAGCTTGTGTCCATTGCCTCGTTAGTTCCTCCTGGAGAGGGCGCATTTTGAGACGGCAGTGTGGAATGAGCATAATGCATGAGGACATCATGCCGAGGAGGGACTTGAAGGTGCGGACCGGTAGAGTCTTTCTCGATGCCACTGACGTGGCCAAGGAGATGAGTTTGGTCTTTCTCTCTTGAGAGGGGAAGGCTCTTACGCGTTCCGTGTCCAGAGTCGCTCCAAGAAAAGTGATGACTTTGTTTGGTTCTAGTGCCGATTTCTCTCTGTTGAGGGTCAAGCCTAGGCGGCGGAAAATATTCAGACAGGCGCTGGAGGATGTGGCTGCGGCTATCGCAGACGGTGCCTTTACCAGCCAGTCGTCCAGGTATGGGAAAACCTGGTGACCCTGTCGACGAAGGAAAGCTGCCACAGGAGAGAGGCATTTTGAAAATATCCGTGGGGCAGATTTGACGCCAAACGGGAGAACACGGAATTGGTAGTGGTCTCCTGCTACTGCGAACCTGAGGTACTTCCTGTGTCCCTCGAGGATAGGAATGAGATAGTAGGCGTCCTGCAGGTCTAGGGGCGTCATGTAGTCGCCTTCCTCCAGGAGGCCCAGGATTTCTTGTAGTGTGACCATACGGAACGACTTTCTTTAGGAACACATTGAGCGCTCTGAGGTCGAGGATTGGTCTCCATTTCTTTCCTTTCTTGTGAATTAGGAAGAAAAGTAGAATCCTTTCCCTTTTTGGGTGTGACAAACTCTATTGCTCCCTTTAGTAGCATGGAAGCGATTTCCTGAAGAAGCAGCCGTAGATGTCTGTGGGACCGTTTGGCTGGTGGTGTCGTTGGGGGAATTGAGACAAATTCTAGTGAATGTCCGAATTGGATGAGCTGTAACACCCACCGATCTGTTGTTATTTTTTGCCAATTTTTTTGGAAAAATGTGAGTTTTCCTCCAAGTCTTAAAAAATACAATGGTGGATGGACTGGCCATTGGGATGAGTCATTGGCGGTTGCCAGCAGGTCTTTTTTGTTTTTTTCCCCTGTAGTTTGACTTATTGTAGGAAGATTGACGTCCTGCCTGGCCTTGTCGCTGTTGGTACTGTGTTTTGCTCTGGGTGTACGGGTAGGAGGACCTATTCTGGTAGGAGCCTCTGTATGCAGGTTGTCCTCTTCCTCTGTTACCACGAAAGGACTGGTTCCTGAATGCAGAGTTCCCAGAGCTTTGTCCGTATCTGTGTCCTTTTTGATAGTGGTGAGGGCCTCGTCAATTTTTTCGCCAAAGAGATGTTGGCCGTCGTAAGGCATATCGATGATTTTTGTTTGTACTTCCTGACGGAAGGAGGTGGCCTTGAGCCAACCTTGTCGTCTCAGAACAGCGGCACCTGCCAGCTGCCTGAAGCCAGTCATGGCAAAGGTCTATCACACAGTCAATCAACTCAGAGGCAGATGTTTGGCCCTCTAGGAGAAGCGAATGTGCCTCCTCCTTTAGATCCTCTGGCAGATTAGCTAGGTAGGGTGCGATGTCCGCCAAGAGTTGACGGTTGTAGCGGCCCAGAAGTGCTATTGAATTCGCCACCTTCACCGTCATTGCCGACGTGGTGGAGAAGCGTTTTCCAATGGTATCTAGTTTCCTGCCTTCCTTGTCAGGTGGCGTCGACAAAGGAGATGCTGGATTGCGCGAGTTTTTCTGCGCCACTTGTGTTACCACGGAGTCTGCTTTGGGGTGACCCGTAAGGCATGCTGGCGCCGATGAGGTTGCTTTGTATTTTTTATCAAGCCTGGGCACTACCACAGGAATTGAAGCTGGCGTTTTCATTAGTTGTTTGCCTTGTTTCCAGAGGAAGTCAATGATCGGGATTGACCTAGTCGTCTTTTTTGTAGGTTCCTTAAAATCGTAGAGGAAGCATTCAGTCTCCTGGGTTTCCATAGACATATGGAACCGTTTGGCCGCCCGCTCTATGAGGTTATGGAAACCACCATTGTCTACACGTGGTGATTCCGAAGACTGTGGTTCTGGCAAGGCCGGGGATTGTGCGACGTAGTCCTGGTCTGCATCAGGGCCTGAGTCGTCGTCACGGACCTCACGTTCTTCTTGATCTCTCTCCTCGTCGTCGGACGAGAGAATGTCATGTGTTGGCTCTTGGTCTTTAGAAAGCACTAGTGGAGGAGGCTTATGTCGAGGTACAGGCGCAGGTACCTGTGTAACTGGAGGTGCAGGTGTAGTGATTTTCTCTGGGAACCGCTCTTTGTAGTCCTTTATGAGGAATTGCAAATCCGAGACAATGGATGCTGGTAGGCACACCATCGGTGTTACTTGTGTGTGCACCTGAGTATGGATAGTCTGTTCTACGTGTTCCTCCTCTTCCTGTTCCTCGTCTGTGCTTTGGCACTTAAGCACCAAGTCTGATGGACTAGTGGCCTGTGTATATAACTCCTCCTCCGACTCTTCATCTTGCAATAGGCAGGATGGGGTCAGTTGTTGCACCTTACTGGGTGACGTCAGGTCTGGCGTGATTGGCTTTTTCATTATTTTGACTGTGACATGGGATGTCTGGGCATCCATGGTATGCGACAGTAGCTCAGACTATTTCCATGTGCCTGCAGTCGTCGACGCTTGTGACGACGGTGCCGCCATAGAAATTTCCTTTGTCGACGGTGTTTCCGTCGACGGCAATTTTTCCGTCGTCGACGATTTCGTCGTCGTCGATGGAATACTCTTCGTCGACGAGAGAGGCTTCGTCGACGTCCCGGTTTTCGTCGACGGAGTCGTCGTCGATGTCTTCGACGTCGATCTCGTCGTCGACGGCACAATCCTAGTCGTCAATGGGGTGACTGGGATGGTAGACGGCACAGGTCTACTCGCCGACGATGAAGGTGTCGTCCTCGTCGTCGAGGAAGATGCCGACGATGCCGTCGTCGTCGACGTCGAGACGGTTCTTTGCACTGAGGTGACCATTGACGTTGTCGTCGTCGCCGAGATTAGCGGCTGCTTCCTGGAGACAGGAAGGCCCTTGTCAGACACTGGTGTTCTGCCCTCTGAAGACTTTCTGGAGGCCTTCTTAGGAGGGGTGTCTGAGAGGCTAGGGGAAGTAACCCTTAGCCTCTTCAAGGAGAACTGCGAAGTACCAGAAAAGCTCTCTCTGAGACCAAGTCGCTTTCAGGTTTGTTCTTCAGTCTGTTTAACCATAGTAGTAGGCGTCCTTCTCGGTCCTTCAGGGTTTTGTTTGAGAAGGTTCTACATATCTTGCAGTCCTTGGCTTGATGTTGAGGGTAGAGGCAGTATAAACAGGTTTCGTTTTCGTCCTCTACATGGAGCCTTTTTTACTGCAAGAAGAACAGGCTCTAAAGAGACCTTTTTTCTGGCTATCAGCCATAACGATAGAAGTTGGATAAATTCGTTTTTGAAGAAAGAAGCAAGTTTCCTGAGGAGAACTCAGGTGGAGACTCTCTAGCACAATGTGCAGTAGAAAACCTCAGAGACTGAGGCTCCTGACAGGAAGGTTCTAGAAGGAGGTGGTAGCTGATTGGTTGGTTCTCTTTACTTTGGTCCTTTTTACAAAAGAACAGAGATAGGCTACCAAGGTGGGACCCTTGGGCCTACTCTGTTTTGGTCCTTCTTACATAAGGACGTAGATAGGACACTAAGGTGAGATCCTTAGGCCTATTCCTTTATATGTATGTCTATAGGACATTACTTTTTTATATACCGGAGGCTCCCGTCTCGACGACGGGGAATGATTCAGGCATGTGAATCTATGAAAGACACCCAAATACTGGATAATCAAACTTCCCATCTGGAGGACTGGTTGGATAATAATTCAGATTGAACTTACCAGTTGAAGCTGAACTACCAGGTTTTCAGGTGTGAGGTGTTCAGTCAGGAAATCAGTACCATCAGGGACTGGTTTATATCTGTTAAGCACAGGTCAGATAACTGGAGTGTCAAAATATGGCTTAGCCCATGCCGCCAATAAGGAAGTCAAATGTTCAAAGGTAGGGACTTGCGAGGAACCCAGCGCCTCTGAGCAGGACTTGTTCAACAGCTGCCTTTTCTCATGTTTAACGAGGCAGAGCTTCACCTCGATTCTGGATCGCTTTCGGACACATCTATCCCACAACTCTGAATCTTGCCCAGAGCCCACGCACCATAAGCACACATATTAGCCACATCAGCCTCTAGCAGTATGGGCATGGCTTCAATCCTAGAATTGTAGAACAATTCTGAAGTTGTCGGAAGACGAAGTTTGTAGGAGACAACATGTCGAATGGAAATAAATAAATTGACAACAGGATACAGGAGTTGCACTTATGAGGTTCCACTCTGTCTCTTCCAGGGTGGGACAGCAAGGAGTCACAGTAGACACACTGGAAATTAACAGAATAGTGAAGAATTTCAGGATGTTTGAGTTTTCCTCACACAATAAGATAAGAGGCTCCTGTTACTTCATAGCTAATTGTCTGATGAGGTTCCCAGCCACTTATACACCTTAAAAAACTACTGGAAAGGGATACAAGCTATCATTTTTGACTGAAGACAGATAGGGGTAAGACAACCATGCATAGTGAAAGAGGGTCTTTTAAAAAAAATGTTCTAGATCAATCAACAAAGAAAAGCATTGCAAAAACATTACCAAACTGTACATTAGTCATACTAGACTTTTAATAGATATTTTTCAGTCAGACAGTGGATGACGGACTTCACTTAATGAAAAGCGGTTAGTTTTAAAATTCTAAGACTTCTTAATTATTAAAGAGAATTATATTGGTAAAACAAATTATCTTCCACCAGGAAGGTAAAGGGGCCTCCACAAAAGATAGTTCAATTTTTAGTAATGTGTAAGTTACTGAATCATACTTAAGTTACGTATTACTGCAGCCATCAGGGAATACTAATTAACTAGTAGAAGTAAAAAACTAATCGTACTCACGATCTTATGTGTGGGAAGTCCTCTTCTATTTTATGTCCAGTATTTTTGAAAATTTGCAGTGCTGCCTCTGCTACTTTTTCGTCATCCATTTTCAAGCAAGCTAGGAGGGACTCAAAAGTTTCAGCTGAGTGGAAAGTAATGGGGTGTGTGAAAGAGAGGACCTGAAAATACAAAAAAGAATACATTCTCATGCCTATACACTTAATTAATTGGGTTATTAGAAATGGTTGTTTTTTAACCAACCTATCTTCATCAAATTTTTGTATTAACACTCAGTAAAATTATAAACCAAATGGGAAATTTACATGGGAGAAACAAAAATCATGAAACATTCACTTTTCATTACAAAGTGTCCAACCTTATGATTCTAAAATGATAAGATTAGCAGGTGTAGAGCTCTGAGGAAATTAGCACGAGCCGAAAGGAACAGTTAGCAAATCCTGCCTTCAGGTGTGTCATTTTACTTACATAATGGTTTTAAACAATGTAGTCACAACGATCAACAATAAAATAAATCTTAACGTGTTGCTAATGATGCTGTGTGATTGAATAGTTCAATGGGCTGTTTAAAAATCACTTTCCAAAACAGCTGGTAAACACAGTTGGCATGCTATTCATTGTTTTTTGTTATAAGACACTGACGACCTGAAGTCCTAGCAATCCTAGCAATCCAATCATTATTAGAATATTATGCACTTTGGATGGGACACATTTTAAACACTTACTACAGGAGAAGGTGTTAGGTGGCGGGTCAAATGTGCAGTGGAAAGACTATTCAATTTCTGTCAGTAAGCAAGAAAAGACTTGAACCACCACAGTAGACTTAAGTGCTCTCAATCAAATGTTTTGCATGAGCAATACATTGCACCAGCTTCTTGAAGGAGCACAATTTCAGGTATCTTAATGGGTGGCTCTCAGGTGATGTTGTGGCACAGTCTATGTGGTCTATCGGTAAAGGCTGCAGGAATAAAATAGTTACTTAGCTGTAGGAGTCGTTTTGAGTTTAAAGAAGTTTCTGGATTCCCATGCTGTGCATTCTTCCGACATCTAGTGGTAGAGTCTGGGCTTCTTCCAGGCTGCAAACTCCCTCCCCCACCCCCCTTCCACCCCCACCATCGGGTGTTGTCAACCACCAATTGTAATATGTCCATCCTCCTGTGAAGTCAGACGTGTGGCGCTGGAAGCCCATGTGCCTGGTCGCCATCTACAGATACTTCTTTTAAACTTTCACAGCATTAACTACTACCTGGTTTTTCGGTTGGTCTTGTATTTAGTCCCTGTGTTGATGTCAAATAGATGGTGAAATTTGCAAACTCGGACCATAAACTAAAAAAAAATGTCACTGCATTCCCCTTGATCTATTAAAAACAGCCATCCAGTCCCTTGTCGTAGCTAGACTCCATTTTGGGTATGCAACATTGGCTGCAGTTCATCAATCATCTTCAACCCTAGTTGAAGCCGGATTCTCACTTGGTTCCTACGTTAGTTCACTCTGCAAGTAAATTTGGCCATAATACTTCAATGCTTTGTGATATGTATTGGCTGCCCATTAAGGCCCAAATCAAATTCAAAATCTGTAGCCTGATCTCAAGGTCATCCATGATAATACCCAGCCAAATCTTGATGATCTTCTGACCTTCTCCAGTGATCAAAGGGGTCTAAGAATTCACAAAACCCTTCTTCTTAAGCCTCCCAAATTGAGAACCACAACAGCACAAACATGTTCTCAAGTGTGGCATCCTCAGCCTCGTACTCTCTACTCCCAGATCTCAGAACTATGTATGAAATCACTCAATACCTTAGTTATTCAGACAATACCTATATTAACTTCTTACAGTCAAAGTACAAACTCCAAAAACATCCATTCATCAATGTCGGTTGGGAATCATTCCTGCCCTGTAGGAAAGTAGAATCTGCTTCTTATGGTTACCCCCATGTTTTGCTAAATGTGAAACTGTTTTTGACTAGTCTGACTGGGATCCTGCTAATCAGGACCCCAGTCTATCTACTCTCTCCATAAACTCTTATGTCATGTACTTACGTACACTCCATATTGGATACTAGAGTACCCTAGTCAGTCCCTAGTATATGGTACCATGTACCCAGGGCTGAAGTATGTGTTATGCCACCCATGAGAGGCCATGCAAAATGGAACTACAGGTTTGCCATTACAGCCTGTGTAAATTGGTGCATGCACCACTTACTTAAGATATAGGTTTACTATATCTAAGGGCCACTACACTTAAAACCTATAAGTCACCCCTATAGCAGGCATTAACAATCCTGAAGGTAGGGTGCTTGGTTCTAAGTGAGAGGGTGCCACTGCATGAGCAGGACACCCCTGCAGCCTACAGAGTCCAATTGGCACGTTTTGTGATATCGTAATAGAAGACCTGAAGGGCCTACAAACTATCACTTCAAGAAAGGCCAAACGACAAAGATACATGGAAAAACAATATACAAACGTCATGAAAAAGCTCAGAAATGACTACGCTTATAATCAATAAAGCGGATAAGGGAGGCAATATTGTTATCTGGCCACGTACCCTTTACATGGAAGAAGCGCATCGACACTTGGATAATACAGCCTGTTACAGGAAAGGAACTTTTAACGACATAAGATGTCTTAAAGACATAGTACATAAAGAGCTCAATCAATGGAAGAGAGAAGGACTCTTAAGCAAGCAAGAACATGCTTTTCTAAAAAATGACTTTCCGGTGACACCAACCTTTTATCCCATTCCAAAGATTCACAAGCAAATGACCCCTTGTACCTGGACGAACAATCATCTCAGCCCAGGGGAGTTTGTTGGAAGCAGTCTCTAAATATGTAGACCCCTTCCTACATTACTTTGTAGAAAATCTACCCTCGTTCATCAAGGATACGGGTCACTTTCTCAACAAACTTAAAGAAGTTGAATGGGAACCAGGCTTTGTACTTATTGCCCTTGATTTCAGTACATTATATACTAGTATCCAACATGCAGATGGGCTCAATGCTGTCAAATATTTTTTAGACAAATGAAACATCACATATAGACAGCACAATGCTATGCTGCTTAGGATGATAAAACTTTGCCTGACAAAAAATTATTTTTTGTTTAACAGAGAAGTGTACCAACAGTAAAGAGGTGTGGCTATGGGGGCATGCTTCTCCCCAACCTATGCATGCTTGCATGTGGGATGGTGGGAGGAGCATGTCCTCATGGGAACACACAAATCCAGGTTTTCTGACAGCATAGTCCATTTTTGGAGATTTATAGACTACGTTTGCATGATATGGAAAGGGTCACAAGAATCAGCTAGGGATTCTGTGAATGTAATAAATGAAAATGATGTAAATCTAAAATTCACGTCCCAAAAAAGTACAACCCATGTTCAATTCCTTGACGTAGAGGTCTACATTAATGAGAATAAAGTTGAAACTAGGCTGCACAGGAAATCCACAGCGGGGAATGCGATCTTGCACGCAAGAAGTGCCCATCGCGGCCACCTTATTAAGAGCATACCCTATGGCGAGTTCATCAGAATGCGTAGGATATGCAGCTCGGACTCTGATCTGGAGGCATTCCAAACCGAGGCCCATAATAGATTCCTTGCCCGCGGCTACTGCCCAAAGGAACTTAAGCGCTCCAGAGACAAAGCCAACAGTAAGAGCAGAGAGGAGTGCCTGTCAGGTAGCACTAGCAGCAATCAACCACAAAGTAACCATGACCCTAGCGAGGAAAGAGAGAGAGTAAGCCTAATCACGACCTATAACACAGAGGAAAGAAAAGTGAGGGGGACAATGAAAAAACACTGGCCGTTGCTTAAGACAGACATCAGTCTAGCCCCATTACTACCAGAGGAGATATCCATCACTTTCAGGAGGGCCCCATCCATGAGATACCCTTGTGAAATCTAGTCCTGAAGTGAAAAATGTAAAAAAACTAGTTGTCCAACAAATCAGGTTTCAAAAAGTGCATATCATGCAGAGCATGCAAATTCGGAATTAATACCAGCGAATATTGCTCTGCGTTTGACCCTAATCCGATTTAGTTTAAAGGGTTATATACGTGCTGCACGGATTTTGCTGTGTATGTACTTCAATGCACCTGAGGGCTCAAATACATTGGCAGCAAAAAATTACAAGCCTTTCATCGGATCCTCCAATACTTGGGGGCAATTGTAAATTTGGATGCAAATATTTCATAATTGATGCGGTACCCAAGAATATAAGGGGAGGGAATAGAGAGAAACAACTTAGGCAGCTGGAAAGCAAGTATATTCTTTTATGGGACACTAGGATTCCAAATGGGATGAATACAGGGGAAGATTTACACAGTTTCCTGTAGGTTTTTAAACTGTTTATGATCTTTGAACTGTGTAATTGGAAAAATTAGTTTTATTTTACTCCCCATGTACACTATTATGCAAATAGTGGGTGTGGGTAGATGCTTACATGTCGATCCAGGGACCCCACAACTTGTTTGACCGCAGTGCCCTGCTAACTAAGTTGCCTCCATGATCATTTCCGCATCAGGACATAGGTTGTCGTATTCATTTATGTATACTCCAGCAGTTTTACAATTTGTAAATCAAGCACTTGCACTTTAATGATGTAATCAGCAATCCAACATAACATCTTAGTGCCAGGAATTTGAACAAGCCGACGGTATTACAATCATAAGATGACATTTACATACATTAGATCTTTCAGACATGATGTCATAATAATCAATTGTTACATGTCATCCGTTCGTGCTTTTACTGAGATCAATGATTTTAATGCTTTTTTCTAACTTGGAGATTTGATATGTCGCTTTTAATATCTTTTTATCCAAGACAGTTTTAGGAATTTGCACAATGCACATTTTGTACATTATTCACACTTGCACTTTATTCTTACATGCAGAGTACACTATATGTAATAGGAAGACAAGAGGACGGTGTGCATCAATTTTGGAACACCATTGGTAATACTTGATATGTGGTCGACAGATTTATAAAATTGTTGCCATTTCTAGATACTACATTTTATCCTTTTTTATCCAAATTTATTTAAATTTGATTCAGGATGTTGTGTTATTTATGCCTCTATTTTATCATGAATGTGTATTTATATTGCGTATTTGCACTATAACTTGGCGACCAATAATGTTCCTTTGCCATAAGTAGGTCTCCTATGTCTATGCACCTGGTGACCTGCAACAATCATCATTCACAGTATTTAAGCATTCCCATTGGTTCTGACAGTCATGTGAACAAGGCTGCGGTGAAGTAGCCGAAACGCATCATGCTGGAGACGATGGAGAAAAAAACCACCTTGAAATTCAAATTTCTTGCGTAATTGTGGTCTGTACACGTTGGCGATTGTGGCCGAGGTTCAGGATATATATATATATATATATATATCCTACTGGTGGTCGCCAGTAGGTATATATAGTTAGGACCTAGTTACCATAGGAAATCCCCAACATTCTATTGGGAATAACTTTGGCGCCGATTGAGGAATCTGCGTGTAATTTTCCTTAAATTTGCTCATCTACGCTCCGCTCCGTCCCTGAAAGTTTCGGGGGAATTCGTCAAGCGGGGGCCGAGAAAAAAGGGGGGTCCCAAAACGTGTTTTCCCCATATTAATTTCCATAGGGACCTTTAGACACGGCTACAGCCCGAACGGCTGAACGGAATTACACCAAACTTGGCAAAATGGTAGGGGACAGGTATGCAGTAGTGCCTTTTCTATATTTGGTAAAAATCCCTCCAGTAGTTGTTGAGAAAATTAAATTTGAGCAAATGATATATCTATATGCGCTCACCGTACGGTACGCGTACTGTACGCGTACGTGCACGTAACCTTACGTGCGCGAGCGAGTTTCTGATTGGCTGGCAGTCGACTGTCAACATTCCAAACTGTCCAAACCAGGAAGTGTTGGCCACCATCTTGGTTTTCAGGAGAACTAAGGCACAAGAGAGCCCAAAACAAGAGTGGAAAACACGAAAAGGGGGCAGGGTAGAGACTCCCCAACCCTCTAGCCCTTCTCAGGGGGTCCCAAAAGGAACCCCAAGGACAAAAATAAATTTCAAAAAATAAATTGAGGGGTACGCACACAGTACGCGTACGGTGCGCGTACCCCGCGATTTAAAAAAATATATATTTTTTTGCACTTGGTGGTCCTTCTGGGACCCCCTGAGAAAGGTTAGGGGATCAGGGGGACTCTACCCTGCCCTCTTTTTGCGTTTTCCACTCTTGTTTTGTGCTCTCTTGTGCCTCACTTCTCCTGGTGGTCCCAGAAGGTTAATAACATATATAAACGTTATCCGCTAATAGAATTAACATTTACAAAACCTTTGAAATGTATTGAAAAAAAATATAGGTTTCACGCCCGATATAGTTAGGAATTAGCATTTAAAAAACCTTGCAAATTCACTGAAAAAACCATAGGTTTCAGGCCTTATATGGTTAGGAATTAGCATTTAAAAAACCTTGCAAATTCACTTAAAAAACCATAGGTTTCAGGCCTTATATAGTTAGGAATTAGCATTTTAAAAACCATTGAAATTGCTCCTATATAGTTAGTTGTACTAACTATATTTCGCGCACCAGCAATCCACTGCTGATGATGTCACATATTACATCATTCATGACATGGTCAGTGACATATCATGCTGTCTTGCTGGTTCTCATCCAATAGGAGCAGCTTTCACTGGCTCTGTATAAGGCCAAATATCTTGATTAGTTCAAACTGAACTGACCTCTGGTTATATTATACAAGTACACAAAATTAAAGACAACGTGACAAGATGCACTTCTGATTGGGAGAAAACGTTTAATAAAAAATAAATCACTTTAGTTGGCCAAAGCTTTCTGCTTGTGCCTCCACAACGGGATCAATGCTGGCCCTTACAGTCTTGACCAGAAGGGCAAATAGTTAATTTACTTTGATACTCCGGTGTAAAGCCAGTGACAACTTTGTCCAAAATTGCAAATCATCCTCCAGTCATGAAGTGCATCTTAGTCTTTGGCCTTTCTAACAGAGTATTTTCTCTCTGGTAGTTGCAGGTCATGCTGGTCAGCACAAGCTTAGGCATTTTTCTGACTCAAGCCATAATGCTTGAGCGACATTTTTACCAGCTTATTGGACAAGTTACTTACCTTTGGTAATGCCTTATCTGGTAGAGACATGATCGAGCCGCAGATTTTTTACAATAGAACTTCCAGGCATTAGGCTGGATCGAGAAGATTTTTAATAGCAGTATCCGTGTGCGCCGATAGGTTGCGTTGGTCGACTCCGCGTGATGCCGGAGTCAAGCTAGTCTTTGTGACATCCGCGTCATCTATATAGGCGCCATCTCAGTGCGCTGGCATCAGTACTTTTCATGGCTTTCCACACCAGAAGTGCGGAACCATGGACTGACCATGGTGTGTTAAAAAAAACAACTAGAGCTCTGAAGGGGGACAGCCCTGACACTAAAAACTGATCAGCAGTGCAGGAAGGATAAGTGGGTCGGTAAGGCATCTGCAGCTAGATCATGTCTCTACCAGATAAGGCTTTACCCAAGGTAAGTACCTTGTCCATCTGTTAGAGACATCTAGCCGCAGATTCCTTACCATAAAACAGATACTCAAGCAATACCATCCCCAGAGGAGGGACTGCGAAAAGTGTTAGACCATAAAGTCCTGTAGGACTGAACAGCTCCAAAGGCCTTCCGTACAGACCTGGTTATCCAAGCAATGTTTGGCAATCGTGCGCAGGGACGTCCACATAGCCGTTTGGCAGATGTTTAGGACTGGAACACCACACTGAAGAGGTATGGTGGCTGGCCTGGCCCTGGTTGAATGAGTTCCAAGGCCTTCAGGAATGTGTTTCTTTATCAAGACGTAACAAATTTTTATGCAGAGGATAACCCAACGTGAGTTGGTATTCTTCTGCACAGCACAACAGTTCTTTGCTTCAATGTACCCTACAAAGAGTTGGTCACCCACCTGGAACCTTTTTATGCGGTCAAGGAAGAACGATGACGCTCTTTTTGGATTCAGACGGTGGAAACGGTTGTCTTATTTGGAAAGATGCGGAGGAGCATAGAAGGTGCGCAAGGTGACATATTATCCTGCACGGAAGGGTGTCACTACCTTAAGCAAGAAGGAAGCCCTACTTAGAAGCGCTACTTTGTCTGGAAAGAGGGCCAGGTAAGGCGGCTGAGAGGATAGAGCCTGCAATCCGCTCACCATCCTAGCAGACGTTATTGCCACTAGGAAGGCTGTTATGATAGCAAGCAGCCGGAGTGGGTAACTTTGCAGTGGTTCAAAAGGAGCACTCATCAAATAGGTGAGAACCAGGTAAAGGTCCCACTAGCGCACGATAAATGGTGATGAAGGGGGGGGGGCGAAACCAATGTGCAAGGATGACTTGGGCCCGGTCGCTCTTGATCTTCTTAAGCACTCTGGACAGAAGTGGTATGGGCGGAAAGGAGTACAGGAGGCATGTGCTCCACTCAAGACGAAAAGCATTCCCAAGCGAGAGCAGCCTTGCAAACTCCAAAGTGCAAAATTGAAGACATTGCGCAATCTCTTCGGAGGTGAAGTGATCTAACCAAGGCTCTCCACACTGCTGAAAGAGACCTTGCACCACCTCCGATTGGAGATGCTATTCTTGGTCCAATAGGCACCGACAGCTGAGTTTGTCCGCCCTGGCGTTCAGGGAACCGGCCTGGTGTTTAACCACCAGGGATATGCCTTGTTGTTTTAGCCAAGTCCAGAGAGGTAGGGCCTCCCGACAAAGGGTCCACGACCCCACCTTGCCTGTTGCAGTACCACATAGCGGTGGTGTCTGTGAACACCTGAACTAGCCTCCCCTTGAGAGATGGTAAGATGGCTTTCAGTGCCAAACAAATCTCTATAAGCTCCAGCAAGTTGATGTGGAGCCCGGCTTCTGCCAGTGACCAGAGTCCTCTGATCTCCACCTCTCCCAGGTGACCACCCCATCCCAGAAGTGAGAGATCTGGTTGGGGAAGAGAGAGGGATCTGCCTCTGACCCAATCGCGGTTTGTCAACAACCACTGCAAATCGTTTGCAGTTCCCTCGGAGACCTGGACCAGGTCGGTGATATTCCTCCAATGCTGCGCCCATTGGTACTTGAGGTCCCAATGCGGAGACCGCATGTGCCACCTGGCATGAACTACCAGCAGGATGAAGGAGGCCATGAGGCCCAGCAGCATCCGAGTCCGTCTCACCGAGATCCAAGATAGAGGCGTAAACATCTGTATCATAGCCTGAACATCCTGGACTCGCCACTCTGGAGGATAGGCCCAAAACTGCACAGTGTCCAGAACTGCTCTGTTGAAAAGAAGCGTCTGAGAGGAAGTCAGGTGTAACTTCGGCATGTTGATAGTAAACCACAGCAAATGCAAAAGATTTGGTGTAGTCTGGAGATCGGAGATGACTGCTTGGGGGGGAGCCCGCCTTCGACAACCAGTCGTTGAGTTAGGGGACGACTGGAACCCCTGATCTCCGCTAATGGGCAGCAATCACCACAATCACCTTGGTGTACACCCGTGGGGCAAAACACACAAGATGATGGACGGAATGTTGCACAATGGCAAAACATTCACCCCCAGTCAAGAATGATTTGCATATGGCCATGTCTGAACTGGTGTGGCTTGGTGAGCAAAATCACAATGGATTACCCCCAGATCTGTGACTGGGGGTGAATGTTTTGCCATTGTGCAACATTCCTTCCATCAACTTGTGTGTTTTGCTGTACACCCGAGGGGCACTGGTTAGGCCAAAGGGGAGCACGGTAAACTGAAAGTGCTGGTGGCCTGCCACAACCATGGGTAGAACAGATGGGCTGACAGGACGGCGCCTTGCAAATCCAACGCTATCATCCAGTCTCCCGGGTCCAGGGCAGACAGTACTGAATGAGCATCTTGAACTTTTCTTCTATTCTTTTCTGAGTAAGTAGTTGGGGGTCTGAGGTAAAGGATAGGACAAAGGCCTCCGTTCTCCTTTGGAACCAGAAAATAACGGGAATAGCAACCGGAGTGGAATTCAGGTCCGGGAACCCTCTCTATAGCTCCCTTGGCCAAGAGTTTTGTCTTTCTCACGAAATAAGACAAGATGATTCAATGGCAGCCGATAGCAAATTGGAGGCATGAAAGGATGAGTGGTCTCGAAGGGGAGGGAGTAGCTCCTTTGGACTATTTGCAGAACCCACCTGTCTGAGGTGATGTCCTGCCAGTGGTGGAGGTATCCTACCACCAATTGGTTGCACATGAACTGGGAGGATCGAACTCCCAGTTCAATTGGTTGCCCATGAACTGGGAGGAACGAACTAGGCAAGTTTGGAGGGGTTAGGGGTATGGGTTTGTGGCCTGACCTGACTTCTGGATTCCCGATTCACGCCGGGGTGAACCACGCCCACTGCCATGCAGAGGTTGTTGAACTTGCGTGGTCCTCTCGCTTGGGTAGGGCTGGCACGATTGGATGAGCCTTACGTAACTATGAAAGGAGCGAAAGGCTGGCGCAGGCCGGGATGACACTGAGAGGCTTAAGGACATGGCCATAGTCTGCGACTCTTTAAAACGTTCAAGCACCGCGTCCGCCCTGCCCCGAAGAGAAGGGAGCCATTAAAGGGCATGTTCATGAGGTTGGCTTGGACATTCCCCAAAAAGCCAGACGTACTCATCCAGGCGTGTAGCCTAACGGCCACCGTCAAGGAAATCGCTCTGCCGAGCGAGTCTATTGTGTCTAGGCTACACCATATGGCAAACTTTGATTTATCTCTCCTGTCTGTGACAGCTTGGGAGAGGACAGCCTGGGCCTCCTCCAGGACTTGTGGCTACAGATGCACAACTGTTTCCCGCAGCGAATGGGAATAACGGCCCAAGAGGCTTGTAGTGTTTACCAACCGCGATGCAATGCTGGTGGAAGAGAATATCTTACCAAAGCTGTCCAGCCTTTTGGATTTCCTATCCGGGTTTGCGGGAGGGAGCGCGCCATGTGAAGTAGAGGCTTGGACCACCAAGCTCTTGGCATTGGGTGGTTGGGAGAGGAAATCTGGGTCACATGGTACAGGGTGATGGTGGCGGGTGATAGTTCTGTTAACAGGAGGACATGTGCTGGGCTTGTACCAGGTGCCCAGTAGAACATCTGTCAAGACCTTGTTAAATGGCAGCAAGGGTTCGGAGGTGGAGTACCTCCATCAAGACATTGGTCTTGACTATCATAGTAGGAAGCTGTAGGTCCAAGACCTCCACAGCCCTACCTACCACCATTGGAAATTAAGATTCTCCTCCATAGCCAGGATAGGAGGAGACTGCATGCCAGGCTCTAGGAAGATGCCCATGCCACTCGCATCACCCAGGTCCTCATACCAGTCCATTTCCTTGTTGAAAAGCGGGATTTCGAATGGATTCTGCTGCCCCTCCCAATCCTCATCCAATCCTAGCCCTTCAGAATAAGGCACAGGATACGGCATGAAGCCCAAAGGTTCCATTGGCGCGTGTCTCGACTTTGGTGGATGCCCAGCCGGTTCTGTGCTGTCTGGAATAAGGATAGGGGAAGTGCTGCCAGTAGGGTCCGAAGATGTCAAGGGTCTTGGCGTCGGAGAAGGCCGAGTGGGTACAACCGAGCCGGTCTGGATCCGGTAACTAATCCAAAAGGTGGCCTGGGTGCTGGGGCAGGAGCCGAAGGCACAGAACCCAAGGGAGATCCTTCTGCTGAGTCTGCAGGGCCCGAAGGCGCACCGGCAGGGTCAGGCCACCCAAATAAGGTGAACGTGGCATCATACATGGATTTCAACTGGGTGGGGGGCGCTCCTGGCCCAGGATAGTGAGGGAAGCGCAAAGTCAACCCAGGCACCCACTGTGCGGAGCTGGCCCTCGAATGTGGAGACTCCTGTCTCTTCAGTTGATGGACGGGGCAAAGTCGAAGCATTCTTCAACTTCTTATGTTTTTTGTAGTTACCAGATCTCAACAACTTCGCGTGAGAGGAAGATGACTTTGATCACCCGGAGCGGTGTTCGGACTTTCCTATCGACCAAGACCAGGAGCGCAAATGAGATCTTCGGAGAGATCTGCAAGGCGCCTGACGCCGGGCCATTAGGTGCTTCAGGGACCGCTCCTTCAAAGCTTTTGGCACCATGGACCGGCAGTCAGAGAAGGACTTTGGGTTGTGGTCCCGCTCCAGGCACCAAAAACATAACAGATGGCGGGTGACTGGCATCTCACGGTTTGAACCCCAAGGTCTTCTTACTGGACATATCCACACACCAAAAATTTCGACAAGAAGTCAAAAAGTTTATTAAAAAATGACAGGTGGTAGCTCTCTTCGACAGATCTGCTCTGGCTGGCGCAGAAAGAAAAGAACTGACGTCAGCGCACCGAGGTGGCACCTATATAGATGACGGGGAAGTCACGATGACTAGCTCAACACCTACGACGTCACACGGCGTCAACCGATGCCACATATCGACGCACAGGGGTACTGCTATCAAAAATTTCCCAGATCTAGCCCGACGTCAAAGTTCTAAGGTAAAGAAACTGCAGCTAGATGTCCCTATCCGATTGTGTGCCAGCACAAACAAGAAAGGGGGAGTAGTGAGTTTCTATGGAGCAAGAAGGAAACTTAATAGGGAAGAGCCAGTGATTATCCCCAGTCCATGAAGCAGCTTTAGTTTGCCAGTGAGCGGGGGAAAAAAGAATCTGCAGGAGGTCATGAATAATGACAACCTGTAAGAAAGGCACAATTCTGTGTAATCACTCGCAGTGTGTACTAATGAGCACAAGTCATCACCACAATCACCTTTGCCCCATGCATATTAAACACATATTTTGGGTTAGAAAATACACACCACATACTCAAAAGAAAGGAAAGACACACAGCTATAAAGCAATCACCATACAGCCTGCCACTTGAGGGTCTTAGCTGCCCTCGAATAAAAGTGGAAATATACATTGGGTATAGACATCTATCAGCAGAGTAAAGCTGTGAAGTTTCAAAAAGTGAGTCACTTCCGGTCGACTTGCAAGTTCTTGAGTCCACTTGTGGAAAGATATGGCTGGGTATATGTAACAATTAAAATTTCTTGAATCCAGTATGTATAAATAGGTTTGATTTATTGAAGCTTAGTTCCAGGTTAAGATAATAATAAAGATATAAATAGATGTAAGTGTAACCCCACCAGGAGCTGTTCTCCTGTCGCTCAGCCTGCCTGCCATAAACTGCCACTCCACACACACAAGCCAGGCACCAACATTCTATGATGTCATCAGGCATTCTACCACCTACACTGGCTAAGCAACAGGGAAGTCTAAGCAAGGGAAATGAAAGACATAAGCTAGATGTAACAGTATAACTCTATTGCTTTTCGCAGACCTGCTAGGAGTTTGAAGCCTATAGCAGGTCACCTGCTCTAGAGATCAGAATGTTATCTCTTCGCAATCCCTTGGGGAGGATTTATCTGCAAGTCAGGAACACCAATGAAGAGAACAACACACCAGACGTCAAATGAATTAGGCAAAACTGCAATTTCAGTTTCCAAGTACAAAACAAATTATTAGAAAGCAAGCACTAAAGTGCATGTGATATTAAAGTGGCCTGAGAAACAAATATAGGCTGATCGCCATACATTTAAGTCCTTGAGAACTACAGGAGAGAAAAGGTTGCAATTAGTGGAGAGCTAGTGTCAAAAAAGCCCTCCCAAGCTTTTCTCCTGGAAGCAAACAGCGAATCTCATACAGCAAAGTAGTCACTGGGCATCAATGAATGCAGCACTGTGACCCCAACAGACCTATCAAATCTGCAAGTAGCAGAGGTATAGCACATACTTCAAAGATGTGTATTCCCAACAAATAATGAGTGCCTATTTTTCCTGTGGGACTATCCCTAAAATTTTCATTTCACTTTTCTAATCTAATGTAGTAGATGACACCGAAGTACAAGCAATGAAGGTAACAAAGCCATAAAGGAGCATCTAGAGAAGTGAATACAGAGTCAAGGCAAGTCAGCTATCGTTCATATAATGTTGGAATATTGATGTGCTCTTCCCTATATCACTGCTGTAGGTATCAGAGTGCTGTTTAATGAGATAATAACCAGTGCAGAAAATTAAATGGTAGGCGACAGACAAACCCTATGGAACAAAACATTAAATGCAGCATAGAGGGGAAAAAAGAGCTTAAATGACTGACAAATTCCCTAGTGTATTTAAAAAAACAGTGGTAAACAGCGGTATGAGTCCCAAGTAATCCTTGTAAACTGATGCCGCAAACTAACAAGGCTCTTAAAAGAATCCTGCTTATGGGCCGAAAGCATATAATTAGTGAAGATGCTTAGCAGCTTTCAAAGAGGACCCTTTAACCAGAAAGGCAGTCAGCGTGGGTAACAATTACAATGTATTCCCTTTACAGAAGCGTGATCAAAAGCAAGCAAAGGAGAAAATGGGAAATTAAGCTGAAATGCAAATTATATTTACCAAATGTATTATATAACTTTAAGGAAACCTAGCTCTAAGGCCAAGGTTAAATAGATCAGTGGAATTAGCAGTTACTTTAGAACATATTTTTATGGGAAGAGGCACTGAAAAATAACTGTTAAATTATCTACCCAGACTCAACCTAAAGCTTTATACAGGTCCTAATGAGAATAGTAGTGATCAAGTCAGCGGAGACTGAAAACAAACAGATTATAAGATTTTAGTTACTGACAAATATACCATCAAAAAGAGTTACACAGCACCATTGAGACCTATTTGGTCACTGCTGTACAGTCGGCTCAATAAGACAACAATACAAGCTTTAGTAGGCAATACTTTACCCCTAAACATCAAACCCTATATTTCTCCTGCAATGTAACAGAAGTAAAAACTCAGTAAATGGCAATATCCTCCTGTGCCACTAAGCAGCATACTCTCAACCATATAATCACTCAAGTGAGATATATTAAACCCAAAAAAAGAGAATGCTAGAACAAGTCTATGGAACACGCATCACATTTTAGAGGGACATGAAGGAGAGAATGTTTTTAGTTAAGAATAAATGAAACGTTCATACAACCTTTAGTAGAAACAAAGTATTAACCTACATCTTAATATTGTACTGCTCAATGCAGCAAGGGAGGCATAGTACGAAGAGCATGTACCTAAGCGCACGGAGTAGACAAAAGTACTGTTTTTAAAATCTTATAGTGCTTCCGAGTCAGACACAGAGGAATAGTGTCTAGAGCCTTCAAATCTACAAGTAGTTGGGACTTTTAATATATAGCATGGCAAAAACATTCCAAAACAAACACACACACCTTCAATAACTCAAGACCAGCTCGAATTGCTTGATCTGTAGATACCCCTTCTTCTTCATCATCAGCAGTCCCATCTATTGATTTGTTCACCTGTTTGATAAGGGAACTTGAAAAGGTAAACACACGATTAACAACCCGTTTGAAAACATATAGTAATTTCATTTATCAGTAAGGGAATGGCCAATATAACACATCTACATAGAATGCAAGATAAAAGGCACACGTAGGACGCAATTTTAACAGCCAAAAAATATTTTAACAGTATTTACAGGCAAAAATGGCATACAAGCTTTCCATGCTTAGGGTAACAAAAAACTAATTTTCAATTGCATCAGAAAGGCTTACAAATCAGAATAGTTCTGTATAAAATTAACTCCTTGTGTGCTAAGAATGAATCTTAGAGATGCCTTCTGAAAATCGACCAGCCCTGGTGTGGTTCCTGGACCCCTGGGTGGACAGCTTCCGCTCTCTGGGTCCATAAACAAAGCTCATCCTGGGCAGAGGTGTCATGTCTCCCCCCCCCCCCCCCCAGGATGGGATGGGGAAGCTTCAAAGGCCTGCTGCCTTTGGAAGCTGTTCCTGTATTTTGCTGCCCCCAACAACTGACTCCCACTGGTTCTGCCCCAACTTTGAGCGGGAGAATCTGCAGGAAAACCACACTAGGAAGAGAGGTGTGAACACCTTTCCCAACCCCACTCCTCAGGTGGGTGAGGTGAAGCACACATCTCAGTCCACTCCATCTTGAAGATGGGGGCACTGAGCCAATTAGGGAGAGGCTCATGTCCCCTCCCATTGGAGTGTGGCGTAATAAGGGGTGTACCCCCCCAAGCAAGTGACCAATTGGTCCCAACCTGCATGCCCCTTTAATATCCCTAAATGTAGTTGTGAGTGGCAACCCTGAACCTTGCCTCTTCAGATTCGAGGATGAAAGAAGAAGGACCAACTAGCCATGCATACCCAGAAAGTAGAAGACACCAATTGCTTTGGCCCCAGCCCTACTAGCCTGTCCCCTCTACGACCTGCTACAGCAAGAACCCCGGCGAGTCCAGCAGCCAGCAACCCCCAGAGCCCAGAGGACCTGCCCTGCAACTATATTACAGACTCAGTCTCCCGTGAGCACCGAATTTGCAAAGCCTCACCACAGAATCCAGATTCCGGCGACTTTGCACCAGACGCATACAGCCAGAGTGGCCCAACACCACAAGGCGGTCTCCCCAGCCATCCTGACCTGGGATGTGGAGATCCCCGACGTCCCTCAAGCCTCAAGACGATGCCTGTAGCATCAATCTGAAAAGTCCCTGCGACCTGAGCTGGTAAGAAAACCCAACCCCAGAAGACACCTCTGCACTCGACACCCCAAAGCCTTGGGTCGCCCAACCGACGGTATTCAGCCATTCCCCACAATCCCAACTTGCCTCTGCAGCCGGTGGTCGCCTTCAGGAAGTCTCACTGCCCGAGCCTGCAGTAACTTCGCAATACTGAATGTCTGCATTGAAAAGTACAGGGTCCCTGAAGTCCTTCTTGCACCCTGCCCCCGACCACCCCAGTGCCGCTGGTGGTGCAGCTCCTGTGTTACTCGTTTGCCCCTGCAACGCTGACCTTTAATCAAGCAGCTTGGCTCCCACAAACAAGTGGCCTGCTCGCCAGCAGTCCCTAACCGAAGGTCCCCTTAGCTAACATTGCGCCCCTGAACTCTGCACCCGGATGCCCCAGTACCGCTGGTGGTGCAACTAGAGTGCCCACCTAGACCTTGGGGAACATGGACCCGAACCCCTAAAACTCCCACTCCTAAGTTGTGTACTTACCTAAAAAGAAGCAAACACTTTCTCTCATAGGCACCCATTTTGAGATTTAGGGCCTAAAAATGTTTTTTGTTTAACTGTTGTTTGTATGAAGAAAAGAGATCTAAATTGCAAAGAATAGCACGTTGTACTTACCTTGTATTGTGAGCTCCTAAGGGGTGGTATCTAGGCATACCACCCCCCAGTGCTCAAAGTAATACAAAAGTAACTAAAAAGTAATCTGAAAGTAATTACTGTGTATTTTACACTGTTTCCAAAGCATATAGAATCCTGTAATGCTTGTAAATTCAACCACAACTGCATTTGCTTTAACAGTCTTGCACTTGAGAGTATGTTCTACTCACCAGTGCCAAGCCCTGCTTGGTTCTAACATAAAACAAAAATATACCTTTTTTAAACTTCCATAGGTCCGGATTCTGTATCTGAGTGTTTACCATCAGTCTTGATTAAGTGAATACAATATATGATGAACACACCCTCTGGATAAGCCTTCTAATCGCCCACACAACCACAAGGAGCTGATAGTACTTACCTAAGTTAGCTTCTGCTATACCTCTGGGGACACCCTGGATTCTGTGAACACTATATATTACTTTGGTATAGTATATACAGAGCCAATTTCCTACTGGTGACTTTCACACTGAAACGGTAAACCTATACTAAAAGGGACTGGGGCTGCCAACCTTCTCACCCACCAAGTGCACCAGCTGGATCAGACTGGAATGTTTAAGATGGGCAGTGCAGCACAACGCAGAGAACACACTCGTTTTGTGAAGTGAATACACACACAGATAAAAAAATGGGGATAATGGAGACCAGCCCTCACCAATCCAGTTAGGCATTCCCTAATGCACAAAAACACATCAAGAATTTTATAGGCGACCTCCATACAAACCTCAAAAACAAGGACGCCCATGGATCTTTTCAAGGGGAGAGCTGGTATTCAGTCTCCCTGCAGGGGAATAGGTACAAAGGCACATGCCCCTAACTATAAACATAATGCCACCACCATTAGTCGCCGCAAAGCCAGGTTTAGCGGGCAGAGGCTACTTTCACAAAACAGGGGTACACTTTTAGTCTACTCTGACATAGTACGGCTGACAAAAATGTGCATGAAAAGGAGAATCAGCAATGGGATTTTCAAGTTCACTGGGTGACAATCAGACAGAACAGACCATGCTCTTACATGGGCAGTGTGGAGCAGGATAACCAAACCTCGCAGAGGACTTTAATACCCACACATGGGCATATGACTATGTCAAAACAGAAGTTGATTCGAGGTGAAACAAGGGCACAGCACATACTTTAAACAATACCAAGGACGAAGGAATCAAAGTACTTTTCAAAAATGCGACCCTTAGGGAGAATCAAACTTAACAAGGAAAACAACTAGTTACAAAGGAAAGGAAGGCATTCATCAACACAGGCAATTCAACATATTCTGGTGATCTACATTATCAAAAGCTGCAGCAGGACATGAAACATACCATGGCTTTCTTAAGCCCGTTTTAATCTTTGCTCCAGAAGCCTCCAAAAAACAGTTTCCTTTCAAAATCAAGTTGAACACCAGATAGGATCAATCGCACAAGTTACTTACCTTCGGTAAAGATATATCTGTAAGAAACAGTAGTTAGTGTTAGATTCCTTACCTTAGAATATCCCCAGGCGTCAGACTGGATCCGGAAAGTTTTCGTCAGCAGTAGCCCTGCGCATCGGTAGGCGAAGTCTGCGGCTCCGCGTCCGTCGTCGGCGTAGTGATTGCCGGGATGACGTTGACGGAGTACTTAGACACCGCCCTCACGCGCTGACGTCAGTTTTGTACATAGCTTTCCACGCCAGGAACACAGAGCCATGCAAGAAACTGACACTGGTGCCATGAAACTAGGGCCCTCACAGGGAGATACCTTAACCCTAGATATCGGTTCGCAGAACGGGGAGGATGGGTGGAGCAGTAAGGAAACTAACACTAACTACTGTTTCTTACAGTTACATCGTTACCGAAGATAAGTAACTTGTGCATCTGAAAGAAACAGGTTAGTGTTAGATTCCTTACCCTAGAATAGATACCCCAGAAATACCAACCCCGGTGGTGGGTCTGCAAACAAAATCACACCTGAAAGTCCTGGAGAACGGAACGACCGAAAAAGCCATCCCTCCGAACATGGCTGTCAAGGCAGCGAGTCCGTGGTGTCAAGTCCACATCTTATTGAGTACCGCGCTGCATACCGCCCGTCCGCAACCGTATCCCACAGAGAGTGGGTGTAACAGCTCAAAAGGCAAGCGGTGTTGACAGACCGCAGCCCCAAACTCAGAGAGGAGAACAGTTTCTTCCCAAACTGATCATACCTTTTGGATTCCCGATCCGGTGGAGCGGTCGGGAATGCAGAGGTCAGAATTGCCAGGCTCTCAGGGGCGGGGTAAACGGACAGAAAGCATGGGTCGCCGGGTGCTGGCGTCGGGCCACGTTCCGATCCAAAGGGATGCCTGTAGAGGGCTTGGACCAGGTGCCCATCAGAACGTTGGTAAGGGCTTCGTTAAACAGCAGTAGAGGACCCGAGGAGCTTGCCTGCGGTTTGAGCATCTCAGTGAGTAGGTTAGTCCTCACTGCCACGACAGGGAGCTCAAGAGCCAAGGCCTTGGCCGTCCTGTTCAACAACACGCTATAAGTGGCCCCCTCTCCGAAGCCACGGAGGGAGGAGAGAGGAATCCAGTGTCGGGCGAAGTGTCCAGACCACTGGCCTGCCCCAGCTCATCTGACCAGTCCTGGCTTAACTGGCACTGCTGTGCCAGAGGGTCCTCAGACCCCTCCCAGTCCTCCTAGTCATCCACCTCCTGGAAACCAGGCAAAAATGATGGTGCCGGTTGTTGGTGAATTTGTCACCCATCAGCGTCGGGAGATGACGCCGAGCGCCACCGCTCCGGCGTCGCACCGGACCGGGGCTGGAACCGAGGACGGTGTCGTCCTTAGACGGCAGCGGGAGCGACACCCTCTAGGTCGGCGCCAGCAGAGGAGTTATGAGGTCGACAGGCGACGACCCGGATCCAGGCCTGGATCCTGTGGGGCCCTGTAGCATCCAGACCGGAGTCTACGACGGCGCCGAAGCACCAGACAGCGCCGGGGCCAGAGCCGCCGGCCCGCTAGGGCTCCCAGTCGGACCCGCGGGGTCCGGAGGCGCCTCGGCAAGCTCCGACAGAGGGAAGTGAGACCTCATGGCCACAAGGAAAGCACTTCTCTCCACCGGCGTCGCGTGCAGCCCAGGGACTGGCGGGTATGGAGCTGAATGCGGCACCTGAGGCTCCGGCGGAGCCACCCGGGTGGTGTCGCCCGAAACCCCCGGCCGCGTCGAGCGAGCCTCGGGGGGAGTCGGACGAGCGATGACGCCTCTTCGACTTCTTTTTCGAATGCCTCGACTTACCTGAGGACTTGGAGCCCGACGAGTGGTGGTGTCTCGGCGAGCGGCGATGACTGCGGCTCCGCGACCGGTCCCTCCACTTCCTCCGCGACCGAGACCTCGAGCGGCGCGGAGCCGACTGGCGGAACTCTAGCAGCTTACGGGACCGCTCCAGTCTAGCCTTCGAGGTCAAGGCCCGACAGTCGGGGCACGACTTTTCATCGTGGTCGGCCTGAGTCAGTAGAGGCACCGATGACGGGGGTCGGTCACCGACATCAGGCGGTGACAGGCGTCGCAAGGTTTAAAACCAGGCATCCCTAACGGCACCGTGAGTGGAACTCGACTCGAAAAGTGATCAAAAGAGATCAAAAAAGTTAGTAAAAAAATGACTAGAATTCTGCTCTTCCCGGATCTGCGCTTGCTGGCGTAGAAAAAGATTAACTGACATCACCGCGCGAGGGCACCTTCTAAGTACTTCGACGACAATTTTCCAGCGATCACGACGCCGACGACGGACGCAGAGCCGCAGACGACGCCTACCGACGCGCAACACACAAAACCGAAATTGTACTTATCATCCAAACACTTAACTTAGACTGCCTCTTTGTCACCGAGACATGGGCCAACTCCACTTGTGACGAAAAGCGTCGCATAGCGAGTGCCGCCTTGGAAATTCCAACGCGCAGAACTGCTGACATTGCACATTCTGTTCGGTGGCGAATAGAGCTAACCAAGGCTCTCCCCACTTTTGAAAGAGACCTTGCGCCACATCCAAGTGAAGAGGCCATTCGTGACCCATCATGCACCTGTGGCTGAGTTCGTCCGCGCCGGCATTCAGTGAACCAGCCAGGTGTTGAGCCACCAGGGAAATGCCCTGATGTTCCAGCCATGTCCAGAGGCGAAGGGCCTCCTGACATAGGGTCCACAACACCATCCCGCCCTGTTTGTTGCAGTACCACATGCGGTGTTGTTGTCTGCGAACACCTGCACTACTCTTCCCTTGACAACAGGAAGGAATGCCTTCAGTGCAAGTCGGACCGCCCGAAGCTCGAAAAGGTTGATATGGAGCCAGGAAACCGCCAGAGACCAGAGGCCTCTAATCTCCGCCTCGCCCATGTGACCGTCACATCCCAGGAGGGACACATCCCCCACCACTGTGTGCTCCGGTGGGGAAGGGAGAGGGGTCTGTCATTGACCCAACGCCGGTTCGTGAGCCACCACTGCAATTGTTGTGCAGTGCCCTCTGAGATCTGGACAAGATCGGACAGGTCTGCGCCTACTGGAACATCAGGTCTCACTGCAGAGCTCGCATATGCCATCTGGCATGATAGACCAGAAGGATGCAGGAGGCCATGAGGCCCAGCAGCCTCAGGTCATCCTGACCGAAACCCAGGATAGAGACTGAACGATCGGAATCAGAGCCTGAATATCCTTGACTCGCCGTTCGTGAGGACAGACCCGAAAGTGCGTTGTATCCAGAACTGCTCCGATGAAGAGGAGCTTCTGAGAGGGAATCAGGGTCGAGGGCAGACAAGACCTCAGCCAGAGTCAACATCTTGAACTTCTCCATCCGGAGGAAGCGATTGACATCCCTGAGGTCCAAGATAGGCTCTTGTCCTTTAAAGTAGTGGGAGTAACAACCACATCCTACTTCTGGTGCAGAAACGCGCTCGATGGCCCCCATGGTCAAGAGGGCCGTGACTTCCTGTCGGAGAAGTGCCAAGTGATAGCCCAACATGCAGTGGTACTGAGGTGGCATGGCTGGTGGGGTAGTCTCGAAGGGGATGGAGTAGCCCCTTTGGACTATTTGTAAAACTCACCTGTTCGAAGTGATGATGCGCAAGTGGGGGAGGTGATGGCGAATTCTGACTCCCACTGGTGTTTGATGGGCCTGAAATACTGGACTAGGAAGGTTTGGAGGCGGTGGTGGACTGACCGGCCCTTCTGGCTCCCTGACCCGGCTCAGGGGGCCCCACATCCGCAGCCACGCTGAGACTGTTGCTGCGCAGGCCTGTGGCTCTGAAGTGAACGAGTCAGGGAGTCCCTTGCGTGGCCACGAAAGTAGCGAAAAGCAGAAGGCGGAGGAAGGCGCGTGGCAGAAAGGCCGAGGGACTTAAAGTGCTTTAACGCACTATCTGCTTTGTTGCCGAACAGGCGATAGCCATCAAAGAGCATGTCCATCAAAGTGTTCTGGGCATCCCCAGAAAAAACAGTTGTGCTCAGCCAGGCGTGGCTACGGAGCGCCACCGTCGTGGAAATCACCCTGCCCAGCGAGTCGGCGGGGTCAAAGCCACAACGAATAGTCAACTTGGCTGCATCCTTCCCTTCAGCAATAGTATGAGAGAGCACTGTCTGGGCTTCCTCCGGACATTGAGGCAGCACAAGCGCTACTGTATCCTACACAGAGGGTGAATAACAGCCCAAGAGGCATGAGGTGTTCACAGACCGCAGCCCTGAACTGGCGGAAGAAAAAAATCTTGTTACCAAATGGATCCAGTTTCTTAAGATTCCCTTTCCTGTGGTGCGGTAGGGAATGCGCTCGGGGCGCAGAGGCTTGGACAACCAAGCTCTCAGAGGTGGGGTGTAGGGAAAAGAAAAGGGAGTCGCCCGGGGTCTGGCGATGGCTTTGGGCCACGTTCCTATCCACAGGAGCCCCAGGTGCCCAAAAGAACGTCTGAAAGTGCATTGTTAAAAGGCAGTAGCGGCTCCGAAGAGGTAGCTGCCAGCTGAAGCACTTCTGTCAGGAGGTTAGCCCCGACGGCCACTGTAGGGACCTTGAGGTGAAGGGCCTCGGCCGCCGTACCCAACACCACTGCGTAACTTGACCCTCCTCCGTAGCCACAGTAGGAGGAGACAGCATGCCAAGGTCAGGAGAGGTATCAAGACCTCTGGTCATCCCCCAACTCCTCTACCCAGTCCAGGTCAAACTCACATTGTGCTGTGAGGGGGTCATCAGACCCCTCCCAGTTCTCCCCTTCCTCCGAAGGCTGATAAACAGACAGAAAATAAGGAGGTTAGAAATAGGGATAGAAATCCTCCATCTGCGTTGGAAACGGCGTCGAGTGACGCCGTTTCAGCGCTGTATTCACATCGGGGCTGAGACCAGGGGTGACGTCCTCCGGTGAGCTGGGCGACGTCGGAGGTGGTGTCACAAGGTCAACTGGGATCCAGGCTTGGATTCATGAGGGCCTTGCGGCTAGAACCCGGGCCCGAGGCGCGCCGACGGCCCAAAGAGGCGAGCCATGGCTGATAAAAATTCATGCAGCAGGGCCAGAGTTCCCAACGGACCCGGGAAGGGCGGGTAGGCCGGCGGCGGCTGCGTAGACTCTGCCGGAGCTGCGGGGGAGGCACCACCCGCACCCTCAGCCGCGCCACGCCACCTTCCAACGCGCAGGGGTACTGCTGACGAAAACTTTCCGGATCCAGTCTGACACCTTGGGGTAATTCTAAGGTAAGGAATCTATCACTAATGGGTTTTTTTCAGATTAGGCTATCCGATAATTATAACTTCAAAGGCCTCCTTGTATACCTCCTGCCTGACCCTAGAACCAGGTTTACAGAGTATTGGTGTAAAATATTGGAATGATTTGTTACCTCCACTCATCTCACCATATATGGGGATTTTAATTACCATTTAGAAAACACAGGACAATGACTCGGCACTCCTTGAGCTCATGTCATTGGTGGGATTTGAGCAATTGGTTCAATCTCCAACCCACAACGCCAGCCACACATTGGACGGCATTTTCATCAACCACGACATCTTAGAGATCGAGACTGTTCAGCCCCTCAGCTGGGTGGACCATTGGCTGATTGAGTTCAAAGTCCCCCCTCCCCTCCCCACTGCAGTGAAGGAGGATTCTATTCCTAGGTCCATACGCTGTAGACATTTGAACAAGTTCAGAGCCACTAAATGGGAGGCCGCCTTTGTTACGGCCTGTGAGGGGAGGCACACTCTGTTCCCCCAACCCCTCCCCCACGGCTGACGGCTTCCACAACTGGATCAATAAGGCCCTTGACATCGCTGCCCCTTTAAAAACTGCATCACTAGAAGAGCTAAACCATCAGCCCCATGGTTCACAGAAGAGCTCAGACACCTTAGGCGTGAATGCCGCAGACAAGAACGTAAATGGCGTAGGGACCCCTGCTCTAGGGAAGAGGTTTAGCAGAAATCCCTGGCACAGAAATTTAAGCACACTATCTTCTAAATCAAATCCCATTTCTTTACTGAAAAGATTCTATCTGCAGACAAATCATCTAGTATGCCTCTCAGGCTCATCAAGGAGATCTGAGCCACCAGGAACACAGTTGCTGACCCCCTCCCAAGATATCTGTGATAGAGTAGCTACTTACTTCCAGGACCAGGTCCTCAATATCTTCAAGGAGTTTAGTACTACGGAAACTGAAGATGCTGAGGAGGTCACTCAGGACCGCGAGAAGCATGCTCTTACCCTCCTTCCCTCAAATACTGCTCAACAAACTAAAGATCTCCTAATGGGCCACAAATCCGGCGCACCATCAGATCCCTGCATGTCCTCCATACTTAAACTGGTTCCTGACCCTGTAGCTAACTTTCTGTGCAAGGTAATGAACAACAGTCACCTATCCGGGAGTTATCCGGCTACCTGGAAGGAGGCTATTGTCTCACCACTCATTAAAAAACCTAACGCCGACCCCTCAGAGCTGGAAAAGTATTGCCCTATCTCTCTTCTCCCCACCCCGCTAAAATTGGAGAAATTAATCAACACCGAACTGCTGAATCATGTTGAGTCCCAGAAGAGCTTAGACCACTCACAGAATGGGTTCCACGCCGGTCACAGCACTGAGTCTGCCCTTATTGCAGCCACTGACCATATCCGCATGCAGATGGATCAGAGAGGATCGGCAGTGTTTATTATGCTCGACCTGTCGGCGGCTTTCTTTTATGTCAGGAAGAACGAGCATTGTTAGCTGCAGAGGTTTTAGCTAGGGACTTCAGCACTCCTTGTGGGGTCCCTCAGGGCTCCTCACTGAGCCCCACTCTATTTAACATAGAGTGGGGCCCCCCCCCCCCGGCTGGGATGGTGAGGTCATTTGGTTTCCAGGTGATATCTTATGTGGACAACACACAAATCATTGTCTTCATCTCAAAGGATTTACCAGTGCCTGGCAAGCAGCATCTGCTGGATGAAGGACAACTCCCTTAAGATGAACGCTGATTAGACAGAGATATTGGTTTTTGGCTTACAGAATCCCATCTCGATGTGTGCCAGGTGGCCAGCAGACTGTGATCCCTTTCCAGCTAAGACAGCAAAAAATCTAGGGGTCATTTTTGACGAGGCTCTGACCTTCCATGTTCAGGTCAAACGTACGGTCAGCATGTGCTTCTATATCTTAAAGATCCTTAGAAAGGTGTTACCGTTTATCCCGCCTGAACTGCATCGGTCCACCATCATTGCACTTATCACCTCCCGGCTTGATTACTGAAATGCTCTATACCTTAACATCAATAGGACCTCCCTGAACAAGCTTCAGGTTGTTCAGAACACAGCAGCAAGGTTTACCCTAAACATTCCAAAGCAACAATCTGCCAGAGGGGATTCGTGCCTTTCACTGGCTTCCCATTAGAAAATGCATCTTCTTCTAAGTTCTGAGCACGGTATATAAGGCTGTGCATAGTAAAGCCTTGCCACAGTTGAAAATCATGTTCCAATGGTATACCCCCCAGGAGGGTTCTGAGATCCTCTTTCCAGAAAAAAATGCATCTCTCCAAGATACCGCAGGGCTAGTCTCCTTCTCGGTAGCGGCCACCAAACTCTGGAACTCACTGCCTTCCCCCATTTCCAATGCAGAATCTCTTCCGGCTTTTAGAATGTTGCTGAAAACATGGCGATTCTCATCCTGGTCGGCTGTCTTACGCTTGTCTCCGTGCCGTCTGCCTAGCACTTTGACACTCCTGGGTAGAAGTGCGCTTTATAAATGCTATTGTATCCTATCCGACAAGGGCCCTCTTATGGCATCCATCCTGATATCTGTGCCAATTAAATATTCATCACCAGATTTTGAGGTCAGGCAGTCTACCTACGGACCCTGGGCATGAGCTTCACACAAGGACAGTGGTCTTTCGTGCCACCTCGACATTCTATACATCTTTTGGTCTGGGGGACTTGAAGAGCTTGATCCAGGACTGTAAGTTGCTAAATATTGAAATGGGCAAAACTCTTCACCCTCCTCAGTGCTGAAGAGATCTTCCTTCTTGAAGATATCTAGGGGCATAAAATGCATAGTGCCCCGGAGAAGCAACAGGCATGTGCACCCGCTTAGAGTGGCCTGGTGACAGTATGGTATTGAGGAGGGGGCCACAGACGCTTGTGCAGCCCCTTCTGTAACACTGACGGCTCTACCTTCAGCAGACATTCCCTCATTTGCATGGAGGTGGGGTCCATGCAAATGAGGGAAACACTTTGCATCTGGGAGCAGAGACACACATAAATTGGGAGGCATACTGTCAGCCCTCCAAATGTCCAAGCCAAACACTTGATGGCAGGACTATGCAGAGCATGTGAAGCTACAAACATACATGCAAGGAATAAAACAGAATTCTAAAGATGATGAATCTGCAGTTAGAAGTGGGACAAAGGTTGTTTTTTGTTCTAATTAAGCTTAGGTACTCCTACATTTGTTGCAGCTGAGGATAAGAGAGTGGCAGTTAGGCTAATTTGGACTAGATTAATAATGTGTGAGGCTTTCTCGGGGGAGGTCATGATTTATTGGATTTTATTATTTTGCTGATTTTACTTAAAACCATGTTGCTTTGCTTCCTCTTTCGAGCTCCTAGTGTGCCACTATGTTATTTTCTCTAAAGAGGTTAGCCTGTGTGATGTTAGGCATTGGAAATGTTATACTGATTGGGTTAGGATCTATTGTATTATACTTGCTGTCTGACCTAATGTGACTGACACATTAATACACTGATTTAGTATTAATTGGTTCACCAGATATTCTCTCTATAGCTTTTCTAAGAATGGTTTTCCCCTTAACAGTTTCCAAACATTCAGTGGGATTTTAAGTTGCTCATACTAGATCCATTATACAAAATATAGCAATTTTAACAAGGACATACAAATAGAAGGTTGAATTACTCTAGATTAGCTTAGCTGGAGTTACATGGTAGGAGTTTGAAGACACAGCTAAATGACTTAACACCAAAGACTTGTGTTATTTTTCACCCAAGCACACAGATTGGACTATTACATTTAAGGCAAATGCCTCATGGTGAATGTGCAATTATCTCTATACTGCCAAATTTTCTGCAAAGATCTGAGTACAGCTGGTATTTCAGATGAACTTTCAATTATTTACACTTCTACAAAAGACGTAAAAATAAGTTTCCTACCTGATGGACTCTGTATCAATATGTACAGGGGCTATCCGCTCTAGAAGAAACTTGATCATTTCCAGAAAAGGATTTGTAGGTTGCTTCGGATTCCCCAACTTCTTCGTAATATCACGCTGCAATATAAACACTTTATTTGAACTTGCCTGTGACCGATATGCTAATATGCCAAACTTAATTTTTACTACCTTAGCGCTAAGAGTCTTGAGGTGCCTTTTTTTACCATCCATTTCTAATATGGCTCAGGATAAAGCGTGGCAAGAAGAATATGCATTGCTTACCAGAGAAAAGGTATTTAATGCATGCCCCCAAAAGAAGCCTATCAAAACTGTCTTATTTTAGACCAAGAGATATGTTCTGACTAGTTGCACCAAACATTTTAAACCACAACACTTGGTAAGTCACATCTGAAGGTGGTGGGTTACACTAGAAAGGAAAATCTTACTTACCCTGCAATCATCTGTTCGTCGCTGTAGATTCACATGCTCTGCCTACTCCTGCCATCTAGTGTTGGCCTTGGATGTTTTAAGGTTGTTTTTCCTCAAATAAGTCTTTCGAGTCACAAGGTATATGGCAACTCCTCCCTTAATTGGCAATGCGCATGGGCATCAACTCCATGTTAGATCATTTTTCGCACAGCAGGTGAGAATAGTATGGAGTGGAGAGTAAATGCGGTGTGGCACATAGGAGGATTGCAAAAGGAATCCAGTTAATGAAAAGAAGAGAAAGCTGTGATTGGAGCCACACACTTTTGGGGAGGAGGGTCGGCGCATGTGAATCTACAGAATCACACGCTACAACCCGATTCTTACAGGGTAGTAGAATTTTCTGTTCAGGGCATATATTGATGTAAATACACATGCTCTGCATAAACTTTACTGCAGGGCAGCGGTGGCTAGCATGTTAATGGTGCAAATGTCTGAAATAAAGTCCTTAAGACTGTTTGGCCAACCATTGCCGGTCTAGGATATGCACACAATAATGCTTAGCGAAAGTGCTCCCCTGGGAGGGGTAGCCGCCCTGTATAGCGACACATAAGCTCATAAAGGGATGGTACGGCGGAGGTATTGGACAGCCAGACGTGTGCAGATATTATTGGGCTGCACATCTATCTGCGATAAATCAAGGTGTATATACAGTCTCCGTGATGACCCGGATTATAGCATGGACCGATGGCTTCTCCCCGACAGCAGTTACATGAATGTATAAACCAATTTAACAAAGATGCATTTGACAGCCCCACCGATCACGCAGTCCAAACATGGCATACTGCAAACAAGAGCTGGGGGAGGGGGATGGAGGCAGGGTCGATTACACAGGTGATCCCATTATGGGACCCAGATAAATTGGGCAACCTGAGAAAGACCAAGGGTTTCAATAAATAGAACATGATAGGAATCTCGAGGGTGGGAGACCTGTGGAAAACTGAGGAGGTTGTCCCCTTTGCGCAAATGCAAAAGGAGTTCGAACTTGCATACACAGAACACTTCAGGTATTTGCAAATATGTCATGCACTACTGGCAGTTATCCCTATGGGAGAATATCTTACAGAGTCCACCCCATTTGAAGACAGAATCCTTGGTGGGAATATGCCCCAGAAAGCCATTTCTTTGACTTACCAAAAGCTAATTAACATGCCTGATCCCCTCCTGCGGTTGCGGGAACAATGGAACGTGGATGTAGAGGGCATGGAGGACGCGGACTGGCAGACGGCCCCGGCATCACCCCGGGAGGTGGCTATCTCATCTAGATTTAGACTAGTGCAGCTCAAGGTTCTGCACAGAGTGTACTTAACTGGCCCAGCGTTTGTTAAAAATGGGATACAGAAAGGACCCTAGCTGTGTGAGAGTGCGCGGACGGGATGGTACATTTATTCTCATTTGGAAATGCGTATACATCCAAGGCTACTGGTCTGCGGTGACTCAATGTATGGCAGAGGTTCTGGGAACCCTGATTGAGCATAAGACAGGGCTGTGTCTCCTGATTTTTTAGGAACCCGCCAACCTTAGCTGTAAGGAACAGATATGGGTGACACTGGGAATGACAGTAGCGAAACGAAATGTAGCCAGACTATGGGGCACAAAAGAGGCGCCAACGCTCACAGCATGGAAAAAAGGACTAGAATGGTGTATGTTGACTGAGAAAACAGTATACAAATCAAGGGGCTGTCCCAGGAAGTTGACACAAATATGGGGTAAATGGAATGAATACAGGTGGAACATTTGTGAAACAATGCAAGCGATCCGCCATGTGCCCACTGCTACGGACTGAGCAGATCACTTCTAACCCTTATGTTAGAGACGGGTTAGATAGAATTGGGTGGGAGGTTTGATATACGTATTCATCAATGTATGCTCCGCTCAAAGAAATGTCTTGAGATTTGTTCTATGGTTATATTGTCCTCAATACAAAAATATATTTTTTTAAATAATGCTTAGTGAAGGTCTGTAGGGCTGACCAAGTGGCTGCTTTACATATCTCAGCAAGGTTGATGTTTCCTAAAAAAGGAACAGTTGCAGTCATCGTGCATGTAAATTACCCACTGCGAGGGATCTTTTCACTTTGTGATAGCAGGTCTGGGAGCATATTACTGTGCACATAGCGACGCCCACTTTGGATATAGGATGACCCTTATGAGGTTTAGCAAAGGCTACAAGCAACTGGTCGGCTTTACAAAAGGCTTAGCCCTATCAATGTAATACAGGAGAGCACAACTGAAATCTAAAGTGTAAAGCCCTCTTTGGTATGGAGGCTGGCTGGGGAAAAAAGACTGGTAGCTCTATAGTACAGATGATGGAAAAGGTAAACCACCTTGTGGAGGAACTTGGGGTCCTCCCTATCGTTGTGGAACTTAAAGGAAAGGTTCTTGGAGCATAGGGGCCTGGAACTCACATTATCATGCCTAAAAGAAGCTATGGTCACAAGAAAGACCACTTTCCACGAGTGGTACTGGAAAAGGAAAGAGTGTAACGGCTCAAAAGGAGGTCCCATGAGTCTGGATTAGACTATGTTAAGATTCCATAATGCAGCAGTGGGGACCTTAGGAGGGATGACTCATATGTTGGTATGCAAAAAAGGGAGGCATGTTCTCTATTTTGCACGTAGGAAGCTATGGGCGCAAAATGAAGCGGCAATGAAGTGTAGGCGAGGCCTGCATTCTGTAGATAAAGCAGGAAGCATATTAATGTTCTGGACTGCCAGTTTAAGTAAATCCAGGTGTTTTGAGAAGCAGTAATGCGGCGCTAGATTGATCTGATTGTGATCTTGCTGCTAGAACTGGACTTGGCTCATAGAGAGAAGGTCAGGCCTGTTAGGGGGCTTCCCATGGGGACTGATCAACATCTGTGGCAGTATCGATTACCAGCCCTGTCTGGCCCAGGCAGGGGCTACGAGGATGAGGGTCGACATCATAGTTTTCCCATCAGTGAGCACTTGATCAAACAGTGCATTATAAGGGCTAATGGGGGCAAGGGTGGCTGCCTTTCCATTCAGAAAAGTAAGGATCATGCTCTGATGACTGTGGAGGATACCTTGTTTGCCTGGACTTTGCTGTGGGCTGTTCCCTGCACCTGCGGTGTTTCTCTTCTGCCGCAGCTCCTCGCCGGACCCGCTCCGCGGGTCTCGCTTCGCGGTGTGGAGAGATGCGCCTTGAGCATAGAGGGGCTCTGTTCTTGGACACCGGACTCTGGGCTTTGGCAGGCAAGTACAGGGCTGCGAGCTGACCCGCAGGGACTCTAACTTCCAGGAGCCCCTGCGTGAGGTCAACCCACAACACCTGGGTCGCTCTCCCTGACTGCCACGCCCCCCGCCCCACCTCCTCCTCTTTTATTTTTGCACCAGGACCCCGCTGCGCGGGAGCGCGCGGGAGGGCGCCGGGAGAAGCCCGGGACAAGGGCGGGACCGTCTAAGGCCGTCCTAGGCCGGAGTAGGCTGGGCTGGGCCTACTCTCTTGGTTTCGCCTTCTGGTACTTGGTCTAAGCAAGGGATAGAGGGCCCCATAGTCTTCATTAAACCCTAGACGCCATGCCGTCCCCGGCAAGGGAAAGCACCCCCATGAAGCAGGGGGGAGCTAAAAATAAGACCCTAGAGAATTACTTTCCTCGGGCTGGGGGGAATGGGGATAAGGAGATCACTTTAAACCGGCTGAGGGCTGAGCGGAGACGCTCTATAGATAACCTGAAAAATATACCCCTTGGAGAATATCCCACCACGCCTAGTGAAGCGTTGACCCCAATAGATGATGTCCCAATTCTGCTGAGGGATTGTACAAAAACTCCCTTAGCGTCACCCACGAGTTTAACCCCAGGGAGCAGCATAAGCCCAAGCAGGGTGACGATTGATCTAATTTCTCAACCTCCCCCAGCCTCGAAATCTAGAAAAGCTAAACCTAAGCCAGCTGCAGCACAAGGAGTATTTGGGCCCCCCCCAAACAAACGCAGGAGGAAGACGAGGTGTGCCCAGGGAAAAAATAAACCCAAAACCCCTCACTCCGAGTTTGGGAAGTCATCTAAACCCCCCATACCGACTGTGACAACAGTGGATGATCCACAACCTAAACCTGCTGCACAGGACGGTTTGGCCCCATTTTGATTAAAGATATAGCAAATAACATTGCTAATGCCCCCCTTTCTGTCGCCCCGCTAGGCAACTTGGAATTTCTCCTCAGGTCACTATTGTTACCAATAAGTGAAAGCATTAAAAAGGTGGAAATTAGATTAACCATCCTTGAGGCTACATTAAGTAGCATGAAAATCTCGGCCAACCCTCAAGGAAGGCCCCCTGAGCTCAACGCCACTCTAACAGCCCCTAAGCAGCCTCCAATAAGCGCTATGAGTTCAGCCCCGACACAGGTTGCGATTGCGGCCGCCCCACCACAATCCCAGACTAATAACCCTGTCCCAACGAAGTCATCTAATCCTATTGGGCCTACCCCCCGGTAAACTCTGCTCCCCCAGTACAGCCTACAGCTAGTGCCGCACCAACACCACTAATGAAACTTCCCCCCAGGCCTCGTAGACCTAACTTACCACCAGAGGCAAATGACTTCACTGTAGTCATGGCGGGCGTTCCCCCGCTAGGGGCGGGTGAAGCTGAGGATTTTTGTGCCCTAAAAAGCAGGGTAATTAAGTGGCTAAATCTGAATAGACCCTTACCAGTACATCTAAATAACGAAATTATAATGGTTAGAAGGGTTCCATGGGTGGGGAGAACACGCAAATCCATTTTAGGGGATTGCATAATGGTGAGCTTCAGGGACGCCGGAACTGTCTCTCACATATGTCAGGGAAAGAATAGATCGCAGGTGTCAACCATTCAAACCCTTCATGTGTCTTTCTTCTTTCCCCCTATCCCTGCCCCTGTACACTCGCTTCGAACCTATGATACCTGGGAAAGGGTTGGTCGGAGGGGCGATCGTCACGAATTTAACCCCAGGCCAACATTCAGCCGCCCAGAGCCACCCTTTAATACATTTAATAGGTTTCATTGTTTGGATGGCCTAGAAGGGGTAGATTGACAAATGGACAATGGTGCTCGGGGAGAAGGTGGTAAATGTGTCTTGAAAGAAGTTCCGGAGGAGCACAGTCCTGTGGTAAAGCAAATGCCATCGAGTTGTGGCTTGACGCCTGCACTGGATGAACCCAGGGCGGTAGATATTGAATGTATAGAAGAGGGTCATGGGCCGGTTACGGAAAAGTCAGGGTGTGAGTTACAAAGGGGGCATCATGGGGGAGTGGAGCGGGGGGCGGAGGCAATGAGAATTATCTCATGGAACATAGCTGGTCTAGCTGGAAAATTTAATAACAAAGAGTGGCTTGACTATATTGGGAAATTCCATGTAATCTGTCTGCAGGAGACTTGGGCATCGGAGAATAACTTCCATTTACAAGGGTATAAGTGTTTCTTTGTACCAGCCCAAAAATCAAGATCTGGGAGAGCTATGGGAGGATTATCTATTTACATAGACCTGGCCCTCCCAGGCAGCTGCTCTTGCCTAGACTGGAACTCCCATAGGATTCAGGCAGTTAGGTTCTCCGGGAAGGGGCTTAGATTTGTAGTCTTTAATATCTACAACAATGAGACAGTGGGAACCCACACCCCTCTTGCCGCTGAATTGGACCATAGGTTGGGTCAGGAAATAACGGGCCAAAAAAAGCCATATGCACTGTTGGTTATGGGAGACTACAATTGTCATCTGTGCCCGGCACTGGTTCAAACAAACACAGACTGGTCCCAATGCCCTATGGAGAAGGGGCCGCACTTTTCCCACACGCCGACAGGGTTAGCCTTCAGTACGCTCCGGCTCAAGTATGATCTTGAGCATAGCATCAACATGATGGGGACGCAGGAGGATGGCACACTCCCACCCACATTTAAGGGCAGAGGATGCTCATCCTTTATAGACTATATCCTGGTCTCAAGATCCCTGATAAATAAGATAACTAGTGCAGGGATTGAATGGAGCGGTTTCAGTGACCATAACCCCTTTGTTTTGGAGTTGTTGTACAGGGTGGGCCCAAGAAATAGTGTCCAACGCATAATCACTGAGAAGGCAAAAGATCAAGGCAGGAGGCTAAAGTGGTCTAAAATAGACGGGGAAAAGTTTTACAAGGACCTGGTGGACACCGGCAAACTTGCCATCAATGACTGTCTAGATATAGAGGTTCACGGATTGAGGATTCTGGATGCTTTCGATCAGATTGCCAATCTGATCGACGGTCTACTAAAGACTAGTGTGCCCTTAAAGAACCACGGGATTCCTCGTTGGTTAGATATGGACTGCTCCAAAGCTTTGAGGGAGTTGAAAAGCTGCCTTAAATCTAAACCAAGGGTCCCCCATATAGTGAAGGCGTGTAGAGAAAATTATAAAAAAGAGACTAAGAGAAGGAAACTTGTCTTGCAGGCAGAAGCGTGGGCAGATTTAAGAGAAGCAGGGGAAAGAAAGGATCTAGTGGGCTTCTGGAGGATTATCAATAACCCCACTTTCCAGGAAAAAGACACCCCGGAGATAGGGGCTAATATCCTCCCAGAACAGTGGGTTACGCACTACAGGAGTCTGTATAACCATGAGCCTGGCACTACTGTAGAGTTATCGGCTATTCCAACTCAGGCCCCACCAGTCGAATTCACCATTAAGGAGATTACAGCAGAGATTGAGGGTCTGACTAAAAATAAAGCCCCGGGGCCCGACGGAATTCCCCCAGATCTGTTTTTGAGTAGTATTGAACTTTGGGCCCCTTTAATGACAAGAGTCATTAACACCGCTATTACCTGCGGCCTACCTCCGTCCTGGTCCAAAGCGGTAATTGTGCCGATTTTTAAGAAGGGAAACAGGGACGACCCCAAGTGCTACCGCCCGATTTCCCTGATCGATGTGTCAGCAAAACTCTTGGGAAGGGCAATTCTCAATAGACTGTCTGAGTGGACCGAAGAAAATAACATCTTTTCGGACACTCAATACGGATTTAGGACAGGGAGGTCTACTAGTGACCAATGCCTGAACCTTTATATGCTGACTGCCAAATATACCATGGCTAGTGATGAACCCATTTATATGGGTTTCATGGATTTGGCAGCGGCATTTGATCACGTCAATAGGGAGAAACTGTGGGGCATGATGTTTAGTATGGGGATAGAGAGTGGCCTAATTAATATACTGAGAGAATTGCACAGTGACACCACGGCCAAGGTCCGTTACAATAGGGAGGGGGGACTGACTGATTCTTTTCCCTGTATGAGTGGGGTCCGACAAGGCTGCATCCTCGCCCCTTTTCTGTTCTCCCTTTACATTAATAATTTGGAGCAGTCCCTGTTAGGTTTAAAGGTTGATTGCCCAAGGGTCAGGTCGCGTCATATTCCTGTTCTGCTTTACGCAGATGACGCGGTGCTGATTGCACGTACACCCAGGAGTCTACAAATCTTTATCGATGGATTCGTCAAGTTCATGGGTGCCCTGGACCTCTTTGTTAACTTGGGTAAATCCTATGTGCTCCTGGCGGGGAAAAAACCTACCTCCAAATTTACCTACACAATAGGGAGTCACATTATAGAAGAGGTCAAAACGTTCCCCTATCTTGGTGTAAAATTGGATGGTGCCTTACAGTTTGATTCCTTGGTGGAGGAGCGTTGTGGCAAAATGATCAATACTAACGGGGCAATAGCTAGCTATGGCAGGAGGCTAGGAAGATGGTCCCCGGAACAGGTGATGAACCTGTATAGTTCTGTATCATGCTCCAAAGTAATTTATGGGGCAGAAGTATGGGGCTTTGTCAATACCACAAGAATCCAACGGGAAGAAAACAAATATTTGAAATCAATCCTGAGGGTACCCCAAAGTACTGCTGGATTGATTGCCCACAGGGAGCTAGGGAGGCCATATATAGAAGATCTGGTTAAACTGAGGCCCATAGTATCCTGGTTAAAAATCTGGGTCAATCCCGATGCGTCACTAGGTAGAGAAATCTTATCTGATTGTTTGGCGAGGGACAAATGTATGCGTATCCCCTGGCTCCATTATGTGAAGAAAAGCCTAGAGGAACTAGGCTTTGGGAACCTCTTTACTAACCCTGCAACTATTGTAGCCCAGAGCAAGCTGCAAGTAGGGAAAATTTTTCTAGAGCGGAAAAACCTAAGCAGAGCTAAGGCGGAAGGGTGTAAAAAGACAGTGAGGGCCCACAATTTAGTGAAGAGCGTGGAGGGTATGGAGCCATACTTGTACCTCATGTACAACGCACAGGACAGGTTCTTGATGTGCCGTTTTAGGCTGAACTTACTCCCATTTATGTTGGCTTCACCAGCAGGATTTGCTACACCAATTGAGCAGAAGGGGCCCTGCGGCTGCGACAACAGGTCTCCGCAGGACTCCCTTCACTTTGTTTTACTCTGCCCCTTGTATTCAATGCCCAGGCGCAGATTTCTTGTAAACCTCTTAAAAAAAAAAACAAATTGGTTCACGCTAGGGAGGCACTAGTATTTTTACAGAAAACTTCGGACCCCTTAACATTGTGCAGTATTATGAATTTTATCAAGGTAGCGGTCCGTTTAAGGCTCACCAGGGGAGAAGAATGAAATGTTTCTAGTTTTATCTCTTTAAGTGTCATACACTGTTTTACTGTTTGTAATTTATGTATTGTTATACTCTGTACAAAGGATCTTGGAAATGTTTAATAACTTCTTACTGTGTATATACGTGTGTGCTTTTTTGGTGTTTTTTAAATACAGAATAAAGATTCTTTGAATTGAATTGAATTGACTGTGGAGGAGGTGGCTGAGTTGAGGAAGGTGGTGGTGGAGGAGAATGTGGTGAAAGTGAAGGAGATGGTAGAGGCGAAGGAGGTATCTATGGGAGAGAATTGTCCTCGAGTTTCTTATGCCTGGGAGAGATTCCATAGCAGGCTCTTCCTCGAACGCAAAGTCTCTTCACGCATGAGAGGGAGTTTTATGGAGATATTTCCCATCAGGGAATGGATAAACCGCCATTCTGCTTCATATTCAACTCCTCCTGGAACATCTGAAGGATGGTCTAATTCAAGTTGACGGGGTCCACAGTTGAAAGGGGCTTCCACGCAGACAATGTCTTTGACCCTGGATGGAGTCTTCAGAGCATATGAGGTTTGATGCCAACGGGTGCTTCGAAGTTGTGTTTGTTCTTGGTACGAAGGCTCTTCACCCTTGAAGACCTTTAAAGTATTTGGGGCTTAACAGCCACAAGGGGTTGACGCCTGTGGATAGGAGCACTGCACGCTCCAAGGCCTTTGACAAGAGCCACCCAGAGGACCAGATGGATGGAAGAGGAGCCTCCAGGTCTTATTCCTCTGGATCTAGGTTAGAAGAGAAGACTACCTCTGGGCTAGGCGGTGGCTGTTGGGGAGTGGTGCCCTAAAGACAGACATGCTAACACACTTTTGCGTCAGGCAAGTTATGTTCCTTAAAGGGGTCAGGGGAGTCTTCGGAGGCCTGCTGCAGCATCCTCTGGTGTGCCCAACTTGTTTCCTGTCAACAGCAACGCCCACTGTGTCATTGAGTAAGGAGGTGAGGCAGAGGTTAAACAGGTCTTGTCGGTCAGTCTATATGAACTTCACGTAGCACTGGGGATAGTACTGGAAGCACATCTTTTCTATCCCCTTGTGTGCATTCTCCGTGAAGAAGTTAACACAAATTAAAAGATGAGGGCTATGCGACCAAAAGGGCGACCCAAGGCCCTGACTGCTAAGAGTTGATTACAGTCTCCAAGAAAGAAAAAGTTGAGCAACTTGGGCATTGAAGCCTTTTTTCACCAGTGTTGGGAGTCAAATTGACAAGTTGGGCCAAAATGAGAGCGAAAGGAACATGCAAAACTAGAAGCCTCCAAATTACAAGTCAGAACCTCATGGTGAAAAAAAAAACAATCAAACATGGAGTTTGTGCCAATAATCACTACCAACTAAGTGAGGAGTCACCATATACCTTGTGACTCAAAAGACATCTTTGAAGAAAAACAACCTGCAAACGTCCGGGCACAACAATAGATGGCAGGAGTATGCAGAGCATGTTTACCTATAGCAGCACATGCTACAAATAAGTATGTAACATTCACTGTCTCCTAATAGTAACAAATGAGAAAATGGAAATTAATAGTTACTGTCATACAGTGGTTCTTAACCTTTTGACTTCTATGACTCAGCGTAATCATTAATGGAACCTGAGAATCACAGATCTTGGGCCCCCACTGAGTGATTATTGGAATTCCCAGACCCCAGTCTAAGCAATTTCAATGATTGGAACTGCAAAACAATACCCAGAATTATGGAACAAGCATTCATCAAACAAATAAACAAGTGACAAAATATTTTTTAATATTAAAAAATGCAAAAAAATAAAAACAAACAAAAATAAAAAAAAATATTTTAATGGGTATGTTGGAACTAAATTAAATTGAGGCCACCCCGCTCAAAACCGTTTCGGTTTGATGCACTTGTGCTGCTCCTAGGAGTCAATCTGAGGATACCAACTAAATTTTTAGCCTCCAATTTCACATTCCTTTACAGAACATTTTTAAACTTTAAATTTTGCTTCTTAATTAATATACACTTTAATATTCTATTAATATTAATGAATTTTCTATGCAGTCACGAACCCCCTGTGGTGGTGTCCACAGGTTATGAAATGCAGCTGTAATACTTTGTTCTTATAGGTATAATTATACTAGCAAAAATAAACAAGCATTGGCAAAGTCAATAGGTCTTGCCTATACAAGAGGTATAGGCTTTGGCAATGTGTTTTGTCATGTTGTACACCAGTGTGGCTGCTGTTCAGCATGGCTAAAAGTGGAGTGGAGTGTCACAGCGTGGATTTGTTGGAGTAGAGTGTCACAGCGTGGATTTGTTGGAGTAGAGTGTCACAGCGTGGATTTGTTGGAGTAGAGTGTCACAGCGTGGATTTGTTGGAGTAGAGTGTCACAGCGTGGATTTGTTGGAGTAGAGTTTCACAGAGTGGATTTGTTGGAGTAGAGTGTCACAGAGTGGATTTGTTGGAGTAGAGTGTGTTGGAGTAGAGTGTCACAGAGTGGATTTGTTGGAGTAGAGTGTCACAGAGTGGATTTGTTGGAGTAGAGTGTCACAGAGTGGATTTGTTGGAGTAGAGTGTCACAGAGTGGATTTGTTGGAGTAGAGTGTCACAGAGTGTCGTAAAGGAATAGAGGAAGTAGAGGTCAGTGTCAGAGAGTGGCAGAGGTCAGTGTCAGAGGTCAGTGTCAGAGGTCAGTGTCAGAGGTCAGTGGCAGAGGTCAGTGGCAGAGGTCAGTGGCAGAGGTCAGTGGCAGAGGTCAGTGGCAGAGGTCAGTGGCAGAGGTCAGTGGCAGAGGTCAGTGGCAGAGGTCAGTGGCAGAGGTCAGTGGCAGAGGTCAGTGGCAGAGGTCAGTGGCAGAGGTCAGTGGCAGAGGTCAGTGGCAGAGGTCAGTGGCAGAGGTCAGTGGCAAAGCGTGTCAAGAGGTCAGAGGCAGAGCGTGTCAAGAGGTCAGAGGCAGAGCGTGTCAAGAGGTCAGAGGCAGAGCGTGTCAAGGGGTCAGAGGCAGAGCGTGTCAAGGGGTCAGAGGCAGAGCGTGTCAAGGGGTCAGAGGCAGAGCGTGTCAAGGGGTCAGAGGCAGAGCGTGTCAAGGGGTCAGAGGCAGAGCGTGTCAAGGGGTCAGAGGCAGAGCATGTCAAGGGGTCAGAGGCAGAGCGTGTCAAGAGGCAGAGGCAGAGCGTGTCAAGAGGTCAGAGGCAGAGCGTGTCAAGAGGTCAGAGGCAGAGCGTGTCAAGAGGTCAGAGGCAGAGCGTGTCAAGAGGTCAGAGGCAGAGCGTGTCAAGAGGTCAGAGGCAGAGCGTGTCAAGAGGTCAGAGGCAGAGAGTGTCCAGAGTTCCGTGGCAGAGTGTCCAGAGTTCCGTGGCAGAGTGTCCAGAGTTCCGTGGCAGAGAGTAGTGGCAGAGGTCAGTGGCAGAGGTCAGTGGCAGAGGTCAGTGGCAGAGGTCAGTGGCAGAGGTCAGTGGCAGAGGTCAGTGGCAGAGGTCAGTGGCAGAGGTCAGTGGCAGAGGTCAGTGGCAGAGGTCAGTGGCAGAGGTCAGTGGCAGAGCGTGTCAAGAGGGCCGTGGCAGAGCGTGTCAAGAGGGCCGTGGCAGAGCGTGTCAAGAGGGCCGTGGCAGAGCGTGTCAAGAGGGCCGTGGCAGAGCGTGTCAAGAGGGCCGTGGCAGAGCGTGTCAAGAGGTCCGTGGCAGAGCGTGTCAAGAGGTCCGTGGCAGAGCGTGTCAAGAGGTCCGTGGCAGAGCGTGTCAAGAGGTCCGTGGCAGAGCGTGTCAAGAGGTCCGTGGCAGAGCGTGTCAAGAGGTCCGTGGCAGAGCGTGTCAAGAGGTCCGTGGCAGAGCGTGTCAAGAGGTCCGTGGCAGAGCGTGTCAAGAGGTCCGTGGCAGAGCGTGTCAAGAGGTCCGTGGCAGAGCGTGTCAAGAGGTCCGTGGCAGAGCGTGTCAAGAGGTCCGTGGCAGAGCGTGTCAAGAGGTCCGTGGCAGAGCGTGTCAAGAGGTCCGTGGCAGAGCGTGTCAAGAGGTCCGTGGCAGAGCGTGTCAAGAGGTCCGTGGCAGAGCGTGTCAAGAGTTCCGTGGCAGAGTGTCAAGAGTTCCGTGGCAGAGTGTCAAGAGTTCCGTGGCAGAGTGTCAAGAGTTCCGTGGCAGAGTGTCAAGTGTTCCGTGGCAGAGTGTCGAGAGTTCCGTGGCAGAGTGTCGAGAGTTCTGTGGCATAGAGTGTCGAGAGTTCCGTGGCAGAGAGTGTCGAGAGTTCCGTGGCAGAGAGTGTCGAGAGTTCTGTGGCAGAGAGTGTCGAGAGTTCCGTGGCAGAGAGTGTCGAGAGTTCCATGGCAGTGTGTGTCAATCGTTCAGCTGCAGAGTTCAGTGGTGTGTCATGAGTTCAGTGGCAGAGTGCAGTGGTAGAGTTCAGTGGCAGAGTGCAGTGGCTTGTCAAGAGTTCAGTGGCAGAGAGCAGTGGTGTGTCAAGAGTTCAGTGGCAGAGAGCAGTGGTGTGTCAGAATTCAGTGGAACAGTGGAATAGAGTGGTGTAGAGTGGAGTGGGGAAGAGTGGCGTGGAGTGGCGTGGAGTGGAGTGGCATAGAACGGAGTGGCATAGAACAGAGTGGCATAGAACAGAGTGGCATAGAACAGAGTGGCATAGAACAGAGTGGCATAGAACAGAGTGGCATAGAACAGAGTGGCATAGAACAGAGTGGCATAGAACAGAGTGGCATAGAACAGAGTGGCATAGAACAGAGTGGCACAGAACAGAGTGGCATAGAACAGAGTGGCATAGAACAGAGTGGCATAAAACAGAGTGGCATAAAACAGAGTGGCATAAAACAGAGTGGTATAAAACAGAGTGGCATAGAACAGAGTGGCATAGAACAGAGTGGCATAGAACAGAGTGGCATAGAACAGAGTGGCATAGAACAGAGTGGCATAGAACAGAGTAGAGTGGCGTGGACTAGGGTGGAGTGGTTTGATGAGTGTCACAGAGTGGATTTGTTGGAGTAGTGTCACAGAGTGTCGTAAAGGAATAGGGGAAGTAGAGGTCAGTGGCAGAGGGCAGAGCGTGTCAGAGGGCAGAGCGTGTCAAGAGGTCAGTGGCAGAGCGTGTCAAGAGGTCAGTGGCAGAGCGTGTCAAGAGGTCAGTGGCAGAGCGTGTCAAGAGGTCAGTGGCAGAGCGTGTCAAGAGGTCAGTGGCAGAGCGTGTCAAGAGGTCAGTGGCAGAGCGTGTCAAGAGGTCAGTGGCAGAGAGTGTCATGAGTTCCGTGGCAGAGTGTCAAGAGTTCTGTGGCAGAGAGTGTCAAGAGTTCTGTGGCAGAGAGTGTCAAGAGTTCCGTGGCAGAGAGTGTCAAGAGTTCCGTGGCAGAGTGTCAAGAGTTCCGTGGCAGAGAGTGTCAAGCGTTCCGTGGCAGAGAGTGTCAAGAATTCCGTGGCAGAGATCAGTGGCGTGTCATGAGTTCAGTGGCAGAGTGCAGTGGTTTGTCAAGAGTTCAGTAGCAGAGTGCAGTGGTTTGTCAGAATACAGTGGAATAGAGTGGTGTAGAGTGGAGTGGCGTAGAGTGGAGTGTCATAGAGTGGAGTGCCATAGAGTGGAGTGGCATAGAAAGGAGTAGAGTGGCGTGAAATAGGGTGGAGTGGAATAGGGTGGAGTGGTTTGATGTAGTGGAGCGGATTGGGCTGGAGTGGATTGGGGTAGAGTGAGTAGGATTGAGTGGGGTGGACTGGAATGGGTGAACTAGTAGGGTGGATTGAAATGGGGTGCAGTGGATTGGACTGGGGTGGATTAGATTGATTTCGGTGGATGGGTGGATCGGCTTGTGATGGTAGTGTACTGCATTAGAGTAGGATGGTTTGGAGTGGGGTGAAATGGAGAGGGGTGGATTGGAGTGGAGTGGGTGGATTGCGGTAGACGGGATGGATTAGACTGCAGTGTTGTGGACTAAACTGTGGTGGGGTGGATTGGAGTGAGTCGGACTGGGGCACTTTAGTTGAAGGTGGATTGGGTTGGGGTGGTATGGGATGGGGTGGAAAGGAATGGAGTGGGTGGATTAAATTGCTGTGAGTTGGAAATATTTGGCATGAGGTGTTTTGGATTGAGTGGGGTTGATTTGATTGGACTGGATTGGGGTAGGGTGGAATGGTTTGGGGTAGGCTGGACTCAATTGAGCTGGATTGGACTGGGGTGGGGTAGATTGGATTGGAGTGGGGTATTTTGGATTCGGTTAGAGTGGGGTGGATTCGGTTGGAGTGAGGTGAAATGTACTGGGGTGAGGTGGATTGGAGAAGGGCAGTTTGTTTTGGATTGAGCGGGGTAGATTGTTTTGGACTGGAGAAGTGGAGATTGTTTTGAACTAGAGAAGGCCAGATGATTGTTTTGGACAGGAGAGGGGCAGATTGTTTTGAACTGGAGAGGGCCAGATTGTTTTGGACTGGAGAGGGCCAGATTGTTTTGGACTGGAAAGGGCCAGATTGTTTTGGACTGGAGAGGGCCAGATTGTTTTGGACTGGAGAGGGCCAGATTGTTTTGGACTGGAGAGGGCCAGATTGTTTTGGACTGGGAAGGGCCAGATTGTTTTGGGCTGGGGAGGGCCAGATTGTTTTGGGCTGGGGAGGGCCAGATTGTTTTGGACTGGGGAGGGCCAGATTGTTTTGGACTGGAGAGGGTCAGATTGTTTTGGACAGGAGAGGGGCAGATTGTTTTGGACAGGAGAGGGGCAGATTGTTTGGATTGGAGTAGGGTGCATTCTTTTTCGCCTACCGCAAAGCGCAACCCCAGCCCAAGTGCAGCTGGAATTTGGCCTGTTAAACCAAGTGTTAATACAACACGGTCCATTACTTAAATATATGTCACTACTGAAGCGGTCTGATCAGTCGACACTGCACGCTGAAAGAAATTCGAATGGCAACACCAAAAACAGTTGGATGCAGGCTTTCGATAAGGCTGTGAATGACCTGGAGGCTAATGAACTATGGGAATCCACACTCCCACATGCCCTCTTCAAAACCTCTTTAAACAAGCAATTAAAGAAGATTGCATGGATGAGGGACAGATTGTTTAGGATTGGAGTGGGGCAGATTATTTGGATTGAGTGGGGCAGATTGGAGTGGAGCAGGCTATTTTGGACTTGAGTGGAGCAGATTAGAGTGCTGCAGATTGTTCTGGATTGGAGTGGGGCGGATGCATTGTAGTGAGGCAGATTGTTTTGGATTGGACTAGGATAGATAGTTTTAGATTGGAGTGGGGCAGATAGGAGTAGGGTGGGTTGAGAGGACTGGAGTGTGGTGTGGTATTGTGGATTGTAGTCGGGCGTATTAAGGTGTACTGCATGATTATATATTAACCCCTTCTATGCTCATGACGGAATGGTTCCGTCAGGAGCATAAGGGAAGGTGTGCTCATAACAGAACTATTCCGTCCTGAGCACACATTAAAAAAATAAATACCTCTGCTGTAAACAGCAGAGGGATTTCCCATTTTTTTCTTGCCTTAGGTGGTGGGAAAGAGCTTCCCCAACTCCCAAAGCATAGTGTCTGTTTTTATTGTAATGACGACAGCACGCATGGTGCGCCATCGTCATTACCCCCCGATCTTACCCCCAGGGGTGGGCAGAAAGCACCCTAGGCGCCAGGGATTTTTTATTATGCCGGGGGTGCGCAGAAAGCCCACTAGGCCCCAGTGATGTTTTTTATTTTATATATACGTAGGGGTGGGGGCTGCCCAGAATGGGTCTGCCTATGCCCCCATCCCCCAAAAAATTCCACAGTCTTTCTGCTCCCTCCCTCCCCTCGGAGGCAGATAGGGGTACTTGACCCACCCAAACGAGTGAGGTACCATTTTTATCAGGAGACCTGGGAGGACGCTGGGTGGTAGGAAATTTGTGGATCTATGCTGATTCCAGAACTTTCCACCACAGAAATGTAAGGATTTTTTTTTTTTTAAAGGTTGAGGTTTGCAAGGGATTCTGGGTAACAGAACCAGGTGAGAGCCAGGCAAGTCATACCCATCCTAGATTCCCCTGGGTATCTACATTTAAAAAATGTATAGGTTTCCCTAGGGGCGGCAGAGTTAGGGTTCAAAATCTACTGCTAGGCACTTTGCAAAAAAAGGGTCTGTTTTCACTGTGAAAATGTGGTGTGTCCACGTTGCGTTTTGGGCCGTTTCCTGTCGCGGACACCAGGCCCACCAGCACAAGTGAGGGAACATTTGTCTCTGAAGACTTTGGGAAATGCAGGGTGGGTGGAATTTTGTGGATCCATGCAGATTCCAGAACTTTCCACTACAGAAATGTCACGAAAATATGTTTTATTTTTACAAAGTTTGAGGTTTGCAAGGGATTCTGGGTAACAGAACCTGGTGAGAGCCAGACAAGTCACCCCATCCTGGATTCCCCTGGGTGTCTAGTTTATAAAAATGTATAGGTTTGCTAGGTTTCCCTAGGTGCCGGCAGAGAGCTAGGGCTCAAAATCAACAGCTAGGTACTTTGCTAAAAAACAGTCAGTTTTCACTGTGAAAATGTGGTTTTTGCACGTTGAGTTTTGGGCAGTCTCCTGTCGCGGCCACTACACCTACCCACACAAGTGAGGTATCATTATTATCGGGAGAGTTAAGGGGACACAAAATTGTAGATCAACTGTTATTACCTATTGACTTTCAATGCATTTCTGCCTTCCAAATGTAGGACAATGTGTAAAAAAGAAGTCACTTTGAAAAATGACCTATAATTTGCATGCTGGTATTGCTTTCATACCCATTTTTACCATTATCTGGAAGGAGGTTGAAAGCACAAAAAAAGCAAAAATAGGCTATGTCCCAGAAAAATGCCACAACTGTATAAAAACTTTTGGTTTTCTGACAAAAGTCTGCGTGTCCCTGAAAGCTGGGAAAATGGTGATTTCAGCACCACAGCTCCGTTGTTGATACCATTTGCAGGGAAAAAAAACAGACACTCATCTGTAGCACCCCCCCACCCCCCCCCCCCCCCCCAAAAAAAACAAAAATTTACTGTATTTTGGCTAATTTCTGGGTTCCCTCCAGGGGAATCCACAAACCCTGGGTACCTGTAGAATCCCTGTGATGTTGGAAGAAAAGGATGCAAATTTGGCGTGGATACCTTATATGGTCAAAATGTTACAGGGGCCCAAGCGCAAATACCCCAAATAGCAAAAAAAAAAAGGCTTAGCACAAGGAGGAAGTGGGGGGAGGCCTAACAGTGAACATTTAAAACATGATTTCTAAAATTATACTTAAAGAAACAATGTCGCTTTGAAATAAGGTAATTTTCATCTTTTTAGAACAGCATTCACGAGCAAAAAGAAAACACGAGTGCAAAGTTAGAAAAGAAGACTTGGCAAAATAAAAAAAATCAATTATAGAAAATAAATGTTGCTGTTTTCTTTTCCTGCTGTGCATGTTTTAACCAATTAAACGCCTTCTGTTCGCAGGGCACTAAAAGTTAAAAAGAACAAAACAGCACCTCAATCACGTTAAGAGCAGTGGACGGGCACTGATTAAGTGGAATCAATAAGTGCTTCGTCCTTGCTCCACAGAGAGGAACGAAATTTTGGCCTGCCTTGACGAATTACGTGGCTATCAAGAAGAGTTGCATGCACGCCAACAAATGGTAAGCAACGGGCGGGCACCAATCTCTTTGTTAACCATAGTGTCTTGCAAGCGAGATGCATTTGCTAGCTTATGCTCTCATAGGATGAACTCTAAAAAAGCCAAAGCTACTTGTTTGCTCGGTTCAATATAGACATCTATTTGGTTTTAGAAAAAAAGCAAATACGTATACTCTGACTAAATAATAAAGTCATTGAAGCACTTGAACTTGTGTTGTACATGCCGACACTAAGCACCTCCAACACTAAAAGGGCTGCAGATGCTCCCTTAAGCAAGCACTCATATGCTAAGGTATAGGGGGGGCAATTATGGGTATTGTAAAGCACAGCCACTTAGTGAATTGCCCATCAATTAGTGGTGTTTTGGGTAGAGTAGTAAAAGTTGATGAAAAGACTGTCCCACAGAGTTGAGTGATGGAGCTGTGGAGGATGGAGGGACCTTGAGGAGGTCATTTACAATTACTTTTAAACTTGAATGGTAGGCAAGGAAAGAAAGATCAGTAACTACAAGTTTAGAATAGAAGGCTTGGCCTTAAGGAAAGGGGAAAAAAGCTTTGGTGGATGTAACCAAACTGAAGTATGCCCAGTAATTCTTAGTTAACTGAGCAATTTGGCTGCATCCATGCCTGTATTGTACTGCTGCATAGACTAGACATGGGAAGAATCAATTGGTTTCCAATTTGTCATGAGTTTTTTGGGCTTATGGCCTGTCCTCAACCTAAGGAAGCTCCTCAGGAGGACAGGATGAAGAGTCCATAAAGGACATTTATTTGTACATCTCTCACATGGGCGAGTGGCCTTTCATGTCGGTCCGACCATCGCCCTTATGACATTCTTTGCTGCCCCTCTCACATCTAAGGAGGAGGAGAACTCAATCAATTGGATCCAAAGAGGGCTCTTATTATTGGTCGTACCAAAGAACACTGGCTGAGAAGATATGCTTTCTTTGGATTCATTGCTGAACCAACAAGACAATCAGTAACACCTCAGACAGTTTGGCATGAAGTGGGTCAACATGCTTGGCTGAACACCAAGTCATAAACTTGTCCCAATGCTAGGCGTATACAGATTTATTCGAGGGACACCTAGTTGCCAGAATGTTTTCTATCTCCAATCCGAGATTTTGTCAATCTGTTGTCGCCACTCTATTTCAATGCATGAAGGTGAAGCGTGCACTGGTTCAGATATCTCCCCCTAAGAGGAAGCCTAATCAGAGAACGGATGCTTATGCTTAGGAGTTTGGGGTACCATACTCTCCATGACCAGTCGAAACGACTAGGATGACTTTGGTCCTGTCATAATTACTTTCTTGAGAACTCAGGACAGGAGCTGTATCGGTGGTAAGGTGAACAGGAGTCTAGGGTTCGACTCCAAGTGGAATGTGTCTCCAAGTTAGAGCTGCTTTAGAAACTCCAAAGACCAGAAGTGTTGACAGTGTGCATTCTTGGCGAAGGCAAACAGATCGAGCTTTGGTTCTCCCAATTTTTGTAAGAGACCTTCCAACATTTTCGGTTGCAGATGCCATTTGTGGTCTGCAAGGAGTCAGCAGCTGAGTTCGTCCACCTAGGGCCAGATGTAGGTAATCTCAATTTACCTATTCTTAAATACCGAATTTTACCGATTCGGTATTGAAGAATAGGTAAATGGGATGTAGATAATTTTTTGGTAACAATTACCGAATCGGTAAGATTCGGTATTTACCAAATCAGTAAATACCGATTCGGTAAAATGGGGGACACATTCAAGGGTGCCAGGGTGTCACTTTGACACCCTACTGCACCCCTGAATCGTGCTTGTGTGCACATGTGGCAGACATACATGCCCTAAGGGCAGATTTGCGTTTTCAAAAGGTATTCGTTATTTACTACCAACTTATAGTTGGTGGTAAATAACGAATCCTAAAATGGGAAAACCACTCATTTGAGTGCTCCCTACATTTCAGATTCGGTAATTTACTGATTCGGTATTTTAAGGAATCGGTAACTTACCGATTCGGTAAATTACCGAATCTGAAATGTAGCCACCTACATCCCAAAGGCCCAATACCGGTCGGTAACGGCCGAAATTCGGTAATTTCAGCCGTTACCAACCGGTATTGGCCAACCTACATCTGGCCCCTAGTGTTTAGAAACTCCAAAGCCCAGAAGTGTTGAAAGTGTGCATTCTTGGCAAAGGCAAACAGATCGAGCTCTGGTTCTCCCAATTTTTGGTGGAGACCTTCCAACATTTCCGGTTGTAGGTACCATTTGTGGTCTGCGAAGAGTCAGCAGCGGAGTTCGTCCACCTGGTGTTCAGAGATCCTGTCAAGTGTTGTACAACCAGAAGAATGTCCTGACATTACAGCCATGTCTAGTGGTGCAGAGCCTCTGGGCACAGGGTCAACAACAGCATCCCACACTGCTTGTAGCAGTACCACATGTCAATGGTGTCAGTGAACAACCGAACCAGCCTCCCTTTAGTGGATGGCAAGGTTTTCAATGCCAAGCCGATGGCCTCAGCTCGAACAGGTTGATGTGGAGCTAGGTCTCCACCGGAGGACAGAGTCCTAGTCAGAAGTGATGCATCAATCACCGTTGTTAACTCTGGAAGGGGTGCAGAGAGGTGTCTGCCGCTGACCAGATTGCGATTCAGCAACTATCACTGCAGATCTTTTGTAGTCTCCTCCAAAATCTTGTATCGATCAGAGAGATGCCCCTAGTGTTGTGGTCACTGGCACTTCAGATCCCATTGCAGATCCCACATATGCCAGCTGGCATGATTCACAATCAGGATGCAGGAGACTATCAGACCCAGCAGAATCGGTCTCAATGAAATCCAGGATGAGGAAGAAACATCTGGATCATAGCCCGAATTTCCACTCGGGAGGGTAAGCACAACATCACAATATGTCCAGAATGGCTCAGATGAACTGGAGCATTTGAGGAGTCAGGTGTGTCACACTGATAGTGAACATCAAACAATGTAGAAGGTTTGGCAAAGTCTGGGGGTGGATGAAGTCTACCTCTGGCGAGTCAGCTTTCAACAGCCACTCATCAAGGTTGGGGAAGACTGGGACACCCAAACTCCAAGGCGAAGTGTTACAATCACTTTCGTGAACATAAAGGAGCCCTGGTGAGGCCAAAATGGAGCACTGCAAACTGGAAATTCTCATGGCCCACCGAGAACCGCAGGTAATGTCTGTGGGCTTGCAGCACTGGGATATGAAAGTAAACGTCCTGCAGGTCCAACGCTACCATCCAGTTTTCAGGGTCTAGGGCAGACAGAACATGGGTAAGGATGAGTATTTTGAAAAAGTTCTTCCTCAGGATGGCATTCAGAGGGCGAATGTCTGGAATTGGATGGAGACCTTTGTCTTTTTTCAGCACCACATAATAGAGAAGTAGCAACCAAGACTGACTTCTGCCACTGGAACACGCTCAAGGGCTCCTTTGGCCAAAAGAACCTGCACCTCTTGATGCAACAAGGACAAGTAGTCCTCAGTCAGCCACTGTAAGGATGGCGGCATAGGTGGCGGTGTTTGGAAGATTGTAACCCGTCTAACAATATGTAGTGCCCACTAGTGTGAGGTGACCGCGTGTCATTCATTCCGGTACAAAGTGCTATATTCTGTCTGCTAATGGATGGTGGTTTGTCGCGGAGGGCACATTAGAGAGGTCTGGCTGGTGCAGTAGCATATGAGTGGAGCACTGGGTGGCACATTGTCCCCAGTTTCCATTAAATTTGTGGGAACCTCGACCATGGCCACAAAAATACTGGGAAGCCTGCTGGCGCTGTGGTTACGGTTGTATTATGAACAAGACTGAAAACCTCTACTGTAGCCACAGAAGCGGTGACACGAAGAGTGCAGTTGGCAGGGGCAGTGGGGAGGCCCAAAGATCGAGCTGTGACTCTGCGGTCTTTACAGCACTCCAGCGCTGTATCTGCCTTGCCATCAAACAGGTGAGAACCATCAAAGGGCATGTTCATGAGGCTCACTTGGACATTCCAAAAAAGCCCATTGACTGCAACAAGCTTGGGCTCACTTGGACATTTCAAAAAAGCCCATTGACTGCAACAAGCATGGGGCCGAAGAGCCAAAGTAGAGCTCAAGGCTCTGCCTAGAAAGTCTGTGGTGCCCAACCCACACCTGGTGGTGAAATTGGCTGCATTTCGGTCATCAAGCATGTAGGAAGGTACATCCTGACTATGGTTGCCCCCAACTTTTTGCCCTGTGTTTTAGCTGGTTTTGGACATAGTCGACCTGGGACCCTGCCAATCAGGACCCCAGGCCTACTGCTCTCTCCCTAAAATGGATTCCATGAACCCTAGGTGCATTTACCAATTGGTACTGGGCCACCTTATCAGACCCCGTAACGCCGGGCATAGGTGTACCCAGGGCCGCCAGGGGCTGAAGCATGTATTATGCCACCCCTGACTGGCCTCCTAAATTTGACACAACTGGCTGCACGACAGCTGGGGCGAAGCCGTGTAACCACCCTTCGCTTTAGGTATAGTAGCTCTATATCTAACCATACAATGGACACCCGAGTTCCTATCAGTCACTCCTATGGCAGGCCTCAACAATCCTGAAGGCAGAGTGCGTGGGCTCGTGTGAGCTAGGTTCAGGCCCGAGCCGAGGCCGGTTGCAGCTTGCGGAATCAAGACCCAATGGCTGTTCCATGATAACGCGTACCATAACGGTAACTCCGGTGTCGCGTTATCCAGGCATGTCGAGTAAGGTGTCATACGAATCGGGGTGCTGCCCTCTCACCAATTCTGGCGATGAGGTTAGCATCCCACCCTTCTAGAGGGACACGACATGTACGTAACTGTGAACCCCGGTTAAAGTTAACTGAAGCCTCAGCTCCACAAAATGGATGCTGCCACCACAGACACGAGTCTGACCTCCTGCTGCTGGGAGTCCTTCCAGCGAGGAGCACTTGGACAAAGGGTTTCCTGTCGAGGGCGGTGTTCGCACCGTCCCAGACAGGGTTTGTGTATTCTGGGTAGGTAGGGCTTTTGCGAGAAGGTGACTGCGGAGTGGCACCCCGGTGCTCACTACGCATCTGCCGGTTAGAACCAGTTCCAGGGGCGACAGCCCTGGCCTGGGGAAAATCCGGCAGGGGAGAGGGGTGTAACTGCCCCCTTCCTGGTCCCACCCTTAGGGCAGGACCTAGTCATGTACCCACCCCTTTCTTTAGGATAAAGACCGGAGCGGGGACCCTTCCAAATTAGATCATCTTTGATTCAAGAACTACTTTCTACGAAAGGACATTCAAGACTCTTCTCAAGATTTCTCCCTTGTGACTAAGGAGTAGTCACCCTGCATCAGCGGGCACCAACTAAGAACTCTGCGGTTTGCTGTAAGTCCTTCCTCAAGGAATTCGACGGCCCAGCTCGACGAGAACCGGCTTCCCTGGCACCTCTGACCTCTACCCACGTCATCAGCTCAGCTGTGATCTGTGGGTGCGACGAGACCTCGAGGGACCGGCCATCATCAGAACCTGCACGCTCTTAAAAACCAGCACGACCATCGAGGTAACTCTCTGGTGAGTGCTCTGGGGTCCGAGAAGCCCCGACCCTGAGCCGCTCCAGCACCGAAGTGCAGTCTCCCCAGCATCTCCACGATCTGCGTGGGGCCCTTCTGCTCGCTGCTCAGCACGTTGTCTGGTCACTAGCCGCTGGCTGGTGTCCTTCTGTGACGACATCCAAGAATCATCACTGCTGGTCTGGTTGCTCCAGACTGGCCCTTGCTTCCATCTTTGCGAGAAGCACCCCGGACCCTCCTGGTCCACTCAAGACGCCATCTTAGGCCCACCACGTGGCCCTGAGATTTGCCGAGGCTTGTTGCCCCATCCTGGGCCCAGCGACGCCGACAGCATCATCCTTCGTGGGACAGCTCGCACCTCCACCGTGGTCGCCGACAACGCCTCCTGGTCCGTGAGACTGCAGAGCCTAGCGTCGCCCACTCACCTGGTCGAGGTGACGGCCAACCGGTGCCTTCCTGGTACCCTCTGACTACTGGCTAGTAGTACGAACTTGGTCCCCTCTGCTTTCAGGTTTCATCAATCTCCGATCCAGGCTTGGATCTCTACGAACTATTCAGCACTGGTCGCCGGTCAGCAACTCCTTTTCTTCCGGCTCCTGGCTCGTCAGCGAAGACCCCGACGCCTGTAAGACTTGTGCAGCCGCAGCCCTCGTGGCTAGGTAACTCGGCATTTCGGTGCCTGCATAGCCTCCTTACTCTAGGGTCCCGAGTCCCTCGCTTCCGACTTGCCTTATCGGGTCCGCCCGAGACCTTAACCTTTCCGTGTCCTCGGACACTTGTTTAAACGTGCACTTGAAGTATTTGCTAAAGAGATTTGGTTTGTGCTTAGTACCCTGTCCTCATAAAGAGTACAGGGCTGTTGTGATTCTTAATAAATATACGGTTTATTTTCATAACACTTGTGTGGTGTCCTTTCACTGGGTGTTCAAGGGGTACATGTGTGGTAAACAGCTGGCTTAATGCGCCCTCTCGAGTCTTTAGCCTTAGACTGCTCGTATCCACGCTACTAGGATAGCTGGTCTATAGGTTGACTTACAACCAAACACCATAAGGGTCGTTGGAACGATACATAGCGGTCGCTAGAATAGCGAACGTTGCATATCGGGCCAACTTCTCACATTGGTGGCAGCGGTTGGGATTTGAGCTTGCTGTTGTTTTACCACACGTATCCTAAGAATATCTTGTTGAAAGATCGCACAAGTACTGTTAGTACATATAACTAAAAGCTTAGAATACTCTGAGTTCTACTGAACCAGCTGTTGTAGCTCCTCAAGGCTTAGCACACCTTGGCTACAACTCTTAGCAAGGGATCAGTAGGAAAACACATAGTGTAGGTAGGTGCATCACTTACACCACACTAGAAACAGTATGTCGGGCCAAGGAGGAAACTCTGAGTCTCCCCTTGTGTCAGTTGACCCTCCACAGGTCATCCCTTCAGGATATACTGTGCTGAGCTTCAAGGAGTTAAGACGACTGTGTCACTCCAGGAAGATTCAGCAGGGGTCTAACCCCACAACGTCCTTTCTGATTGGTCTCTTGGAGACTTATGATGCCAGGAGAGCTGAGAAACTTCGTAGCTCTTCTAATCCAGAAGGAGACATGCCTCCCCTCGAGGGAACCCGAGACGATCCTGACCTCATTCACCTCGCAACCGAGAACGAGGATGTGGAGGAGGATGAGGATGAGGATCTCTCTGGGGACGAGGCAGATAAGGGACAGGTAGAAGTCGTCAGACTAACACGGTCCAACTTAAGCAAACATGATAGCGGTACTGGGGGAACCCCGGCGCAGCTGTCAGGTCCGCTTAACATGGGGAATGGACGAGCCAGATCTCTGTCAAGAGACTCTGGCAGATCCCTTCATACCAATGGCTCTCACAACTCTTCTCAAAGAGGGATGACGTCCCCTCAGAGGAGAGTGTACGAAGCAGAGGAAAGGGCAATCAAACTGAGGATTGAAAGGGAAGAACTTGCCCTGGCCAAAGAGAGACTTGCCCTTGCTAGAGAGCAAGAATTATGTGGGCTACAGCCCACTGGTGGCAGCAAACCTAGCAATAGGGAAAGGAGTTTTGACACAAAGCACCTGAATAAGATAGTGCCCCCCTTTAAAGAAGGGGATGACATCCACAAATGGATTACTGCTTTGGAGAGAGCCTGCACTGTGCAGGGTGTTCCCCAAAATCAGTGGGCAGCTATCTTGTGGCTCTCCTTTGACGGTAAAGGTAGAGATAAGCTCCTCACCACAAGGGTGGAGGATGCTAACAATTACCAAATCTGGAAGAATGTACTGGTTGATGGGTTCGGTTTAACCACTGAACAATACAGGATGCTGTTCAGAGACACCCAGAAAACTCAGTCTCAAGATTGGACTGACTTTGTTGATTGTGCCACTAAGGCTTTTGAAGGCTGGCTACTGGGTAGTAAGGTTACTGATTTTAAAGGATTGTATAATCTAATTATAAGGGAGCAAATCTTAAATAATTGTCAGAACCAGTTATTACACCAGCACCTGGTAGACTCTGATCTGACCTCTCCACAGGAATTGGGTAAGAGGGCAGACAAATGGGTCAGAACCAGGGTTAGGCCTAAAAACCAGGGTGGTGACCAGAAAAAGGAATCAACCAAGCCTCAAGAGAAGGGTGGGGATACATCCACAGAGAAGACTTCCCAAGGGCCCCAAAACTCCAACAAGGGTGGTGGGTCCCAGAACACTCCTTCAGAACGGAAGAAACCTTATTGCCATACCTGTAAACAGGTGGGCCATTACAAAAGTGATGCCAGTTGCCCTAAAAATGGTAATAAGGGAAATATACCCCCAGGTAATACTCCTAAACCTCCTGTTACCACTAGTGGTAATCCCCCAGGTGGTGGGAGTGCCCCCAAGAATGTGGTGGGCATTACTTTGGGCAATCAGGAGGACTATGGCCTAGCCAGGTTCCCTGACCACACTCTTGTCTGTGAGACTGGCATGGGGTTTGCCAACTTCACTACTGGACCCCACCTTTTGGGAAAGTATAGACAAGAAGTTTTATTGAATGGTCAGAAAGTTGAGGCATTCAGAGACACAGGGGCCAGCCTCACCATGGTGAGTGACCATCTGGTCCCCTCTGCTCAACTGACCCCTGGTTTTACTTATCAGGTGACAGACATTCATGGAGTGAAGAGAAGGCATCCCATGGCAGTAGTCAAGCTCAGTTGGGGTAATGTCACAGGGCCCATGAGAGTGGCAGTGACAGATAACCTACCTGTAGATTGCTTACTGGGGAATGACCTGGAACTCTCAGCATGGGCTGAGGTGGAGCAAGAAACTCACTACCGAATGATAGGCCTATCCAGACAGGTTAGTGGGGCAGTAATAGCTACAGCCCCAGTCCAAGCACCATTCCTCCCTGAAAAGGTTGGAAGAGCAGTGGTAGCCACTGCCCAGGCTCAGACAGACTTTCCAGAACAGGATAGGAGGGCTGTGACAGTCACAGCCCAAACACAGACTGAGTGCCCTCCTGAAAAGGTTGGCAAGGTTGAAATGGTCTCAGCCTCTACTCAAACAGATAGTGAGGTTGTGAAGCCTGAAACAATGGATCACTCCACTCAAACAGAGAGCATTGAGGAGGAAGAAGAGTCTTCCCCCTCCCAGACACTAGGTGAGAGCCAGCCTCCTCAGGGAACTGACTCTACCCCTGTTGAAGGAACTGCTCCAGAGGTAGTCAGGCCTAGCCTGACAGAGCCCCTGATGGCAGTGGACCCTTCCCAGGTGGGACCCAGTCTGGAGCAGGTAACCTGCACCTCTCTACCCTGTCTCAGTCAGCCCAGGGCTGAAGAGATCAGGGAGGCCAGTGGTGGACCCCAAAGGGCCCCCTGTCCAAAAGAACCCCTTAATCAGAAGATTAGGATCACTGAAGCTGGTAAACCTAGCCAAGTGAAAATAGAACAGACTCCTGAGGGATCCCCCTTAAAAGTAGTTAGGGACCTCCCACAGCTGGACACTGTTGGGCACAGCCAAACCTGGGGCCTAAAAACCCCAAACCTGACCTGTCCCTCCAGTAAGCCAAACAGAGGGACTCAGCCTCCAGCTTTAGGTAGCCAGAGGCTGTCCCTGAGAGCTCAGTGCATCTCAGCTAAAGAAAGAAAGGCACACATGATGAATGGTGATTGGAGGAAGTTGAGCCCAAAGGTAGAGGAGCCTCACTTCAGTACTCCATCCCAGCATCAGCCTTCTTCTTTCCCAAGACACACCAGAGACAGAGATTCCCTATGGTGGAGACCCTCAGATACCCTTAGGGTGAGGGGTTGCCTAGTGGACCATGACACAGGGGGAAACCAAGCCAGAGCTGATCCTTCCTTTTATGGCCACTTAGGTAATAGAGGCTTACCTGGACAAGGATAGCCTTATCTCCTTACGTTTGGGGGGGGGTTGTGTAGGAAGGTACATCCCGACTATGGTTGCCCCCAACTTTTTGCCCTGTGTTTTAGCTGGTTTTGGACATAGTCGACCTGGGACCCTGCCAATCAGGACCCCAGGCCTACTGCTCTCTCCCTAAAATGGATTCCATGTACCCTAGGTGCATTTACCAATTGGTACTGGGCCACCTTATCAGACCCCGTAACGCAGGGCATAGGTGTACCCAGGGCCGCCAGGGGCTGAAGCATGTATTATGCCACCCCTGACTGGCCTCCTAAATTTGACACAACTGGCTGCACGACAGCTGGGGCGAAGCCGTGTAACCACCCTTCGCTTTAGGTATAGTAGCTCTATATCTAACCATACAATGGACACCCGAGTTCCTATCAGTCACTCCTATGGCAGGCCTCAACAATCCTGAAGGCAGAGTGCGTGGGCTCGTGTGAGCTAGGTTCAGGCCCGAGCCGAGCCCGGTTGCAGCTTGCGGAATCAAGACCCAATGGCTGTTCCATGATAACGCGTACCATAACGGTAACTCCGGTGTCGCGTTATCCAGGCATGTCGAGTAAGGTGTCATACGAATCGGGGTGCTGCCCTCTCACCAATTCTGGCGATGAGGTTAGCATCCCACCCTTCTAGAGGGACACGACATGTACGTAACTGTGAACCCCGGTTAAAGTTAACTGAAGCCTCAGCTCCACAAAATGGATGCTGCCACCACAGACACGAGTCTGACCTCCTGCTGCTGGGAGTCCTTCCAGCGAGGAGCACTTGGACAAAGGGTTTCCTGTCGAGGGCGGTGTTCGCACCGTCCCAGACAGGGTTTGTGTATTCTGGGTAGGTAGGGCTTTTGCGAGAAGGTGACTGCGGAGTGGCACCCCGGTGCTCACTACCCATCTGCCGGTTAGAACCAGTTCCAGGGGCGACAGCCCTGGCCTGGGGAAAATCCGGCAGGGGAGAGGGGTGTAACTGCCCCCTTCCTGGTCCCACCCTTAGGGCAGGACCTAGTCATGTACCCACCCCTTTCTTTAGGATAAAGACCGGAGCGGGGACCCTTCCAAATTAGATCATCTTTGATTCAAGAACTACTTTCTACGAAAGGACATTCAAGACTCTTCTCAAGATTTCTCCCTTGTGACTAAGGAGTAGTCACCCTGCATCAGCGGGCACCAACTAAGAACTCTGCGGTTTGCTGTAAGTCCTTCCTCAAGGAATTCGACGGCCCAGCTCGACGAGAACCGGCTTCCCTGGCACCTCTGACCTCTACCCACGTCATCAGCTCAGCTGTGATCTGTGGGTGCGACGAGACCTCGAGGGACCGGCCATCATCAGAACCTGCACGCTCTTAAAAACCAGCACGACCATCGAGGTAACTCTCTGGTGAGTGCTCTGGGGTCCGAGAAGCCCCGACCCTGAGCCGCTCCAGCACCGAAGTGCAGTCTCCCCAGCATCTCCACGATCTGCGTGGGGCCCTTCTGCTCGCTGCTCAGCACGTTGTCTGGTCACTAGCCGCTGGCTGGTGTCCTTCTGTGACGACATCCAAGAATCATCACTGCTGGTCTGGTTGCTCCAGACTGGCCCTTGCTTCCATCTTTGCGAGAAGCACCCCGGACCCTCCTGGTCCACTCAAGACGCCATCTTAGGCCCACCACGTGGCCCTGAGATTTGCCGAGGAATGTTGCCCCATCCTGGGCCCAGCGACGCCGACAGCATCATCCTTCGTGGGACAGCTCGCACCTCCACCGTGGTCGCCGACAACGCCTCCTGGTCCGTGAGACTGCAGAGCCTAGCGTCGCCCACTCACCTGGTCGAGGTGACGGCCAACCGGTGCCTTCCTGGTACCCTCTGACTACTGGCTAGTAGTACGAACTTGGTCCCCTCTGCTTTCAGGTTTCATCAATCTCCGATCCAGGCTTGGATCTCTACGAACTATTCAGCACTGGTCGCCGGCCAGCAACTCCTTTTCTTCCGGCTCCTGGCTCGTCAGCGAAGACCCCGACGCCTGTAAGACTTGTGCAGCCGCAGCCCTCGTGGCTAGGTAACTCGGCATTTCGGTGCCTGCATAGCCTCCTTACTCTAGGGTCCCGAGTCCCTCGCTTCCGACTTGCCTTATCGGGTCCGCCCGAGACCTTAACCTTTCCGTGTCCTCGGACACTTGTTTAAACGTGCACTTGAAGTATTTGCTAAAGAGATTTGGTTTGTGCTTAGTACCCTGTCCTCATAAAGAGTACAGGGCTGTTGTGATTCTTAATAAATATACGGTTTATTTTCATAACACTTGTGTGGTGTCCTTTCACTGGGTGTTCAAGGGGTACATGTGTGGTAAACAGCTGGCTTAACGCGCCCTCTCGAGTCTTTAGCCTTAGACTGCTCGTATCCACGCTACTAGGATAGCTGGTCTATAGGTTGACTTACAACCAAACACCATAAGGGTCGTTGGAACGATACATAGCGGTCGCTAGAATAGCGAACGTTGCATATCGGGCCAACTTCTCACAAAGCATAGCTTGTGTAAGGATTGCACAAGCTTCCTCTGGACCAAGGGTAGCCCCAGCGCCACCGAATCCAACAATGCATGGTGTATTGCTACATTTGATATGCTGTGTTCACCAACATCAAGGCCAGATTAATAAAGAAAATCCGCTTCCCAGAAGTATCCAACCACTTGGACTGTACGAGGGAGTTGTAGGGAATGCACCTGGGTTGACATTGGTTGTTCAAGTCTGCAGCAACAGATTCTCCAGGGCGGGGTGAGGAACACCAGATCCCCTGGAGCATGGCGACTTGCAATCTGTCAGCCTACTGGGATCCCCTGAACAGGGTTTAGACCAACTCATCAGGACATCCAAGAGGGAAGCTGGGACTCTAAGCTGATGTGCCTTGGCCAAAGCACCTCAGTTTAAATATTAATTTACCTTCCCTTGATGGAAGTTTGAGATCAAGGACCTCAGTTACCCTCCTGATAACTCGCAAATGATGCACTTCACTCAGTGGCCAGGCCAGGAGGAGGGACTAAACCACAGTCTTTTGAGGTGCCCAGCTCGCTGGCCTCTCAAAAGTCGTCATACCAGTTATTTTCATGGAAAGACTGAGCAATATCATCAGTGGGGGCAAAGGCCCTGTACTCCGCGCCTTCACCCCCAAAGTCCATGCCAAACTTTGGCCTGCCAAAGAACAGGGGCACTGTCTAAGAGCCAGAAGGCTGCTGTGGTGGTTGGCTCCAGTCTAGATATTGAGGTGGATCCCTGCAGCTCTGTCACAGAGTCAGACAAGACAGGGAGGGTCCTCATCATTGTGAAGTGACATTGCAGTAACATTGATGAGCATAACTGCAGCGAGGGTCGCAGAGCCGGAATGGATCTTGGGACCGGAGTCGGCCCAGTTCTGGCAACAGATCCAGAGGGCCCACATGGAATAGGGGAAGGTGTTGCTGGTGGTAACCCAGTTGGGATATCTCTCTGCTCCTTGCGGCAAGGAGGAGCAGAAATATGTCCCAACTGGCTAGGAGGCAATCCAGAGGGCGTTGGATGACCAAAAGTGAGAGTTATAGCCTCATAAAAATCCTTATGTTGGGCAGGAGTTGCTCGAGCTGCATGAAATTCAGGGATGCGTAAGGTGTCCGCTCCGCAGGAGAAGTGCCCAAGCGGTGCCCAGAGGCATGATTATACCCCCACGCCCACACTTGGGACTTCGAGGGGCAGTGAGAAGTCAAACGATGCTACTTGTTGATTTTCATTGACTTACTCAACAATGACTGACTTCGGCAAGAAGACCTCTAGGAATGGTCCTGAGATAGTCTGCGGGACCGAGATTTTCTAAGAGACCAAGAGCAATGTGGGTTCTTCCGATGCCGTGCCGGGAGGTGCTTCAGCTTCCGTTCCTAAATCATCTTCAGGTGCATCAACAAGCAATCTGAGTAGTGGCTCGACCTCTAGCACCAAACAGGGATCAGTAACAGACATCTGTCAAACATTCCCCACAAGGTATAAAACCTGTAGGTTTTGTCGGGAACATGTACCCAGCACACTAGAAACAAATGGGGAAAAATGCAGACAAAAGTTGAGAAAAAGTTGTCCAAAAGTGACCGTGGTAGCTCACCGGATCCGCGACCATTGGCGCAAACAAAAGGAACTGATGTCAGTGCCCTGGGGCAGTGCCTATATAAGCACCCTGCAAGTCAAATCCAGCGTGGACAAAGCTGACAAAGAGCTGTTGGCAAAAACTACTGGAGAGTAGAGGTACTACTCAAGATTTGTCAGATCAAGTCGGACAACTGGGGAATATTCTACGTTAAGGAATCCGCAGTTAGAAGCCTTTTCCAGAAATACTCCTGTTATCTGGCTCCTGCATGTGAGATTGAGATTACTCCTTCACCCACTAAAGCAGATGGGGGTTGGGAAATGCTCCACAAAATGTTTGTAGAGAATCTTTTTATATGCAACCATGTGGCCTTTCTGAGGAAGGATTTGGGAGGTATACAGGGGTGGGGGAGAGCCATTTACTCTGGGCACAAAACAGGGGGATTTAAAGAGTTACAGAGCTACCACTCAAATTATTTTCTTCAAATGATATGCTGGTCCTGTGGCTCAGATGGGGAGGGATTATTCACCTGTGTGGATAGGACAGTCGTAGAAGCTGCCGAGAAAATTGGTTGTTGGGCAGAGAGACATGGGTGGGCTACTGTTAAAAAGAAAGACAATCAGTGGCTCATTACACTATGTCCAACGTGAGATTGAAGCAAGACTCTATAGGGTGTACTCCTACAAATCACTAAAACATTGGAAATCTCAATGAATGGGTTTTATGAGAAGACTATCTTGGTGTTTTGAGACAGATCGATCTAGTGTGTTTTACTACTTCCTACTCATCCAGCTGTTGCTCTGCTACTGGAATAATGTGTTCTTGTGCAGAAAGCCTTGCAATCTACTTCCCCTGTCCCCCTCAATTCAACAATTGGAGCCCATTCGCCAACGAATATGCTACTTACCAGTATGCATCTGTTCTTGGCATGTAGGGCTGCTGACATTCATATCTTGTGCATAGATCGCCGCCTAGTGTTGGGTCCGGATGATCGCACATTGTTGTCCTGGAAGAGTCTTCGAAGTATCACAAGATAGGTGGCTCCTCCCCTGGACTACAGTGCGCATGGGCACCGACTCCATCCCCAGATTTTTTTTGAGCCATTGTGGCAAAGATGGAGTGAAACTATGTGAATGATGACCATGCTAGAAGTAAGTGTGAAAAACTGCAGCCGCTACAGGCGCCGGGGAGGAGGGCGGGCGATATCAATGTCAGCAGCCCTACATGCCAAGAACAGATGCATACTGGTAAGTAGCATATTCGGTTCGAGGCATGTGGGCTGCTGAATTCATATCTTGTGCATAGAATACATAGCAGTCCCTCCATTAACAGCGGCCACCTGTGCCAGCTGCAGCAGTTTGGAAAAGTGTTTTTAGAACAGCCTGCCCTACAGCTGCCTGCTGTTTGGAGTGCACATCAACACAGTAGTGTTTCGTAAATGTGTGCGTGGTAGACCATGTGGCTGCTCTACATATGTCTTCTAAAGGAATATTTCCAAGGAAAGCCATGGAGGCCCCCAGCTTCCGGGTGGAGTGGGCCCTCGGTGGAATGGTGAGAGTGCGCTTGGCTTTCAGATAGCAGATCTGAATACATGTAACGATCCACCTGGCTATACCAGCCTTAGAAATGGGTTTGCCTTTGTGTTGTGGCGAAAAGGCAACGAAAAGTTGTTTAGTCTTCCGAAAATCTTTGGTCCTATCAATGTAGTACATTAAGGCTCTTTTGACATCAAGTGTGTGGAGCATTCTCTCCGCAACTGACTCCGGATTTTGGAAGTACACAGGTAGTTCTATAGTCTGGTTGATATGGAACTGAGAAACCACCTTAGGCAGGAACTTTGGGTTAGTGCGAAGCACCACCCTGTTGGAATGAATTTGAATAAATGGCTCTTGGATAGTTAGTGCCTGGAGTTCACTAACTCATCGTAGCGATTTATTTATTTATTTATTTTAAAGGTTTTATATAGCGCTGGCTAGACCCGGAGGTATCAGAGCGCTTTACATGAGCATCAGATTATAGTTACAGGTTACATTGTTTTAAAGGTTACACAGTTATTAGAGCATGGCAACATAGTTACTTGTAAGGTCAAGATAAACAATAAGCACAAATACAAAAGGGGAAAAGCAAGCAAGGGGAAAGAATCAGGGGAGGGGGGAAGGAGCTGGGGAAGAAGACAGGTAATGAAGGCGGGACAGAGGAGGGGAGGGTGAAGGACATTGCATGGAAAGAGGAGGGAAAGGGCGACGGGGACACAAACCGGTAGAGGAGTCAAAGCAACGTCCAAAGTCCAGTAAGCTGTGATCCCAGGGGAAGTGGTATCACTTCCCTATCTCTGTTGCGGGAGGCTCCCTTTATGCAGTGGACTCTCTCAGAGGGGTCTCTGAGACTCCAAGGCCTACATACTGGATCCTTCCCTAAAAATGGGAGAGGGAGCGCTTTGGCAAGGGGTGCCATACCATACCTCAGCTGTGAGTGGCTCCCTTGCCGCAGTGGACTCTCTCAGTAGGTACGCTGAGACTCCAGAGTATAAATATTGAATCTTTCCCCAACAAGGGGGAGAAGGAGTGCTTAGTCAAAGAACACAAAGGACAGGTGGCTATGCAGCCTAGAAGGCAAGGTGAGAGATTCAGGGGAGAGAGGATAGGAGCAAGGTTTTAGGGAGGTAGACAAAGGGAGAAAGAGTAACAAATGGGAACAAATTTAATTAATGAGGTATTATATAGCGTGGCTAGATCCGATGGAATCAGAGCGCTTTACATGAGGGACAATAATGTTGCAAATTACATCAGTTAAAAGTTACATAAGTATGAAGAAAAGCATTTAAAGAACATAGGGGACAAGGTGAATGGAGCAGGAAGGGTAAGGGGATAGGGTAAAGGGGTAGGAGGAAGACAGGACGTAGAGACAAGGGGAAAATAGTTACAAAAGATACCAGAAAAAAGTTTTTAGGAGCATAGAAGAAAAGGAAAATGGGGTGAGGAATGGAAAGGGAGTTAGGGCAAAAGGGGATACAGCGGAGAGACGAAGGGAACGTTTTTCCAAGGTCCGGCTGGCTAGGTGACGGCCGAGGGGGAATCCTCGGCCCATCTCCTCCTCAGCTATCAGGTAGGTTTACCAGGCATCGATCAAATGGCTAGGTCTCAACAGAAAACATTAAAGGGGAAGTGGGAGAGAAGAAGGGAGCATAGAGGGGGAAGGGGGAGGGGTGAAAGGGTAGGAGGGGGAAACGACAGAGAGTCAAAGGAAAGTCTGCCCAAAATCCGGCTGGGTAGGTGACGGCTGAGGGGAATCCACAACCCATCTCCTCTTCAGCTAACAGGTTGCTCCACCGGACATCGGATAAATAGCTGGGGCATTAAGGATCGAGGGAAGGTTCAGAGTACATGCCCAGGATGGAGAGCAGGATCAAGGTCAGGTGAGGGATGTGGTTAAGCTCATGACGCTGACCAGTTCTATTGTCCGGGAGCGTTAGAGCATCGTGGGGAGACCAACTGAGGCTGTCAACTTGTCGGTCCCCAAAATTCACAAAGTATAGGGGGTGTAATCTATGCCGTGAAGCAGCAGGAGGACAGGGCCAGTGTCCGCATGTCTACAGAGGGGGTGAGTGGCAGGTCTGGCGTGGCGTCTCCATAGCCATTCTGCAATAATCAGGGAGCCCTCCCGTTCTGCAGCCCCATCGAGCATACAAGCTCCTCACGTACATAATTACATCAAAGAAAAGGCACAGTAGCACATAAGGCGAGAACTCTATTCTGCACCATCCTCATAAGCTTAAATCTAGTAGACCACAACTCCTAAACATTACTTGCAATAGGAAATAAACTTAAACTTAGTAACATAACTTGCAGTAGGGAATAAATCAAACCTAGACCTGAGTAGAAAACATAAGACAGTAGGTAAAACCTAGTAAGAATAAAAGCACATCAATCAGCGTAAATCAAGGTGCATAAATCACACTACAAACATTACATTTCCTAGCACCGATAAAAAGTACACTAGGGCCTTGCGCCCTACAAACCTAATAGTCCCCTGGGCCAACTGGACATCTATATATCTCAAATGCCCTCTGTCCAAAAAGTCAGGGTGTGCTGCCAATGCAGCGACGGTCAAGGGGGGCGCGATGTAATCGCTATAAGGAAAGCCACTTTCCATGTTAAGAACTGAATCTCACATGAGTGCAGTGGTTGGAAAGGAGGACCCATCAGCCTGGTGAGGACCACATTTAGGTTCCACTCTGGAGCTGGTGGGGTCTGCGGGGAATGGCTCGTTGGAGTCCTTCCAGAAAGGCTTTAATGGCCGGCACTCTGAAAAGATAGAGGTGCTGTCTGTTTTGGAGATAGGCAGCCATTGCGGATAGATGTATCCGAATGGAAACATAGGCCAGATTACATTTGTACAGATGTAAGAGATAACAAATTATGTTCTGAATAGATGCATCCAGCGTGGGCAATGTTGTGGTCTGCACAATAAATGACAAACCGCTTCCATTTCGCCGCATAGCATGCTCTGGTGGTGGGCTTTCTCGCATCTCTGATTATGTCCATACAGTCAGGAGGTAAATTGAGGAAGCCAAACTTTAAGACCTCAGGAGCCAGATCGCCAGGTTGAGCTGTTGCGGATCTGGATACTGAATGTCACCATGGCTCTGCGTCAAAAGCCTGGGTGTGAGGCGCAGCCTTTGATGCGGTACCACGGATAGTTCCAGAAACATGGTGTACCATGGTTGGCGAGCCCACGTTGGAGCAATCAGGATGAGAATCATCGAGTGCTGCCTGAGCTTGCGTGCCACCAGCGGTATTAGAGGTGCTGGGGGAAAACCGTACGCAAATTTGCCGGACCAGTTCATCCATATCGCATTGCCCTGCGACTGTGGGTGTGGGAACCTGGCGGCAAAGCTTGGGCATTTGGCGTTTTTGTTTGTGGCGAACAGGTCTATCTCTGGATGACCCCACCTTAGGAAGTACGGGTGGAGTACTGATGGATGTATCTCCCACTCGTCATCTGATTGTCCTTGCCCGGGAGGTGTTCCTCCATGAGGAATATGTTCCTCTGAATGGCCCACTTCCACATGCTCTGAGCCAGATGAGAACTGTGGAGAGTGTGTACCTCCCTGCTTCTGGATGTAGTACATGGCCGTCATGTTGTCCGTCCGGATCAACACGACCTTGTTGCACAGATGTAGCTTGAATGCTTTCATTGCCAGGAAGATAGCCATCAGTTCTAGAATGTTGATGTGCATCTTCCTTTGCTGTGGTGCCCGTAGTCCCTGCACAGTGTAATAGAGTACATGAGCTCCCCAACCCTGGAGAGAAGCGTCTGTCGTCAGAATGATCTGTGGCACAGGCTCCTGTAACGGTCGTCCCTTGCAAAGGTTTTGTGGATTCCACCAATGCAGAGAGTTGTATGCACGACCGGTTACCAACACTAGGTCTTTCAACTGTCCGTGAGCCTGAGACCACTGACGTGCTAAGCACTCCTGAAGCGGACGCATGTGTAGTCTCTCGCCCGGGACTATGGAGATGCAGGAGGCCATCATGCCTATCAACTGCATGAACACTCGAGCTGGAAGTGAGTGTTGAGGTCTGAATTTCTGTATCAGCGATTGAATGCTGCTGACCCTCACTGAATTTGGCTGTGCTGTGGCTGCCAGAGTGTTTATGGTCGCACCCAGATACTGCCGTATGTGGGCGGGTTTGCAGGTGGGACTTTGGGTAATTCAGTGAGAATCCCAGATCGTGAAGAAGGTGAATGGTGTGGGACATGTGGGCGGCACACTGCTGGGCTGACTTTGCCTGGATTAGCCAGTCGTCCAGATAAGGGTAGACGTGAATGTTTTGTATGCGTAGGTGCGCCGCCACCGTCGCCAGGCACTTTGTAAACACCCTGGGTGCCGTGGTGACTCCGAAAGGTAGAATCTTGAACTGGTAATGCCTGTTTTGGATTGTGAACCGGAGGTATTTTTTGTGAGACTGGTGCAGCGGAATATGAAAATACGCATCCTTCAGATCAAACGTTGCTAGAAAATCCCCCTGACTGAGCAACGGTAGGACTTGTTGCAGCGTTAGCATGTGAAAGTGCTCCGACAGAATGTACTGATTGAGGGGTCTGAGGTCCAGTATGGGTCTGAGGGACCCGTCCTTTTTTGGTATCAAGAAGTACAGTGAGTTAACTCCTGTGCCTCTTTCGTCCACAGGCACGAGCTCGATTGCCCCTTTTTGCAGCATGACGAGTACCTCCTGCTGCATTAAGTGCAAATGGTCGGCGGACATAGGACGGTGTCTTGGGGGTATGTTGGGTGGAGTGGATGTTAACTCCAGACAATAACCGTACTGGATAAGCTGTGTAACCCACCTGTCTGTGGTGATGGACTTCCAGACTGGCAGGAACTGTTGAAGTCTCCCCCGACAGGTGTTGCGTGGTCGGGGGGCAGTGACAAGGCGTCACTGTTTGGTAGTGGCGGAGGATCTGGGGTTGTAGCTTCCACGACCTCTGTCTTTGGCGCTGTTTCCACGATATCCACCCCGACTTTGCTTGGTGTAAGTGTTCTGCATGCCGCCTTTATAGTACTGTGTTGTTTGGGAGAGCTGACCTCTGGAAACACCTCTATTGCTTGAGCGACGAAAAGAACCACCCCGGAACTGCTGGGACTGCAGGGCCCCCATGGACTTAGCAGTGTCTGTGTCTTTTTTGATTTTTTCCAAGGTGGTGTCCACCTCTGGGCCAAATAGATGATCAGGGTTTACCGTCTGATTGAGAATGGTGGTCTGTACTTCTGGCTTGAACCCGGAGATTCTGAGCCGGGCATGTCGTCTCAGCATAACACTAGTGTTAACTGCTCTGGCCGCAGTGTCTGCTGCGTCCAGTGCGCATTTTATAGAAGCATTAGATATGAGCTTCCCTTCTTGGATGAGCATCTCAGCTGCCTCTTTATTTTGATCTGGGAGGTGCTGTAACAGGGTCTCAAGTGTGTCGTAGTGTGCCCTGTCATACCTGGCTAGAAGAGCCTGAGTGTTTGAAATGCGCCAAATATTGGCCGCTTGAGCTGCCACCCTTTTCCCCGATGCCTCAAACACCTTAGATTCTTTATCTGGGGGAGGAGCATCACCAGTCGTTTGTGAAATAGCCCTCTTCCGGGCATTGGAAACGACAAGAGAGTTCAACGGCAACTGTCCCTTGATGTAAGTAGGGTCACTAGGTGCCGGTTTATATTTTTTCTCAATCCTGGGGTTTATCACCCTTGTTCTGGTAGGGTCTTTAAAGATTTCCCCAGCATGCTTCAAAACACCCTTCAACATAGTCAGAGTCTTGACAGTCCTCTCTGAGACGGAAAAGGTGTCAAAAAGAAAGTCTACTTCAATGGGGTCAGCATGGAGCTGGACGTCATGATTCTTAGCTGCCCTTTCAATGAGGGCATTAAATACAGCCGAGTCCTCAGTGGGTGATGTCTTTACTGCATACATTTGAGTGTCTGGGTTAGAGTGAGGGTCATCTGGGTCAGCAGCAGCTGCCCAGGGTTCATTGTTATCATCTGTATCAGTGTAGACAGGATAGCTGTATTCATCCTCTTCATCACCTTCCCCAATGTCCACATCCGAGTAAGTGGGTGAGACATCGGCCATGCGGAGACACCGGTTCCACAAGAACGGGCATCGAAGTAGAGTCCCTCTTCTTCAGTGGAATTTTGTAGGACTCCATCGGCTGTTTCGGGGCGATTTTCCGCTTATAAATGGAAAGTCTGCCTGTTTCGGCATCGATAAAGTGTTCCTGTTGCTCTTCCAATGAGGATTGTCGATGCTTTATGGCAGGGACCGCTGTTGTGGCCTTCGGCACTGAAGACGCCTTCTTGGGCACGTCGGTGGTTATCTTAGGGGCGAAAGCATTCGGCGTCACTTTCGGCGGTAGCGTTAAGTGGATGGGCGTCGACGTTTTCTGAGGTTTGTCGGCAGGCTTTGAAGGTGGAGGATCTTTAGGCCCGACACCCGAGGCCTTGTCCCTGATGCGTTTCAGGGAGTCTGCCACCTGCTTTGTGAAGGAGGCGGACGGTTGCGTCGACTCGACGGATTCCTTTGAGGCCCCAGATGTGGACTCGTGGGCTTGTACACTCTTGGCCTTGTCCCGTCGACGCGGAGGATCGAGAACTTTGGAATCACCGAGTCCTTTGTCAGTGTCGACTGTCTTCGGCGCCGATATGTTCGGGTCGACTGCCTTGACCTTTGCCTTGGGCGCGGAAGACTTCGTCTCGACGCCCCTGAGCTGTTTCTTCGGGTCGATAACGGCCTTGTGCTTTGTCGGTGCCGACAGATCCGAGGACTTTAAGCCGACCAAAGCAATATGCACTTTTGGTTTCGATGTAGGCACCAGTGCTTTAACTTGCGTCGAGACCGGAGCTTTCACTTTCGGTTTCGATTTTGCAGGTTGCGGCTCCATAGTAATGTCCGAAGCCGAGCCCGAAGGCGGGGCCGTAGAACTTATTGGAAGATCTTGGGTAAGGCCTGCTGGAGATCCCGCGACCTGAGCCTTAGGAAGCGTTTCGGCACCAATGTCAGTTTGAGTTAGCTCCTCGCTCGAGCTATCTTCCATGGCCCCAATGGCCCCGTTGTCGTCTCCTACCTCGTCAACTTCTTCCGCTTCGAGTATTTCAACATCCTTGTCGTAGTTGGAGTCGACCTCCGAAGCGGGATGAGACAGGTTCTCACGAACTTCCCGGTCAGCTCCTTCATCATCCCCGACATCGAATATGTCCACAGGCGCCGGTGCAGTCTGCTGGGCCTCCTGGCGTGCAGCGCGTCGATGCTTAAGCTTCTTCTTGGATCGAAAACGGGAACAAGCCATGCAGCTGGCTTCATCATGATCCGGCATAGACACTTGTTGCACACCGGATGGACGTCGATGTGGAGATATTTTGAGTTGCACACGAGACATCTCTTGAACGGGCTCCGTTCCATGATAGTTCGTCGATAAGGCCTCTGGCGTCGACCGGGCCTTCAGCGTCGAGAAGCACGCGCTCTCTGGAAATCCGGCTCCGACAAGAGCTGGAAGTAATCGGGCACCGAACGATAGACTATACCGACGAAAAACTAAAGGCCTTTTGGCCTTAAGAAACTTTTATATCGATTCCGACAGTGAACCAATATACATCCGAACCCAATGGCGGAAAAAAACAATCTGGGGATGGAGTCGATGCCCATGCGCACTGTAGTCCAGGGGAGGAGCCACCTATCTCGTGATACTTTGAAGACTCTTCCAGGACAACAATGTGCGATCATCCGGACCCAACACTAGGCGGCCATCTATGCACAAGATATGAATTCAGCAGCCCACATGCCTCGAACCCTAATTTTATCACCCTTCTAACCTTTTATCACCTTAATTCATGAAGGTGGACGTCCCAGGGTTTACTGAGCACTGGGCAATCTTGCGCAATCACCTTCACTCACAGTGTTGCCACCATTACAGAATAAAACATGAGAAAATGAAAAATAAATCTTTACATGCAATTAAGTGACATTTCGAAAAATAGTTTTCATACACTGTAGATGCTATACAACAAACATTTGAGCATTTTTTAATAAAACATACCACACAAGTTTCAGCTTGCTTGCACGAACACGTCGGACTAACAAGTTTCTCTAACTGGCCTCTGATTTTGTCATCATCTTCTAAAACTTGTGTAAATTTCTTCATAAAATCTTGAGCCTTTCCAGGATCTGGTAAGTTCCCTATAGAAATGTTTTTTCAAAATAAGGAGAGGTTCACAATTAATTTCATTCAAGGTAGCTATCGCTTTGTCAAAAACTAACATTTGCACATACAACATGCTCATTTTTAGAAGACTAAGGGCCAGATGTATCAAAGAGTTTTGCCCATTCTGTGTCTATGGGGACATGTGTTGATACATATGGCCCTCAGCCCCATGCTTTATTGATGCATAGGGCTTGCCAGTCAGTCAGTCATAAGCTTTTATTCGATACGCAGAGATATCTTATAAGCACATACATAATACAATCAATACAAATATACAAAAAGTTTTATGCCATAAGAAGTCAGTAGAAATGTTAGAATATTAAAAGTGATAAAAAGGTGTAAGGTCCATTAATAAATTAGCTAAAACAAGTATTAAACGGCTACTGACAATCTCTTAGATCGAATAAGCCAAAACTGTTTTAAAAATTTAGCTATTCCACAGACTATGGGAGGGGAAGTGTCCGTACTTAGGATACGCAAGGCTACTAAGTGACTGCGTGTGCCCATGTTACGGCAAAGTGGTTTCAGCCAAAAACTCCTAGGCCTTGCATAATCCGGGCATTCGAATAAAACGTGCGCAATAGACTCAATCTTACTCGGGCAACATGCACAGTTGGGAGAAGTGCGATCCGCTGTAGACCATTTCGATACCAGGGCACCTAGCGGAAGGGAACCAACTCTAAATTTAAAATAAAGAGCACGGTCAAAGGGGAGAGTGATCAGGTCCAGATAAGGTTCAATGGCCACAGTGTCTTTAATTTGTAAAAAGGTGGCTGTGGACCTGCAGTGATTGGAACTGGAGATTAGACGCTCTGCAGTCCATTTCCAAAAAAGCGCCTTGACAACTTCTTTTGGAGGGGCTGAGCGGGATGACCAACAATCCCCTAGTCCTATATTCTCCAACAGCTTTTTGGTATCCTTTAACCATTTTATCTTGGCCCAACCCCCCTGGCTCATTATGTCTCTCAGGGCATCAGCATAGGATTTTAATTCTCCGCTCCTCCAGATCCGTGTCCACAACAGGAGCGGACGAAGCTGGGCCTGATCTTTAATGTTTTTACATCCCGTGTCCATCCTCACAGGTACTGACGGTATGCTCAGAGGAACAGCAATGAAGGATTTTAGTAGCTTGCTCTCAGCCGTAACTAGGGCATCCAGACGGCAATGGCCCCACAGTTCTGCCCCATACAAGGCTGATGTCACTACTTTGGCCTTGTAGATGTCGAGTACTGGGGTAAGTGATCTCCTGGTTGAGGCCCTGTATTCCCTCATGAGAGCTCCTCCTACTCTCCTGTGGTTAAGGACCATCTTTTCAATGTGGTTTGCCCAAGTCATCCTGTCTGTAATCCGAATGCCAAGGTAGTCGAATTCGGCTACTTTCTCCAGGGGAATAGAGTTGAGTGTAGGTGGGCGGCCCAATTTTTTAGGTGGGTTAACAACTAGGTATTTTGTTTTGTCCACATTTATTATTAGCCCTTTTGCAACACAGAACTCCTGAAATCGTGTTAGAAGTTTCTGTAGTCCTTGTGGGGTCTTCGAGATCAGGAGCGTGTCGTCCGCAAAAAGCAGGGTTGGGATACGGACACCTCCAAGACAGGGGGCGTCGGCTGGTTCTTGTTGAAGGTGTTTTACCACCCCGTTCAGATATAACGAGAATAGGGTGGGTGCCAAGACGCAGCCCTGTCTTACGCCCCTAGACACTGGTATTTTTTCCGTAAGCTCTCCGTTACTACCCCAGCGGACCTGTGCAAAAGTTTGGGCGTGAAGGCTTATAAGAAGGGACAAGATGTAAGGTGGTAGCCCCAACTCATAAAGGACCCTCCATAGCTCTTCCCGGGGAACTAGGTCAAAGGCAGTCTTCAAGTCTATAAAGGCTAGGTAAAGACTACCCTTGCCTAGTTCCACCACCTTCCACCCCAAAAGGGACAACCTAAACACCTGCTCTATAGTCCCCATACCAGCCCGGAAACCTGCCTGAAAGTCTGATAGGATTTTATTCTCCTCCACCCAATGGAGGATCCTACCAAGGATAGCTTTGCCAGCTATCTTTTGGGTGGAGTCTATCAGACTTATTGGGCGATAGTTACCCGGGGTTTTCCTACACCCTTTTTTATAAATGGGGACAACCACCGCCCCCTTCCAGGATTCTGGTACAACTCCTCCCCTCATGATATCATTTAGGAGAGCTGCTATAATCCTTCCCCATTCCGCGGGGTAAGCCCTCATCAAATCACCCGGAAGGCCGTCCGGGCCCGGTGCCTTACGTGGTGCCACCCAGCCTATAACACCCTCAATCTCTAAGGGAGTGAAGAGGTCATAGGCATGAGGATTGATTGCTAGTGTGAGATCCATCCTCACAGACAGTTCCCCCTCTGGTGGGAGGTATAAAGACCCAAAGTGTTTTGCCCAACTTTGAGGCGGGATGCTGCAGGGTCTCATAACTGCATCGGATTTACTCCGTTTTCTTATGAGATTCCAAAACACCCCATAGGGCTTGCAACAATGAATCTAATCTCTCTGCCTTAAGATTTACTCAGAAAGATAAGCAAACTAGAAAACTATTGATAAACATTCCAATTTTAAAAACCTACAACAAGTTTCAAGAAAATGATACTTGCATATAAGCATCAGTTGGCTCACTATTTTCTTCCTGCGATCTGCTGTTGTGTTGAATATTACTATTTTGCTACCTAAAGACTTTGTTTTCAGCTTAAAGGGAGACTCAAATGACTAATTATCTTTAGTGGCATATGATCATGTTCCTCCAAGACATACACCAACTCAGATAGTGGATTTGTTTTCTTCAATCATTTCTCCGACTACCCCATGGATATGGGAATGTTGCATTTGAATCTCGAATTCAAAATTTTGGAGAATGTGGTTATAGCAGATGAACAAGATGCTCAATTTCTGTAATGCTTTCGGGTGGATTCTGTATGCACAAATTACTCACCTTGTGAATTTCCTCCAGGAACCAGAATGGATATGGAAAACTCAAAAGCAGTGCTCCTGCGTGCCGGTAGGTGGTGCGGTGTGACGACCATGCCATTCCACTATGGAAGTAACAAACTGAGCCGCAAATAAGCACCACTCATGCACAACATCATTTTCTTTCAAGAGCCTTTCTGCACTCAAAGCAAATTCAACAAACCATTGTGCAGATTCCTAGGTTGACCATTTTTTGTTTTTTGGATAGAAAACCCAAAACCTGAAGGTGGAGGATCTGTGGAGTGGCCTCAGACCAAAACAATCTTACAGGAACTGAACAGGTTAACTGCCCTTTCCATCAGACTTCGCTAATACGGCAGTAAGATTCCTGAAGAGTTCGAAATCCTTGTAGCTGGGGACCTAATCAACTACAACCAGCCATATGTATTGGATTTCTTGCAACTGAGGGAGGGGCCAAGTCCAAGACCACTCCTTTCAAAAGAATCCTCTGCAAAGGAGTCAGGTTCGACTTTGGAAGGCAATCAGAAGGTAGAGGTCTAAGATAGGCCGAAGTTCTCCATCCTTCTTCCGCACGTGGAAATAGCAAGTCTAACAACTCACCCTTATTTCCAACTCTGAAACCCTCACCATGACTTTTTTGGAGAGCAAAGATTGCATTTCTTGCTTGACAAAGGATAGGTGCTCCTCCTAAAACTGTTCTGATGTGGGTGGAAGGTGCGGCGGGGCTGAAAGAAACGATAAAGAATAGCCCTCTGTATAGTTTGGAGTATTAATCTGTCGGATGTGATTTTTCACCATCCTAGGAGAGAATACTAGTTCCTATCTCCCACAGGATGGTTGTGCTCAACAAATGGCAAGCTAAAGCAGCTCTGAGGGTGGTGCCACAGGGGAGGGGTCTGGGAAGACTGATGCCCATGGTGACAGCACATTGCACAACAGAGCCACGTCCATGGCCACGAAAGGACTGGTGTTACCTGTGTTGCCTATACGCCAAATCCTTGGAGTAGTTGAAAGAGCTAGCAGCAGCCCTACACATCTTGAAAACGTTCTAAGCCTGAATCAGCTTTTTCGACAAATAGACATGAGCTATGGAAAGGCATATCCACAAGGGAGGTCGGTATGTCTCCCGTAATTTTCTCAAGATCACACTCACGCATGGCGATGGAACACCACACTGGTGCCAAACACCCGAGACAATGAATAGCATCAGAGCAAGCACAAATCATATATCTGCCTAGACTGTGAGTATCTTGAGAAGTCTAAGCCAAGGAGGCCCTAAGTTCTTCAGGGACTGCTGGCAAGATTTTGCTGTCCATGTCCCGGAGGGCAAGCATATACTGTCCCAGTTGGCGAAACCTCAGTAAGAATTTGTCTTTACTTCAACCAAAGGCAGTTTTCTGTCCAGTACATAAGCGGTTAGTCAAATTACCACAGCAGGATGCACGCTTTTCCATTGGAGGCCCAAGTGGCGAGATCAACCATGTATCAGGGAAAATATAATGCTCATTGGCCTCACGTGAGACATTGTAAAGACTGTCACCATCATAATGTGGGTTTGGGGGGAGGGGGCGACAAATAATCCCTATGCCCACCACGGTCATCTTAGTGGTGGCAAGTTCTGGTCGGAGCTAGAACCAAAAAAAGACAAGGGAGCCTCTGTGGTAGTGGAAGCATAGCTTCAGAATCCGACTGCATGAGGAGCACTGTGGCAGATTCAGAGCACTACCTCAGACATAGTCAAAACAGATGCTGGTCCTGGGTTGGCCATCAGTTCCATGGCCAGGGAACTCGGAGCATTGGGATCAACTGGGGAAACTGTTCTTCAATCAGAAATGGGGAACGAGATAGAGTGGCACCTTTATGCCTTTGCAACATCTCTTTTGAACAAGAGGGGCGGAAAAAGGTTGAGTCCCGCTTCGCCTTATTTTTTCGCTTCGATTTCAACTTACGGGAGGACTTTAATTTTGAAGAAGACTTTTTGCAGGAATAGCTGAGGGAGCCAGAGCGGAACAATGCCCTCAACTTGGAGCAGGACTTATGAGAGGCCAGTGATTTCTTCATGTGTTTGGTGACATACAACTTTGCATGCCCGGATCAGCTTCAGGTGCAAGAGGGTGCACTTATCTCATGCCTTGGAATTGCACACACCGCTCTCAAAGAACAAAGACACGCCTCGTGCAAGGCTGCGACCAACAATTATTTTCTGCCGACACTGCATGGTTTAAAGCTTGTGGTTTTAGGAGGAGACACTGTTCCCGTACAAACTGGATCTTGATTTGGGAGTCGTCTAAATTCTGTCAAAAGTAGGAGCAAAGCCCCAAATCCGTGTTTAAAGATGCGGAAAGAAAGGAAATGGCGGTGCATGGGGGTAGAGGAACAAAAGCCTAAATGGAGCTGCATAGTGCCACATAGCAGAATGCAGGGGCACTCTTTCCTGTTTTAGCCTGCAAACTTGGTTATATTTTAAAAGGTGATGAATCAACCAAAATAAAGGGTTGCAAAAACTTTAGAGGTCTATATCTTAAAATCTATTGGTAATGAATGGAATTTCCCACTGGGGGGTGATTCACAGGTCCAGGCCCCCAAGAGAGGCTCAATCTCTCAGATTTTTAAGCACAAGTGGGAATAACATCCCTAGTCATAAGGGGCATACAGGAGGAGGGTGGGTCGCATGTGAATCTATGAAAGATATTGTAGTTCCGTAGTTTGAGGGCCTGAGGTTCGGTTGTTCCGAACCCGTTCAATAAAGGTCGTCGGAAATAGACGATTTTGATGTCAGCAGACCGCAAATCACGAGTGTTTTTGTCTTAATCGATCAATGAGAACACTACGTATTCAGGGATTTCGTTTGAACCCTCGGATTCCATTTTGTGGACGGCAGCCATTTTGTGTGGTTGCCCTCACATAGGCCGATGACTGCGGCCAAGCGAGTCCTTGGGACACGTACACCTTAGCTGACTTCTGAATGACCTGGCCGAACTGACTCCCTTGCCCGAGGCTGACCTCGCTGAGCCAGTTCCTTGTTAAACAGCTGGTCAGATAAAGATCAAAGAGCAGGACATGCTGAATTTACAGTACACTGCACCCACTCTTCTATCTTGCTTCCAATCTTTTTCTGCTCCTTTCTTTACGACATAATCACTGATTTGGGTTAAGGTTTTATGATGGTTTTGTCCGGCCTGATCGAACAGGAAAGTTGGAATTTGCTTGGTCATTTCTGGTGGGCTGGACAACGGAAAATGAGATTGTCGTCATGCGCTACTTTTGAAATGTCAAGATCTTATTGTACAATTTGTATGTAATAGATACTACTTTGGAATGTGATTTTTTGCATAAAAGACCATGCTCCGCTCATTGAAATTGTGCAGTCTCTAGCGAACCACCCGTGTTGTGCTTCGTAGATCTCTGTTCCTGGTTGCAGCCAATAAACTTTGGCCTTTGACGTCATCAAGAAGTGTCCCGTGTCTCAGTTTGCCAAGGCAGGGGAACTCGAAGACATCAGGCGTATTCCCTGGCGCCGCTGGGTTTTAAAACCCGGTTCTTCAATATCAAAACTGGATAACTGCAGTTACAGGTAAGTAACTTATACTCTTCATAGAGTCACATGCTAGAATTGGAATAGCAAGCAGTATTGTAGGTAACTTAAGTACCATCGGAGGATGGTGGGTGACAAAGCAATACACCTTCATAGTAGTTCATATATGAAGTGTAAGTCTGTGCGTAAAATATGCCTGTAATGAGATTGTAATCGTTCAGATCTATAACTTTTAGCTAAATAAACGTTAATAGAACAATCAAGTAGCAATATATAGCAGTCTGAAAAGCATTTGAATGTAATTTGAATAAACACTCTATTTAAAGAGGTTCACCTTATTGGAATAGATGGCATAACACCGCCTGTCCTATGACTGCGTCTCTGCGCTGTGTTGATTCTAAGCAGTAGTGCTGGGTAAATGTGTGGGGGCTCTTCCACAACGCAGCTCAGAAGATCTTCTCCAGAGGAATGCCTGCAAACAGAGCAGCCTAAGTGGACACTGTTCTTGTAGTGTAAGCTTTAGCTTTCATCATTAGGGGTTTGCCCGCTTTGGAATAGCAAAACTGAATTGTTGTTGAAATCCATCGTGCTAGTGTTGCTTCAGTTACTGAAGTCTCTGGACAACCTTGTCCATAAGAGACTAGTAACCGATCCGTTTTGCAAACATGCTTAGTTTGATGGAGGCAAAACTGACACTGTTAATGTCTAATGTAAATGTAAATGTACAGGAATTTATAAAGCGCAAATCACCGAGCGGTTTCTAAGCGCTTGCTTAGGGAACCCGTCCTGGTATTCCCCTGTGAGATAACCCCGGCAGGGTATCCGCAAGGTGAAAGCCAGGGATCCCGCCGCGAGGGGCCGTTGTGGAGATTAAGCAAGCTATTGCCCAGAGTCGCAGAGCGTGAATCGAGTAGGCACCGGAGCGAGAATTGTCGAGTCCATGGACATTTTAGGACTCAAGACCCCGCCGAGCTGGGAATTGAACCCTGGTCCCGGACCTCTGCTTCCAGGTCTGCCTCCTCTAACCAGTGAGCCACATGTAAGGAGAGACATTTCAGCCTGTGTAGCTGGATTAGGGGAAAAAGTCTGAATTATGATAGGCTCATTGAGCTGAAATTGAGACGGAACGTTTGGAATTAATTTTGGGTTTGGTCTGAGAAGAACAAACTCTTTGGTGAAACGTAGAAAAGGCTCTTGTGTTGTGAAGGCCCGTATCTCGCTAACCCTTCTCGTAGACGTGAGTAATAGAGAAACTTTTCAAGAATGGGTTTGAAAGGATGTTTCATTAATTGCAAGAGGACCACATTGAGATGCCATTCTGGGAGAGGTGCTCACACCGGAGGAAAACCTCTAAATAGCCCCTTCATGTAATGCTTGTTGAGCAGAGTTAGAATCTGTGTAGAGCGTCTGTACCTTGTGATAGCCGCAAGGTGAACTTTGACAGATGCATGAACAAGGCCTGACTTGGCAAGCGAGCGGAGATAAGGTAAAATCTGTTCAGGAGAGGCTTCAAACGGGCGTGAAGTTATTCTGCCAACACCATGAACCAAATCGTTTCCATTTTAAATTGTATGTTTTATTTCTGCATATCGATTTTGGATGTAATATCTGGCCCTGGTTCATAGTCCAGAGCGTTCTTGTTGATAGAATGCGTATGGGACCGGTCTTTAACAGGAGGGTAAGTTCCGTAAACCAGTGCTGCCTGGGCCACTTGAGAGCGATCAAAATGAGGAGACAGTCTTCTGCTTTCATCTTGTTGAGAACCATGAGAATTAGCAGCGACAGGGGGTTAAACGTATGCCTACATTTCCGACCATCTCATCGAAACACATTTCCCCACGACCCTTGGAGGGGATATCGACTGGCACAGAACTGGCATTTGGTGTTGCTTCTTGTTGCGAAGAGATCAAGTGCTGTTTTCTCCCACAGCGAGAAGATCTTGTACAGCAGTAGTTGGTCTAGTTCCCATTCGTGGCAACTGTCTTTGGCTCTGCAGAGAGTCTCCACCAGGGTGTTGTGCACTCCGGACACAAGTTCAGCCTTCAGGGATATCTTGTGGACCATGAGCCAAGTCAAAAGCTCCTGGGCTTGGTACCACCTTGCTTGTTGATATAATACATGCTGGTCATATTGTCCATACTGACCAGCTCCAAGGATCATGCTATCCTTGGGATAAAGGCTTGCACTGTGAGGAAAAATGGCTTTCAGTTCCAGGCTATTGATGTGCATAGCCATTTAACCAGTGAACCACTTTCCGAGGGTCTGTAGGTCCTATAGGTGGCCTCCCCAGCCTTCTAGTGAAGCGTTTGTGGTGATGATGAAATCTGGTACCAATGGCAGATACAAGAGGCCTTGTGATGGGTGAGATCACCATGCTAGCGCGTCCATCATACTTGCGGTTATTGTTATCAAGTCCTCGAAGGACCCTTCAGATTAAATCCATTTGAGCTGTGTTAGACGAAGACTCGGAGGGTCGGCCGAGTACAGGGGGAGAGGCCTCCGGTGAGGGCCGTCTCCGGTGATCGTACAGACAAGTAACTTCCCCCCCACAGATGGACACCACACAAGGATGAGTTCTGCACACTTTATATAAGTATCTTGAGGCAAGGTGATAACGATACAGTGGGACCAGGACACGAGGATCCTGCCAATTCTAGTCTCTGTAGGGAAAAGGGGTAGCGGGACAGTCTTAGTACCGGTCCGGTGCGGGAGCAGCAGGAGGTGAAGCTCACAATCCTCGAGCTTGGGGGTCGCAAAGATGGGCCGCGGCAGCGCCAGCAGGCTACGAAGATGGGTCGAGGAGATGAGGGCTGCGGCAGCAGGCTACGAGGATGGTTCTAGGTGATGAGGGCCGCGGCAGCACCAGCAGGCTAGGAAGATGGTTCATGACAATGAAGGCCGCGGCAGCGCCAGCAGGCTAGGACGATGGTTCATGTGGAAGAGGGCCGCGGCAGCGCCAGCAGGCTTCGAAGAAGGTTCACGACGAGGAAGGCCGCGGCAGCGCCAGCAGGCTATGACGATGGTTCACGTGGAAGAGGGCCGCGGCAGCGCCAGCAGGCTTCGAAGATGGTTCACAAGAAAGGGCCGCGGCAGCGCCAGCAGGCCTCCAAGGATGAGTTTGTCTCGGTGTCTCTCGACTCCAGGATACAAATAACTTCCTGCTCTGGAGCTGCCCCAGTTATAGGTCTGGCCTCCTTTGATGTCTGGACCCTCGCACTTGGAGGTCGGGAGGTCCGGGATGAGGGAGTCCAGACACCCAGCAGGGGGGTGGAGCCAGCGCCCGGGGAGGCCGGGGGCGATCGACACCTGGCGGAGGGGAGCCATTGACACTCCTTCTCCCATTGACCTGCCAAGTGGTCTCTTCACCTCCTGGGTGGAGGGTGGTGCCTCGATGTTGGGGCCTGGCCGGGCCCAGGGTTGGGGTCGAGCCGAGGCCACGCGGCCTTGTCGTGTAGTGTCCAAAGATGGCGGCTGGGCCGGGGCAGTGGTACTGACGGGGGCCCGGGCCAGCCGATACTGGGGTGTTCAGGAGCTGGAGTTCCGTTATGGACGGGCCGTGGGTTGCCGGGATGGTTCTTGTCTTGGATACAGGGAGAGCAGGGGTCCGGGCCCCGCCATGCGGGGAGGGAGCTGGCCTTCCACGAGGCCTGTCCAACATGCGTCCCCCCAGCTGAAGGCAGGGAGAGTCACCCATCCTCTTGGGTACTCTCCTCGCCGAGGCGGAAGAAGCGTGACAGGCCGTCTGCGTTGGCGTGGTCATGGCCTGGACGATGCTCCACAGTGAAGTCCATCCCCTGCAGGGAGATGGACCAGCGCAACAGTTTTGGGTTCTCTCCCCGCATCTGCATCAGCCATTGCAGGGGTCGGTGATCCGTTTGCACCCGGAAGTGGGTACCGAAGAGATCGGGCCGGAGCTTCTTGAGGGCCCATATTACGGCAAAGGCCTCCCGCTCGATGGTGCTCCAGCGCTGTTCTCGGTCCAGCAGGCGTCGGCTGATGAAGGCCACTGGCTGATCGACTCCTTCGGTGTTGAGTTGAGAGAGGACGGACCCAATGCCATGATCTGAGGCGTCCGTCTGTACTATGAATTACCGGCTGTAGTCGGGGGCCTGGGGCACGGGGGCGGTCACATGGCGGACTTCAATTTCTCAAAGGGCGCCTGACAGTCCGGAGTCCAGTTGACTGTTTTGGGGTTTTTCTTGGATGTGAGTTCCGTGAGGGGCCCCACAATGCTGCCATAGTCTTTTACAAACCGCCGGTAGTACCCGGTGAGCCCCAAGAAGGCTCAGACCTCGGTTTGGGTGACTGGGGGCTTCCAGGCCTGGATGGCAGCGATCTTGAGCTGGAGGGGGGCCACCAGACCGCTCCCCACTTGGTGTCATAGGTAGGTCACGGACCCTTGGCCAATCTGGCATTTGCTGGCCTTGATGGTGAGCTCGGCCTGCCGGAGGGCATGCAGGACCTCCCGGAGGTGGAGGAGGTGGTCTGCCCAGTGGCGACTGTACACAGCAATATCGTCCAGATAGGCGGCGCTGAATTCTTCGAGGCCTGCCAGTACCTGGTTCACGAGTCTCTGGAAGGTAGCTGGGGCGTTTTTCATGCCGAAGGGCATCACCTTGAAGTGGTAGTGGCCATCCGGGGTAGAGAAGGCGGATCGCTCTTGGGCCCCTGGGGTGAGGCCGATCTGCCAGTAGCCCGCTGTTAGATCGAAGATGCTCAGGTAGCGGGCGGCCCCCATGCGGTCAATCAGCTCATCCGCCCGGGGGATGGGGTGAGCGTCGGTTCTGGTAACGGCGTTCAGACCCCGATAGTCCACACAGAACCTGAGCTCTGGGGCAACGCCCGGGGCGGCCGCCTTGGGGACCAGCACGACTGGGCTGGCCCAGGGGCTGTCAGAGGGCTCGATCACTCCCAGAGCCAGCATTTTGGAGACCTCTGTCTGGATGCAGGCGCGCACTCGATCCGGCACTCGGTACGCCCTGTGTCGAATAGGGGGGCTATCCCCGGTATTTACGTTGTGAAGGCACCAGGGGGTGACCCCGGGGATGAGGGAAAACAGGTCGGCAAATTGGAGCAGAAGGTCTCGACAGTCTTGGCGTTGCTCTGAGGATAAGGCATCGGAGAGTCTGACCCCTTCCACGGAGCCGTCCTTCTTGAGCGTTCTCAGTAGGTCAGGAAGGGGCTCGGAGTCTTCTTCAGTCCCACTATCGGTAGCCATCAGGAGGCTGAGTTCCGAGCGTACGAAGTGGGGTTTGAGTCTATTGGCGTGGAGGACCCGTAGGGGGTTCCGGGGTGACTCCATGTCGATCAGGTAGGTGACTGGGCCCTTGCGCTCTACCACCTTGAAGGGCCCCGTCCATTTGTCCTGTAGGGCGCAGGGTTCAACCGGGGACATCACCCAGACCTGTTGTCCCGGCTCGAACTCGATGGAGGAGGCATGCTGATCATACCATCGCTTCATGTCCTCCTGACTGGCTTCAAGGTTGGCCTTGGCGAGTTCCCTGAATCGCCGGGTCTGGTTGCGGAGGGTCAGGAGATACTTGTATACATCCGGAGGAGTCTTCTGAGGGGCCACCTCCCACCCTTCTTTGATCAGGCTGAGGGGACCCCGGACGGGGTGTCCATACAGGAGTTCGAATGGGCTGAAGCCCAGGGATTTCTGGGGGACTTCTCGGTATGCGAACAGGAGGCACGGGAGCAGCACATCCCATTGGCGACATAGGGGTTCTTCCAGGCCCATGATCATCCCCTTGAGGGTGCGGTTAAACCGCTCGACCAGCCCATTTCCTTGCGGGTGATAGGGGGTCGTGAATTTGTAGGTGACCCCGCACTGTTGCCAGAGGGACTTCATGTATTTAGAAATAAAGTTTGTGCCCCTGTCGCTGACGACTTCCCGGTGGAAGCCCACCCGAGAGAAGATCCCCATCAGGGCTCGGCCTACCACGGGCGCCGTCACGGTCCGAAGAGGAATGGCCTCAGGATAGCGGGTGGCGTGGTCCACCAGGACCAGGAAGAACCGGTGTCCTTGTGCTGTTCGGGGCTCCAGGGGCCCCACAATGTCTATTCCCACCCGTTCAAACGGGGTGGTGGCGATGGGGAAGGGCTGCAAGGGTGCTTTGATCTTTCGGCTGCTCTTCCCGCTGGCCTGGCAGGTTGGGCAGGCCCGGCAGTGGTTTGTTACATCATTCCGCATTTTGGGCCAGTAGAAGTGGGTCACCAGGCGGCTGTACGTTTTGTCTTGCCCCAGGTGTCCGGCAAGAGGCACATCGTGGGCTAGGTTCAAGAGGAAGTCTCTGAAGCGGAGGGGGACCACCAGCACCCGGCTGGCCACCAGCTCAGCAATCTTTTGCTCACAGTAGAGCAGGTCATTGTCCCAATAAATCCAGTGGGCCCCCGAGGTGTCTCCTGTGCTCTGGGCGAGGGCTGGCTGTCGGAGTCCCTCGAGGGAGGGACATGTTCTCTGCTCCTGTCGGAATTGTTCCTGAGTGGGGCCACCCTCTTGACGCCACTGGGCCAGTTCTGGAAGGTCCCGGAACTGATCAAGTCCTTCTTCGCTGGACTTCGGGGAACTGGATTCCAGGGTTGCTCCTTCTTGGACGACCGGTGGAGGGGGTTCCAGCCATTCTGGTTCTTCGGGACTGGGGATGGCGCGGGCGGCCATGGACCGGGTCGATAAGCAGACCCATTCCGGGAGGCCCAGCATCCCCAGGTGCTCTCTCCGCTCAACGGCTGACCAGGGAGAACTTTCGAGGTTGTTCCCCAGGAGGCAGTCCACGGGGGCATCGTTGCGGACAGTCACTTTTAGCATTCCGGATACCCCTCCCCACTCGAAGGGGACGCAGGCCATCCGACACAGGCTCTCGGAGTTATCGGCCGACCGTACTGGGCAAAGGATATTTGGTAAGATCTGGTCCGGGGTCACCAGATGGCAGCGGACTGCGGTCACACTGGCCCCTGTGTTGCGGAGGGCTTCAGCCCGGTGCCCATCAATGTTGACCCACTGGCTGTACTTCTGCGTGTTGGCGGGAAGAGGTGCCCGCGGGATCAGGTCTCTTTCCCCTAGGCAGACCAGGGACATGGCTGCTGGTTCCCACTCGGGCTGGTCTGGCTCGTACTCTTCAGTGTCTTCTTGGGTTTGTTCTTCTCCCAGGGCGGCGGCAGCGACCTGGCGGGCATGGGGCTCTGGTTTTTCGGGCAGTTGGGATCATTGGCGTAGTGGCCGGGTCGTTGGCATCGGTGGCAGGTAACGTTGGCGCGGAACCCTGGTCGCGTCGGAGGGCTTCCTCTTCCGGCCGGGGACGGGGTGTTGCTGGTGGGAGCCACCGGGACGGTGTCTCTGCCCCGACCCTGGCTTCCTCCTCCCCCTCGGGGGCGATGGGGCCCTTGGGAGGCTCGGTTCTGTTCGCTGGGCCAATTTCGGAAAACTCGGGTGCTCTCCCATCGGTCTGCCTCGATGGCGAGTTGCCGAGGTTCAGTCAGTTTACTGTCAAGGAGGTGCTGCCTGAGCTCGACGAAGCAGTTATTAGAGAGGTGCTCCCATACAATAAGGTCAAAGAGCTGCTCGTAAGTGGTCACCTTGCTGCCCTTGATCCACCCCTCGAAGGCTCGGCTAAAGAAGTTCACGTACTCCACCAAAGTCGTACCCGGGATCCATTTGCAGTCGCGGAACCTCTGGCGGTACATCTCGGGCGTGAGTCCGTATCGAGTGAGGAGGGCGGCTTTCATGTGGTCGTAGTACGTCATCTGATGGTCCGGGAGTTGCAGTAGGGCGTGTCGCCCTTCGTTGACAAACCTCCCCCATAACCCGGCTCCCCAGACGCTCCGTGGGATCCGGTGGGAGGTCATGGCTACTTCGTAGGCTTTGAACCATTGCTGGATATCATCGTTCCGGTAATATTCTCTGACAACATCCTTGGGGATGTGGACCTTGGGGTCCGTAGTGACAGGGGGCTCGGGTGCCCGGGGACCCCGAGATCTTTGTTCTGCCTCCGAATCTCTAGTTCCTTCAAGTTGCGCTCATGCTCGTAGGCTAGTTTTTTCTCTTCCAGCTCTCTCTGTCTCTGTTTCTCTTCTCGCTCCTCTCGGAGCCGTAAGTGTTCTAAAGTTATTTTTTGTTCCGCCAATTTGAGCTCTCCATCTAAGCGAAGTCGAGCCAGTTCCAATTCGTGGAGCCGGCTCTTCTCCCGTTCCCGGGCCTCCTCCGGCGAGAGACCCGGTCTTCTTTCTTCTGTAGGAGCGGTGCTTGTTTCGGTGGTCTCGAGGCTTTGGTCTTGGGGTACGGCCGTACCCGACTCCGCCCAAGATTCCAAGGCGTGTTTGAAGTCATCTTTTGTGCTCAGTCCTGTGGTAGCAATGCCCAGTTCTATGCAGAATTGTTTTAGTTCTCTGTGGCTGTATTCTTCCAGTTTTTTCCATCAGGAATTTTTCCGTTGTTCCACTCTCTTTTGTCGTCATGGTGGCTGTGTGTGGTGGGGTGAGTTACTCTCTGTACGATTATGCGTCGGCTCGGATCGCGCCGCTGGCCACCAATGTTAGACGGAGACCCGGAGGGTCGGCTGAGTACAGGGGGAGAGGCCTCCGGTGAGGGCCGTCTCCGGTGATCGTACAGACAAGTAACTTCCCCCCCCACAGATGGACACCACACAAGGATGAGTTCTGCACACTTTATATAAGAATATTGAGGCAAGGTGATAAACGATACAGTGGGACCAGGACACGAGGATCCTGCCAATTCTAGTCTCTGTAGGGAAAAGGGGTAGCGGGACAGTCTTAGCACCGGTCCGGTACGGGAGCAGCAAGAGGTGAAGCTCACAATCCTCGAGCTTGGGGGTCCGCAAAGATGGGCCGCGGCAGCGCCAGCAGGCTACGAAGATGGTTCGAGGAGATGAGGGCCGCGGCAGCGCCAGCAGGCTACGAGGATGGTTCGAGGTGATGATACTCGCGGCAGCGCCAGCAGGCTAGGAAGATGGTTCACGACGAGGAAGGCCGCGGAAGCCCCAGCAGGCTAGGACGATGGTTCACGTGGAAGAGGGCCGCGGCAGCGCCAGCAGGCTTCGAAGATGGTTCACAAGAAAGGGCCGCGGCAGCGCCAGCAGGCCTCCAAGGATGAGTTTGTCTCGGTGTCTCTCGACTCCAGGATACAACTAACTTCCTGCTCTGGAGCTGCCCCAGTTATAGGTCTGGCCTCCTTTGATGTCCGGACCCTCGCACTTGGAGGTCGGGAGGTCCGGGATGAGGGAGTCCAGACACCCAGCAGGGGGGTGGAGCCAGCGCCCGGGGAGGCCGGGGGCGATCGACACCTGGCGGAGGGGAGCCATTGACACTCCTTCTCCCATTGACCTGCCAAGTGGTCTCTTCACCTCCTGGGTGGAGGGTGGTGCCTCGATGTCGGGGCCTGGCCGGGCCCAGGGTTGGGGTCGAGCCGAGGCCACGCGGCCTTGTCGTGTAGTGTCCAAAGATGGCGGCTGGGCCGGGGCAGTGGTACTGACGGGGGCCCGGGCCAGCCGATACTGGGGTGTTCAGGAGCTGGAGTTCCGTTATGGACGGGCCGCGGGTTGCCCCGGTGGGTTGCCGGGATGGTTCTGGTCTTGGATACAGGGAGAGCAGGGGTCCGGGCCCCGCCATGCGGGGAGGGAGCGGGCCTTCCACGAGGGCTGTCCAACAAGCTGCATTTCTTCCTGCGATGGTCTCATCTTGAGGCATGCCAGCGGAACTTAGTTGATTGTAGAAGAAAATATGCCCAGTAGCAATTTAAACAGCCTCACTGAAATATACTTTTTTCTTGAGATTTTGTGAGCCAAGTCTGCTAGTCTCCTTTGTCTTTCCTGGAAGAAAGCGGCTTTGTTTGGAGTTGTATCTAGGTTGGCTCCAAAACGGCAACCTTTGACGGGGAGTAGTTGAGGATTTTCGTCGAGTTAGACCCAGCTTGAGAAACCATGACAGGTAGGCTTTCGCAGCTCTGGCAGCTTGCCTTGAAGTTGAAGCTTTTAGCAGCCAGTCGTTTAGGCAGGGGAATAACTGATGACCTTGCTTCCTCGGAGTGGCTGCTACCAGGGCCAAACATTTGGTGAATATGCAAGGGGCTGACTGGAGGCTGAATGGGAGGATTCTGGATTAGTAATGGGTACCAGCTACAGTGAAGTGGAGATGTGTGGGGTTTAGGATGAATGAGGATTTGGAAATATGCATCTTCCAGGTCTAGAGAGGTCATGAAGTCTACGCTGTACAGGAGGTGAAGGATGTCCGAGTGAGTAATCCTCCAAAAAGTTTGCTTGCAAAGGAATGTGTTTATCTTTCTGTGATCTAGGATGGGTCTTCCCTTGATTTCTTGTGTTTGACAAAAAATTGGGAGTAGAAAAGATGAGGAGGCGTGCTCCCCTAAGTGGATTGTTGGGTGGTCTTTCTGTAAAATCCAGGGGATGGCCATAGATATGAGGTCCAATACCCATCTGTCTACCGTGACGCTTTTCCAATGATAGAGGTAATTGACGACAATCGCACCCACGGACTGAGAAGGTGGTGGTGTAGCTGATAACTGGATTTTGGTCACTGTTTGCGACCTGTGTCCCTGCACTAAGGTGGTGGCATTCTCGGAAGGGTCTTGTTTAGAGAAACCCGCTGATGATGGTTTGTCTGCTGTTGGAACACGGACCAGTATTGGGGCTGGTAGGACTGGTATTGTTGGGAGCCACCTTGTAGGTTGATAAACTTCACCGACATGCCCCCCGAAAAGGCAACTTCTTGTACTGGAGGTTGCCACAGGATTTGGCTGTGTCAGTGTCCGGCTAAATAGCAAGAAGAGGGTCATCAATGGGCTTGCCAAACAGTGTGTCTCCATCATACACCATGTCAAGGATATTACATTTGACTTTGTGCCTAGAAAATGGCACCTTAAGCCATCCCTGGTGCCTTAGGACAGCTGCGTGTGCCAGTTAACAGAAGCCGGTGTAGGCGATGTCCATGGCACATTCTATAATCTCAGAGGATGTACGCTTGCCTTCCTGTAAGATCTTCTTGGCTTCACATGTTTTTTCTTCCGGTATGAGGTCAATGAGGGAACTGATATCTGATCACATCTGCTGGTCATAGCTGCCCAGAATAGCCAGGGAGTTGGCCGCAAGAACTGTGATGGTAGAAATGGTGGAAAACCTCTTGCTGATATTGTCTAAACGCCACTGTTCTTTGGCTGGCGGCGCAGATATAGGAGCCAACAGATTATTGGATCTACGTTATGTGCTTGAGAAATGACAATTGGGTTTGGGGTGTCCTGTCAGACATGCAGGGGAATCCTCTAGGGCCCTGTATTTCTTGCTCAGCCACCACTTTGGCAGGTTTCTTCATTATCTTTACACCCTCTCACCAGACCAGTCAATATTGGGTACAGCCCGGACTGTCTGTTTGTTCCATGAAATCATCAAGGTCTGCTTAAATGATATAGGGAGGTGGTTACTTGGTTGCCGCTCTTTACAACAGGTTATGAAAACCTCTGATGGCGAATCGACAGGCTGTTGAGGAGGTGGGGACGGTGTGAGTATGATGTGGTCATCCCAGTCATCTAGTGGAGACGGAGGCTCGGGAATCTCGCCTTCCTCTCTGTCGTCATCAGATGATGATGGATCGTCCCTCGGTGGTGCTGCTATATGGGAAGCAGGCGTCATTTTAGGAGTGGTGGAGAGATAAGTGCTGGAGTAATAGCAGACACTTTCTTTGGTGATGCCACTGATTATTTTTCAGGAGGTTGCAGAAAAAGGTTCCTGTAGTCAGTGAGCATAGCCTGAAGATCCGGGACCAAGGACCTACGCCAGGCTTCTTAAACGAGTAGTTTGTGAGCTACTGGCAGATCTCCAGCTACCTGTAGGTAGCTCTCCTGCGTACAGCATAGCCTAACAAATTAGAAGCTTTTGCCAGGTTGAAGTAATATATGTATACCAAAATTGAAAAGAGTGCAAATGAGATACAATTGTGTATTTTCAGAACTCATAAGCTGATGTTTTGAAGAAAATTACAGGTTTTGTAAAAAAAAAAAATCTAAAGATGATATCGGAGTGATAAATCAGGCAGCATATTGGAGACTTAGGACTAATTTATTGTCTTGGTGACAGGTTTGTTACAGCTATGTTTTTTATTCATTACCCATGTAAAGGAGTTCCAAATTGCTACATTATTTTTTACATTACTGGAGGCGACCCGATCTATGGCACGGAGGTGTTCACTGCTTGTAATTTTGCATGGGGTTCTTGCTAATGTAACCTTGTCTGATATGCTCGCAATTACAATTGTAATAACAGTAGCTCAGGATGGTATTCATTTAGCACAAGCAGCTCTTGTTACAGAAAAGGTTGGAGACTCCTGATCTAGCCACTTGTACATCATCCTGTCTAGGTGAAGTATCTGAAGGGCTCAATGTCTCTCAGTAGGAGGAGGATACTAGCCTTGATATTACCGTCTTTCTTCATCAAAGTCATCACCTTCACCCTAGCATTTCAGGTGCAGCTCCGAAGGGCTGTCAACTGGGCCGAAAGGAATCATCAAGGTCCAGTAAATGGCTTGGAGGTGGAGGTGACGCTTTGCTGGGCGAAGTACCTCATGACCTAATGAGGTCTTGAGGACTCGAAAAATCATAAAAAGTTTACTAGACCTGCAGGTCTAGTAACTTGAATAATCTATTCGACCCAACTGTAATGTGCTTGACACGTGAACTGTTGTCCAACTGTGTGATCCTAGGCAAATATGTTGTTTTATGGAGTCGCCTTTATCTTTATTATTACTTAAGAGAGCACCTTCAAATATGCAAGTTCACTTTTCCTGCTGTACAAAAAAACTCTGTTTACTAGACTAAATGTTTTCTTCATGTATAACTAGAATCAAGCCCATATATAGGGTACACATGATCCCGGGCTTGCCTCTTAGTTCACTAATAGCATTGTCATCTGGGCAGGAGCAGTAATATTAATTCTCAGTTCATGTTTAAAAACAACTTTTTTTATAAGTGATGTGGCAGTACACTGTCATTTACAGATAGCATATTTCCCATTGAAATGGTAATGAAACTTTCCTACTAAGATGCAGTTTTACTAATAGCGCATAAACAATGTTTGGAAATTGGGTTTCAGTAAAAATGTTTAAAATGTGCACATCACCAAGTAGTGTTCTCATTTGTTTTGATCCTATAAAAAAATAACCATAGAATTACAAAAAGGTGTCTTTATAACTAGTGAAATAGATTTTAAATGTTTAAACAGTTCACTTATTAGCTATTCCAGTCTAGTCTTAGAGAGAAGGCCCGACATCTTACAGCCTTTCATTTAATATGCTTTGCACAGTTCAATTGTCACAGTTCACTTTACAAAATCCTCGAACTTTAGTCAGAAAGAAAAATAAATCTAGGAAGACAAACTGACTTTTTACCTCTGTCTCTCAAAGCGGAGCAAATGTGAAAAGATCAGATTTAAAGGCATCTTTATTGCTCATTCGCTTAGTGAGCAAGCAGAACACCTGTTGTCATCTCGCCAGAATGGGCGAATAGCCTCTAGAAATCGCTTCTCCTGATTAAATCTTGCTCGACATTGCAAGTGGGCGAGTGGATTTTTTGAGCCCTGTAATCTTGATCCTCGTCAGCAGTGGCATCGAAGGTGCTGTAGTCAAAGCAATGTAAGTATCCTTCACTGATGATGTGCCACTCGTAGATGGATTCGTCATTGTCAACGGGATCGCGTCAACTTGATCTTAGTTGAGGACGCAATTTTCCTTGAGGAGTTGAGAGCATATATGGAGGATGTTGTCGTTTTAGCCATTGATGATCTCGATGATGAGAAAGTTGTAACGTCGTCGTTGACGATCTTGCTATTGATTTTGGGTTCGACTGGGCCTTGTCGCCGACGGGTCTGAAAAGGAGGCATGATAGTGATTTCTATTCCAGTTAGAAGGCCTAGATCTCTGAGGAGAGTTGTTTTTGCTTCTCCTTTTTCTCAGAGTTCTTAGCCTGATGAGAAGTCTTCATGGATTTCCTGCTCTACTCAGAAGTCCCTTCATGGGACCTTGCTCTCTTGTGAGACCTAGAAGAGGTGTCGCTGTCTTCCTCAGAAGATGTTATCTGAGGTTTGCCTTTTTGAAGCCATAAGAGCAGCCTCCCTTCCCTGTCCAATGTTTTTGAGCAGAAAGAGGGACAAATCTTGCACTCTTTTACTTTGTGCTGGGGGTAGATTCAGTAACAGCATTCCTTGTGTGGGTCATCAACATGTACCCTTTTCTTTCCACAGGTCTTACAAGGACAGAAAAGGCCTTTTCTGTCAGACATTGTAGTAGTAGAAAAAGCGTTCAATATCTTTCTTGAAGAAATGAGAGCAGAGCTCAGAGAAACTCCCTTCACACACGATGTGCAGTGAAAAACTGAAGGAATCAGCCTCTTTTGGGAGTGTTCTAGAGGATGCTAGCACCATAGGCAAATAAACTGATGGCCTAATGCCATTACAGCCTATGATGCTTATACATACTGTTTTACTATGGTACCGAGGGACTCCCACTTCGACAAATGAGGAATGGTTCAAGCATGTAAATCTATGACTGATCCAATACTGGATAACACTGTTTTGCTGTAATTTGTGGATGGGCTCCAATGACCCATGCTGGGGCATGGATAGGATGTTGGTTTTGCAGTGATCGACCTGGTGACATACTGTTTTGCGTGGTGGTAGTCTAAGTGGTCTGTGAACAAACTTAAGCACCTACCCAAATCAAACCAAATGAAGTACTTATCTGATTAGATGGTAGCCCTTTCTATGTAGTAGCTGTAAATCCTCCTAATTAATGGTCCCAGAGGGCTGGGATGGAGTGACAATGTTGTGAGTGCGTGTAAACTGTCAGCAGCATCTTGGCTTGTCCTTCTGCTTTGTTTGGATGAGACCCCTTTTCTTGGGTAGTTGTAGGGTATGTGAGGAGCCAGATAGGCTCTATAATCTACTGGAGTATTTCTGCTAGAGATATGGCACTTGCTGCTGTTGGGAGCTATGGGCCTGAAATATCTCCAGAAATAAGGGTATACATGTACCTCTGGACTCCTGTAAATGCATTTGTCTCTTGTACTAGAGTGATTTTGACTTGGCTTTGTTCTTGCCATCCTTGTTAGCGTGAAGAATAGTCACCCATATGGCAGATGCACAAGGCCCCATCAAAGGTCATGTCTACAATTAACACAATTTTGAACTTCAGAGCAGAAAGTGGTGCATCTGACTCTTCTATGTCACCCAGGGACCACTGCTTCCACCAGCAGCATAAAACCTGTAACTGCTACATTCATTGATCAAAAAAATCATTGCAACCAACACTACTTCTCAGAGAATGGCCTGTTCTTTCTCTCTGTTTTCCCCTAGATTCACAGGTTTGGTGAAGATGGCTGTAGTTGTGTTTGCTCCGAAGGTGGTGGCTGAGGTAGTTGAACAAGAACAAAGAACCTTGAAAAAGAGTCAGTCATCATGCAGTGATGAGTGTTGATAAGGTCAGTATGAAGTTTGAGTATTATTTGAGATTATAGTGTAAGTATCCATATTCCTAGTTGATATTCTCTTTGCCCTGGCAATATAAGTGACAGACATGCTTACTCTGGGAAACCTTGTCGTCATGACCCAGATCCTGACCTATATCACCATCATCGTTAGTCTTCCTATTCCTAAACTTTAAGTTTAAATTGTCTAGAACTCCTAACGATTCCAAACTGACCGTCATCCAGGGAATTCTCCTCTGTGTCCTGTTGACAACATCCACAAAGGATCTTGGCTTTACAAGGAGCTTTAGAATGCATGTTTGACCTGATGTTGCAACTTCTTTGTGGCCTGCAAGGAGTACTCTGCAGAAAGCATTATAAGGTGGTCAACTGATGCCATCTTATGGACCACTCATTATCTATGTTTTCATAGATTTCTTGCCTACAAGGCGAGCATTTCGAATGGACTTCTCCCTGAAATGTGTGCTTACTGCACCTCACCTAGCTGCCTTTTAAAGCCGCATCAAGGCCATTTAGGGTTTTGAAAAAACATTTCTGCATATCTTGCAGTCTTTTTGAATAATGTTTTGGATAAAAGCAGTACACTGACTACATGTGGCGATTCCTGAGAGAAAACATGCTTCTTCCCGCAGGACCTGAACCAAAGCTTCTTTGCAGTCCATGCCACAAAAACACAAACATTACATTGGGTCAAGCTTTACGGATAGAGAGCTTAAAATAAAAGGAGCTAGAAAGAATGAAGTAATCCAGTGGAAGAACATGATCAGAGAGGAAAATCCTGGAAAAAAATAACCTAAGAGGGCAGAGCTGTGAGGGACCTCCTTCCCCCAACCATGTGTAGTACAAATCTGAGGGATGGTGGAATCTAGGGAGAGTGGAGTTCAAAAGACTTTCACCTCATTGACAGGAGTTTGACTTTTTTCCAATACAATACTTTACTACTATAGTGACAATGTATAAAACCTTTCAGGCAGCGTTTAGTCTCATGAAGCTATTATAAAGCTAAAGTGAGACTTCCAGCTTGACGAGGATGGGTTCAAGCATGTAAGTCTATAAAAGACCCAATGGTTAAGTGCAGTAGTTTTGAAGCTCAACAAACAAGTTGTTCATTATCTTGGTACATGTTGATTGGGCTTGAAGATTATTTTCTTTTTTCATTAAAATTAATTAAAATTAATATTTTTACACTGGGAAAGACTTACACAAAACATTACTGGCAAATAAACACATAAAGGGGCATTGTTGCACAAATATCTAAAGCAACACACACCAAACAGGAGATGGAAAACTATCAAGTGGAGAAAGAGACAACAAAAGAAGAGGTAAAGAGGAGAACAGTTAACTGGGAGTGTGAAAAGTACAGAGATTCCTGAAATGTTCAGGAAATGTAAAGAAATTAGGACACCAAATGTATATTATTGGTGTCATGATAACCCAAATCAGTAAGATAACAAATGGAATAAGATAGCAGTTATAGGTGGGCCAACCGTTCTTACCAGAGAATCAACATACAAAAATACTAAGGGAGATGGGACACTGGAGAGGCGATAAATTCAGAGTTCCTCAGGGGCAGAGAATAAAACTTTACCAACAGCACATGCGGCGGTGATCCATGCACACCGCATCGAAGTGATTCTCTACCCCTACCTTTCCGATACATTGTGCAGGATTGTTAACCTTTCTGAAGACTGTAAATGTTAGCCACCCCGATCCCAAACGATTGAAGTTAGGAAATGATCTAAAGGTAGCTATGGTGAGAAGACTTTTTAATTAAGAGGCGGAAATAGGGGCTAATTTGGGGACAGATTAAGATAAACATTTTCCTGAGTATGATCAGAATATAGAAGACCTGGATTTGGAGGCTTACACCCTAGGCTAAGTGTGGATTAAGTCACAAGCTCTTGTGAGAGCTTCACATTCCGCTATCCATCAGAGCTCTGTACTGCTTGAACACTACTGGATTTGGAGCAGCTATTCCTCACCAGAATCTTGGTTCAGGGCGAGGAAAGTTCTGGTTTATACTATATATACCTGCAGATTCCTCACCTTTTGAATATTCCCAGGCGTCGGAATCAAAGCAGAAACATTTCAATAGCTTTCCACACCGGTAGAGGCGCTGGCTCCACTTTTGCACTAGATGCGACACATTAATGAAGTCACTGGAGTCCCAAAGTCCCCCCACGGCACCCGGACATCAGTGTCCCATCCAGTTTGCACATGGACTTGAGGTGAACAAAATGAGAATTACATCAGTTGAGTTAGGAGCAGTAAATTTGCTAGTATTGAGACCTTATTAAAATAGTTGGCTTAGTAACAAGCCTGAAAAGGAGAAGAGGCGGTGAGGAATCTGCAGGTAGATGCAGTATCTACCTGCAGACAAAGTATCCAGGAATACCAGAACGATTGTTACCCGAGATGAGTGACCTTGTCTTCTGATGGATGCTTCTACCTACAGATTTCTCACCTTTTGAACACATTCCCAAAGCAGTACCTAACTAGGAGGTGGGTGAAGGGCTGGTTAAACTAAAAGGTCCTGAAGACGGACAGAGCGAGTGAAGTGACATTTACTTCACACTTCCGTATCTAAGCAGCAAAAATTTGAAAGGGTCAAAGCATAACATATTTTGATGCACAAGATAATCCACCTAGTCAGTGTTCTCTTGTGCACTGCCTTGGCCTTCATCTTGCCTGCGTAGTCAATAAACATCTGGAAATCCACTCTTGGCTCCGTAGTTCTGTCGACATAGGCTGACCACAGTCCTAGTGTCTAGTCTACGAAGCCTCTCTTTGTCCTTTATAGGATGTGCAGGAGGAAAGAAGGCTGTCAAGGTGCACAAAAGCAGTCCTGGTTGTGAGAACAAAATTGTCAGGAAAGAAAAGCCATGAAAGGGAGCTTGATGCCAAGTGCCTGCGACTCACAAACACGCATAGCTAACATGATTGCTACAAGACAAATGGTCTTAAAGGTAACCAATCGCAACTGGCAAACGTTAAGAGGTTCAAAGGGGAATTACATAAAGGCTTGAAAATAAGGTTGACGTCCAACTGAGGCATTATGAAAGGAGGAGGGAGCAATTTGTTGGTGAAGCTGTTCAGAAACCTAACTATTGAGGACTTTTAGTGAGCCGGCTTGTCCGGGAGACATAAAAAAGCTGACAAAGCCAGCAATTACCTCTTAACCATGCCCACTGCAAACACTTGTTGTGCCAACGAAATGACAGTGCAAAATATCAGAAAAGTGGGTCTGGAGAGAGTCTACAAAATTATCTGTACTCCACTTGATAAACTTGATCCAACTCTCCATGGAAGGTGAGGAATCTGCTGGTTAAAGTATCCATCAGAAACAAGAATCAGGACCATTTGAATAACTTCTTCTGGAATGAGATCCCAAATATATCCAACCCATAAAATGATGTAAATAGCCACAACGCATAGTTGAGGGAAAGTAAAGTGTTTGGTCTGATCAGACAGTTTGACCAAGTCATCTTAAGTCTTTTCGGCCTTTATGGAGACTCATAATGATACTGTGCACTGAGCTTCACCAAAGATCATAACCTAGAATTAAACCTATGAGCAGTAGTCAATTTACTTACTTGTTATCACCATCACTTTTGAGAAGATTGCTTTACTGCCACCATCTGTCTGAAAAACACAATAAAAGATAATTGAAATATCACTACAGCCGTATTTAAACGTAAGATAAGGCTGATTTAGGAAAAGGAATTCCAGAAGAAACTATAGACAAAAATGCCAAGCCCCATAAATCAGAAGTGCAGATAAACAGTTATATAAACATCTTTTATATAGAGCAACCTGCTTACCACACAAAATTGAATTAATAACATCACAATGCTTTATTGATTGATCATACCATACACTTAAAATAGCAGTGAAAGTGCTGACCTAATCACAAGATCATGCATGATGAACAAGTTACTTACCTTTGGTAACAAGGTTTCTGGTGGATTACCCTATCTAACCACAAACTCCTCCCCGTTAGAATTTTCCCTAGGCATCGGACAAGTTACTTACGGTCAGAAGCGCCTTATCTGGTAGAGACTCGAGCAGTACCAGTAGGTGGTGTCTATCACTTCTGTGTCGACGCCGACTGCGTTAGAAGTGATGTCACGTGTCTTCAGAAGCCCCAACTTGGTGTACTGACATCAGTTGTTTTGGGATTATACCTGTGCCAAAAACGTGGAGCCACTTTAACCTCTTCAGCGCAGCGCAAATTTTCGCGCTGTGCTGAAGATTCGAAAAACGGGTGTGGTCATGACGGAACGGTTCCTTCATCAGCACAGCCCAACAGACGCTGATGACGGAACCGTTCCGTCATAAGCATCAAAGGGGTTAAAGAACAAGTTACTTATCTTTGAAAATGCCTTGTCTGGTATAGACTATCTAGCTGCAGATTCCTTACCTTAGAATTATCCCTAGGCGTCAGACTGGATCCGGAAATGTATTCATTAACAGTAACCCTGAGCGCTGGTACTGTTCCATTCTCAGTCTGTCCTGGTGAGGTATACCCTTTTCACTCCTCTTTTTGGTCTCCCTTCGTGTAGAACCATAAGGAAACACGCATTTGCAATGGAATAGGTCTCGCATTTGCCCGAGTGTGAGCTATTGCATTGTAAATGACAATGTCTTTCATCTATGTGTTTTGAAAACCTGCAAGTGGTGTGTAAACTTGTACTTTGTGCTTATCGTCATTGTGTACAAGAAGCGGGGCTGGCAGTGACTGCACTCCTTTTACTGCCACCCTTCCTTCTCGTAAGCAAGGACTATAAGTATTTTTGCACCGCTTGCAGGTTTTCAAAACACAATTAAAAGGCATTGTCCTTTACAATGCCAATAGCTCAAACTCTCGTAAATGCAAGACATACTGCATTGCAAATGCTTGTTTTACAGAGTTACGAAGAAACTTTCTAATACTGTTAAACAATAAGCTGCAAACATCCAGGTTCTAAGAATCGGTTACTATCCAGTAACAAATTACCTGCTCAGTTTTGGTTATGTCCGCTAAGGCTATTAAGAAATGGACTGAACCGCCCTTTTCTGAAAAATGGTTCAGGTACCCATGTGCACACGATAATGAAGAAGAATTGTTTGCATTAGCTTCCTTTTATCCTCATCTTCCATAGGTTATGTTTTATCATGTCTCATCCAGTCATGTTGTGTTATGCAAAGCCATCATTCACGTAGCAATGCCTTTAAAGAAACAACTTCTAAAGCAGCTGAACAAAAAGCTGGACACGTCCCTCCCAGGTTCACAGAAGCAAAGTTAAACTTGTTGCATGCCCACGCCCAGCTATGTGTGAAACACTTCCAGAGGCACCGCTCTATTGGTAAGAAATCTGCATGTTATTAATTAGAACCAGTAACCCCAGAGGCACCACTGTAAAAAATAACTCATGGGTGAAGCCCTGCATCATCTCACTGCTGGGGCCTTGGTTCAGAGCCTGGTCTGCAACTGTCCAGTGCCGCAGGCTAACACCACCAGGCAAAGGCCACGATCCTGCCAGCAGCAGTAAAGTCCCAGGGAAAACAATGAGGTAGGATGAACCAAAGCCAGCAACGTAGCCCGCAGTGGCTTTGGCTGCTATTTAATGGATCTAAGATATAAATTATGCAACGTATAATCTTATGAGAATGCCTAATGCTCTTTGATCCTGGATACTTCTCGCACTGCTGCATATAGACGGAAGGTTACCCGAGGCTTGCTGCAGGTAGAAGGTTTGATCAGGCCGTCTACACAGCTGCCTCCACCGCTTCCTCTCATTGTAGACGCTGCAGTACACACATACATCTGGAGAGTTCTCTTGTTTGTGGTGGAAGCTGAAACCTTAGCAGCCAGTTCGGCAAGCCCCCACTGCAAGGCTCAGTTTCTGCAGACGCTGCAGTTAGTGTGGATGCTGTACAATCCACCCAGTCAGCGGCCTTGAAGCTTTGCTCCTCGCCCCTCCTTGTCACTCCTAGCACTTGAGAAAAAAAAAAAAAGGTGCAGCCTGCATAGTGAAAGCGGGCGCTGCAACAACAATAAAAAAACATGGATTAGTTAAGTTGGGCAAACTAACGTTATTTATGGGGGGCGGAGCTTGCCGGCGACCGAGATGGCCGCTTGATCCCACAGCTCCGCCGAAGCCGTGCTACTATCCTGATTTATCCTAGCCCAAAGTGAGATTGCAGAGTCCTCTTGTCCCTCCCTGGACGCTTTGAGTGTCGGAGCGTGCACGGACCGGGCCCGACAGCGGTGGTTGTCCCTGGGGAAGAGTGGCGAATCCGGACTGGAAGGCGCGAGGCTGGGCCTCAAAGCACCGCTCTGGAGTGGTGAGGGATCCGTTGTGCGTCGCGCTGCGTGCGGCCAGTGCAGGCGAGGAGGGGGTCGGACTGCCCGGCGGCTGCTTCGCCGCGACTACTTTAGTGCCCCCGCCGCATCATACTCTGGTAGGAGTGCGTGCGGACAATACTCGCACTACACAGTGGACACTGTTGGTTGCAAGGCTGATACCGGACCTGGTCTACGCGCCGCCACTGATCCCGGCCGCCAGGCTTTGCAGCCACAACTTTGCTGTGCAAGGCCCTGCCCTTGATTCAGAAGTCCCCCCGGGGCGCATTTAGAGCCGCCATTACCTGCGAGGGCTGGGGTGTTCAGTAGGGCTTCGGTCAGAGACTGATACTGGCCACATTGGAAGGCGGCCCTGAAACTGCTGCGGGGTGCGCATCCCCCCCCCCCCCCCAAAGAAAACAATCCTCCCAACAACAGCCCGACCTAAAAGAACCACAGGTCTAGTAACGTAACTGGAGGCATGGGCTGCCGTGAGCCACTCTCTCTGACAGGGCGAGTGCAGGGGGCCAGTGAGACGGAAGGCTGAGCAGGAGCGTCAGGGTCTGCACGGACGGCACCTATCCGCCGGCAAGGTGCTGCTACTGGACGCACTGGGAAGGGCTGACCTACAGGATTGAACACATCAGGGCCTCGCACTGGATTTGCGTACTAGGCCTGTGAGCACGCGCCCTGAGAGGCAGCTGGTGCGCGAAAAAGTCTAACAACGTGGATTCCGACCCCAGGCCTTGACGCGACACCGCGAACGCAGCACAGTGATCGGAGACCCTTGCATGATGGGCAAGGGCGATAAAACGCAGAGTAAACTTCCCTTCTCACAGAGGCAATTGCAACACCGTGAATCGCCGGTAGCAGACAAAGAGTTGGTTCGACGAGATGAAGAGCAGACATCAAAGCCCTCCTGTTAGCAATGGAGAAGGGATTGCAGACGAGCATATCATCGCTTGGCACAAAAATAGATGCATTGACTTATAGAATGGACCGTATGGCGGAACGCTTGGATAAGCACGCGGAAAGGCTGGACATGATCGAGCGTAGAGTATCTGAGGTGGAGGAGGCCCAAATGGAGTTAGATATGGGACACAAAAGAATGAACAAACTCATGCAGGCCCTCCTAGACAAGACTGAGGATTTGGAGGCCCGCTCCCGCCGCAGTAACCTTCGCATTACGGGTCTGCCGGAGACGACTTCTAAGGGCCCTATGGAGAATTTCGTAGAGGGCCTTCTTACCACTCTGTTGGGCGAGGGCGTGTTCTCGGCAATGTTTGTGGTTGAGAGAGCGCACGGCATATAGGGACCTCGCCCGGGTGCACCCCTACGAGCCATAATTGCGAAACTCCTCAACTACCGCGACAGGGATACGGCCCTACGGCTAGCAAGAACGCACAAGTCTCTGCAACATGAGGGTTCAGCCATTTCACTGTTTCCAGATTTCACCACCAAGGTTCAGGAAGCACGGAAGCCATTTGTCCCCTACAAAAAGCGGTTGAGAGAGATGGGTCTAGACTACGCGATGCTCTACCCCGCGAAACTCAGGGTCAATCGACAGGGGCAGTCACATATCTTCACGGACACACAAGCATTGCAGAAGGCGTTGAAGAACTGGGCGAGGGCCAGGACTAACAGGTCTGATGAAAATCACGAGGAGGACGAGACCAACAGCCGCCTGGATGACCAAGAATAACGACAGCGCAATGAGAGGCGAGGGGGCCCACTGCTACGAAAGCCACTCATGTCGTAATGTGATTCCCCTATTGCTCCCACAGAGACATACCACCCTCAACGGTGGGGAGAACTCGGACCTCGACACATGGGAGGTAACTTGTGTTAAACATTGAGAGGGGGGGGGTTTCCGGTGGGCGCCCAGCGCTTGTGACAGACCCGTGGGCGGGAGAGAAGACATGGATTAATGCTGGACATATTTTGGTTCTGCACTCCTCACTTTGGTGCACGACACATGGTGCGGCGGGGTTGGGGGAATAGGCCTAAGAGAGGCGACATGCATCGTTAGTCCGCATAATCTAGCAGGCGACTTCGGTCCTAGCGCGTATTGCACCACAGGGTATTTCATGACCCTATTGAAAGTTCGGGCAATGGGAGGTGGGGGGGGGGGAAGGGGTTCGGCCAGGCCAGGTTGGGGGAGGTCGGCTGTGGGAGGGGGGCTGGTATGGGTTCGGGACTTAATGTTGTAAGGGGGGAGACTATGAGAGAAATGTTGTTTATTCTGCCTGTTTGCTCTGCCTGCGGTGGTCCTGATGTGTCTGCGGGCATTTGCCGAGCTGCATTGCTGATGAGATGGCTGGTGCACATGGTATAGCTGTGGAGGGGGAGCCGGGAACGCTCAGAGCTGTAACTTGGAATGTGAGAGGTCTAAAGTACCATCGTAAACTCAGAAAGGTATTGAATTATTTGCAGCGACAAAATGTGGACTTGGCACTAATACAGGAATCTCACCTCCCGCTCACAAGTAAAATGCTTCTTGGTAGAGGGCTGGTGGGAAACATCACAATAGAAGGGTTCACAACTCATTCTAGGGGAGTATTGACATGGGTGAACCCAAGATCGAAAATGACATTAACCTCACTGAGAGCGGACCCGGAAGGCCGCTACTTAATATCTAGATGTGTGGGGAAGGGATATGACCTCATTGTGGTTAACGTGTATGGGCCTAATTATGACTCCCCAGAGTTTTATGACACCCTTGCTCAGCACTGCAGAGAACATGCCACGGCTCAAATGCTATGGGGGGGGGGGGGTCTTAAAACCTGGTTCTGGATCCGGAGTTAGACAGTTCAGCGGGCCCACCACGTAGACCTTCTGCAGCTGCATTGAAAATACTAACTGAGATGTTGACACTAGACTTAGTGGACGTGTGGAGACGCAGGCACATAATGAGAGGTGGATTCACACATTATTCGGCCTACTAAATTAACGTAGGCTAGGTCGACAGCTTCCAAACAGTTTGGGAAGCGTTTAAAGTGTGCATTCGCGGAATAGCCATGTCCAAACACTCGAGTGTCCTCAAGGCTATACAGCAGAGGCTACAGCACTTAGAGAAGGAACTTGCCGAGCTAGAACGGAAGCAGCAGGGAGGCCAGGATTCAAACGTGTCGGAGGAATTTAAACACCTCATAGTAGAATATAACGAAGAGGCGGATAGGGAAGTCCAACACATGGGGAAATATGCAACCGGCCGGACGTACTGTGAGGGAGAGTGCCCCGGCTCTCTCCTAGCCAGACTGCTGAAAAACAATTGACACCCACAGGTAATACCGGAACTGGAGACGGCGTCCGGTGACACACTCATGGAAGAGACTGAGATAATAGACTAATTCAGCAAATATTACTCAGAGCTCTACTCGACTAGATCGGACCATGTTGAGGAGGAAATTGACGACTATCTGAGCTACATCAAAATGCCTTTCCTCTCTAACTTGGACCGGGAGTTCTTAATGCTGCCCATACATAAGGATGAGATATTGGAGGCGCTGGCGGGAATGCGCTCGGACAATGCCCCTGGAGCGGATGGACTCACTGTGGGCTTCTACAAAGCGTTTAAGGATAAACTAATCCCACACTTGTCCACATTGTTTGATGACATCTGTGTTGAGGGCAGTATGCCACGCTCTATGAGAGAAGCGTTGCTTGTGACCATTCTAAAACCAGGTAAACCCCCGAATACATGTGCCTCCTACAGGCCGCTGTCCTTCATGAATGTCGACGCAAAACTGTATGCCAAAGTCCTGGCGACTCGCTTAGCGTTATTGGCCCCGGAGTTGGTAGCGCCGGAGCAGGCAGGATTTATCCCTACCAGGAACCTTACCTATAATATTCGCACTGTGCTGGGAATTCTGCAGCATGTCCGTCAAGATACGAAGGCCATAGCCATCTTCCTTGATATGGAGAAGGCCTTCGACTCAGTAGAGTGGCCATTCATGTTGCGGGTCCTCCGAAAACTGGGACTTGGCGAGCCGTTCTTGCAAATGATAGGAGCGCTATATCACCAACCTACGGCTAGACTCCGTATAGGCGACCGGGTCTCGGACCCATTCGAGATCAGTCGTGGTGCTAGACAGGGCTGCCCGCTCTCGCCGCTCCTCTATGCGCTGGTGGCCGAACCGCTGGCGTGCGCTCTTAGGGAGTATCACTGTAACGAAGGTATAAACTTCCCAACTGACAAAATTGTCACCTCGACGTACGCTGATGACACACTTCTGTATGTCCGAGACCCAGAGGCGAACCTAACATCAGTACTGAGGGAAGTGGTCCGCTTTGGTGCGCTTTCCGGAGTTCGCATAAACTGGTCTAAATCCGTGGCGTTCCCATTGACCCCAGCGACGGTACGTTTTGAAATGGAATATCCATTGCAATGGACGACAGAACCGATTAGATATCTCGGAGATATGATCCACTCTGACCCAGAGATTCTCATGAGAGAAAACTACGGTGTTGCATTCAGTAGGTTCGCAGATGACGTGGACGCCTGGTGCAACCTCCCTTTGACATTGATGGGACGTATAGCCATTATGAAAATGGTCGTCCTGCCCAGGTTCTTATTCCTATTTAACAACATACCAATAGTTCTTTCGAAAGCCTTCTTCAAAAACCTGACGCAGCTACTGATCAGACTTGCTTGGGGAGGTAAACAGCCGAGGGTGAAATGGACAATACTAACGCTCCGGTATGAGCTGGAAGGGCTAAGTGCCCCAGATATGGAACGGTACTACAGGGTAGCGCAAGCCTCCCACTTACACACGTGGATCCACGGAAACACCAGCATTCCGCATGTGCGCTTAGAAAGGCTTTTTGCAGACCCTATTCCGCTACCGGCCACGGTATTCAAACCGGTGGACCGCAGAGTTGGCATGCTGGACTCGATTGCAACCACTAACCATGCATGGCACGCTCTTCTGCAGATACAGGACGGTGTGTTATTATACTCCCCTCTAGTGCCGATAGAATTGGCATTATGGATTGCTCCGGTGGCAGAGAGGGGAGTGGTCAGTGCGCTACACAAGATTGGCATAAACACAATGGGAGACTTATTTTTAAATGGCACGGTAAAAACATGGGAACAGACTGTGCCGCCACCTGGCGAGGCCCCTCTCTTACTTCGCTTCCAATATCATAGAATACGCAGTGCGTTATTTGATCTCTTGGACCCGGATCTGGCGGAGTCGCCGAAGGTACCGGAACTTACTTATGTTATCAAGACCACCTCCCCCAATAAATTAGTCACCAACTTATATAAAATGGGCGGTACCCACAGGGAGCAACAACTATCGAAAGCAAGAACGGCATGGCAGAGCGATCTGCAGGAAACAATAGATGATGGAATGTGGAAATACTGCTGCGCGGGCACCAGGAAACTGTCTCTCAATGGACGACACAGACTAATTCATTTTAAGTATCTCTGTGGGAGGTGAGGTCGGATATACAGACGCGGAGGCTGAATATATTGGCGAACAGCACTTTTATTGTCAGGCAACAAGGTTTTAGGTTTCACGACAGGGTCTGAACTTCCACACGCGGCACCAAGTTCTCCAAGGTTGAAGGGGTCGGCCGTTGTAGGCGATTCTTCTTCTTCGTCCGAGGGTCGTTGTTCTTGGGGCGACCGCGTCTCCGTGGTGTTGATTAACCGGAGGTACCGAGAGGGAAGAAAAAGGGACCGTCAGTGATCTGGGTGGTTCGAAACCCTTGCTCCTACACCGTAAAGTAGTGCACGAAAATCGGGTACAGTGAAGGGGAGTGCGTAAAGGTATTGGAAGTGGTGGGTAAGGAAATAGGGAGTGAGTGGGTATGGAATAAGGATAAGAATGAAGTGGGGTTGAAGTCATAGACCAAGGCCCTAATCCCAGTCCAGTAGCTTAGGTGAAACAGTGGGTATTACTCTATTACCAATGTCCGTTTCGTAGTTCCCTTTACAAAAATCCACCCGCCACCCGCAATGTCCTCCCTGCCTCCCACCTCCCTTAACACACAACAGTTTCCCCAAAAGGGCTTCGGTTCAAAGTCACTCACCGGCCCCGCCGTAACTCTCCTGAGTCACGGCACGCTCTCCAGCCTCCTCCGGGGGACACCACCACTCCTCCGTCCAGCGGTCTTCGGTTTCCCCCGCCACTTCCTCCAGGTCAGCAACGCTGTCTTGACTCTCGGCGTTCAGCTCCGGCTCCCGGCTCCGAGATTCAGCGTCCTCCTCGTGGTTCGTCTCTGGTCCCGCCTCCTCGACGTTCTGCGACGACCCCGTGTCCTGTGAGGCGTCTGTTTTTATTCGTCCATTGTTCGTAGCACCTCCTCTAGCCGTTGCCTCACGCTGTGGAAAGAGAGGAGAGATATCGGTCTTCGTCCAAGTTTCAGGTGAGACGGAATGTCGCCATGGCCGAGCAAGGGTATCTGGGCTTTGTAGTTCCGCCTTAACAGGGGTTCCGACCCGATCTTTCTCACATCCCCTTTCCCTTGGTGTCCTGTTACTAGGGTTTCTGTCCTGAGGATACCTGGATAGGAAATCAACATTCCCTTGCTCTGACCCTTTCCGATGTTTCGTATGAAATCTGTAGGGCTGCAGTGCCAAGAACCATCGTAATACACGATCGTTGTTTCCTTTGTTGCGAGATAACCATTCCAAAGGGGCATGATCCGTGAATAAAGTAAACTCTCTGCCTTCCAGATAATAACGCAGTGTTTCTATGGCCCACTTAACTGCCAGGGCCTCTTTTTCAATAACTGCATAATTCTGTTCTCTCGGAAACAATTTTCTGCTTATATATAAAATAGGCTGTTCTTGTCCCTGGTGAGTTATTTGTGAGAGCACTGCTCCTAATCCCTGATCTGACGCATCTGTCTGTAAGACAAATGGGAGAGAATAGTCAGGACTGGCTAGTACCGTTTCAGACGTTAGGGATCCTTTTAGAGTTTGGAAGGCTCTAAGTATGTCAGGGGTAGGATGTTTTAAACGCTCCTCAGTATTGGAGTTCTTTTGCAGCAGGTTAGTGAGAGGCGATGCAATTTGGGAAAAATTGGGAATAAATCGTCTATAATATCCCAAAAGCCCCAAAAAGGCCCGTAGGTCTTTCTTGTTTTTGGGAAGTGGAATCTGGGAAATAGCTGCCAGTTTGGAATCTTGTGGTCTTATCATTCCCTCTCCCAAGAGGTATCCCAAATATTTCACTGTTTGGGCTGCTAGATGGCTTTTTGATGGATTGATTTTCAATCCATTTTCTCCTAGAGTGCTTATGACTTGCTTCAGGTGTTGTACGTGTTGGTCCCATGTCTCACTGAAAATGACGATGTCATCTATATACGCACCGGCATATTTTTCGTGGGGGCGTAATATACAATTCATCGCCCTTTGAAAAGTAGCTGGTGCCCCGTGTAAGCCAAAGGGCATGACCTTAAAATGGTACAATCCCTCTGGAGTGGAGAAGGCTGTTTTTTCCTTATCTTGGGGACGTAAAGGGATTTGCCAATACCCTTTACACAAGTCCAATGTGCTGATGTACTGAGCTTTCCCTATTTTTTCAATCATTTCATCCACTCTTGGAAGGGGATAAGTGTCAAACTCCGATAACTTGTTAACCTCTCGGAAGTCAATGCAAAATCTGACCGAACCATCCGGTTTCGGTACCAAAACAATTGGGGACTTCCACTCACTAGATGATGGTTCGATAATATCCATTTCCAGCATCTTCTGGACTTCCTCTCTTATGGTTTGACGACGGGCCTCGGGTATCCGATAGGGCCTAAGTCGTACCCTTTTACCTACAGGGGTTCTGATGGCATGTTGCACTAGGGTCGTCCTTCCTGGAGTTAAGGAAAACACTCCTCCAAGGGGAGCGAGATTCTGCATTAACTTTTCTTTCAAAGGGTTTGGAAGAATAGTGTCAATACATTGAGAAAATAGAGGTACCTCATTCTCAATTTGGGAATTTAGAACAGGTTGAGGGCCTTCCCATTTTTTTAGCAAATTGATGTGATATATTTGTGATGTACCCCGGGTCGAATCTAGCTCTATCCTATAAGTCACAGGAGTGACTTTCTCTGTAACTTTATACGGGCCCTGCCATTGACCCAGTAGTTTGTGGTCGGATGAGGCCATCATTAACAAAACGAGGTCACCCACCTCAAATTTTCTCTCTTTTGCCTTTTTGTCATATTGTTTCTTCTGAGCCGCTTGTGCCTCTTCCAGATTATTACGGACAATAGTCCGAATCTGACTCAGATGTGTTTTAAGTGTGGATACATAATCCACTAAGGGCTTTGCGTTATCGGGTTCATTCTCCCACTTTTCTTGGGCCATGTCCAAGAAGGTTCGTGGCTGGTGTCCATATAGTAGTTCAAAAGGTGAATAACCTGTACTTTTCTGTAGTTTGCACCGTATGGCGAACAATGCCAACGGTAACATATCCTCCCACTTTCTCGTTTCGAGTTCTAACAGTTTTTTAAGGGTTGTCTTAAGCGTAGCATTATACCTTTCAACTAATCCGTCAGTCTGCGGGTGGTAAGCCGCTGTTCTAATTTGATGTATGCCTAGTTGGGTACACACTTGCTTCATGACCTTGGATATGAATGGGGTTCCTTGATCTGTCAGGATTTCTTTTGGAAACCCCACCCTGGAAAACACGGTTATCATTGCTTTGGCAATATTAACCGCATCTGGCCGTCGTAAAGCAATAGCCTCAGGAAAGCGGGTGGCGTAATCCACCAACACCAACACAAACCTACACCCACTCCTTGAGGGTAACAAGGGCCCTATAATGTCCATACCTACTCTGGTGAAGGGCTCTTCTATCACCGGGAGTGGACGCAAGGGGGCACGGGGAGGTATGTAACTACTGTGTTTTTGGCATATGGGGCATTCCCTGCAATATTTTTTTACCTGTTGGTAAATCCCTGGCCAGTAGAATTTCTCTAGGATTTGTTTCTCAGTTTTGTCCGGACCAAAATGTCCACCTAGCAAGTGACTATGTGCCAGAAACATTACCTTCTCTCGAAATGGGGTGGGTACTATTAACTGGGGTTCTTGTGTAGGATTTCCCTTCCTATATAGTAGCCCATTTTTCTTAAAAAAATAGGGACCTACATGAAGGGGATCTTCCTGTTCTAGTGCGTTCTTCCACGCCTCTTGTAGAATTGGATCCTCTCTTTGTGTGGATCGAAAACTTCTGTCGGTTTCCCAAGGATTATCTTCAAGTATAACAGGCAACACGATAGGTGGTTTCCCTTTTTCTATTCTTCTCTGTTTTCTACTCTTTCTTGGTTTGGATTCAGGCCACTCATGTTCGTCTGCATTGGAAAAAGGAGCCTCAGCCCACCAGTCTTCTCCTTTGTGCTTATCATATGCTAGCATGTGAGACAGTTGGGGATAGTCGATACCCAGAATGACTCTCTCCGGTAGATTAGGGATCAGCCCTACTTTCAGGGGGGTTCCGGGGTCGTTGGTGTGTTGAATCGTAACCTGGGAAGTTGGGTATTGTTTAACGTCCCCGTGTACACACCGAATAGCCACCATCTCCTCACTGGGTACTACTCTGGGTTGAAAATCTTGGGGCCGAACTACGCTCTGTCGACAACCCGTGTCGGCTAACGCCAAAGTAGGCTGTCCATTCACTTTCACTTCACAATGATAGGGTGGCAATGGTTCTCTCGGGTTAGAACAATAGTAGTTCCTGGCTATTCCTATTTCCATTGGTTCCTCTTTTTGGGGACAAAATTTAGCAATATGTCCCATCCCTCCACAATGGAAACATTGGGGTCCCGGGTTTGGTGGTCTGAACACTGGGGTGGGGATCACAGGTCCAGGTAAGAAAGCAACAGGATCTGGTTTTTTAGGGGTAGAAGTACGAGCCGGTCTGTGATGTCCCGGTCCGGGGTTTCTCCACTGGGTATCCTCTCTGCCCTTTTGAAGTTCTTGGGCCCTGTTATAGGCACTTGCAATTTCTACGGCAGATTCGAGGGTCAACCGTGGTTGTTGTCTAACCCACCTCTGTATTGGAGGATGAAGAGAGGCCAGATATTGTTCAAGATATATTTTTGACATGATACCATCCTTATCCGAGGTGGCCGGCTTCAACCATCGGTCAGTCATATCTTTTACCCTAAAGTACAAGGCTCGGGGTGTTTCTTGTGGACCCTCTTTTATCTGACGTAACTTTATCCGATAGGACTCATCGTCCACCCCCAACCTTTCCATTATGCAGCGTTTGATATCCGCATATGGTACGGCCCCTTGTATGGTAGCCGCTTGATAGGCTGCTTGCAGATCCCCTGAAAGAAGCGGCCCCAAATACTGTCCCCATTTGTCAGCAGGCCATGCGGCGGCAGTAGCTATACGTTCGAAGTTCGTGAAAAAGAAATCGGGGTCCTCTCCACTTACATATTTTTGCATGACCATGGAGGGCAGTGTGGTAGGACCTTTTTGATTCCCGAGTATTTCAGCCAACTTGTCCATGGCTGCTTCATGTGTTTGACTCTGTCCTGTAAGGACTTTCTGCGTCTTCTCTCGGTCTTCCTCTACAACATGTAAGAACTTCTCCATGACTTTTCCCAAATGTTCTTGGTGTTCAGCCATTTTGGTGATTGCAGCCTCCATGTCTCCGTTGGATCCCACTTCTGACACCACTTGTGGGAGGTGAGGTCGGATATACAGACGCGGAGGCTGAATATATTGGCGAACAGCACTTTTATTGTCAGGCAACAAGGTTTTAGGTTTCACGACAGGGTCTGAACTTCCACACGCGGCACCAAGTTCTCCAAGGTTGAAGGGGTCGGCCGTTGTAGGCGATTCTTCTTCTTCGTCCGAGGGTCGTTGTTCTTGGGGCGACCGCGTCTCCGTGGTGTTGATTAACCGGAGGTACCGAGAGGGAAGAAAAAGGGACCGTCAGTGATCTGGGTGGTTCGAAACCCTTGCTCCTACACCGTAAAGTAGTGCACGAAAATCGGGTACAGTGAAGGGGAGTGCGTAAAGGTATTGGAAGTGGTGGGTAAGGAAATAGGGAGTGAGTGGGTATGGAATAAGGATAAGAATGAAGTGGGGTTGAAGTCATAGACCAAGGCCCTAATCCCAGTCCAGTAGCTTAGGTGAAACAGTGGGTATTACTCTATTACCAATGTCCGTTTCGTAGTTCCCTTTACAAAAATCCACCCGCCACCCGCAATGTCCTCCCTGCCTCCCACCTCCCTTAACACACAACAGTTTCCCCAAAAGGGCTTCGGTTCAAAGTCACTCACCGGCCCCGCCGTAACTCTCCTGAGTCACGGCACGCTCTCCAGCCTCCTCCGGGGGACACCACCACTCCTCCGTCCAGCGGTCTTCGGTTTCCCCCGCCACTTCCTCCAGGTCAGCAACGCTGTCTTGACTCTCGGCGTTCAGCTCCGGCTCCCGGCTCCGAGATTCAGCGTCCTCCTCGTGGTTCGTCTCTGGTCCCGCCTCCTCGACGTTCTGCGACGACCCCGTGTCCTGTGAGGCGTCTGTTTTTATTCGTCCATTGTTCGTAGCACCTCCTCTAGCCGTTGCCTCACGCTGTGGAAAGAGAGGAGAGATATCGGTCTTCGTCCAAGTTTCAGGTGAGACGGAATGTCGCCATGGCCGAGCAAGGGTATCTGGGCTTTGTAGTTCCGCCTTAACAGGGGTTCCGACCCGATCTTTCTCACAATCTCCAACGAGTATTACACTCGGGAGAGACTGCACAGATATGGCCTTAGACAAACGGCAGAATGCGAACGATGCCATGCACTGATAGCGGATTTTATGCGCCTTGCATGGTGGTGCCCAGGCATTCGTAAGTTCTGGGATGCAGTGTTCACTGAAATGAGCACAATATTAGAGATGGAGCTGCCCGCTGACCCCGCTCTGGCCCTCCTGGGTCACTCCAGGGGACTCCCGGTGGCGCTGAGTAGACTGGCTGACATGGGCATGCTGATGGCCAGGCGAGTGGTTGCAATATGCTGAATGAGAGGGCCGCTGCCTACTATAAAAAGATGGGCACATGACATGCTATACAGCTGCACTCAGTCAGAATGCTACAATGAGCTCCTTCCCCCCACTAGTCGCCCCAAGAATTTCTGGGGCCTGTATCAGGCCCATTTGAGAGCCAAGAGCGCAGAGACGGATAAACAGGCAGACGAACCCGATGTACAAGCACCCATTGAGGAGGACGACGGGGTAGGTTAACATGGCCGGACACAGTCTTGACACCATTTAATGATAGGGGTCGGTCCCTGACTCGGGAGTGGTGTAACTAAGCTTGTTGTACGGGGATATACCTTGACGTATCGTAGGGCGTAGATAATGGATCCCCCTCGGCGACAGGAAAGTGGACCAGCAGAAGGTTTACCTTACACGAAATAGGCAGCACACTACACATAGCAACGATTCTCCTTAGTTGGGCGGAACACATGACAAAGCGTAGGTTAGAGCAACAGCATAATCAGGTAGGGGGGGAGGGTTGTACGACAGTAAGGGAGGGGGGAAGTTGGGGTTTTGCTTAGATAGTAGTTTCTTCAGGAGTTATAGGCCTACACACTCTAGCGGAGTCATCAAGCACCCCCCATAGAAAGATGGGGGCAGTATTGTTCCACGCAAACCTGGGCAGACAAGATATAATAGCGTTGCCGGACACATCCGACTAGGCATGTTTAACCTTTGCTGAAAGCGCCGCCGAACCCTCGGGTTGTCGGCTAATTGGCTGTGTATACTATGATTGGAAGCGTAGCTTTGCTGCTAAAGATTCGCTGCCGGACCCCGGGTTGTTGACTGCAAGCTGTGTATGACATTGCGAAGGATAATAAAGGTTGTTTTAAAATTTAAAAAATAAATAAATAAATAAAAACCTCACGTTATTTATTACGGCAAGTTTTAACACGAACACGTTTGTTTTGTTGAAGTCTTCCTCGATGTTTTAAAAGTTAAGTTAGGCAAATTCTCACTATAATTGCAAGCTTCAACATGAACATTCTTGTTTTGTTGTAGTAGTAGCCCCCAAATTAACAACAGAACATGTTTAGCCTAAGAAAACAGTACTTGGCGGGTGCTCATGATTGAAAAAAGGAAGTGATGTATCAGGAGCACCAGCCAATGAGGAGCCACCAAAAAAGACAGACAGCAGAAATGTACCAATTATTAAAGAGCAGGCGAGATTACACTCTTAACACTGATTACAGCAGGTCTTGCAGACAATGAACGCAAACTATAGCTCGACCTGAAAAGGAAAGAAGTATTTAGGGAATATGTGGAGGGAAAGAGAAGAAGAAAAAAAATCTGAGGAAAACCTTTCCTTTAATTTTCCTCCTTTTATATGGGTTGAGTGTCCTGTCTTATCACTGTAGGCAAAATATGCAGGTTGCCAATTCTCTAGATGTGGCCTGTAGTTTTAAAACTCTCTCTCGTCAGACACCACCTGTGCATTTCCCGTGGGATAGCCCCTTCTCCCTCCCTCTCAGTTCCTGTTTCGGTCACTCATCGCTGTCATTGGCCTTCCTCCAGGGCTAACCACCACTCCTCGCTTCCCACCTGCACGTCCCAGTCCAGGCTGAAGGTTATCATCGGTGATCTCTGGCAGTCCCACATCAATGCCGGGCTCTCCTTCCCAAAAATGATGCCTTCGATCCCCCTTCCAAACTGCTCCCTGCTGCGCTGACCATCTTCTCCTTGTTGTCAGGGTCCTTGTCCTTGCCCCCTCCCGGCCTTTTGATTTCCTTCTTCTGTCCTGCTGGGGCCTCTAATTGGATGGAGTTTCTCTTTGCACCCGCCTGTTTAAAGAGACAGACTTTTCTTAAATTAATGTTCCTTACATCGATAGTACGATTGTGTCCTTTTCCTTTCCCTGGTTGCCAAGAATTCCCGGCGAGAGGATAACCTAAGAAAGAGAAAAGAATCCTCGCATGCAGTCAAGAGGTTTGGCCTCTTTTTGGGTCCAGTCAATGTAGTCGCTTCTTTTCCTTAGTGGGATGTGGCGGAGCGTAAAAATTAGGCAGAGTGATGGATTGATGTAGGAAACTGGGCTTTTGTTGCTGCACCTCCCTCCACTTTCTGCATGGTATTGGTGCAACTTTGACTGAAAGTGTACTGGGTTGCTGCTAACCAGGTCCATAGTACCAGTGTGCTTTCCCTAAACTGCACCATTGTTCCACAATTGGCACCCCTTTAGGATCCCTGGAAGTCCCTAGTAAGTGGTACCTTTGGTGCCTAGGGTATTGGAACTAAAGTAGGTCCCTAAGGGCTGCAGCACAAATTTTGTCACCCTAAGGGGCCCCCTCACCAACTCATGCAAACTGTCATTGCAGCCTGGATGTCTTGGTGAAGAGAAAAATGGAGTCAACATTGCACACCCCTGTGTCTCAAAATCAACCGATGAGTGCACTCGCTGCTATGAATGGCCACATTTCGCTAGTACGATCACTGCATAAATACTGACACCAAGATACAGGACACAGCGCTAAAATATCCCCTTTAATAAGGCAGGAGGAGAGACTACTAGCACCATTGGGAATCCCGCTGAGAAAGGTGACTCTCCTGGTTCCCGTGAGGTCTTTGTACAAAAGTTATGAAGCTAGTTAAAGAATAGACCTTGATCTGGGGAGTCTGGTTGCAGCCTGCCTGACCTTAAAATGGGGGCCGCCGCATACTATCAGACCTAGCCTATGCAGGCAGTGTACAGCAAACCTGCTTCTCCTTTTCCCTTCATTGTACACAAATGCTGCTTCCTTTCTGGTCAACTGATCTCCAAAATGGTAGCAAGCTGGAAAGGCAATAGAAAGAGGACTAGGCAATAGAAACAAACAAGGGCCTTTAGCTATTTCAATGAGCTTAGATCACTAAGCCGGCGGCCATCTTGGAATGACTCAATATAACTCCAACAAAAGGAAATGTGGACTGCGAAATTACTTGGAATAGTACTTTTTCGATACGCCCCAACCGATTGTTATATAAATAAATAAATTCTACTCCCTAGGAGGACAGACAGGAAAAACAGCAAACCTGTAAACATCCGGAGACAGGTAGTGGTCTAGAGGATACATCAAAGTGAGGTCACACCTGCAGGAACTCCCCGGTGAATTATTTACCACCATCAGTAAATATGGCCAGAATCAATTTAAAATCAACAGGCATCAACTCTTACGTCAGAGTACCCAACTAACCTATCCAAAAACGCAGCCAAAAAATTTAAACACAATCTAATTAGAATAAAAGCCTGAAACGCTGATCTCTGACCCCTCCTTTAATCTAACCAAAGGCATTATTGTAAATGACTTGATATTTTTCACCAGAAAAACACCGTAATGGCGCACTGTCTTTACGAAAATGCTCAACATAAAAAATATAAGCAATATCCCTCATGGTACCAAATTATCGATCATCCCATCACCAAGACTAAGAGCGGTACAATGCATAACCATCTACAAGAACGGAATTGTGCTTATACAAGCGGCCAACTACGATTTAGAAAAGTTCGACAACCTGTTTTCAACCTTAAAGGAATGTGTAGATAGCTTGTGTGGTCAGGTGTTGTTGAGAACTTGTGCTATCACCCTATCCACCACCAACACTACTACCACAGACGTCATAATACCTAGTGACCCTCAAAAACCACAACCTACAATGCTGTCAGGAGACTCAACTTTGACAGGAGGCACAGTGGACGGGAGTGCTGCAGAGATAGGAGAAGAATCTCTACTATACACTGATACCGCCCGGACGCCTTTACATCGGGAAAAATCAACGCCTCTCCCTCAGGATTTGATTACTCCCACACGTAGGTCACTCAATGGAAACCTCCATCTAGCAATAAAAGATAAGGAAGCTAACACCCCTGCCATACCCCCTCTACAACAGTACAAAGTACTCCTGCATACCTACGAAACTCATATCCCCCTAGCTTGGTACTAAGATCACAAGACATAGGGCGCGCATCTCACATCACACATAGAGGAAGTGCAGACACCCAAACTAGTGACAAAAAAAGGAACACTGAAAAAGTCGCAGATCTAAAGCACTGGGACACAAACAATCCTCGAAATAGGCAGATGCGTACTCCTATTATATCACCTCAGACTCCGAAAGAAATCGAAGCTCTTCAAATTCAAGCGAACAATATGTCACAGGACATTCTAAGAGCACTGCAAGTTATGGAAAAAATACTAGAAGTCACTGCAGGTACTCACTCCAAAGTCGAGCTCATTCAAAAATCAGTACATGATATTCTAGGAAAGAGTAAAGAGACAACCATGCCATTACCAAACGGTCATAATCGACCCTACAGAAATCTGAAATACTTATTGGATGTTGAAACCAAAACCCTACTCCGGTCATATGAGTCTAAAGCCAACAACAGACGGGAGGAAATTAGATCAGTCTTGATTGAATGAAATAGAACGTCCTGGCCTAAGAACAGGAAACCTAACCTTAACAACTTAAAACAAGTCCAGCTAACAGACAATACTCAGGAGATGAACCCTAGTAGCTCAGGGAAACCACTGCTATGCCTACTGCCCAACTGCCGCTCCGCAGCAAAGCATGCCTCTTGACATCACTGCCCTCATCATTAACCAGGAAATTGACGTGATAATCTTAACAGAAACTTGGCTTACGGAATTTTCTTCCCCAGTCATGGATCTACTGGTGCCTCCTCACTATAACAGTGTGAGATTAGACAAACTAAAAAAGACTGGAAGCGGTATAGCCTGCATACACCAATCTGACATCGAGATCAGCCAAATACAATCTGACCCTCTTGAATCATGTGAATACCTCGGTCTTGGTATAAGAACTGCAGATAATCAAAGGTGTAACTTGCAGGCCCTTTACCATCCACCAGGCAATAATGCCACCTTCACAGAACAGTTAATGGAGATTATCAGGGCTAACTCTAACAGTCACATGAACAACACATTTCTAGGAGACTTTAATTTACACTGGGACGACAATAATGACAAACCGGTCAGCGCACTTAAATAATTTTTAAGAGATCTAAACCTTACTCAAGCCTGTACTCAGCCAACACACTCAAAAGAGGCAACCTTAGACTGGGTAATCGCGAGAAACAAGGATATTACAATCCACTCAATTGTTCCGTGCGATTGGTCGGATCACCATGCCATAACCTTCCGGATACCACCATAAAAAAAGATCAAGACTACACAACCGGTCAAACTTAAAAAGTGGACTCGAGACACCAAAGACCCTAGTATTGAGCTACTAGTAGCAAGATGTGGGAAGGATCTAAGCCTGCTTAGTGACTTGCTAAACGTTAACAAACTAACTGATCACTACACTACGTCAATGACGAATATAGTCAACTCCACCATGCCCCTAAAACTGAAAAGAATCTCAGAGAAAGATAAAAATCCATGGTTCAATGGGACACTGAATGAAGATAGGCGGAAACTGAGACTGGCAGAAAGAAAACAGACAGCATCCATCATACCCCCAGCTGAACAATCTCAGAAAAATCAAAAACGAGTACAACAAAAGTGTTCTCAATTCCAAAAAGGATTTTTTCAGATCAGAACTGGATGAGCCCAAAAACAGACCTCGGAAACTATTTGAGATGTTAAAGCAACAATCCAATAAGCTGGCCAAATCTGCCCAAGAGACAGCTAAAACGCAACTGAGCTGTGAGGAATTCTCAACATTCTTCACAGACAAGGACATCACTCCAGAAAGAGCTCAGGATGGCAGCCGACAACCTGCTAGCCAACTACCACCACTCAACGATGCTAACACGAAAAACTATCGTGAGAGTTCGCAAAACAATGCAAAATGGGCAATCTTCAAGCTATATGACCAAAATACCATTGCCAAAAGTATATTGGAGATAAAACCAAATATCCACTACAATGACCCCTCCCCTAAAAATGCCTAAAAAGAATCACCCATGTTGTGGTCCCTTTATGGACAAAAATAACCAATGGATCCTACCAGAATGCCTAAAAACAAGTCTTCCCCATCATCAAAAAACCTACAGCAGACCCGGCAGATCCGAATAACCTTCGCCCAGTAACCAATATTCCATTACTTGCCAAACTAATTGAGAACTGTGTGCAAAATCAACTGAGAAACCACATCGCTAATTTCAATCTGCTGGACCACTGCCAATCGGTATTCAGACCAGGCCACGGTACGGAAACAGCAATCTTACATATAGTGGATGATGCGATACAGGCCCTGGATCACAATCAAACATGTTTATTAATAATTCACATTTGTAGAACGCAAACAATCACCTGTAAGTCTAGGCACTGGGGGCTGTCGGGAAGATTAAGCAAGCTATTGCCCAGAGTCACATGCTGCTGGGCTAATCTGCCGCCGGCACTGAGGATCCAACCGTGATCCCCAGATTCCAGCGTCAGTCACCCTGGCCGCGGCGCCACACCTCTTCCTAGTCCTTCTTGACCGGTCGTATGCATTTGACACAGTAAATCATGAAAAATTGCTAGCCCGGCTTCAAGGCAGGATGGGAATATCTGGAAATGTTCTGAAATGGTTTGAATCCTTCCTCCAGAACAGAACACAAAGGCTCCTGGTCAACCAGACGCTATCCCCATCATGCCCGAATTCGATTGGAGTCCCTCAAGGATCAACACTATCTCCATCACTATTCAACCTATATGTCGAACCTCTTACACAAATTCTCCGAGACACAAACATATCCCATCACATGTACGCAGATGACACTCAGATCTACATCAAGATCGCATCACTGGAAGACATCAAGAATGAATGAGGCCTTAAAAGTGTCACTACAATGGTTAACTAGCAATCATCTGAAGCTAAATGCACAAAAAACGGAATTCCTATTAATATCACCTCCAAAGAACACCACAAATGTGAAGGAATGGACCAAACAGATCACAGCGCTGAACTGCCCCCCTTCCCTAGTTGACTAGACTAAATCACTGGGAATCATGCTCGATAAGAACCTATACATGAAAGCCCACATCAAATCAATGGCAAAAAGTGCCTAGTTTCACCTGAACTATATCAGAAATGTGAAACCTCTCATTACTACGACGGACCTCAAATTGGCAGTTCAGTCCTTAGTTATCTCAAGGATTGAATATGGATGTACAACACTCGCAAGTCTACCACACATTTCTACAGCAACACTAAAAGCCTGTCTCAATGCGGCCACAAGACTCATTACTGGGTCTAGAAAATATGACCATATCTCCCCACACTTGAAAGCATTAAACTGGCTACCATATGAAGCCAGAATCCAATTTAGGCTGGCATGTATTACCTACAAAGCTCTCCACTACAAAACACCAAGGTACTTAGTCCATAAAATTGAGATATCAGGGAGTGCCAAGGAGCTGTTGCTGAAGCCACCCATCTTTCGGAAGAAGAAAACGTATGACAGAGCTTTTTCCAGAGCAACCCCCAGAATCTGGAACTCACTTCTTCCAAACATTAGAAAAATTCCAAACACAGCAACATTCAAGAGGGAAGCGAAGATCTTCCTAATGAACAAGTTCCTTCTTTAGGCAAGACTTTCCATCAGGACTACCCTGGAATCTTGATGTAGAACGTAAGGAAAATACACATCGGGACCATTTGGAGAGGATTATAGATACACCTTTGTAAACTAAACAGATCCTAAATGTGTTATTATTGAAACTGCTAAGATAGACATGTACCAGAGTCTTATATTTATTAACACTACTATACCGTTGTACTCTAACTGTAACACACTTAACTGTGAAGCGCTCAGATACACTTGGGTCACGTTCGCGCTATACAAAACTCTATAAATAAATAAATAAATAAATAAATAAATAAATAAGAGAGATTGATCGAGGGGTCAGGACGGAGCGTCTGTGTGTACACTGGGGGAAAAAAAGGTTAAATAACGTTACATTTAAGTTAATATGTCAGTGACATTATCAGGTAACATTAAATTCACCAATTATACTAAGTAGAGCTAATGGCATCATTCATGACATGTTCGATGTCATCAACATGATATCATCCAAGCATATTTTGTACACATTACCCTATAAACTAGTATTGCATTAGAGGCCTGAACGTAAGTAAAAAATAGCACAGAAATTATGAGCTCTTTAAACAAAAAAAGATCTTTTGATCACATCCAACTAGAACTTTAATTTAACCTTTGGCTTTTTCAGTGAATTTCTAGGGCTTTTTTTTTAAACGTAAAGTAATATTTAATTAACATCCATAATACGTCTTTGGTCGTGCACATCCGGGGTTTGGCAACACGGCCTGGCCTGCAGCCAGACCTGTGGGCAACCCACCCAGAGCCAACACTGTTGTATACTACTTGCGTGGAAGGGGCAAGGTCAAACGGGCAGAGGTTGTAGGTGATTTGACTCCTTTGCATGCTCAGCAGCAATTAAAAAGGGACAACCTTGGACTCTCCCCTTAGACCATGAGACGACAAGAATGAACCCACTCACGTTGGATAGTAATTACAGAAGAGATTGCACTACATTAAAGCAACAAAGCCTTTACCTCCATCAAGGATTTCAGATAGTTGTTTAAACATGCAATTGTATAGAAAACACATAGTCCATCAACCTGGACAATTGCAGGAAAGCTGTTCCATACTGCTAACGTGGAGGTTGCTGAGCCAAACGGGCGTAGCTTGTAGGTGATTTGAATCCTTTTTCTTAAAGGGTAGGGGAGCTGTGTGGCCCTCTTCCCAGAGTCTTTTACAGGCCATTGGGGGCGTTTTTTTTTTAAGGGGAGGAGGGCAGAGTAGCCTTCCTCTCCAAGCCTATTCTAGCTCTGAGGACACTAAGCCCCAGGGCCTACATTTAATATAGGTGCATGCCTTTCTGACCACCCACCATACACAACATGCCCACGCGGCCCAAGCTGGCTCCCTACATGCTGTGGGAGCTGGCATTGCTCCAGCCCGCAGGGAGAAGCTATTTATGCTGCTCTCTCCAGAGGGGAGCAATCTGTTGATCTGTTTCCCTGCCCGCATCAGTGTGGAAAGAGATACAGATCAAAAGTGTGCTCCCTGCTGGTAGAAGCATTTTTAAAGCTTCTGCCTGCTGGGAGCAGACAGTGTTTGATACCGATCGGCAGGAGTATTAAAAATGTTCCTGCCAGGGGGGAGCAAGCACACATTTTCCCTGTCTGCACCGGTGCAAACAGGGAAAATGCTGTGTCCCCGGGATACAGCAAGAGAGCCAGCCCCAGGGAATGGGGTCCCTGGGCCATTAATGTCTCAGGAAGGGGGTAGAGGCGCAACACACCTCCCTTTTAATGTAAACAGCAGCCCTGGCTTATTAAAGCTCCCCTTCTCCCCCCTTTTTTTTTTAACTATATGTTTTGGCCCTGGGGAGTGGGCTCTCTGAGACCTATATTGGCTGGAGGAGCGGGGGCCACAAGCCCCCCTCCCCTTATGAAATGTAACCACGGGGGTGGGCTCCCAGGGACTATAATGACTAGGCAAGGGGATGCCCCCCACCTTAATGAAACCATACGGCCATGGATACTATTATTATTTTTTTTACAATTCCGTATGAGTAATGTGGGGTCACAGCAAACATTGCTGCCCTTTTTTCAATTTTGGCCCCAGGGGGTCCCCCTCATGGAGTCTTTGTGAGCAAGGTATCCCAACCCCGCCCCTTTATATATCTTTTTTTGTTTCCAATCTTTAGGATAGGGGGACTAAGTCGTTGAGCCCTGTAGAACAAGTTACTTACCTTCGGTAACGATATATCTGTAAGAAACAGTAGTTAGTATTAGATTCCTTACCTTAGAATATCCCCAGGCGTCAGTCTGGATCCGGAAACTTTTGCGTAGCAGTACCCCTGCGCGTCGGTAGGCGTCGTCTGCAGGCGTCCCCTCGGCTCCGCGTCCGTCGTTGGCGTCGTGCGCCGTGATGACGTCGCTGGAGTATATAGACGCCGCCTCCGCGCGCTGAAGTCAGTTCTTTGCACACAGCTTTTCCGCGCCAGAACACGCAGAGCCATGTGAGAACCAACACTGGTGCCATTTTTGAAACTAGGGCCCTGAAAGGGATGTCCCTAACCCTAGGTATCAGTTCGCAGAATGGAGAGGATGGGTGGGGCGGTAAGGAATCTAATACTAACTACTGTTTCTTACAAATATATCGTTACCGAAGTTAAGTAACTTGTTCATCTGAAAGAAACAGGTTAGTATTAGATTCCTTACCTTAGAATAGATACCCCAGCAATACCAACCCCGGTGGTGGGTCTGCGAACCAATACAATCTTACACCAGAAAGTCCTGGAGGACAGAACGGCCAAAGAAGCCATCCCTCCGGACTTGACTGTCCAGGCAGTAGTGCCTCGCAAAAGTGTGCAGCGAGGCCCACGTAGCCGCCTGGCAAATGTCCTGCAAGGGGACTCCCCGGCCCAGGGCAGTAGTAGCCGCCGTGGCCCGAGTGGAATGGGCCCTCAGCCCAACAGGAGGCTCCTTCCGAGCCAAAGAGTAGCACGCTTTGATGCACAGAACGACCCACCGAGAGATGGTCCGTTTATGTACCGCCCGTCCCTTCTTCGCACCCACGTAGCCAACAAACAGTTGGTCATCCACCCGGAACTGGCGTGTGCGATCCATTTAAAATGAAAGCGCACGTTTTGGGTCCAGACGATGGAGCCGCTCTTCATCCTTTGAAGGATGCAGAGGCGGGAAGAAGGAGGGTAAGGTGATGGACTGCCCGATGTGAAAAGTCAGGAGACAGAGAGGACAGGAATGAAGGGGCTCAAAGGGAGCACACATCAAGAAGGTTAGAACCAGGTTCAAGTCCCACTGAGGCATCACAAACGGAACAGGTGGATACATGTGTGTGATGCCCTTCAAGAATCTTGTTACAACGGGGGACTTGAACAAAGAAGGTTGATCAGGCAGCCTCAGAAAGGCCGAAATTGCAGAAAGGTAGCCCTTGATAGTGCCCGGAGCAGAGCCCTGCTGGGCAAGAGAAAGAAGGAAGAGAAGAACCTCAGAAAGAGGGGCAGAGAGAGGATCCACAGCCTTTGCTGTGCACCATGCCACAAATTTGTTCCACCGACAGGCGTATACCGATTTTGTGGAGGAACGCCTGGCTGCCAGAATCACATCACAGACTTCAGGAGGCAAGTCAAATGGCCTCAACTGTCGCCGCTCAATCTCCACGCATGGAGGTGGAGGCTGGACAGGTTCGGGTGGAGGACCGTCCTCTGCTGCTGCGACAGAAGGTCCTCCTGAAGGGGCAGGCGGATCGGGGGACCGACTGACCTGCTGAGTAGCTCGGGATACCAGTACCTTCGAGCCTAGTCCAGAGCCACAAGGATGACTTGGGCCCGGTCGCGCCTGATCTTCTTCAGCACTCTGGGCAGAAGTGGTATAGGCGGAAAGGCGTATAACAGACCGCAACTCCACTCGCGCCGAAAGGCGTCGCCGTGCGAGTGCCATCTTGGAAACTCCAACGCGCAGAACTGATGACATTGCGCGTTCTCTTCTGTGGCGAATAGATCTAACCAAGGCTCTCCCCATCGCAGAAAGAGGCCTTGCACCAAGTCCGAGTTCAGACGCCATTCGAGTTCCATCGAGCACCGACGGCTGAGTTCGTCCGCCCTGGCGTTCAGAGAACCTGCCAGGTGTTGAACCGTCAGAGTCACGCCCTGACGTTCCAGCCATTGCCAGAGGCGCCGAGCCTCTTGGCAAAGGGTCCACGACCCCACCCCGCCCTGTTTGTTGCAGTACCACATGGCGGTGGTGTTGTCCGTGAACACCTGCACTACACTCCCGCTGACAAAGGGGGGGAATGCCTTCAGTGCCAGACGAATCGCCCGCAGCTCCAACAGGTTGATATGGAGCCAGGACTCCGCCGGAGACCAGATGTCTGATCTCTGCCTCTCCCAAGTGGCCTCCCCAGCCCTGGAGGGACGCGTCCATCACAACAACGTGCTCCGATTGGGGAAGGGAGAGGGATCTGCCCCCGACCCAATCGCGGTCCATAAGCCACCACTGCAGTTGTCTCGCAGTGCCCTCCGAGATCAAGACATGGTCGGACAAGTTGCCCTGATGCTGGGCCCACTGAAACTTCAGGTCCCACTGCAGAGCCCGCATCCGCCACCGGGCGTGATGCACCAGAAGGATGCAGGAAGCCATCGGCCCCAGCAGCCGCAGCGCCAACCTGACCGACCTGACCTGAACGCCACCACAGCAGTTTCCACGGCCGCCACCGCGTTGATAAGTTTGTTGCGGCGCGTGGCATGGCCAAGTGTGGGACCGCCCCTTCCTTGGCCACGAAAGGAGCCAAACGAACCCGTTTGCTGGCGCTGGGTCGAGAGACCCAAGGACTTGGCCGTGACCCTGGAGTCCTTGAAGCGCTCCAGCGCGTGGTCCGCTTTGTCGCCAAACAGGCGACTGCCATCAAACGGCATGTCCATCAAAGCATTTTGGACATCTGCCGAGAAGTTGGCGGATCTCAGCCAGGCGTGGCGACGAATCGCCACCGTCGGGACATCGCTCTGCCCAGCGAGTCGGTCGTATCAAGACCACACCTGATGGAGTATTTCGCTGCGTCTCGGCCTTCAATCATAGCCTTGCCGAGCTTAGCCCGTACCTCCGGCGGGCATTCTGGCAGCAGTTCCGCGACCGTATCCCACAGAGAGTGGGTGTAACGGCCCAAGAGGCATGCGGTGTTGCAAGACCGCAGTCCCAGACTCAGGGACGAGAAGACCTTTTTGCCATATTGGTCGTACCTCTTAGATTCCCGGTCGGGCGGGGCCGACGGGAATGCGGTCTGGGAAGTTGAGGCCTGGATCACCAGACTCTCAGGGGTGGGATGAGTGGACAGGAACTTAGGGTCATCCGTATACGGACGGTGGCGTCTGGCCACGTTCCTATCAACAGGCGAACCTGAAGCGGGCCTGGACCACGTGCCCAAAAGAACATCAGACAAGGCCTCGTTGAACGGCAGCAGTGGCTCCTGTGGGCATGACTGCGGTTTGAGGACCTCAGTGAGGATGTTAGTCCTCACGGCCGCGACGGGGAGCTCAAGGTTTAAGGCCTTGGCAGCCCTCATCAACACCACTGAATAAGCAGCCCCCTCCTCCGTAGCCACGGTAGGAGGCGAGACAAAGCCAGGGTTAGGGGAGTCATCTAGACCACTGGCCTCACCCAAGTCACCTGTCCAGTCCACATTGTACTGACACTCACGTGTCAGAGGATCCTCATACCCCTCCCACTCCTCTCCGTAATCTACCTCCTCATCATAATCGGGATCAACCAGGTAGACCGGCTCCTCGGGGTTCACAGACCCCATCGGCGTCGGACTCGGCGTCGGGCGGCTCCGGGACCGGAATCGGAGAGGGAATGGGGGGGGCGGCGCCGCCCGGCGCCGGCGAACCGGCGTCGTGCGGGGTCGGCGTCGGGGGTAGCCCCGATGGAAGCGGCGCCGGAGAGGTCGGTTGGCCAGCCGGCGTCGATCCTGAAGGCCCCTGCGTCGCCGGGACCGGAGCCGTCGGCGGCGTCGGAGCACCCGACGGCGTCGAGGCAGGAGCACCCGACCCGCTAGGGCCTCCGGACGGGGCCACAGGGCCCGAAGGCCCCGTCGGAGGAGCCAGTTTCCTCATGGCCATGAGGAACTCTTCTATCTCCTCAGGCGTCGCGCCTTGCCCAGGGACCGTAGGGTATGGAGCAGGCCGCGCCGGCGGCTCATGCGGAGCCGCGGGGGTGGGGCCACCCGAACCCCCGGCCGCATCGCGTGAGCGTCGGGGGTACGATGACGACGCCCCCCTTACACCCCTGAAGCACAAAAGCAGAAAAGAAGGCACCAAGGGGAAGGAGCAGCACAGCGAATAGGCATCAGGCCACAATTGGCAGTGACCGGGCCAACAGGGGACGCCCGAATAAGGCACTGTGGACGCACACAAAAGCCAAGAGTAGCGCACCAGGAACAGGCAGCCACCTGGTTGATAAATCAACAAAAGAGCAACCTACATGCAGCAGGTGCAGAAATATAGAATTGCTCAAAAGCATTCACATCGGACAGAGACATCCACTAAGAGCGAGGCTACTCCCCCCACTAAAAAGACGCAGCAGTGCCCTCGCATATCCTACAAGCAGCAACCAAGGCCCAGAAACGTACTCGTCGACCTCCTAAGACGCCAACTGATCGAGCATCACTATCTCAGGAACCAGAAAGCCCACCCGGGGAAAGCTGATCACTAAACACATGCAGACGAATCATGGGGTGGCTGCGATCCAACACAGTTGGACACTGCCAGTTTTAACACGGCCCCCCTCCCCGGCGGCAAACAGCCGACCCCTGGAAGAAGGACCAGCCACCACATAATTCATGTCAGACAAGCTAGATAATGTACTAGGTGCAATAGAGCACTCAAGGGTCTTAATGGAGGACTGATTTAGGGTGCTAGCCACCGACCTAAACCTCCTGAGGGACGAACACCGCAAGCTGGCCCCCAAGGTAGCAGATGGAGAGAAGGCTATCTCTACCCTCCAGCCCCTAGCCAACACACAGCAAGACACCCTGAGGGACCTCCAAACCCAGGTCTCGCTCCTGGAGTGAACAGCAGACGATCTGGAAGACCGCTACCGGAGGAGCAATATCTAAGTAGTAAATTTGCGTGAGGGGGCGGAAGGACCCGACCCCGCTGGATATGTAGAGACATCGCTCAAAACATTTATGCCGGCTTCAGAGCTCACACCCTTCTTCTCTGTGGAGAGAACACCGGGTTCCAATGTGGCGCCCACCACCAGGATCGCCACCCAGGCCCCTGCTGCTGAAACTCCTCCACTTCGGGGACCAATACGTAGTGCTCCTGGCGGCCAGACAAAATGGGCCTATCCACGTGGAGGACAAGCATGTGATGTTCTTCCCAATTACTCTTGGGTGGTGCAACGACACCTTCCTGGAGTTAAAGCGCTTGCTCCAGCAAAAGGGTTCCAATACTCTCTGCTCTTCCCAGTGCAACTCAGGGTCGTATAAGACAGAGCTACCAATATTTTCACAGATCCGAAGGAAGGTTACGGCTGGATGGAACAGCACACACAAGCAGACGCACTGCGGGATCATACAAGAGATTCACTGAAACACCAAAAGAAAAGACGACGCATGAAGAAGGCTGCGCAACTACTTAAATCACAACTTAGGGGCTCCACCTCTGGGCCACCCAACCTAGAAGAAATGATCACGGAGCGCAAGAGAGCACTGCAAGTGGCAGCAGACCTGGGAGCAGCCACGGGAAGCACCGATGAGGAGAAAAGTCAGCATATCTACACATCGGAGGAGGACCTAAGTGATACCAGTTCCTCCAGAGCAGACTCAGTGACTCCACCACTGGTCACCCCTCAGACTGCGCACACCCTTATATGAAATACACCTATGGGTACCTAAACAAACACCCCCCGCACACCTAACAGCTTCCCCCCCCCCCCCCCCCCCACTCGGACAATTATACCAGATCTCCAACACAACCAGACTGCCAGCAAAAGAACCCCCAGGGAGGACGAGGGCCCACCGTCTAATAACAAGCACGGGCCACGCACAACTGAGGCACCTGGTGCATATACGCACAGACCTCATTATACTCTAGTACTCTACCAACATGTTTAGTTTGGACGTATCACAAGTTGTGATAGGTCTGCAGAGTTGGGGCCCGGTCCCAATACAGTTTTCGTCCTTCCTCCCAGTTCTTCCACAGTATCACAACCTAACTCCTACAATAGGCAGGCAGCACATCTACTCACGCCTAGAGCGGGGGCACAACTTGCATAAGGGTTCAACAGCTACCACCCCTTGACCAGCAGAAAGGTTGCAGTATGGCCCAAGCTGCAGATACCAACGTCCTCACCCTAAACGTTAGGGGGATGCACACAGCACGTAAACGATACTCTGTCTATTTCTACATCAAGCACCAACAAGTACAGATAGCCATGCTGCAGGAAACGCACCTTACAAAAGGCGAATTAGAGCGCTTGCGTAGAAGATGGCGGGGCACCAAATGGCTATCACATATTCTGTGTACGCGTGTGGGGTGCTGATCTGGCTCACAGCAGGGGTCCAATTCCAAGAAACCCGTAGAGTAGTGGATGCAGAGGGACGCTGCGCACTTCTGGAAGGACTCTTAGGTGGCCAACCACTACTAATAGGTAGTATATATGCCCCGAATTCTGAACAGCGAAAATTCTGCGACTATGTCAGGGTTCCTAGATCAGTTCACGTCCTCCACCTCGATCCTAGTAAGACACTACAATTGTGTGCTAGACATCTCCTTAAACTGATCACATCCCCCTACTCCCCACTCCACAGCTAGCAAGCAAGCAGAGCGCCTCCGGTCATGGGCCCACCACTGGTCACTTGCAGATGCCTGCAGAAGCCGACATCCAACAATTAAACTCTACTCCTTCCATTCAATCGCCCACAACCAGTGGGTACTCCTCGACCGATTCCTATGCTCACCAACAATAATGCCCGCAATCCAGCATACAGACTATCTTGGCCGAGTCCTTTCTGACCACGATGCGCATCTCCTAACTCTTAAGTGGCAAGCTTCCCTCCCCCAGTCTCTACATGGAAACTTCCATCGGACTGTCTAGAGGATTTGGTGTTCTGCCATAAAAACGAAAACAGTACTCCAGACTATTTCGCGACAAACACCCATACGGCATCCACTAGGATGATGGAATGGGATGCTTTTAAGGTAGTCATCTGAGGTGCCTGTTTCAGACAAATAACGGGATTCTGTAAAACACTTGATCGCACCCTACATAAAACTGAGGGCGAATTAGCGATGATAAGCAAGGCCGCAGATGCAGGATCAGCGACCCCGGTTCAGGTCGCAGAGGATAAAACAACATATGCAGAAGCATTAGTAGACCTGCGCAGGTATAATTTTAAAGCATAAGCAGCAAGGTCATACAGGGAATAAGGATCGGTCTGGAGCACTCCTGGCCTGGTTGGCTCGTCAAGACACGGATGTGCGGCCTGGAACGAAAATACGTGGCCTCACAGGGATTATGGTCCACTCGCAAGCAGCTATCCTGAAGCTCTTTCACAGACACTACACTAAGATATATAGGAGCCAGGGACAGAACTGTCAAACGCTTTTAGAACAATTCCTAGCTCCCTTAAGCATACCACAAAATTCGGCAGCAGACAGAACTTCCCTCGATGTAGAGATCACATCTGCGGATGTGAAACGGGTAATTCAGGATCTAGCACGTAACAATGCCACCAGCATGGACGAGAGCCATTAGAATATTATAGGGAATTCTCGACACTACTGGCACCACAACTAGAAGACCTATATAGAGCTGCGTCCGATTACGCCGTTGTCCACTGACTAAGATCCTTGGCAAGATATTGGCAGACCGAATTGCCCAAGTCCACCCGCCACTGATACACCTGGACCAAAGCGGGTTAGTTCCGGGTAGAAGCAACTCACAAAATATTCGCAGACTGTTCGACGTCCAGGGTCAAGTCTAGAACCATTACCCCAGGAGAAAGCATTCGATACCCTGACCTGGCCCAACCTCTTTGAGGTGCTCCAGCAGATGGGGTTGGGCCCCACCATGCAGGCCTACACAAGACTTCTATACACAAAACTAACATCTCGGGTGCATCTGGGCTGCTTTATTTCAGCCCCCATCCAATTGGAGTGTTGCACTTGCCTTGTTGTCCGCCATGTCAATGGAACCTTTGCTGATCTGTTTCCACCGGGAGGGAGAAACCTGGGGCATCCCACAGCATGTCCCTATATGGGGACGACCTATTGATCTATGTGAGGGACATTACGGTGGATCTTAGCCTCCTTTGGTGCACACTCACAGAATTTGCGGCAGCAGCAAGGCTGAAAGTTAACTGGGCAAAAACTACCATTTATCCATTGCGCCTGGATTTTCCCCTGAGGGAGGTGCTCGTGGGAAACTCCATACTAACCTGGAGGACTCAAGCCCCCGATATCTAGGAGTCAGGCTCTACCATTCCCCAGCAGACCTTTATGAAAGCAACCACTAACGCATTGGAAGGAATAATAACTCGGTGGGTTTCTGTATGACCCTACAATTAGACCCCATAGGTCTTGGCGAAAATAATTATACTGCCCAAGCTCCTGTACCACTTTGCCAACATCCCTGTTATTCCCCCTGTATCTTCTTTCGGGAATTAGACACCCTACTCAGCTCTCTAATCTGGGGCAAAGGTTCACAGGGGAGTGGCACTACGCAAAATAATGACTACCAACAGACCGTGGAGGACTGGGTGCCCTCTCCTTTGAGGCCTACTTCCTAGCGGCACAGCTCAATTGGTTAACCTGCGCTGGACAGCGGATCGCCACATGGGAGACTACCTCAGTCATAGGATCAGTGCCACTACAGGCTCTTCAACAACTACTCATCCCAGGGACGAGACCCAAGCCGACATACACACTGCAGGTGGCAGTGGCCCATACTTGCATACCACGGAACCCCTACTATACACCCCCCCTCCTACCGTTAGTTAGCCTGCCCCTTGGCGAGGGACACTATACAGCCCAAGTTAAGCAGCCCTAGAAAAACCACTCACTCGAAATGGAGTCCCTGTTCGCAGACGGCGAACGGTCTCCCACAAGGACAGTTCCTGCTCCACAGGCAAATACTTCTAAGTTGTCACCAACTCTGGGACCTATCCGAGGGGGAACCAGCAACACATCCAGTACTCCACACAATACTGCACATGGGTACAGGGCACCACCTAATTACCTGGTTATATAAGGCCATACGAGACCTAACTGCCGCTTCACTCATTCCCTTACGTCAAAAATGGGAGGACAAATTGGGGTCGCCACTCCATGACAAAGAATGGGAACACTTTCTTTAACACCCAAAGAAAGTATCTCGAAAATCAGTTTAAGAGCATACAATTCTCTATCTTACACCGTGCATACCTCATGCAGGCACGACTCCTACGCTTTTACCCTGAAACTTCCTATGCCCAAGTTTCTAAACCCCGATGCAACATTCCAACACGTTCTTGACATGCCCCATCATACAATCCTATTGGAACACAGTCCACGAAACGTTACGGGAGACCACAGGTCTCATTGACACCAACACATGGGAGGCCTGCTCGCTGGGGGTATTCCGTCTGCAGAGGCATCACACTCTTCAAACACGTTTCAACTCGCTAGCACTCCTAATGGGAAAACCGTGGGATCGCCATGCATTGGCAAGCTCTGACGAGACCCCAGCTGGTGGCCTGGACGGGAGCAGTCAACAAATGGGGTGCAGCAGAGTACGACGCAATTAGTAATGAGGAGGTGTGGGGAATACGCCAACTCTACATCTCCATGGAATGGACCGCCCTCCAACACCACTTCCAACAACACATGACAGACACCCACCAGCAGAGTCTGAGGGTGCCTGGGAGGAAGCTCACCAACCAAATCCCCTAGGGCACTCACAACATTATAGAGAGGTCCACGCATCGTGAGGATACCTGAAATTGCTCTGGTCCTGTAGGGTCAGAAGCCCACTTTAGGACATTCAAACCTGCAACCATAGCAGCAGTGTGGCCCCCATCTCACAGCACACTCCCGCCCATAAGCCCTTACCCAAAATCTCCCTCTCCTGGTACTATCCCAAGTTCGTAGATAGTAGCCAAAGCCGGAAGTTCCACAAACCGGGTACAATCCAGGAAAGACAACCCTCCTCTCTGAGAAACGGTAAAGCACGACAGCTCCATTCAGCATTTCACTGGTACACAACTCACAAGTTCACTAGCCTACATCCATACCATCACCACAGAAATACTAGTGACAATGTAACATGTTTGTGAAACGTGAATATGCGGCAAATTGAATAGGTATTTGAAAAAATAAATAAAAAAATGTATTTTTAAAAAATAATCCTTGTCAGAGACTAACCCTTCTGGTAACCGAGAGCTTCTTGTGTTATTGCAGGGACTCTTTTCTCACAAGGAAATGCCTTTGCTTTTACTGTGTTTATTTTCACTACCCAGAAGAGCTTCTCCCGTTCTGAAGTGGCAGAAGATTCTCCATGTTGATCGTGAACCCCAATCTGTGGAGTGTCGTCATCACTGATTTTATGCTGTCTCTGCACTTGTGTGCTGAAAGTGCGCTCACCAGTCAGTCATCTGTGTAAGGGAACACATGTCTCCTCTTTCTTCTCAGGTGACACAGCTGTCAGGCACTTTGTGAATATTCTAGGAGCCGATTTTATGCCAAAAGGATAGCACCCTGAATTGGTAGTATTTGTTTGTCTATAATGAAGCGCAGGATTTTCTTATGCCTGCGATTCATTTGAATATGAAGATGGCCATCCTTTAAGTCTATGTTTACCACGTAATCCTTCGCTGGGGTTGAGTTGTCATGTTTAACTTTTGTATCCTTATGAACTTCTTTAGGAAGCAGGGGTCTAGTACGGGCCATAGTGACTTGTCTGGTTTCGGTATCAGGAAGTTTGAGGAGTTGCTCTTTCAGGGGCACATTTTCTATTACTTGTTTTTGCAGCAGATCTTTTGCTTCCTATTGAAGATAGGTCTTGTCTTCCTTCGTGTGGGTGTTGTGAGCCCCAAGTTGGTGGGTATTTTTCCAGTTCTAACAAAAGCCATGTTGGATGATGTAGAGAATCCATTTGTCCAATGTGAACTTGCTCAACTCCTGGAGGAAGCCTCCTATTTATTCATTCCCCAAAAGGTGTTGTGTGTGGAAGGAAGTCCAGATTTAGTGAGCTACTGATTTGTTGTTGCCACCCTTCTTGACAGTTGTCCTTTGCCTCTTGCTCGCACACGAAAGGACGGTCTCTGTGGCGCCTGAATTGCCACGGTTGGGCCAGTGTTTGTGCTGGGCCGGTCTGTTGAAAAATGTGAATGTTTAAAAAACTCCTCTTCCTGTCCGTCTTCTAGTGGGGGTGGCTCCCATTCTCTGCTGCCCCAGAAGCTGTAGGGTCCCCATCAGCTTTGCTGTTGATGTTTTATATTTGCTGCAGTGTCCTCTACTGCATTTACGAACCAGTGTTCTTTATTGAAAGAAGTGTTGATAATGTTGCCCTGAACTTCATTCTTGAGCCCCAAGATTCGCAGCCACACGTTTACTTAAGGTTGGGGGGGAGGGGGGCTTTGGGCGGTGGCCTGCATGTTGCTGGATCTTTGAAGACCTCTGTTTCCCGATTCAAGATGCTTGGAAGCACTAGCACAAATGGACTCTCACTGTGAGGGTAGGAGTGTTTCCAGCAGCAGCCTGTCTGGGATTTTTCTTCATCAAGGTGAACTCCATACAGCTATGCTACCCTTTACACCAGTTGGTTATACATGGCAATGTCACCTGGATGCGATGACCGTGACGGATAGAGGTCCATGGCTTCCTCGGGTGAAAATGCCTCAAGATCCAGTCATTGGTCCTCAACGCCTTCGGACCCTTCAATGTCCTGGAACAGGCCTTGTGACTCTGGACCCTTTTCTTCATAGATGAGTTCTTGTTCCTTCTCCTCTTGTGGCTCTGGTATCATTGGGGGTTCCAGATCCCCTGAGTCTTTGTACTCCTCTTCACTTTCAGTCTGAGCAATAAACTATTTCGAAATTTCCTAAAAATGCCATGGAAGCCCCTATTTTGCGAGTGGAATGAGCTTTAGGGGGAATAGGGAGTGTACGTTTTGCTTTGTGATAGCAAATTTGTATACATTTGACAATCCACCTTGCAATTCCAGACTTTGATATGGGATTACATTTATGTGGTGGTGAAAAGGAAACAAAAACATTGTTTTGCGAAAGGGTTTTGTTCTGTCAATGTAGTAAAGAAGTACTCTTGACATCTAATAACCTTTGGAAGGAATTTGGGATTTGTTCTGAGAACCACTTTGTAATGGTGGATTTGTAAAAATGGTTCTTGAATAGTGAGTGCCTGTAGCTCACTGACTCTCCTGAGAGATTTGATAGCCACAAGGAAAGCGACTTTCCATGTAAGAAATTGAAGCTCACATTTGTGTAGTGGTTCAAATGGAGGACCCATTAATCTAGTGAAGACAATGTTTAGATTCCACATTGGAGAGGGGGGTACCCTGGAAAGAATTATTCTTTTGAGGCCTTCCATAAATGCTTTAATGGCAGGTACTCTGAATAATAACCAATGTTGTCTATTTTGCAGGTATGCTGCTATGGCAGCGAGATGTAGTCGGATTGATGTGTATGCTAGATTATTCCTTTGAAGATGTAGTAGATAACATGATGTTTTAAATAGACGCATCTAGAGGATTGATTGAGTTATTGGTACAATATATTATAAATCTTTTCTACTTGGCTGCATAGCAGGCTCTAGTGGTGGGGCGTCAAGCTTCTTTGATGATATTCATACAATCAGTTGGAACATTCAGATAACCAAATTCTAGGACTTCAGGAGCCATATCGCCAGGTTGAGCTGTGCTAGATCTGGGTGTCTGATCTCTCCATGGTTCTGTGTTAACAGTTGTGGGGAGAGATGTAGTTTTGGTGCAGGACTACTGATAGTTCCAGCAAGGTTGTGGACCAGGGTTGTCTTGCCGATGTTGGAGCAACTATTATCAGTGTAGTGACTGTTGCAGTTTGCGTACCACTAGTGGAATGAGTCAGAGAGGTGGAGAAGCGTATGCAAATCTGCCTGAGCAATTCATCCACATCGCATTGCCTTTGGACAAAGGGTGTGGATATCGGACGGCGAAGCTTGGGCATTTTGTGTTGAAACGTGTGGCAAAGAGATCTATCTCTAGATGTCCCCACATTTGGAAAAACGGTTGGAGGAATTGTGGATGAAGTTCCCACTCGTGGACCTGTTGTGTCTGATAACTTAACAGATCTGCCATCTAATTTCGTATTCCTGGAAGATGTTGGGCTAAAAGGAATATGTTTTGAGGAATTGCCCATCTCCATATGCTCTGTGCTAGTTAAGAGAGCTGCAGAGAGTGTGTCCCCCCTTGTTTTTGTAGGTAATACATCGCTATTATATTGTCTGTCCGGACTAAAACAGCTTTGTTTGATATGTGTTTCTGGAATGCTTTTAATGCTAGAAATCTTGCTAGCAACTCCAAGTGATTGATGTGGAGTAGCTTTTGCTGTGGTGTCCACCTGCCTTGTATGGTGTGATGTAGTAGATGAGTTCCCCAGCCGGTGAGCGATGCGTCTGCTGTTAACACGATTTGTGGAACCGGCTCTAGGAACGGCCTTTTTAAAAGTTTTGGGTGTTCCACCACTGCAGAGAGCGATGTGTGCGGCCGTCCACCAACACCAGATCTGTTAACTGACCTTGAGCCTGGTTCCACTGTCCTGTTAGGGGTGCATCTGGAGTCTTGCTTGAGGTACTATGAATATGCAGGAGGCCATCATCCCTATTAGCTGCATAAACACTCGAGCTGGTAGCGAGTGTTGCGGTTGGAACTTTGTTATAAGGGCTTGCATGCTTGCTATCCTGGCTGGATTGGGACATGCAAGACCTTTTGAGGTGTCTAGTGTGGCACCTAGATATTGTTGGATGCGGGAAGGTTGGAGGTGAGACTTGGGGAGATTTATTGTAAACCCTAAGTCGTGAAGTAGTTGGATTGTGGTGTGTGTGTGACACTGAGTATGTGACTTGGCTTTTATGAGCCAGTCATCTAAGTATGGGAAGACATGAATCTGTTGTCTTCTTAAATGGCCTGCTACCACTGCTAGACATTTTGTTAACACTCTGGGTGCTGTGGTAACTCCGAATGGGAGAACTTTGAATTGATAATGCGGACCGTCCACTACAAACCGAAGATATTTCCTGTGAGCAGGGTGAATAGGAATGTGGAAGTAGGCGTCCTTGAGATCTAAAGTGGCAAGGAAATCGGCTTGTTTCAGTAGGAGAAGGACCTGTTGAAGAGTGACCATGTGAAAATGGTCTGATTGTATGTATAGGTTTAATGGTCTGAGGTCTGATGGGCCTCAGGGTTCCATCCTTCTTTGGAATCAGAAAGTACAGGGAGTACACTCCCGTATTTTGATGGTGAAGGGGAACTGGTTCTATTGCATGTTTGTGCAGTAGGGAAAGCACCTCTTGTTGAAGAAATGTTAAATGTTCTGATGACATTGGATGCTGTTTGGGTGGTATGTTGGGGGGGGGGGAGAGGGGGGGGGGGGGATTGTTCCAGACAGGTAGGAACTGGGTTAATCTTGCCCCAACTGGAGTAGGATAGTCTGGGGGGAGGGACTTAGGATAGTCTGGGGGGAGGGATGGGAAGTCATTGTTTGGAGGTGGTGGCAGTACGAGTATTGGTAGTTTTGCCTCTACCTTTGCTGTTATTGTCTCTGTTACCTCCTCTGCAATAACCTCTGGTAGAGGAGGTTTGTGTGGGACTTTTATATGGAGTGGAGGCATTATCTGTGTTAAAGCCTCTAGAGGTGCCCCAATAAGAGGAGCGACGAAAGGAACTTCTTGGTTTAAACCCGGATATCCTCAGCCAGGCATGTCTGCGTAAAATGACACTGGTATTTATTGCTTGGGAGGCAGAATCTGCAGCATCTAGAGCACACCGAATGGAAGTATTGGTTACCAGTTTACCTTTTTGTATAAGATCATGGGCTCTTGTTTTAGATTGATCTGGAAGGTGTTGTAGTAGGGTCTCTAGCTCGTCATAGTGCGCCCTATCGTATCAGGCTAGTAAAGCCTGCGAGTTGGCAATCCTCCATATATTGGCTGCTTGTGACGCTGTTCTTTTGGTAGATGCGTCCAAGAGGTTTGACTCCTTGTCAGGTGGTGGAGCATCACCTGAGGTTCGAGAGTTCTGGCATTTGAAACAACTAGGGAAACTAAGGGAAGCTGTCCCTTAATATATGCAGGGTCAGTTGGGGTGGCCTTATACTTTTTTTTTCGGAGCATGTTTAAGTACCCCTTTTAACATAGGTAGAGGTGGACCTTTGAGATGTTGCAAAAGTGTTGATGAGAAAGTCTTCTTCTATGGGGTCTGTATGTAAATTTACCCCGTGGTATTCTGCAGCCCTGTGTATTAGCTGGGTGAAACCTATAGTGTCCCCTGGAAGGGATGGTCTAGATGGGTAGATATCCTCTTGTGGTACATTAGGAACATCTGGTGAGCCATAATTTTCCCATGGATCATTTGGGTTGGGATGTAATGAATAGGCTCTTCTAGAGGTTCATTATCCCCTTCGTCACCAGTGGTATCATCATGTGGAGGAGGAGGAGGAGGAGGAGATTCTGTTGGTACTGGAGATGAAACAGGAGAAATGTATTGTGGAGGAGAAGGTGGAGAAGGAACCCTTAAGGGGGAAGTAGCAAAGTCTTTTTTCTTGAAAGGAATTGGAGGTGGTGTAGGTTTGTCCATTTTCCTTTTGTTGGAGGGACTAATTCTAAGATGACCTGTTTCAGGGTCTATTTCCAGAGTTTTTTGGTTATTATCAGGTCTAAAAAGCTCTTCCTCTGAAGTATGGCGTTCAGTGCCGATTTTACCGGGTCTGAATGCTTGTGTGATACAGTCTTTGCAGTTGTTTTATGGTCCTTTGATTTGGAATCAGGAGCTTTTGCAGGTTCCGAAGGTTTAGTTTTCTTTGGAACTGGTTGCTTGGTGGCTCCGATGATTTTTTGGGGATTGGGGGTGCCAGATGTTTTAGGAACCAGTAGTTTCTTTGGTCCCAATGGTTTTTTGGGATCCAAAGGTTCATTAGTGGGTTTCGGTTCTGAATATTTTTTTGGATCCGAATGTTGAGTGTCTTTTGGTTCCGGTGCCGAATTCGCCAGTGTGGAACCAGGCTTCGACGCGAACAAAGACAATGGTTTCACTTTCAATTTCTCTTTTGTCGGTGCCGAGGATGGGGTTTTGGCACCGACGGTAGGCTGGCTCGATCCCGAGTGGCCTGAAGGCTTATGCGTAGACTTCTTTGCCAAGCCCGAAGGCGAGGCGTGGGAAGTTTTATCATGGTGTGCACCTAGGCCTGAAGGTGAAGGTGTTACCAAAGCCTTTGGAAGGGTGGGTGGGGGGGGAAGGGATAGACTTCAGTACTTACGGCCCGTTGATTCGGGGTGATGTCTTCGACGTCGGATTCCCTGGCATCTGAGGCGCTGAAGGTGCTTTCTTCCATCCGCTCCTCCTCCAGTACATCAACGTCTCCTGGAAGATGTCGTCTGGTATCGATGTCTATTATCGAGCCATGCTTCTTCGAGTTCGGCGATCTCTGATGGTTTTCTTGGAGCGGAAAGAGGCACAAGCAGGACAGTCTTTGGCCTCGAGCTCAGGTGAAAGGCAGAGGTTACACACCTCATGAAGATCGGCGTGTGGAAACTTGGATCCACATTGAGGACACTTTTTGAAGAGAGTCCTTTCCATGAGCCAAGAAGGCCTGATGGCGCAGCTAGGCCCAAAGGCCTGCTTCGACGACCGAAACCTTAGTAGAAGTTTGTAGAGATGTGCGACGAAAGAGAAAACGCGATCGAAAACAATACCGAAGAATTGGGTCGAAAGTTAGATCTGTAACGATACCGAACTGGAACGCGTGGAACACATCCGAACCCGATGGTGGAAAAAAACAATTTGAAGATGAAGATGGAGTCGATGACCAAGCGCACTGTTGTCCAAAAGAGGAGTCACCTATCTTGTGACTTCCAAAGACTTTTCCAAGACAATAACAAACTGCAAACATCAGGGCCCAACACCATATTGCGATCTATGCATAGTTTGTGATCTGCAGCTCACATGCCTCGAACATAATCATTTAACTTGTGGTGAGCGCAAGCATTAAGATGGCAGGTGTTAGAAACCCAGCCTGAACACACCATTTTCTGCAATACTGAGAGATTAGTTCCTTAAAGGCTGTATGTGATGATAAATTAGGCAGGCGGTTTTCAGTAGTTCTCATACTGAGAAATGGTGAAAGAAAGGAATACATACAACCTGACAAACACTGTAAACTTTTAATATTAAAACATCTGTTAAGGTAATACTTAAATGTGACAATTTTGACAAGTACAAAAATCTCCAAAGAACCCTTCTAGTGCATTGAGGGGGTGAGAGAAAACTTACCAAAAAGAAGAAAAAAAAACATCAAGGGTTTCAAAAAGAACTAAAGTTGCTTATTTTTTCTAGGACAGTGTCACTATCCCTTCAATGAAGGGATTCTATAACATGACAGTTTCGTCATAAGTGAATCACTAAAACACTTACTTTGGGCTGTTTAATTAGATCCAGCATGTCCTTTACATGATGCCGTAGCATGTTTTGACATTTCCACATTTCATTCAATGCTCTGTGAGGAAAAAACTGTTCTTAGATTAACATAATTATTCACTGTTTTATGCATGGAAACTTCCTTTTCAGAGTATTTTAGTAAGCGAGATTTAAATGTTTTGCATATAGCAGCTTGATAAAAATAGAACACGCTTTAGTAATATTTTAAAAATATACGCAAGCAATATAAAACAAATTTCAATGTCACTGTTACAGCTTGTGCAAATTACTAGACCTCATGCGCTGTTTAGTCTGGAACTGTTAAGTCATCTGTGTGCCTTGCTGTCGTAAATTATACAATAATAACATTTTACGGAAGCAAAGTTAGATTTCTTTGCCTCAAACCACATGGCTCAAACATTAGGCTAGTACTAAATCTTCTTGTTGGGACTGTAAGTTTTGCAGATCGGGGTCTACTCGTTAGTCCTATGCAAGGAACAGCAAGTGATGCTTCAAAAAAGAGCACTCAACATTTTTGTCTTACTAATAACATGGAGTGCATGCTGCAAAAAACAGCAGAATTTTGAGGGCACTTTTCAGAAACTGTTAGGCTGAACCCATAACACCCACAACTGCATTGCATAATAATAAAAAGTATTTAATCTCTGAACCACACAGACTTGGAAACGTGATGCACTGACCACAGGATACTACTCAAACGTTCATCAGGCCTGATCGCTAGCCACAAAAGAAGGAAAACCTTTTCAAATTCATGAGTCAATCTCATGAATAGAACATCTAACCAAGCAGCCAAGATGACATCCACCTCTTCTGTAGGTAGGTCAAAACCACTCAGATAGATTCAGTTACCTTTAATCTCCTAGCCTGAAGTGAAAATCGGGATGAAGAGCCAGGCCCTCTTGCTGAGACAGCAGGTATTCTTGAAGATGAATCGGAGACAAATGCACACAGGCTCAGGAGCTCAGAGTACCAAACTCTGCAAGACTAGTACAGGTACTATCAGAATGAGCGGAGCTTGGTCTCATCCAACTATGCTAAAGAATTGAGGAAGTGAGAGGGGGTAAAAGGCACACACTAGATCAGAGTCCCAAAGAACCTCGAACCAGAAACTCCAAGTCACAAAAGGCACAACACAGAGAGGTGGCAGTGTGGTGAAAAGATGTAACCAAGGCATTAACATGCCTTGGACAATCTCTGGATGTAGATGCCACTTGTGGTCGTACAGATGGCGCCTACTGAGCTTGTCTGTTCTAGCGCTGAGGAAACCCAAGTAGTTCACCATCAGGGATATCCCTTAAAGGTTCAGCCATCACCAAAGTATCATCACTTTCGAACACAATACCAGTGACCCCATGAGGAGGAAGCTGCCTCTGTGAATACTATACCATATAGTAGAGGCTAAATTAGATAAGTACTAACAGCTCTCTTTGTGGTAGTGTGGGCGAGGTGTCCGGCCCATCAGGAGGGTGGGTTAAGCATTTATTGTATTCACTCAATCAAGGACTGATTTCCCACACTCAGAGACAGAATCCAGACCAATTGAGTAAATATAAAAAAGGTATACTTATGTTTCATTTCAAGAACCATGCAGGGCTTGGTACAGGTAGGTTAAATGTACTTGCAATGGTAAAACTTTACAAGGTAATGAAATTGGGAATGGATTTGCAATAGCTAAAGGTTTTTATATGCTTTAAAAACAGTTTAAATTACACAGAAATTGCTTTTGATTACTTTTGTGTTACTTTTGGATTACATTGACTACTCTGGGTGGTATGCCTAGATACCACACTATGGACCCTACAATACAAGGTAACTAAGACTTTTTCCAAGTTTGCAATATAGGTACTTTTCTTTCATACTAAAAGCTCAGCTTGACAACATTTTTAGGAACAAAACTCAAAAGATTAGTTCGTATCTGAGAAAAAGTATTAACGGTTCTCAGGTAAATAAACAACTTACAAGTGGGAGTTTTGCGGGTTAGGACCAAGGTTCCCCAAGGTACATTTGGGCACTCAAGTTGCACCACCAGCTGCACTGGGGCGGCCGGGTGCATAGTGCAGGGGCCCAATGTTGGCTAAGGGGGCCTTCGGTCAGGGACTGCTAACAAGCAGGCCACTTGGATGGGGGAGCGAAGCTCCTGAGGTTAGGATCAGCACTGGAGGGGCCAACAATCAGCACATGAGCTGCACGACCAGCGGCACAGGGGCAGCCGGGTGCAGAGTGCCATAACGTTGAGAACCCTGTGGATTTCAATGGAGATCCCTGGTTTGGCAAAGATGCTGCCGGCTCGGGCAGAGAGGCTTCCTGAAGGCAACCACCGCCTGAGAGGTAAGTTGGGTTCTAGGGGGATGCTTGAACACTGTTGGTTGGGCCACCCAGGCAGAGGGGCGTCTGGTGCAGGGGGTGTCTTTTGGCATTGGGTTCTTCTTACCAGCTCTGCTCGCGGTTGCGGAGACCCTTCAAGTTGAGGCTGCGGGTGTCAACTTGAAGCTTGAGGGAGGTCGGGGATCACCAGATCAGGTTCACTGAGGAAACTTCCTAGTGGTGTTGGGCCACTTCAACACGGGCCGTGGGAGTCGGGTGCAGAGTGGTGCAAAACGAATATGCTACTTACCAGTATGCATCTGTACTTGGCATGTAGGGCTGCTGACATTCATATCTGTGCATAGATCGCCGCCTAGTGTTGGGTCCGGATGATCGCAAATTGTTGTCCTGGAAGAGTCTTCGAAGTATCACAAGATAGGTGGCTCCTCCCCTGGACTACAGTGCGCATGGGCATCGACTCCATCCCCAGATTGTTTTTAGCCATTGTGGTAAAGATGGAGTGTAACACCGTGAGTGATGATCATGCTAAGAGTATTTATGAGTGCTGCAGCCGCTACAGGCGCCAGGGAGGAGGGCGGGCGATATGAATGTCAGCAGCCCTACATGCCTAGAACATACTGGTAAGTAGCATATTCGGTTCGAGGCATGTGGGCTGCTGCATTCATATCTGTTCATAGAATACATAGCAGTCCCTCCATTAGCGGTGGTCGCCTGTGCCAGCTGCAGCAGTTTGAAAAAGTGTTTTTAGAACAGTCTGTCCTACAGCTGCCTGCTGTTTGGAGTGCACATCTACACAGTAGTGTTTTGTAAATGTGTGTGTGGCAGACAATGTGGCTGCCCTACATATGTCCTCTAAAGGAATATTTCCAAGGAAAGCCATGGAGGCCCCCATCTTTCTGGTGGAGTGGGCCCGTGGGGGGACCGTTAAAGTGCGCTTTGCTTTTTGATAGCAAATTCGAATGCACTTAACGATCCACCTGGCTATACCTGATTTGGAAATGGGGTTGCCTTTGTGTCGTGGCGAAAAGGCAACAAATAGTTGTTTTGTTTTCCGAAAATCTTTGGTCCCATCAATGTAGTACATTAAGGCCCTTTTGACGTCTAGTGTGTGCAGCATCCTCTCCGCTACTGACTCAGGATTTTGGAAGAATACAGGCAGTTCTATAGTCTGATTGATATGGAACTGTGAAACCACCTTAGGAAGAAACTTAGGGTTAGTGCGAAGCACCACCCTGTTTGAGTGAATTTGTATGAATGGCTCTTGGATAGTTAGAGCCTGAAGTTCACTAACGCGTCGCAGTGATGTAATGGCTATCAGGAAAGCCACTTTCCATGTTAAGAACTGAATCTCGCAAGAATGAAGAGGCTCAAAAGGTGGACCCATTAGTCTGGTGAGGACCACATTTAGGTTCCATTCAGGAGCCGGTGGGGTCCGGGGAGGAATGACTCGTTTGAGTCCCTCCAGAAAAGCTTTGATGGCAGGCACTCTGAAAAGTGAGAGATGCTGCCTGTTTTGCAGATCAGCTGCTATTGCGGACAAATGTATACGGATGGAAGCATAGGCCAGATTGCATTTGTATAGATGTAACAGATAACAAATGATGTTTTGAGTAGATGCGTCTAGCGGGTTAATGTTGTGGTCTGCACAGTAAATGACAAACCGCTTCCATTTTGCTGCATAGCATGCTCTGGTGGTGGGCTTCCTTGCCTCTTATGATATCCATACAGTCAGGAGGCAAGTTGAGGTAGCCAAATTCAAAGACCTCAGGAGCCAGATCGCCAGGTTGAGCTGTTGCGGATCTGGATGCTGAATGTCGCCATGGCTCTGCGTCAAAAGCCTGGGTGTGAGGTGCAGCCTTTGATGCGGTACCACGGATAGTTCTAGAAACGTGGTGTACCATGGTTGGCGTGCCCATGTCGGAGCAACCAGGATGAGAGTCATCGAGTGTTGCTTCAGCTTGCGTGCCACCAGCGGTATTAGAGGTGCTGGGGGAAAAGCATATGCAAATTTGCCTGACCAGTTCATCCATATCGCATTTCCCTGCAACTGTGGGAGTGGGAACCTGGCGGCAAAGCTTTGGCATTTTGCGTTCTCCTTTGTGGCAAACAGGCCATTCTCTGGATGACCCCACTGCTGGAAGTACGGGTGGAGTACTGATGGATGTATCTCCCGCTCGTGCATTTGGTGGCTGTACCTGCAGAGCAGGTCCGCCATCTGATTGTCCTTGCCTGGGAGGTGTTCCGCCATGAGGAAGATGTTCCTCTGAATGGCCCACTTCCACATGCTCGGAGCCAGATGAGACAGCTGTGGAGAGTGTGTACCTCCCTGTTTCTGAATGTAGTACATTGCAGTCAGGTTGTCCGTCCGGATCAACACGACATTGTTGCACAGATGTACCTTGAATGCCTTCATTGCTAGGAAGATAGCCATCAGCTCTAGAAGGTTGATGTGCATCTGCTTTTGTTGCGTTGTCCATAGTCCTTGCACTGTGTAGTGGAGTACATGAGCTCCCCAACCCTGGAGAGATGCGTCCGTCGTCAGAATGATCTGTGGCACAGGCTCCTGGAACGGTCGTCCCTTGCAAAGGTTTTGTGGATTCCACCAATGCAGAGAGTTGTATGCACGACCGGTTACCAACAGTAGGTCTTTCAACTGTCCATGAGCCTGATTCCACTGACGTGCTAAGCACTCCTGAAGCGGACGCATACGTAGTCTTGCGTGCAGGACTATGAAGATGCAGGAGGCCATCATGCCTATCAACTGCATGAACACTCGTGCCTGAAGCGAGTGTTGAGGTCTGAATTTTTGTATCAGCGATTGAATGCTGCTGATCCTCACTGAATTTGGCTGTGCTGTGGCTGCCAGAGTGTTTATTGTTGCGCCCAGATACTGCCGTATGTGGGCAGGTTGAAGGTGGGACTTTGGGTAATTCAGTGAGAATCCCAGATCGTGAAGAAGGTGAATGGTGTGGGACATGTGGGCGGCACTGGATAAGCCAGTCGTCCAGATAAGGGTAGACGTGAAGCCACTGTCGCCAGGCACTTTGTGAATACCCTGGGTGCCGTGGTCACTCCGAAAGGGAGGACCTTGATTTGGTAATGCTGATTTTGAATGGTGAATCTTAGGTACTTTTCTGTGTGACGGGTGTAGCGGAATATGAAAGTATGCATCCTTCAGATCTAATGTTGCGAGGAAATCTCCCTGACTGAGCAACGGTAGCACCTGCTGCAATGTTAGCATGTGAAAGTGTTCTGATAGAATGTACTGATTGAGGGGTCTGAGGTCCAGTATGGGTCTGAGGGACCCGTCCTTTTTTGGGATCAAGAAGTACAGTGAGTACACTCCTATGCCTCTTTCTTCCACAGGCACAAGCTCGATTGCTCCTTTTTGCAGCATGACGAGTACCTCTTGCTGCAATAAGTGCAAATGCTCTGTGGACATAGGACGGTGTCTTGGGGGTATGTTGGGTGGAGTGGATGTTAGCTCCAGACAATAACCGTATTGGATAAGCTTTGTGACCCACCTGTCTGTGGTGATGGACTTCAAGACCGGCAGGAACTGTCTCCCCCCGACCGGTGTTGTATGGTCGGGGGCAGTGACAAGGCGTCACTGTTTGTTAGTGGCGGAGGATCTGGAGCTGTTGTTTCCACGACCTCTGCCCTTGGCGCTGTTTCCACGATAGCCACCTCTATTTTGTTTGGTGTATGTGGTTTGCGCCCCACCTTTATTGTACTGCATTTGCTGGGACAGCTGGCCTCTGGAAGCACCTCTATTGCTTGAGCGACGAAAAGAACCACCCCTGAACTGCTGGGACTGGAGAGCCCCCATAGACTTTGCAGTCTCCGTGTCCTTTTTGATTTTCTCCAAGGTGGTGTCCACCTCTGGGCCAAATAAATGGTCAGGGTTTACTGGTTGATTTAGGATGGTGGTTTGAATCTCTGGCTTGAACCCGGAGATCCTGAGCCAGGCATGTCGCCTCAACATGACACTTGTATTAACTGCTCTGGCCGCGTTGTCCAGGGCGCATTTGATAGAAGCATTTGATATGAGCTTCCCTTCCTATATGAGCATCTCTGCTGCCTCCTTATATTCATCTGGTAGGTGTTGCAACAGGGTCTCCAGTGTGTTGTAATGGGCCCGGTCATACCTGGCTAAGAGTGCCTGAGTGTTTGAAATGCGCCAGATATTAGCCGCCTGAGCTGCCACCCTTTTCCCTGATGCCTCTAGCACCTTAGATTCTTTATCAGGGGGAGGAGCATCACCCGTTGTTTATGAGTTAGCCCTCTTCCGGGCATTGGAAACAACCAGAGAGTCCAACGGCAACTGCCCTTTAATGTAGGTAGGGTCCCCAGGTGCTGGTTTGTTCTTTTTTCAATTCTGGGGTTAATCACCCTGGCCCTTGTAGGCTCCTTGAATATCTCCCCAGCATGTTTTAAGACACCCTTCAGAATAGGCAGAGTCTTGACAGTTCTTTCAGAGGTGGAAAAGGTGTCAAGCAAAAAGTCCACTTCAATAGGGTCAGCATGGAGCTGGACATCATGATTTTTGGCCGCCCTTTTGATAAGTGCATTAAACGCCGCTGAATCCTCAGTAGGCGATGTCTTTACAGCATACACATTAGTGTCTGGGGCAGTGTGTGGATCCACTGGGTCAGTAGCATCTGGCCAGGATCATCTGGATCAGTGTCCACAAGATAGCTGTACTCCTTATCATCACCCTCCCCTGCTTCCACATCAGAATAAGTGGGTGACAAATTCTGGCCACGTGGAGATATAGGTTCTACAAGAACTGGGGTTGTAGTAGAATCCTTCTTCTTTTTAAGTGGTATTTTATACGACTCCATGGGCTGTTCCGGGGCGATCTTTCGTTTATAAATAGAAAGTCTGCCTGTTTCGGCATCGATGAATTGTTCCTGTTGCTCTTCGAGAGAGGGTTGTCGATGCTTTGCCGTAGGTACCATAGTTGTGGGCTTTGGCTCCGTTGACACCTTCCTGGGCGCTTCGACGGCCATTTTAGGGCCGAAGGCCTTTGGCACCACTTTCGGCGGCAGCGTAAAGTGGATGGGCGCCGACGGCTTTTGCGGTTTCTCGGCAGTCTTTGGAGGTGGAGCATCCTTCGGTTCGACAGCCGAATCCTTCTCCCTAATGCGCTTTAGCGAGTCCGCTACTTGCTTCGAGAAGGAAGTGGGCGGCCGCGTTGACTTGACGGAATCCTTCGAGCCGCCGCCAGGCGTGGACTCGAGGGACGCACCACTTTTAGCCTTGTCCGGTCGACGCGCAGGCTCGAGAACTTTCTGAGCTCCGAGTCCTTTCTTGGTGTCGAGGGTTTTCGGCGCCTATTTTTTCGGCTCGACGACCTTGACCGATGTTTTTGGTGTGCCAGTCTTTGGCTCGGCGCCCTTTAACGGCTTCTTTGGGTTGATAACTGTTTTATGCTTCGTCGATGCCGATAGTTCAGAAGACTTCGAGCCGACCAAAGCAATACGCACTTTCGGTTTCGATTTTGACTCTTGTGCTTTGGGTTGCGCAGACACCGAAGCTTTCGGTTTGGCACCTAGCGGCTCTTTATAAATGTCCGAAGCCGGGCCCGAAGGCGGGGCTGTAGAACCCATTGGAAGATCTTGGGTAAGGCCATCTGGCGATCCCTCGACCTGAGCCTTTTGCGGTATTTTGGCCCCAGTATCAGTTTGTGGGCCTAGCTCCTCGCTTGAGCAGTCTTCCATGGCCCCAAAGGCCTCATCGTCGTCTCCTACCTCGTCGACGACGTCTTCGGCATCGAGCATTTCAACATCCGCGTCGTAGTTGGAGTCGACCTCCGATGCGGGATTAGACCGGTTCTCTCGAACCTCCCGGTCTGCTTCCTCATCATCCTCTGTATCGAAAATGTTCACCGGGTCAGGTGCCGTCTGCTGTGCTTCTTTGCGCGCTGCGCGTCGAAGTCGAATCGTTTTCTTGGATCTGAAACAGGAACAAGCCATACAGCTGGCTTCATCATGATCCGGCGACAGGCACTTGTTGCACACCGGGTGAACGTCGATGTGAGGATATTTCGAGTTGCACACGGGACATCTTTTGAACGGGCTCCGTTCCATGATGGTTCGAAAAGCCACGCGGCTCCTCTGGATGTTCGGCTCGGGAACTGAGCTGGAACAGAACTGGGCACCGATCGCAAGACAATACCGACGATAAACTAAAAGCCTTTTGGCCAAATGAAAGTTTTATATCGATTCCGAACTTGAGTGAACCAATATGCATCCGAACACAATGGCGGAAAAAAACAATCTGGGGATGGAGTCGATGCCCATGCATCGACTCCATCCCCAGATTGTGGTCCAGGGGAGGAGCCACCTATCTCGTGATACTTCGAAGACTCTTCCAGGACAACAATTTGCGATCATCCGGACCCAACACTAGGCGGCGATCTATGCACAGATATGAATTCAGCAGCCCACATGCCTCGAACTCGCAGAGCCGCCTGGATCCGGATTCTGTGGGTGAGTCTTTGTTGAGCAAATCCGTTGCTCACGGGAGACAGTCTTTAAGAAGGTTGCAGAGCAGGTCCTTCGGGATCTGCTGGACACGCCGAGGTTCCGCTGTAGGCAGGTCGGAGTTGGGACAGTCCGGTAGGGCTGGGGCCAAAGCAGTTGGTGTCCTCTTCTTAGGGGGTCAGCAAGACACTTCGGCCCTCCTTTCTTCCCCGAATCGGAGACGGCAAGGTTCAGAGTCGCCCCTAAAGACTACATTTAGGGTTGTTAAAGGGGTGTGCAGGTCGGAACCAATGGGTCCCTTCCTTAGGGTGGGTACAACCCCTATTATGCAAGCCTCCAGAGGAAGGAGGGCATTAGCCTCTTCCTAACTGGCTGGGTCCCCTCATCTTCAATATGGAGGGGACTGAGATGTGCGCTTCACCTAGTCTTCCCCACCTTAGGAGTGGGGGTTGACAAAGGTGGGCATACCTTTCCTCCTAACTTGGTTTTCCCGCCGATTCTCCTGCCCAAAGTGGGGGGCAGAAACCGTGGGAGCCAGACGCTGGAGACAGCAAAAGGCAGCGGACAGCTTGCACAGGTGGGAGGCCTTTGAAGCTTTCTGTAACGGGGTGTACTGGCGTACCCCTCCTGAACAGGATGCAGGGACCCTTCAAGGACTGTCCAAACATACCCCCCTTCTTTCTTGCCCTTCACAGAACAACTTGCCTGATAACGACTGGGGAACAGGCTCTCGGGACGAGGAGATGAAAACGCACTGGCCCTTTAAATTACAGTCTGAGGACAAGTGGGCGGGGCTACACGAGGACGCCGATGCGTCAAATGCGGAAGTCTTGAAGAAGCCGGTGTGCTTGTTCACCCGGAGTGGAGACATGAGGAAGGAGAACGAAGAGGAGCGGAGAGAGCTGAGGAGTGTTGCAGAGACGAGGAGACGATCGGAGGAAGCAGAGAGCTGTGAAGAAGCGGCGCCTGAGACCGAGGTCAAGCCAGGAGGCAAACGTCCCCACGAGCCGCCCAGCCACACACCCGGGGGAGGTGTGTGGCTCGGCCAGGTACGGAGTAAAATCAGGGGCTGGGTTGGAAGGAAGGGCGTTTCCACCAATTAGTCCTGAGTATTCCCTTGTCCCGGTATCCCTTTCCCTGAGCACAAACCTCCCCCCTTTTTCACAGGCTGGACTTAGAGAGAGTGTGACAGGGGTTTGGGGCTTCCTCACTCCTTTTCCCCTGAACACTTGTAACTATATAGAGCGCCTTACTCACGGCTTGCTGTGTTTGTTTATATCGAGAGGCAAGACGGACATCGACGGAGCCTCAACTCGACGTAGCCCCGAAAGACATCGGAGAGGCGAGAAGGACAAACCCCGAAGCAGACTAGCCGTTAGAAGCCACTCACCCCGTCTAACTGTCCCTACCCGAAAAACGTGTACAGATTTACCTTTTTGCCACATTAAAGCCTACTAAAACTAAGAAACGCCTCCTGCCCATCACTCCCGCACCCGTTACAGTGGTGGAGAATGCGGGCAAAGAAACCATCTGTATAGAAAAGATGGAGACAGTAGTACAGCAATTGGTGAAGGGACAGGAGCGGCTAGAGTGGGTTGTGGAGCAGCAGTTGAATTCAGCACAAGCCGACAGGGAGATCCTAAAGAAAGCCTTGTCAGCTCGGCCAGAACCGTCTCAGCCCTGGGTGGATCCGGTATCACGAGGAGGCAGTGAAGAAAGACTCATCCCACATGGCTCAGCAGCAGTATCCCTCCAGAAGTATCACCCTGGTGAGGATCCAGACTCGTTCCTGTTGAATTTTGAGAGAGCGGCCAGAGCATGTGGATGGCCCATTAGCAAGTGGCCTTTCTTCCTGGCCCCGCTTCTCGTGGGTGAGGCCCAGGCCGCGTATCAAGTGGCCAATCCCACGGGAGACATCCCATATGCCGATGTAAAAAGAATTACACTGGACCATCTAGGCTTGGATCCAGAAGCCTACAGATTGAGGTTTCGGAAAGAACGGGGAGCCCCTGGAGAAAACCCCAAAACCCTTTTTGTGCGACTAAAGATGGCCGCAGACTAATGGCTCACCCCCTCCACCAGCTCCAAGGAGGAGATCATGGACCGTATATATTTAGAGCAGTACTTAGAAGCTCTACCCTATGCCACCCAACGGTGGCTTCGCCAGCACCACAACTTAACGACTACACAGGCCATTGATATGGCCGCCACCTTCGCCAGGGCCCAGCCCAAGACCCCCGGTTGGGACAGTGAGAAAAACTCCAAGCCTGGTCCCAAACCTGAGTAATGGCCTATACGACCTCTAGACCCACCACGGCCTCGCCCCTGGAGGCCCGAAGGCTCTGGGCCCCAATGCTTCGACTGCGGCAACTGGGGCCACATTGCACGCCTATGTCCGAGACGACGACAACAAGACGAACCCATGGAGGTGGGGTACCTGCCCAAAGCCGTCTTATATTCAGCTGAGATGGGGAGCTCGTACAGAGTAAGTGTCAGGGTGAACGGTTCCTCTATTCAGGCCCTCTTAGACTCAGGCTGCAGACAGTCCATGGTCCAGACCCAACATGTGGCCCTTTCTCAATACTTACCCAGGGAGAGGGTGAGCATAAGGTGTGTGCATGGAGACGTTAAACCATACCCCGTAGCCAACCTCCTGATACAGCCCTTGCACTGGGATCCCCATATATTACGGGTAGGGGTCCTATCTTCCCTCCCAGAGGACTTGATTATAGGGACAGAAAACCCCAGCTTCCTGCACCTGTTTAAGAAAAGTATAGAGCAGGTCCAGGTTCCCCCTTCCCGACCATCCCGATCTATAGACCCGTTCCCTGCCCTGCTGTCCCCGGACCCCTGGGTGTTGTACCGAAGCTTCCGATTCGCCCAGGCCAATGATCCTACCCTCTTCAACGCGTGGGAACAAGACCAAGACAACAAACCATCAAAATACCCCCGGTTCCTAATACAAAAGGACTTGTTATACCGACAAGGAAAGCAAGATGAACCAGCGCAACTCTTAGTCCCCGTATCCTTTAGGGACCAGGTATTATCCTTGGCGCACAGCCATCTGGTCGCAGGGCATACCGGAGCAGAGAAGACCACCCAAAACATTCTCCGGCACTTTTATTGGCCTCGAATCTATAAGGACACTGCGGTGTACTGCAAGGAGTGTAGCATATGCTAGAGGAAGAACATGACCAAACCGCCATCCGTCCCCTTGCAACCCCTACCCATTATAGGGAAACCCTTCGAAAGGGTAGGAATGGACCTTATCAGGCCTCTACCAAAGACACGGAAGGGATACCAGCACGTGCTAGTGGTCGTCGATTATGCCACAAGGTTCCCGGAGGTCTTCCCCTTAACCACTGCCACCTCGAAGCAAGTTGCTGAAAAGATGATAGAATTGTTTAGCCGAGTAGGATTTCCCAAAGAGATCCTGACGGATCAAGGCACACCCTTCGTCTCCAAGCTCATGAAGGAGGTCTGTAACAACTTAAACATACATCAGATTCGTACCTCGGTATACCACCCGCAGACCGATGGCCTGGTCGAGCGCTATAACCGAACCCTGAAAACAACGCTCAGGAAGATGCTAGAAGTCAGCGGGACCGAATGGGACCAGATAATGCCCCTAGCGCTGTATGTGATACGAGGCCAACGACAGAGTAGCACAGGAATATCAGCTTTTGAATTACTGTACGGCAGACAACCGTGATCCCTACTCGACATGACCAAGGAGGCTTGGGAGAACGAGATACCAGAAGAGACCGCCACAACATTAGACTACGCCCAGAGTCTCAAATCCAAGCTGGGAAAACTACGAGATCTAGCATATACGCACCTAGAAGAGAGCCAGAAGCGTCAGAAAGTAGCTTATGACAGAGGAAAGAAACGGAGGCAACTGCAAAAAGACGACTGGGCTTTGGTTCTCCTACCGTCTCCAACTCAGAAATTCCGAGCGGAATGGGTGGGACCAGATAGAGTGATCGAGGCAATCGGTAGAAAGAGTTACAGATTACAGATCAGCCCTTCCAAGACGCAGACCTACCACATAAATCTGCTCAAAAAGTGGTTGGGACCACTCCCGACGGGAGTGAACCTGGTCTCGGACCCCCCAGTAGGTTCTTCTACTCGGGATCAACTGGTGATCAATGATGAGCTAAATATACAACAGCTGACGGAGCTACAAGATACCCTGAGGGACCACGATTCTTTGTTCTCTAATGTCCCTGGAAGGACCTCTCTGGCCGAACACTGTATCGATACCCCACCTGTAAAAACAGTCAGGATCCGGCCATATCGAGTACCCGAAGCACGAAGAACAGCCACCTGGAAGGAAGTACAAGATATGTTGGACCTTGGGGTTATCCGCCCCTCTAAGAGTAATTGGTCCAGTCCGATAGTCATGATCCCTAAACCTGACGGGACCAGACGTTTTTGCATGAATTTCCGAGCCCTAAATGATATATCCAGCTTTGACGCGTACCCAATACCTCGAGTGGACGAACTCATTGAGAAACTTGGCGAAGCTCAGTATATCACAACCCTAGATCTCACCAAAGGCTATTGGCAGGTGCCCCTAAGGGAGGAGGACAGAAGAAAGACCGCTTTTTCTACGGATGACGGACACTTCGAGTTTACTGTCCTCCCTTTCGGGCTACACGGGGCACCTGCCACGTTCCAACGCCTAATGAATACCGTCCTGAAGAACTTCTCCGGATTCGCGTCAGCCTATTTAGACGACATAGTCATCTACAGCGGGAACTGGACAACGCATCTCTCCCACCTACACTCTGTGTTTAACGCCCTCGAAAAAGCAGGCCTGAAGGTAAATTTGAAGAAATCGCGTGTGGCGTACCAAAAGGTGAAATATCTGGGCTACGTTTTAGGACATGGCCTCATCGAGCCCCAGATCGAGAAAATACGAGCCATCGCGGACACCCCATTTCCAACTAACCGGAGAGAAAGGAGGGCCTTTCTCTGCCTAGTTGGATATTACAGGCGCTTTATCCCCCAGTTCGCCCACCTGGCCGCCCCCCTCACAGACTCCCTAAGACAGACAGGTAAATCCACCACTCCAATCCATCCCACTGAAGCCATGCAGAACGCTTTCCACCAACTGAAGGGCATCATTACATCCACTCCCGTCCTTTCATCTCCCGACTTCACACAACCTTTCTCCTTGCACACAGATGCCTCGGATTATGGCATTGGGGCTGTACTCTCCCAGAAGGGGACCGATGGTCTTGAACACCCCATACTATACATAAGCCGCAAACTGTTTCCCCGTGAGCTTAAGTATGCGACCATCGAGAAAGAGTGCCTAGCCATAAAATGGGCCGTTGAGAAGCTTGCATACTACCTTGAGGGACGCCCTTTTGACTTGTACACTGACGATGCCCCCTTGTTATGGATGAAATGTATATTGTAGGGTAGCACACCGTTGTTTGCACAATGTTTTCCAATCCTCAATGTTAACCGTTGCGTGCTCCCTGGAGACGTGCCCAGCCCGTACAGCACGTTAACAAACTGAACTACATCATAATGGCACACCTTCAGGCTCCAACCAGTGGCACAGCATAGCTCAATTGCATTTGCAGCCAAATTATGTACTTCATTTCTATTTCAGCACTTTACTCCTTTTTAAATTCTTTTTCCACTCGACCATTATTCGCTTTTTACATCCACAAGCCAGGAAACGCTATTTACCAAGTTTCTCATATCTGTGTAGGGCCATCCGAACCTCTTAACAAAGATACGACTGAAGCCAAATCCATTAAAAAGCAGTTTTAATTGTAACCCAATGCATTTCTGGCCTCTGGGTCCCTTCGTCAGGGGTAACTGCTAACAAGCTAACTTCGTTCTCCCTCCATCAGAAAGCAAAATGGTAAATAGCGTTTCCTGGCTTGTGGATGTAAAAAGCGAATAATGCTCGAGTGGAAAAAGCATTTAAAAAGGAGTAAAATGCTGAAATAGAAATGAAGTACATAATTTGGCTGCAAATGCAATTGAGCAATACTGTGCCACTGGTTGGAGCCTGAAGGTGTTCCATTATGATGTAGTTCCCTTGTTATGGATGGCCAGCAATAAATCCGATAACGCCAGAGTAATGCGTTGGTTCTTATCCTTGCAGTCTTATGCTTTCTCGGTTCACCATCGCAAGGGATCTGACAATGTGAGGGCCGATTTCCTCTCTAGGCATCCGCTCCCCGAACGTGAGCGTCCAATGGGGGAGGTGTGTAACGGAGTGTACCGGCGTACCCCTCCGGACCAGGATGCGGGGACCCTTCAAGGACTGTCCAAACATACCCCCTTCTTTCTTGCCCTTCACAGAACGACTTGCCTGGTATCGACTGGGGAATAGGCTCTCGGGACGAGGAGATGGAAACGCACTGGCCCTTTAAATTACAGTCTGAGGACGAGTGGGCGATGCTACAGGAGGACGCCGATGCGTCAAATGCGAAAGTCTTGGAGAAGCCGGTGTGCTTGTTCACCCGGAGTGGAGACGTGAGGAAGGAGAAGGAAGAGGAGCGGAGAGAGTCGAGGAGTGTTGCAGAGACGAGGAGACGATCGGAGGAAGCAGAGAGCTGTGGAGAAGCGGCGCCTGAGACCGAGGTCAAGCCAGGAGGCCAACGTCCCCACGAGCCGCACAGCCACACACCCGGGGGAGGTGTGTGGCTGGGCATCACGGTAGGAGAGATAACTAATTTCAAATATTCAATATAGGTTACACTTTCAAGAATGAAAGATCATAATGCGATGCTGGAAACATAAAAGCAGTCAGAACTTCTGTGGCTTTTATATAACAAGATATGATGCACTGAAGCCCTCCTTGCTTCCAAACTCCCAAAAACTATTACAAGACTCACACGATAAAACTAGGGGATGTTTTCACTTTCTAGTAATAGGTGATGCCCTAACTTCATGAGATTTTTTGCAGGAGAAAACATTCCTGGTTGGTATCGACATTGGACTGCACTAAGAGATTAATATATATTTTTTTTAGATGGAAACACGCTTTTGGGCATTTGGAGCATGACAATTGGTTCCAGATAAATGACACAAATTGCTAATTTAAGTCTATTAGCGAAAAAAACACCTGTCATCTGCACAATTATTTGGACACCTTTTACTGAATCTTCCGCTTTTATGTTAAAATCGGAGCAATTAAGTTACGATTAAAATGCATTCCAGTCTAACATTGCTTTTCTACATAGGTAAACATTCAAATACTATCAACATTTTATCTCAGTTAAAACAACTCTTAACTAAAAACAATATAGGAGTATTAAAGGAAAGCATAGACCTACTTTACAGCATTCGGGTCCAGTGTTGCATATAAATAGTACAAGCATTTCATTCGTTCTGTTGTATCTAAATTGTGAGGGACCATGTACTGCGCGAAGATGCGTTCGACAAGCAACCTAAATAAAATGGAATTGCAATTAATAGACAGTTTGTGCACAATCTGTACTTTCATCTATGTGCAGAGAATTTCATGCATAGACCGCACAGTAAACAAAACATACCGGAAGTCGTGCAGTCACATTTGCATTATAGCTACAGCACTCAAGTCACAATACTTAACTACTCAAATACTTTAAATAGGATTTTGTACAATTTTAAGAATCATCCCAAATGGGGCAAACCTAGATTTAGAAACTGGGTACCATACACATATGTGTCATAGAATGAATATAATTATTCATTATGATTATGCAACAAAGTATTTTTACACACACATATATACATATACATATATATATATCCATACTAATATAATAAAGAGGGAGCCCAAACCTTTGAGGCGGGTAATCTCAGGAACCACAGCACCAATCACAACACCCAATACAGCGTTGGAAAGGGCAGTTGCAGCAGAAGGACATAGGCTATGCAGACGCCCACCATATACATTTAAAAGGTGAAAGAACCGTGCCAGCAAAGTAGCCCCTTGTGGGCGTATCTGCGTTGTGCTGTGGGTGTGTGCTGGGGCGTGACAAACGCTGGGGCGTGTGGTACATTCAGCCCTTCATGCCATGTCTCATACTGTGTGCTAATCCCACCCCTGCACCCCATAATCATAACCCACCCTTACTCCTTAAAATACCCCAACACCCTTAAACACTAACCCATCTTAACCCTATAAATATACCCTGTACCCCAAAACCCCAACCTACCCCTAAACCCTAAAAATACCCCTGTACCCCAAAACCCAAACCTAGCCCTGAAACCTATAAATACCCCTGTACCCCAAAACCCAAACCTAGCCCTGAACCCTAAAATACCACTGTACCCCAAAACCCAAACAGCCCTGAACCCTAAAAATACTACTGTACCCCAAAACCCAAACATAGCCCTGAACCCTAAAAATACTACTGTACCCCAAAACCCAAACCTACCCCTGAACCCTAAAATACCCCTGTACCCCCAAACCTACCCCTGAACCCTAAAAATACCCCTGAACCCCAAAACCCAAACCTAGCCCTGAACCCTAAAAATAACCCTGTACCCCAAAACCCAAACCTACCCCTGAACCCTAAAATACCGCTGTACCCCTGAACCCTAAAATACCCCCGTTCCCCAAAACCCAAACCTAGCCCTGAACCCTAAAAATACCCCTGTACCCCAAAACCCATACCTAAGCCTAAAACTACCTCAGTACCCCATAACCCAAAACTATATCTGAACCCTTAAAATCCCAAAACATATACTTCAGTACCCCAAAACATATACCCCTATACCCATACTTACCTTATCCAAACATTAAAAAAAAACATGCTTTTACCATTCATGCATTTACAACGAATTTCGTTGTAAATGTATGCGTGGTAAAAGCATATCAAATGTAATGCCATGCGTTATAATGGCATTGCGGAGTCATGGTACTTTCGTAATGAAAGTATGCGGAGTGATGGTATGCGGAAAGAAAGTTGCGGAATAATGGGTGTTTACCCTCCCCGTTAAGTACATTGGTGGCACGGCGGCCCACATCTCCAGCATCATGCTCATATTTTTTCCACCACCCATTTGAAAAATGCACAGGTCTCTCTCATTGATGGCCAGCACCGACATACACTTTTAGACACACCTCCGCCACAAGTTCTAGAATTGCGAACTTTAGAGCTGGGGAGCTACATTCGAATCTCGGCATCAGCTCAACATCCTGTGATTCCAGGCAAATCGCTTTGTCTCCCCGTGCCTACCACAAATGAATGTGTTCTTCTGTAATGTAAATTGTGCTCATGCCATGTTGTCGAGTTCGCGCTATATAATATTGCAAGGAAAAATAAAGTAGGGAAACTCGAGTTCACACACTACTGAACACGCAATCTTAAGTGCATCAGCAGTGCACTGTGAATCGGAGCGTTTCACAGGCCTGTCACAGATAAGAAATGCTATCTAAACGAAATCCTACAAAACAATATACTACTGGCCGGCAGCAATTCATACCCGGACAACGTCGGGACGGGCTGTATATATATATATATATATATATATATATTATTTTTTAACACCCAGTGGCAGTTGCCACTGGGTATTTATAGTTAGGTCAGCTGTCATCTAGGAAAAACGTTTTTTTGTGTTGCTAATGACTTTACCTCGTTTTGAAGAATCTCCACAAAACTTTCCAGAAAGGTGCTAATTTTTGACTAGTTTGTGTATGGAAGGTTATGGGGTGATGCAAAGCGGGGTCCGAAAAAAAGAGGGGGGCCCAAACGCAATCTCCATGCATTTCCCACTGACTTATTTAGACAGGGATACAGCAAAAACTTCTGAATGGAATTACACCAAATTTAGCAAGAAGCTAGATCTTGGAAAGCAGATTGTTCTTTGTCTGATTTGGTGAAAATCCGTTCCGTTGTTTTTGAGGATTTAAGGTTTAAAAAATATAGATAAATAAATAGTTTATGTCCAGATATGCTCTGACGTGCCAATATTTAAAGGGAATGCTGATTGGTTAGTTTCAACCTGAACAATATGTTTTGACAGCCATTACAAGACTCAAGGACTTGATTCCGGTGTCCTTTTTAAATTAATTTACAGAATATCTAAGGGGGGGGGGCAGTGTGTGCACACCCAGAACCCACAGGGTATATGTGTGTGTGAGGGCAGGCGGGATGGGATTGAATTTAATCCCTGCATCTCCCTCTTCCCCTATTGACTGGTCACAACAAGGAAAACATGCTGATGCAGCCGTTTGACCCGATTCAAATGCATTGTAGTGAATTGCAGGCTTCAGGGGCACAGAATAGAAGCGATAAGAGATTTTAGTTACAATATAAAACATTCGTTGGTTTCACCATACTAATTTAGGAATTGTGGTGTGCTCTAAAGTGATTTTACCCCGTTAAAAATGCTGACCCTTTGCTGGAATTTCAGGTCTCATGTTTCAGAGAAAACGGTTTACGCTCATGATTTTCTCAGAGAGGTTATGGAAGGTGCTCTCTAAGATAAAATGAGAGCATATTATCTTTCTCAGACACGTGAGAATTATGTCTGACATTGACAATAAAACATGTGCTTTCATCAGGGCAGCCTATCAGTTGATTCCCCTGTGTTCTACGGTAGCCGTCCAGTGTTCTAAAGAACAACAAGAGCGCCAACAGTCTTACTTATGAGAAATGTGTGGCACATCTGAAGCCATCTTGATTGAATCAAACTGATAAAACTTAAAAAAATTTCATTTAGAAAGGATAAGAATGAGGGAGTTCGTTTTGTCATAGAAATTATGGTTAGTGCTAGTGAAACTAAATTAGGACCCATGTTAAATGAATTCTCAAATATTTTCCTCTTCTATTTCATTAAAACATTCTGACATTCACACTGAAACACGCATTTTCAACACCAGCAGCAGATTGCCAGTTAATTCATTGGTGAAAAACTGCAGCTTAACATCGGTGTTCTAAAGAGCAACTAGAGTGCTAACATTCTGAACTTAAGCCAAAAGTGTGGAACATCTGAATGCCATCTCAATGGAATTGAAGTGGAAATCAGAAGGAATAATGAGGATGCTGGAGTAGGTGACGAAATTTGGGAACATAATACCAAAAAAAGTCTCCCAAAATGGCCACCAGAGAAAAGAAGAGCCCAAATGTAGCACAAATATCACCCAAATGAAGCCCAAGTATAGCCCAGTGACAGCAGTATGCAAAATGTTTGATGTTTTTTTTTTCTTTTCTTGCAATTTCATATAGCGCAGACTTGACCCGAAGGAATTGGAGTGCTTCACATGAGCAACAGTTACATTAAACAAGGACACATTCATTGTTTTAGGCACGGGGAGAAATTAACCCAAACAAATTGGTGTGCTTTATCTTAGCAATAGTTACACTACACAAGGTCACATTCTTATTTTTGAAACAGGGAGATGGAAGTGATTTCTCCAGAATCACAGGATGTTGAGCCAACGCCAAAACTCAAGCCTGGTTCTCCAGTTGCAAAGTCGGCAGCTCTGGCGGTAATGCCAGATCCTCTGCCCTAAGGCAAACAAATAATTAAGTGATCAATTGAATAAAAACATTTATATAGCAAATAACTAAAATGTGCTTTGTCGCTATTTGAGAACTCAGAAAATGTGTCTTCATTTTAGATTTTTAAGGCACTTACCATAATTTCTATGGGAACAATTGTAATTGTATTTATATATCGCTTACTTCACCTACAGAGGCGTCAAAGCACTTTTCGGTGAGTAGCACGCTACTCCGGAACACAAAAAGTATTAGTGGCGATTTAGTACAGGGAAATGAGAGTTAATTTTAGCGGTGGACATGGGAGTCTGTTAGCTGGATTGAAAAGGATAACTGAGGTATAGAAGAGCTAGGAGTTTATAAAGTGTTTATTGGGAGATCATAGAAGATGGGGGAGGTTTGGGATGAGTAAAGGAGAGATGGAGGAGGGGAGAGTCTCTAGAAATGGATTATGGAGATCATAGTATTAAAATGAGTCTTCGGATGAGTCCAAGGAGGGATACATGAGGTAAGAATCTAGTAAGGGTTATTTTGGAGATCATAGTAGTCCAATGAGGTTTGGGATGATCCCCAGTGGAGGTAGAGACTGCTGGAGTGGTATAGGGTGAAACAAGGTAGTGCATTAGAGAGAATGTATTTTTGTTTTTACAGTAGGGGTATAGTAATAAATATATTGATACACAAATACATGGAGGGTATACATGTATAAGGAAGGTAATATATCAACATTTAAGTTTCATAAACTCAGACTTGCAAGTGTTGCTATACTTTAAGCTAATTTGTGTACTATTTTAAAACTTTAAATATTTTTGTCAATATTTAAATAGTGAAACAATTGCATATAGTTATGATAATATTTACATATTGTGATAAAATGAAAACTAAGTATCTAATCAAATAACTTGTATGAAAACTATGCAGTGACCTATATACATGTTAAGCATTTAATTATATACATCAACACAGTCCAACTGTCGAAACGCATAACAAACCGGGGAATACATTCTGCATTACTTTCACATTTCACTATACCAATTCAACACTAATCCTTCATGGGTCTCGGAGTAACATCCTACTGGCTGAAAAAGCGCTTTGGTGCCTCGTCAGGGGTAGTAAGCACTATATAAATGCAATTACAATACAATACAATACATAGACAATGGAGGGAAGGCGGGAGGGGGTCAGGGGCAGCAGGGGCAGCAAGCTGACCACACAGAGCAGATGGGAGGGGCAGAGGCAGCACAAAAGACCAAGCATGTCAAGCGGGCGAACTAGGTATATAAAACAGAGGCTATCCCAAAAATATATAATTTCAGGTTCAGGAATGTGGGAAGAACAACAATTAATGATAACACTTCTCACTAACCTATTTCATTAATCAGTAGAGAACCCCCAAAAATTATTTCATTTACATTTTTTAATTACACTTTCTATAATTCATCTTCAAACAATGGGCCAGATGTAGGTAAATTAGATTTACCGATTCATAAATACCGAATTTTACCGATTCGGTATTCATGAATCTGTAAATCTAAATCGGTAGGATTCGGTATTTACTGATTCGGTAATTACCGAATCGGTAATTACCGAATCAGTATTTGCATCGATTCCTATGGGCCTTGAAGCCCATAGGAATCAATTGCAAATACTGATTCGGAATTACCGAATCTGTAAAAATACCGAATTGCCAAGGGCGACAGGGTGTCACTTTGACACCCTGTTGCACCCCTGTTTCTGGCTTGTGTGCCATGTGGTACACATACATGCCATAAGGCCATGTATGTGTGTCACAGATGTGCATGTACACAGGAATTCGTTATTTACCATGCAAAAGTATTACATGGTAAATATCGAATTCTTAGGGGCCTGTGGCACTGTTTGCAGTGCCACCTACATCTGGATTTACAGAATCGGTAAATTTACTGATTCTGTAAAATAAAGGCCCCCTACATTTCAATACCCAAATACCGGTCGGTAACGGCCGAAATCGGCCGTTACCGACTGGTATTTGGTCTCCTACATCTGGCCCCATATTTCTTATTCTCATGTATGTCATTTTCACATGAGTTTTTTTAAATGTAAATACAGTACTTAAAATTCAAATATTAATTTTGTAAACACCAAAACAATTGAAGCAGAAATCGACAACACTCAAGAAATCCGATACCAATTTATCAAAATAGACTATTTTTATAAGAAATGACACACTACAATGAAAAAGGTCCACCAGAGAGTTCTGGATATATAGATTTAGAAGCAATAATAAATCAAAGCAATTTCACTCAACCATGAACAAGCCTTGGCAAACTAGGAATCGGAAACTTTTTCAAGGAAAACTTAGTAAGTGTCAATGTGGTTGGTTTCAAGTATTTGGGGTGACCAACGCCAGCATGGAGTTAGTCAGGGGGACTAGCAAGGTCCTCAAGAGCAGTTAACTTCACAGAAGAAGCAGTCCTTCAACAGTTACAGGTGCTTTACTCGCTTTGCAATGGATCCCTTTAGGGAGGTCTTTATGCAAGGGATGAAGGATGCCTTAATAATGCTTTGGATGTGATGCGGTCGACGGGGGGGGGGGGGTCTTCCTGAAGGGATTCCTCAGCCACAAGGATGGTGAGGGGGTCGTGGTTGCAGGGTCGACATCTCACAAAGTTCTCTATGGTCTGGCTGAAGTTCAGCCGCCACTGGACTATCAGTTGCTCGATGTCACGGTCACAGGCCAATCCTTCCTGGGTAGGCAACTTTCCTCCTGAAGGACCCAACAACTCTCTGTCCGCACTGCTGCACCTAGCAAACTCTGTTGCAACTCTGTGCAGCACAACAGAAGTGGAAGCGGCTTGAAGACTTCGGGCTAACAACTTGCCTCAGCAGGCTTCTTCAGCTGTTGTGTCCCTAAGCTGCAAACAGGAGGTCAGTCAGCTGGCCCTTTGAGTTATCTTGGCTTGACCAGGCTCTAGAGATGTCTTCTCCTGGAGCTGGACACGGCAGGCACAGTCCCTCTCTTTGTTAGCAACCAGGTGCAGCCCCTCCTCCCATAGCCCCGCCCCCTCGGTGCAGCCTCTCTTTGCTGGTCCCTCGGTGCAGCAGGGGAGTCCTTTTGCAATCCTTCATTCAAGTCGGTTGAGATCTGGGTGACTGTATGCTCGGAAAGAGCCCTAAGGGTAGGATACGGTTGGTAGGGAATTGCCTACCAGGTTCCCTCCCACATGGTGGCCCATTCCTGTAGTGTGGCATCTGCCTATCTCAGAATGCACCATTCTGCCCATCCCCAAGATGGCGAGACCTCTCTGCTGGGGTACAGACCTCACTAGCTCACCCCCAGGTTGTGGCTTCCTCTGGGCTACACGTCCCTGGGGAAAGCAGTTTAGCAATTGGTTTCCCCTCTCTGCATCTCAGGCTAGCCTGTCTACCTTAACAATGTGGTAGAACCCTCCCATCCACCGTGCTACACGCCTGCTCTTCAAAGGCGGCTTCACCTTTGAAGCCTGTCTTTTGGGGCCAACACTCAAGAGGCTTCCTGCCGGAGCGAGGTGACAACTCCCTGGCCTGCAATCCCTCACTGTTCTCCTTCCTGGGAGTCGTTAGCACATCTTTTCAGGACGGCAGATAACTGTCTCATGGAGCAAGCTCCATGTGTGCCTGGGAAGGCACATGAATTTTGAAAGTGACAAAGTGGCAGGTTTGCTAAATCTGCACACTGTAATGAGTTACAATAATTTCAACTGGAGACACAAGTTGGGCTTCATGTAATGAGTTGTTGGATACCTTGGAATGCCCACTTTAGTCGCAATGTTCAGGAGTTAGCACAGCTGAGGGGCCAGCGTGTAACCCTAGCATCGCCAATTACGCGACCAAGTCTTTCCACAGTAAAACTGTAGTTTTGCGTGTTTTATTGCCTGGGCATTTAAAGCACATGTCCAACCTGTGTCATATGTTTCACCCTGCCTTAAGGGCTTGGTCGGCCTGCCAGAGGATGTCAGAACGAAGCTTGGACATCCTCTGAAAAATCAGTTGTTCTCAGTCAGGCGTGGTGCTGTAAGGCCACCAACGAAGAAACCACTCTGCCTAGCAAGTCGGTCGTGTAAATGTAAATGTGTGTATACTTGTAAAGCGCACTATCACCTAGAAGGTATCTTGGCGCTATATACCGCTGTGGAACCCTTCCTGGCTTTCCCTGTGAGATGCCCCTTACTGGGCACCTCCAAGGTGAGGCCAGGCATCCTAGCGCTTTCGGGGCCGTTGTGGAGATTAAGCAAGCTATTGCCCAGAGTTGCAGAGTGGGACCCATGATTAGAGTAGGCACCTAGGCGAGAATTATCGAGTCCATGGACATTGAGCCCAAGACCCTGCCGCGTCGGGAATTGAACCCTGGTCCCGGCCAGACCTCTGCCTCAGGGTCTGCCGCTGTAATCGGTGAGCGACACTTCTCCACTTCTCCACCGTGTCCAGACCACATCGGTTTGTGAAATTAGCTGTGTCTTGCCCATCAGCTATCGCTTGAGAAAGTATGGCCCAAGCCTCCTCCGGGACTGTAGACAGCACCAGCGTAACTGAAACACAAAAGGAATGGGAGATACGGCCCAAAAGTCCTGCAGTATTCACTGACCATAATGCCAGTCTGGCGGAATAAAACATTTTCTTACCCAAGGTGTCCAGCCTATTGGAATTCCTATCCAGTGGGGCGGTAGGGAATGCACCAGGATTTACTCAGGAAGTGGAGGTTTGTACCACAAAGCTCTTTGAGGTAGGGTATTGGGTGAGGAAAGAAGGGCCCCTTTGGGGCGGGGAGATAGGGACAGGCAATTGTCCTGTCCACAGGAGCCCCTGTGCAGAATTTGGACCAGGCCCCAGGCAGGATGGACGTATTTAATTAAATGGGAGAAGCGGTTCTGGATGGGTGGCTTCCGGTTGAAGCACCTCAGTGAAGACTTAGACTTGACAGCCACAACTGAAGGTCATGGGCCTCAGCCGCCCTCCTCACCACCACTACATATGTGGCACCCTCCTCCATAGCCACAGTAGGAGGAAAGACCTAGCCAGTATCTGGGGAGGTGTCCAGCCCACTGGCATCCACCAATTCCTCACAACAGTTAATATTCTTCATGGTCCAGTGGCCGATAAGAGTAGGGCTCAGACTCCAGCCTGGAGGGAATGGCTCCTGTTGGTGTTGGATAACACCCCTCATGCTCTGTGTCGGAGTCCGGGATAAGAATAGGGACAGCACCGCCGGAGGGCAACGGCAGCGCCGGGAGCGTCTACAGTAGGACAAGGAACGGGGGAAGACCGAGTAGGTACAACCAGTGCCGGCCTGGATCCATCGGTGGCTCCAAGGGGCCAAACTGCCGCGAACCAGTAAGGGCCCCTCTTAAACCCAAAAGCGCTCCAGCCGGGACTCGCTGTCCAAATATGAGGTGAATGGCCTCAAACAATCTCGAAGTTTGGCAGGGGTTGCTCAGCCTCCAGGAAACTTGGGGAGGTGCGAGACGGCCCAGATGCGGGCTAAACCGCAGAGCCAAGCCTCGAGTGCTGATGCTGAATCGACTCATCGGATGACTTTAAAAGGCGGAGAAAGGTCATTCGCACGTCAAGCGGCCTCGAGCTTGGGGGATCGCTCCCTCAAGGCCTTGAGGTGCAAGGCATGACAATCAAAGCAGGTCTTGGCGTAATGGTCATGCTCAAGGCACCAGAGATCGACATGGTGTGGGTCCGTCGCTGACTTTTGCCAGTGACAGGCGCTGCAGGGCTTGAATCCAGCCTTCCTTGTGGAAATCCCTGCCACACTAGGAGAAAAGTCTCAAAATTAACTTATGACAAAAGTTTAAAAGGGGTCAGTCAAAGGTGGCCGGGCGTAGCTCTCTCTGGATCTCCACTCACTGATTTGGAAAGACAAGAACTCACTCAGCGCGTGCTGAGGTGGCGCCTATATAGGCACCACGCACGTCACTTTCAGCGACACACGCAGCCGAACGGCGCCAACTAGGGGCACGCAGGAGTACTCCTCACGAAACAATTCTGAATCCAGACGGATGCCTAGGGATAATTCAAAGGTAAAGAATCTACGGCTAGAAGTAGATCAGATACTAGGAATATCACTAAATATGCATTTTAAATGCATAAATAAGTAGGAGAAAGGGTATAGAGAAGTGGGTTACTGTTGCAGTAACCCCCCCAACCCCCCACCCCCCACACACACACACACACTTTTAGTCAGATTACTGCATTTCGACTGAGTGTGCCTTGGGTCTCTGCCAATCAGGTTTCCTAGGTACTTTGTTCTTTCCCTAACCTGTACCATTGTTTCCACAACTTGCACAACTCCGGCTTACCAGTAAGTCCCTTGTAAGGGCTATCTAGGGTACCAAGGGCAGGGTGGCCAGGGAAAGGCCTCTAAAGGCTGTATGTAGCATGTAGTAGGTCACCCTCAGAGACCTCTCACCACCAAACTGCACCACTGCCATTGCAGCCTGCAAGTGGTGAAGCAGCCAAAAATGAAGTGTCAATATGGCACACATCCCTATGTGCCATGTCTGCCCAGAACTGCATGAGGCCCAGGTAAGCCACCCTTAAGGCGGGGTGCCCTGTAGCTTTATTCTTAGATATTATAAGAGCCCACTAAAGCCATATAGAGTATATGGTCAGGAAACTGGTCACTACGAGTTTCCTACCACCTGAATAGCTTTACTGAGTCCTGGAATATTTGGTAGCCAACATCTCCGAATAGTACACCTGCATTGATTTCAGTGTCTGATTTATTATTCCCTGCATTCAGGGGTACCTTCTAGAGGACCACTGAACCAAACAAGTCTCTGGTGGGTGTCTGACCACCAGCCTGCCACCACGAGACAGGTTTCTGGACCTCTGATGTGGGAGCCTTCGCTCCAAGGGCCCAGTAATAAAGCCTTCCTGGACAGAGGTTTTGACACCTCTCCCAGGTCAGGAAGAGCAATCTGTGGCAGGGAAGCTTCAAAGGCCTTGCGGCCTCTACAAACCAACACCCAGCCTCTCCTGCTATCGAGGGCATGCCTCCTTCCTGTCTCACCCCCTTTTCGATAGGTAGACAAGCGGGAAAAATTGGAACAGCTGAGAAGGTGTGCCAACCTCTGCCAACACCACCCCTCAGGTGGGAGAGGCAAGGTGAAGCCCTCTCTTCAGTGGCTGCCAACTTGCAGATTTAGGGATTGTGTCCCCCCTTCCCACGTCGGGTGAGCACACTGAGGGTGTAGCCGCTCCCTAAGGTCAGTAGCCCATTGGCTAGTACCTTGAGATCCCTAAAAAGACCCCTAAATACAGTATTTAAGGAGAAGCCCTGAACCCAGAAGGCAGTTCTCAACAACCTTAGAAGACTGGAATCCCAAAGGCGTAGCTGCAGTGAAGACTCCAGTCCCAATTGACTTGGACCCAGCCCTACCGGCCTGCCTGCAGCTCCAAAAAGGACTAGCAACCTCCAGATTTGGTGAGGATTGGTCCCCTACTGCAATAAAGCCTTGAGACTCCCGAGAACAGCGGCCCTGTCCACAAAAAAAGACCCAGCCCCAGCGGGACTAACAAACCCTGCTCCAGGACTTACCTCTGCACCCGCGGTCCACGACTGGTGTGCTGAGCGTTCATCGTTCATGAAGTGGTCCCCTAGCAGTTCTGAACTCCAAACCATAGAGGGGTGTCACCTCCAAGGTTCCGTGTCGATGCCTGCGGCCTCTTCACGTAGACCGCGAAACACCCCCCCTCCTCCACCACGATGGGACCGGTAAGCAGATTCCAGACGTCAAAAGGCACCCATGCAATCTCCGACCCTGCATCCTGGTGACCTCATCCTGAAGTGTTGTGATGTCGAGTCACATCTCTACTTTTCTGCCCAGCTGTTAGTTCCGGCCAAAGGAAAGCATTGGGCTCCCGGCCCTTCCTAAGCACCCTGCACTCAGCCACTTCTGTGCTGCTGCTGGTGTGGACTTTGCTAACTTGAGACCCCCTTTTGCCCTCACCTTAACCCCAGGAGCTTGCCTCCCAAGACGGAGTGGCACTGCCCGAGAGCAGCCCCCAACCGAGGTGCCCCCGAGCCCCTTTTCCTTGGCACCCTGCACTTTGCACCTGGCCGCCGCTGTTGGTGACCCTTGAGTGTCAACCTGAACCTTGGGGAACATTGGTTCTACCCCCAAAACTCCATACATACCCAAACCCGTTTAATGACGGTTAACCCAACACATTGTTTTTCTCCATAGGATTGTATGGTGGGCTTCCTCTGAAAAATCTTCCAGGTTGAACAGTCTTGAACTACAACAAAAGTAACTTTGTGCCTTCAACAGAGTTAACCTGTGTGAAAAGTTAGCCTGGCATATGATGTCCACTAGTTCTAGTGGGCACCTTGCACCAGTCTAATCGACCCTTATTGATGGTGGTTGTAAAGTCAACCTTATAGAAAACTATCCTAGTGGTAGCATGAACCAGCAGTCTTCAGGCTAAGACTTCAGTAGGCGAGTTAAGCAAGTTGTTTTACCATATATAATCCCTTGAATACCAAATGAAAGGACACCACACAAGGTATACATCAAATATATATGTATTTAATCTAAACACAACCCCTCTGCATTCTTTATGAGGTCAGAGGTCAAAATACAATACAAGTCACACAGTTAATATACAATAAGTTGCACAGTATACATTATGCCCAAGGGTCCTCACAAACATAAACTAAGAAAGTGGTATAAGTACCACGTGAGAGTTAGAAAGCAGGCCTGTGGAATCGCTGGGGCTACACTAAACAACCAGAGGTTAGGAAGTAGGAGGCCCACGGGAGACGCGTGCAGTGTCTAAACACAGACGCAGGTTACCACTGACTTTCTATGAGAAACAAAAAAGTTACAAAGTTACTGTTTAAGGACACTTCCGGATCGACTAGGATGAAACCCTTTTAAACTAGGACACTTCGAGAGTCAAGACCCACGGTAGCACCGGAGTACTCTTGTTACCTCACCCAGGGAAGCCGGGTGCATAGGTGTCTTTTCGTGTCAGGTTTCGTCGTTGTTTTCTATGGAGAGCTGCAAAGAAGTGCTGCAGGCGACCAGAGGAGAAGTGTCCGGGTGGATTGGTGATGTGAAGAACCTGAAAGCAGAGGGGACAGAGTCTGGGTCACTAGCCAGTGACCAGGAAGGTACCAGGAAGGAACCAGGCGATGTCGGGTGCTTGAAGGTGAAGAAGGTGAGTTTGTCTCTTCAGCCACGAGGTCCAGGAGGCATCGACGATGACCAGGCGCTGGAATCGAGCTGTCCCACGATGGATCTAGATGACTGCGGTGTCGGTATCCGGATTGGACCCAACAAGCCTTGGCAACCGCAACTCACGCAGGATGTCTAGATTGGCTCCGTTGCAGACCAGAAAGGTCTGTGGCGCTTCTCTTTTTCAGGAAAGCTGGAGCAAGCATGGAGCAACCAGGAAAGCAAAATAAATTCAAGATGGCGTCTTCAGGGGGCTCACTAGCCAACGGGCAAGGAACCGGGAAGACACGTCGAGCTCAAATGCAAAGGCGGGGCCCACGGGACACTCACGGAGTGTGGGGGCCTGGGCTTCTGTGCAAATGGTGCTCGGGGCTGGGGCTTCTCGTACCCCAATGCACAACTTACTGAGGCTTCAGGAAAGGAGTGCAGATAGCAAAATGCAGGATGTCCAAGATGTCTGGTCCAATGCCTCTCGTGTCCGCCACGGGTCTCAGCTTTGCTGTGGATCGGGGTCAGAGAAGTCTGGAAGTCCAGTTCTTGAGTCGCAAAGTCTTTGGGTTCCGGCAGGAGCCTTGAAACTGCAGACCGGCAAAGTTGCTGTTGGTGCCTGTTTGCACAGGGTGGTCACTCCTTGACCACAAGGGAGATATCTTCCGACTTCTAGTCAGAATGGAATGTCGAAGGTTCTAGATATGTCTTTCAAGATTCGTCCAGGATAATCTAAAGTCCTGGGGACACAGCTCCTATACTTATACTAAGAAAGGGGGCTGGATTACCTGACTAGGTCCCTCCTATGGGTGGACATGAGAAGGGGGTGGTTACACCTCTTTCCCTTTGTCCAGTTTCGCGCCAGAGCTGGGACTGGAGTGCCCCAGCAACTGGTTTGCATGGAGCACCTTGTGTGCCCCAGGCAGTGTCCAGATGCATTCACTGAATGCAGCCCTCCCTGCCCCAATACACAAAACCCCTGTCTGGGGAGGTGCCAGCACCTTCCTGGACAGGAAACCTATTGTCCAGGCCTCCCCTGCCATAGTTTCGTCCAGGAGGTCAGACTTGTGTCTGTGGCAGCAGCATACATTTTGTGATGCTGAGGCTCTGTTTAACTTTAACCGGGTAAAGCAGAAAGCTACATGTCTTTTCCCTCACGAAGCGTGGAATGCTACCCCCGCCGCCAGAATTGGCAGGGGGCGGTAGTATTCCAAAGTGTTTGACACCGTACACAACATGTTTTGATAAAGCCAAACCAAAGTTATCATTAACAGCGAGGATTATAATGCACTTAAGAGTATATGGTATGGCTATATCATAGAACAGCTATAAGGAGATGGTTCCGAAAGCTGCTGAGGGGCTAAGCTCAGGCTAGGGCACCCTCTCACATAAAACCAAGCACTCTGCCTCCATGATTGTCGAGGCGTACCATAAGAGTGGCTTATAGGTGTATATGTGTCTATATGTAAAGGCAGATATAGGTATACTATATCTAAGAAAGGGGTGATTACACCACCTTACCCAGTCAGTGTGAACAGACCTGTGGTGTCAGTTTGGAAGGCAAACCAGGGGTGGCACAATACACACTGCAGCCCCTGGTAGGCCTAAGGTGCACCTATGCCCCGACTACCTATGGTACACTATACAGGGGCTCACAAGGGTGACCCCAGTAACCAACCTGGTATGTACCTAAAGTACATGGAGTCCATTTTGTAGAGAAAGCAGATAGTTGGCCTGGGACCCTGCTATTCAGGGCCCCAGACTAAGTCGAAAACCAGCAAAACATCAGGAAAAAAAAGTGGGGGTAACCATATAGTAAGATTCCACCTTCCTACAACCTGCTTATTGATGTCCTGTGATGATATACTGTGTTAGTAGCTTGTTTCATGCCAAACTAGAAAAGTAACTACAAAGTAATCTGAAAGTAATTTCAAGTGGTTTTTTTTAACAGCTTACAAACCATTTTCTCAACTGCTAAAGTAATCTGAATGTTCCTTCAAAACCAGTGCTCACTGTATTTTGAAAAGTAACATTATATGAAAAGATTAACTTGACTGCTACCAAGTAAATCTTGGTTTAGAAATAAAACAATGTAATAACTTTTTATACCAACAGTTGGTCTGGATTCAGCCTTTTGAGTGTGTGACATAATGTCTTGCCCGAGTGTGTATAACAAATGCTTACCACTAACCTCTTATAAGCCTGAGTGCTCAGCCAGAGGAACCAGAGAAGCAAGCAGTCCTCCGTGATACACCAGGAAAAGAATCCCAAAACACGAGGACATGACGTAAGCGCCTCTGGTTCTGCAATTCAAAGATTAAACGTAACCAGAGAAGCGAGCAGTCCTTTGTGGAAGATTAGCAAAACGCAACTTCACACTGCAAGGACAAGACTTAGGCGCCTCTGGGTTTTTAATATTTTTAATATTATAAAGAAAAGCAGTAGCACATCATTGGGCACAATAATTCCGGACTGTCCATACTCTACGCCCAAGAGCGCATATCATCAGGAGCATTCTATCGGTAGCCTGATCTACATATGCGGTTTTAATAATTCGTACACAGATATGGAATAACATAGAAATCTATAACAACCTTCAAATACGGACTCTAAGGGTAATTAAATTGACCCCTATACCCCGACAGAAATCAAACTGTGTCTTGATAAAGGTGGACAAAACTTTGGATAACCACCGAAACGCGTCAACGCTTCACCCAGTCGAATTAATGATCTCAACATCTTTGTTGATATACTGCATTATGGTGTATATAACTTAGGTGTTCAAAACAGAGTCCGAATATACAACCAGTATTGCACAAATTCTATGTCTTACAGTCCTTTCTGTCTTTGTGTTTCAATCTTGCTGGCCAATATTGAATGTTGATTGGAATTTTTTTTATTGTTTTACCTGTGTTGAGTGGGTTCCTTTTTGGTCCACTCTTTTTAATATTTGTATTTTCAATAAATTGTAAGAATTCTTTATATATACTTGTATTTTGTAATTGTTTTTTTCTTGACCCTCTGGCACATTTCATTCAGTCACGCTCAAGGGAACACTTTGTTTCACTCAACCACACTACCACAAAAGAGAGTAAGGTATTATCTACTTTAGTCTCTGCTATACCTCTGGGGATCCACTGGCCTCTCTGCACACTATACCTTACTTTGGTATAATATATAGAGAGCCAGCTGTCAACAAAAGGTGCTTGAAAATATGAAATTCATGATGTGTGTAAAACGACTACTACTGTTGCATTGAAACTGTAGTCACAGGACACTATTAATTTTTATTTGTTTTAACAGATTATCCATTTCCTTAGCACGAGCTGCAGGGACCAATCAAAGATTAGAATAATAATTAAAATGATACAAACATAAATCAATGCCTTTACAGTACATTTAAGAAAGATTCTTTGCAAAGATCCCTTCTTTTAACTTACCGGTCATCAATACTGTTCTGGTAATATATATGAAGGAGCTTGTCCTTAATCCAGTTAATTTGCTTTGCGGCTTCTTTTCCTGCTTCGGCTTGCAAGGAATATTTCTTATAGATTTGAGCAAGTCCCATCATGGCTTCTTTTCTCACTCTCCACTTAAACAAAAAAAAGTGGTTGTCAAACTATGTGCCTTTGGCCCTTCATTCATACTGCATTGAAGATTATAGTGTACCTAAACATCATTCCAAATAGCAAAATAGCCAAAGCAAAGCAGACTACTAGTCCATGAACATCATCCGCACATTATTGTATGATATTAAATGATACTTTTAAATTGACCTTTGACGCCCAAAACTATTTCAACCAATGAAGGAAGATTTTCAGTTTAAAAAGGATTGTGCTGAAATAACAATTTACTCCAGTATTGGATCTTTCATAAATTACTATTGCTTGTATCATTCGTCGGGATGGGAGTCCCCGGTAAATAAAATAGGTACAAAAAAAGAAAAAAGGCCTCGGCCTCATCTCATTTTGTATCATATCCACCTCTTTTTGTAAAAGAGACCAAATAAAACGAACAGCTATTCATAACAGCCTCACCCATAGACCCTTCCTGAGAGAGCCTCAGATTTCTTACTGCACATTGTGCAAGGGAGTCTCCACTGAGCTCTGCTCAGTTTTTCTTCAGCTACAACTACTTTCTTCATCTCAACTCTTCACACGTCAGACAAGGAGGCCGTGAAAAGAAGGCTCTTTTCAAGGCTTGTGCCACCTGCTCAAAAAATACTTTATGTGGAGGACAAACAAAGACTGTATTTACTGTTTGTATCCGGACCATAAAGCTTCTGACTGCAAGAGCTGACGGACCTATTCAACTAAGACCTTGCTGGACCGTGAGGGACGTCTGCTCACTTGGCTTAAAAAATTAAAGTCGCAAAAAGATCCTGTTTCAAGTGACAGTGATGATGCTTCATCAGCGACTTCGTCCAGGAGATCACAAAAAAAGGGTCGGTCTTCACCTTCTACTTCTTCAGAACCCCCTTTCAAAGCCTTACAAAAGACGTCGGATAGGTCTGACATGCGTAGTCCCATCAAATCGCCTCACCGAGGTGTAAAGGAGAGGGAAGGACTTGCTGTTGATGTGGCACCTGTGAAGAAGGCAAGCCATGGGCCTTCTGCTTCTTCTCCGCCTTCTATCAATCAATCAGGAGTTTGTTAAAGCGCGACTACTCACCTGTAAGGGTCTCAAGGCGCTAGGGGTGGGGGGGGGAGGGGGGGGGGGGGGGTGCAGGTTCCATTCCATCAAGGAGGGGGTCTGTCAAAGAGCCAGGTTTTGAGGTTTCTTGCGAAGATGGGGAGCGATGTCTGTCTGAGGTGGAGCGGAAGGGCGTTTCCATGCTTTGGCCGCAAGGAAGGAGAAGGAGCGGCCTCCCGATCTGGTCTTTCTGGTGCGAGGGACCACGGCGTAGGAAAGCTGGGCTGATCGTAGGGTCCTTTGGGGTGCGTGGAATTTGAGTCGGCTGTTCAGGTATGCTGGTCCGGTGCCGTGGAGGGCCTTGTGTCTGAGAAGCCAAAAACCTTCAAAAAATCAGCTTCTGTCCCTCATGAGGGGAAAGCCAACAGAAAAATTCGCTCGTCGACTACAACATCAATACCGTTGACGACCGCTTCGAAAATCTTACAGGCGTCTGCTTCGGCAACGGGCACGTCGACGAGAGTTTCCTAGTCTCCATTGGCTTTGTCGAAGACAACTTCAACAACGACAACACAAACAGAGGTACCTTTTATTCGGTCCTCGACATCTACTTTCACAATTTCAACGTCGACGAGGATGACTACTGTGATGGTGTCCAGGGTGTCTACGTCGAGACCTTCCAGGCTGATAATGACGCTTGTCTAGTCGACAGTCCCGTCGAGGGTGGCTCTTTCATCGTCGACTGTTCAAACATCAGCGCCAACGGCTCCGTCAACGACGTCGTTGATGATACAAAATGTGGCAATTTCTATACGGAGACGTCGCATTACTCCTGAAATGACTTCTCCAAGGAAAATGACACCCCTGCTCACCTTCTGGAAGAGGAGTTTTCCGAGGACAATGAGGGTCCTTACGGTGATGCAGATAGCCCATCTCAGCTGCATGTTAAATATCAGGACTCGGAGGAGTATTATATGGAGAAGCAACAGTATGTTCCACAATCCAGATCTCAGGATCACTATCAACAAGACATGGTTTGCAGGCCATCTTCCCTCATTACAGACCTGCAGTTCATGCTTTCGGACTACAGGAAGATGTTTTCAACGCAGTCCTCTGGCCAAGAAGCAGGGCAAGTGCTTCCAACTCCACTTGCTCGTCCGGTTACACCTCAGCCTCCTCTAATTCCAGTACCGGAGCTCCCGGAGCCACAGGAGCATGTAGTTACAGTCCAGTACGCCACATCTGATGATGATCAAGGCACTATGACGATCCCGGACAGGGAATAGGATGACTACATTATTCCGGACCATACCTCTCCCGTACCTGAACCGGCGGACACTCCTCCAGCTGATATTGGAGGTTTTCACAATTTAATGGAGAGGGCTTCTAAGCATTTCGACCTACCCATTCCATCAGTGCAGTCAGAATGTTTTTTATATGACTTCAAGATACTATGCAGGAAATATGTTTGCTCTATCAACATCGTGGGCCATGTCTGGGATGAGGGACTAAAATTAATGAAGTGATGCCAGTGCTTCTTCGTCTGGAGAAGGACAAAGCTCCAGATGATCGCCCAGCTTGTCTGGTCAGCCAACCGAAACCGAATTCTGTGATTTCACAATCAGCCCAGATAAAATCTAACAAGCCGGCGGCACCTCTTACCATTCCACCTGCTAAAGAGGGAAGGGGGTTGGATAATGCTGGAAAGAGGTTCTCTTCCATGTACAGCCTCCTGGTCAGAGCAGCCAATGCCTTGGCTATTCTTGGACGGTATGATCGCCAGATGTGGTGTGATCTGTCTCCATATCTGGGCTTGAAGAGGCTAAAGTCGAAGCAAGAAAGATCCTACAGGAGGGAGAAAGAACATCTTCCGAAATAATTGACTGTGCAATGAACATTGCCACTACAGCTTTCCGCTTTCTCGCAGGGGCAGCAGACCTTCGACGACAAGGCTGGCTTCGTGCCATTTGGTTCCGGCCAGAAGTCCAGAACAAGATCCTGGACCTTCTCTTTGATGGTAAAGAACTCTTTGAGAAGCACAGTGATGATGCGCTGGAAGACAAAGAAAGACACGGAAACTGCAGAGTCCCTTGGGACTCTACAATACAGCAAGGTTCCTTTCTGTGGAGTGAGAGGTAGAGGTTTTTCATCATACAGAGGCGGATACCAGCAATAGCGCTGTTCCACCTACTCGCAGCCTTCTCTATCTTACCAGCCGCAATATTCCCAACGACAATGCCAGTCGTCTTCTTTCTCTCGATCATCATCGAGAGGAAGGCAAGGGTGCCAAGGGAGGAATTCCTCTAAGCGCCAGTAGCGGGTTCTTGGCTTTTCCTACTGTTCCTTTGTCCCCTGTAACACCAGAAAGGGGCAGGATATCCAAGTACAAGTACAAGTTCAGTATTTGTTTAGCGCACTACTCACCCAGAGGGTCTCAAGGCGCTTGAGGGAGGATGGTACTTTACTTATCGAATATCCAGGTTTTTAGTGGTTTTCTGAAGGAGAGGTGGTTCTGTGTAAGGCGGAGGTGGGTGGGGAGAGAATTCCAGGTTTTGGCCGCTAACTAGGAGAAGGATCTTCCCCCATGGTGGATCTGTGGATGCGCGGAATTGCGGCGAGGGCTTCATTGGACGATCGTAGTTGGCGGGTGGGGGTGTAAAAGGACAGGCGCGTGTTGAGCCATTCGGGTCCTAGGTCGTAGAGGGCTTTGTGTACGTGGGTGAGGAGACGGAACATTATTCTCTTGTTGACGGGGAGCCAGTGGAGGTCTTTCAGGTGACCGGAAATGTGAGCTTGGCGGGGGATGTCGAGTATGAGTCTGGCTGAGGCGTTTTGGATGCGTTGGAGTTTTTTCAGTAGTTTGGCAGTGGTTCCGGCGTAAAGGGTATTTCCGTAATCCAGTCGGCTTTGACCAGTGCGTGGGTGACTGTTTTTCTTGTTTCGGTGGGAATCCAACGGAAGATTTTTTTGAGCATGCGTAGGATGTTGAAGCATGATGATGAGACGGCGTTGACTTGTCTGGTCATAGAGAGGGAGGAGTCCAGGATGAAGCCCAGGTTACGTGCGTGGTCCGTAGGTATGGGTGCGGTTCCCAGGGCCGGTGGCCACCATGAGTCGTCCCAGGCAGAGGGGGAAGAGCCTAAGATGAGGACTTCAGTTTTGTCCGAGTTCAGTTTTAGACGGCTGTTCTTCATCCATTCGGCTACTTCTTTCATTCCTTCGCGTAAGTTGGTTTTGGCGGTGTTTGGGTCTTTGGTGAGGGAGAGGATCAGCTGGGTGTCGTCTGCGTAGGAGATGATGTTGAGGTTGTGTTGGCGCGCAATGGATGCGAGGGGACTCATGTACACGTTGAAGAGGGTGGGACTGAGTGATGATCCTTGTGGTACGCCGCAGATGACTTTGGTGGCCTCTGATCTAAAACGAGGAGGCGGACTCTCTGGGTTTTTCCGGCGAGGAACGAGATGATCCAGTCCAGTGCTTTTCCTTGTATTCCGACGTTGCTGAGGCGTTGTATAAGGGTGTTATGACAGACTGTGTCGAAGGCTGCGGAGAGGTCAAGTAGGATGAGGGCAACTGTTTCTCCGTTGTCCAGTAGTGTTCGAATGTCGTCTGTTGCTGCGATGAGGGCGGTTTCGGTGCTGTGTTTGGCTCGGAAGCCGGACTGAGGGGTCGAGAGATTCTTTGGATTCGAGGAAGGCGGCGAGCTGTCTGTTGACAGCTTTTTCAATGACTTTGGCAGGGAATGGGAGGAGCGAGATGGGGCGGTAGTTCTTAAGTTCAGTAGGGTCTGCTGTGGGTTTCTTCAGAAGGGCGCCGAGTTCGGCGTGTTTCCAGCTTTCCGAGAAGGTAGCGGAGTTGAGGGAGCAGTTGAGGATGTCTCGGAGATGGGGTGCGATAATGGAGTCTGCTTTGTTGAAAATGTGGTGGGAACATGGGTCGGTTGGTGATCCTGAGTGGATGGAGTTCATCAGGCGGATGGTGCCTTCAGTGGTGATAGGGTTCCAGGCATAGAGGTTGTAAGAGGGGGGTTTTGGTTCGGAGGTGGGTGGAGTGGACTGGTCTACGGACTGGTTTTCAAAGCGGTTATGTATGTCGGCGATTTTGTTGTGGAAGAATGAGGCGAGGGAGTCGCAGAGTTCTTGGGAGGGAGTGATGTTGTTGGTGCTGGCGGTGGGGTTGGTAAATTCTTTGACGATGTTGAATAGTTCCTTGCTGTTGTGGGCGTTGTTGTCAAGTCGATCCTTGAATGCTGATTTCTTGGAGGATCGGATCAGTTGGTGGTGTTTGCGGGTGGCGTTCTTGAAGGTGGCCAGGTTGTCAGTGGTTGGGTTTTTTCTCCAGGCTTTCTCGAGGGTGCGACAGAACTTCTTGGATTTCTTAAGGTCATCGTTGAACCAGGGGGCTTTTTTGCTACCTTGCTTGATTTGGTGGTTTTCAAGGGTGCTAGTACGTCGGCGCTGTGGGTGATCCATTGTGTGAGGTTGGTGGCTGCTTGGTTTGGGTCCGATGATTTGACAGGAGGGTTTTGGTGAAGCGATGTGAAGAGCTGGTCGGTGGTAATTTTGTTCCAGTTTCTTCGGGGAATTGGTTGTGGGTGGTTGTGGGTCGTGGTCTTTTTGTAGTTGAAGTGAACGCAACTGTGGTCCGTCCAATGGAGAGCTGTGGTGTGATTGAAGGAGATGTGCTTGCTGGAGGTGAAGATTGGGTCGAGCGTGTGCCCGGCGTAGTGGGTGGGGGTATCAACAAGTTGTTAGAGTCCGAGGTTGGCCAGGTTGGCCAGAAGGGTGATGGTGTTGCTGTTGTTTTTCTTTTCCAGGTGGAAGTTGAGGTCTCCCAGTAGAATGTAGTCCTCGGAGGGGAGGGCGTGTGGGCTGATGAAGTCAGCTATGTCTTCGCTGAATTGTGTGCGGGGTCCTGGTGGCCTGTAGATGAGGGTGCCTCTGAGTGTGGACTTGGGGTCGGTGTGGATCTGGAAGTGAAGGTGTTCGGCGGTAGTGAGGTTATCGTCGGAACTGGTCGTGATGCGGATGGTGTTCTTATGGACGATGGCGATGCCTCCTCCTGTTTGTTTGGTGCGGTCCTTTCGGATGATCTTGTAGCCGTCCGGGATGGCAATGGTGATGTCGGGAGCAGATGAGGCGTTCATTCAGGTTTCTGTAAGGAAGGCGACGTCCGGCGATGTGGTGTCGAGTAGGTTCCAAAGGTCAATGGCGTGTCTGTGGACTGAGCGGGTGTTGAGCAGGATGCATTTCAGGTGGTTAGTGTCGGAGCTCTGTTTGGAGTTAGTGGATTTGGTGTGGGTCCTGATGCAGTTGAACTTGCATGAGTGGCAGGTGAAGGATCCATCGGTGTGTCCCGGGGCGGCTTGGTAGCAGTTTGGTGGTCGGCCGGGGTTGAGGGCTGAGAGGGTTTTGGCGCCGTACGTTAAGCGGGCGGAGAGGGTATTGCGGGGACCAGTGGGTCTGGCGCTGGGCGCGGTCCAGGCGCGGACGGGCGTAGACGGGCTTACCTTTAGCGCACCTTCGGCGCGCATGGGGCGCGTCCGCTGGGCCTGAACGCTGCGCGCAAAAGCATCGGTCATAAGTGGATAGTGGAGGGGGGTGGAGCGAGGGAGGAGCAGCTGGGAGGCGGGAGCGGGGTGGAGAGCCGGGCTGGGAAGGCACAACAACAAACAACAAAATGGCAGCAGGCCAAAAGCCACACAGGACAATCGGTATTAACAGGGAAGCGTCACCGGCACAATCAGGCACAAATAAATCAAAGGCAGCAATGCACAATCGATTATTAATCAAAGCGCAGCTCAGCAGGCAGTATAGCGCTACGATACAAATACACTCAGGCACTAATAAAGCATAAATAGTTCCAGGGGCAGTGCGAGCAATGGGCAGCTGATTCTAAAGGCAAAGAGCACTCAGCTGGCCAGTTAGGAGTCAGAAAAGAAGAGTGAAAATCAAGCCAATGAAGGGTTAGCGAATAGGCGGGCTCCAAGCCCTCTATTGTAAACAAGACCCCTCTCAGCGACAGCCATGCGCTGTCAGCAGACAAGAAGCTCCAATAGTCAAGTCAAGTCAAGAGATTTATATAGCGCGCTACATACCCATAGGGTCTCAAGGCGCTAGAAGAAGGGTGGGAAATTACTTGTCGAATATCCAAGTTTTAAGTTGTTTTCTGAATGCTAGGTGGTTCTGAGTAAGGCGAAGGTGAGTGGGAAGTGAGTTCCAGGTTTTAGCTGCCAGGTAGGAGAAGGATCTACCTCCCATGGTGGTTTTGTTGATGCGAGGAACAGTGGCAAGGGCTTGGTTGGAGGATCGTAGCTGACGAGAGGGGGTGTAGAAGTACAGTCGTGTGTTGAGGCATTCGGGTCCAAGTTCGTAAAGTGCTTTGTGTGCGTGGGTTAGGAGGCGGAAGGTAATCCTCTTATTTACGGGGAGCCAGTGGAGGTTTTTCAGGTGACCAGAGATGTGTTCTTTACGCGGGATGTCTAGTATGAGCCTGGCTGAAGCGTTCTGGATGCGTTGCAGTTTTTTCTGGAGTTTTGCGGTGGTACCGGCGTATAGTGTGTTTCCGTAGTCCAGTCGGCTCGTAACCAGTGCGTGGGTGACCGTTTTTCTAGTTTCGGTGGGGATCCAGCGAAATGTTTTTTTGAGCATGCGAAGAATGTTGAAGCAAGATGATGAAACGGCGTTGACTTGTCTGGTCATCGAGAGTGAGGAGTCCAAGATGACGCCCAGGTTCCGAGCGTGGTCCGTCGGGATGGGTGCTTTTCCAAGGGCTTCTGGCCACCAAGAGTTATCCAAGGCGGAGGGGGAGGTGCCTAGGATGAGGACTTCTGTTTTGTCTGAGTTCAGTTTCAGACGGCTGTGCTTCATCCACTCGGCTACTTCTTTCATTCCTTCGTGTAAGTTGGTTTTGGCGGTGTTAGGGTTTTTGGTGAGTGATAGGATCAGTTGAGTGTCATCCGCGTAGGAGATGATGTTGAGATTGTGTTGGCGAGCGATGGCCGCAAGGGGGCTCATGTATACGTTGAAGAGGGTGGGGCTGAGTGACGATCCTTGTGGCACGCCGCAGATGACTTCAGAGGCCTCTGACTTGAATGGTGGGAGGCGGACTCTCTGGGTTCTTCCGGTGAGGAACGAGGTGATCCATTCCAGTGCTTTTCCTTGTATTCCGATGTTTCTGAGGCGCTGTAGAAGGGTGCTATGGCAGACTGTGTCGAAGGCTGCGGAGAGGTCGAGGAGGATGAGGGTGACTGTGTCTCCATTGTCCAGGAGAGTTCGAATGTCGTCTGTTGCTGCGATGAGGGCGGTCTCAGTGCTGTGTTTGGCTCGAAAGCCGGACTGTGAGGGGTCAAGGGATTTGTTGGTTTCGAGGAAGGAGGCGAGTTGGTTGTTGACAGCTTTCTCGATGACTTTGGCCGGGAATGGAAGAAGCGAGATGGGGCGGTAGTTTTTGAGTTCGGTGGGGTCAGCTGTGGGTTTTTTCAGAAGGGCGCTGAGTTCTGCATGTTTCCAGCTTTCCGGGAAGGTGGCGGAGTAGAGGGAGCAGTTGATGACGTCTCGGAGGTGTGGAGCTATGATGGAGTCTGCTTTGTTGAAAATGTGGTGAGGGCATGGGTCAGTTGGGGATCCTGAGTGGATGGAGTTCATCAGGCGGATGGTGTCCTCAGTGGAGATGGGGTTCCAGTCATTGAGGATGTTCAAGGGGGGTGAGGGTGCGGTAGAAGGTTGGATGGGTTGGTCTCCGGGTTGGTTGTCGAAGCTGTTGTGGATGTCTGCAATTTTGTTGTGGAAGAAGGAAGCTAGGGAGTCGCAGAGGGCTTGAGAGGGAGTGATGTCGTTGGAGTTGGCTGATGGGTTGGTAAATTCTTTGACGATGTTGAATAATTCCTTGCTGTTGTGGGCGTTGTTATCTAGACGGTCTTTGAATGCGGGTTTCTTGGCAGACCGGATTAGTTGGTGGTGTATGCGGGTGGCGTTTTTGAAGGCGTTCCTGGTGCTGGTGTTTGGGTCTTTTTTCCAGGCCTTCTCGAGGGAGCGACAGTGTTTCTTCGATTTCTTAAGATCATCGTTGAACCAGGAGGCGTTTTTGCTGCCTGGTTTGCTTTGACGTTTTTTCAACGGTGCTAGGATGTCGGCGCTGTTGGATATCCATTGGGTGAGGTTAATGGCTGCTTGGTCGGGACAGGAGGGTTTTGAAGAAGCGATGAGGAGATCTGGTCGATGGTGATTTTGTTCCAGTTTCTTCGCATGGTGGGTTGAGGATGGTTGTGGATTGTGGTCTTATTGTATGTGAAGTGAACGCAGCTGTGGTCAGTCCAGTGAAGAGCTGTGGTGTGACTGAAGGAGACATGTTTGCTGGAAGTGAAGATAGGGTCGAGTGTGTGACCAGCAATGTGGGTGGGGGTAGTGACCAGTTGTTTGAGTCAGAGGTTGGCAAGATTGTCCAGAAGGGTGGTGGTGCTGCTGTCGTTGTTCTTTTCCAGGTGAAAGTTGAGGTCTCCCAATAGAATGTAGTCCTCAGAGGGGAGGGCGATTATATAGGTTAGCATCATGACCGTGTCAAACGGCCCACTGCTCACGAATTAAAGCATGGAATCTCTAGTTAAGCCAAACTATTGGAAATGGAAAGAGGGTAATGCAATGGTTAAAATTGTGATAAAAACACATAGAAGGTGATAGGAGGAATGCTAGTAATAAGTCTAATCACGGACTAGTGCTTACGGTAGCATTCCAGCCCATCGTTCCTTTGCTCACCAAGCCACCTTAGAAGTAGGTCCCTTGCTCAATTTGCCCATGGAACCATACTAAACCGACTGAGGAGCCCCATTGAGGGTGAAACTGCTCTTGGTTTGCTTGCGTTCCAGTTCAGGGAGGAACTGGCCTGGCAGTCCAGACTAAACAGGGTGAAGACTGATTTGCATTTGGCTGGGTCCAAACTAAGGTGGCATGATGGGCAAAATAACGATGGGATGGAACGCTACCCCAATGAATTGGCAGTGGTTAGACAAAATGAAAGCAATTCCCCCAACACCTTTTGTGTGCTTGATGAAACAGTAGCAAGCTCATTGGCTGTAGCACCCTTAAAAGTAAAGCTAAACAATGGCTATGAGTCTTATTTGAATAAGATGGATTAAAATAAACGGTCCTACATAATAAAGAGTCCATCTAGCTTTGTTGACCCAGTCCTGAATCACTAGCCATCACAGCATTCTAGTATGCTCCTGTTCGATGATTGAGACACCATTCGCCAAATGGGTCCTTTAAGCTACAATTCAGTATTTTGCAAGTGTCTACTATTACTGTTTTCAAGACAAACTATGTAAATATGGTTCAGAAAAAGATGGGATTATATAAAAGATGCTACTGATATCTTTTTATGTTTTTTATTAATTTGTTTGGCGTTTACAATGTTTCGCAGAAGAAGGCTAGGACTCTTAGTAGGAAGCACTAGCACTTACTATAAAAACAAACCAAGGTCGACCTTCATACGAAACCAACCGATCGAAGCACATTACTTAACAAGTAACCATCTGAGAAGCAAAAAGGGAGAATATCTTGTTCAGACAGGTTTTAGGTCTCCGTAGAAGCAGTACTGGATGGTGGGCTACTAACCACTCAGAGCTTGTAAGTAAAACTATTAGACAGACTATATACCCCCTTATAGTGATTAGGCATGTACGCAAAACAGCTAGGGTGGTCGACTTCAAATCTGGGGAACCGGGTTACTCTCTGCAACGATGCTCAACATCCTGTGACTCTGGGCAAATTAGTCAATCTCCCTGTACCTAACAAAAATGAATGCGTCCTTGTGTAACATAACTGGTGCTCAGTGAAGCGCTCTGATACCTTCGGGTCAAGTTCGCTGTATAGAAGTAGTAGTAGTAGTAGTAGTATAAATCTTTATTATGTAAAAAATATCACCATAAAAGAACATTTTATACAATTATACATTACTTGGAGTTAAAAGAAAGGGAAATAAAGAACATTAGATAAAGCCTAACACAATAAAATTCCCTTGTTAAAAAGGATAAAACCTGCACCTTATACAGTAAGTTGGGTAATTTTTATGAGCCCCAAACATTCATATCAGTACACTGTTGCATAATGGTTGGAATGACTTAAAAAGCTGTGCTGATCTCACCATATCATCCAGCCAATAGGGGCCAGCTAGCAGTTTGGCGGGGGAGAGTGTTGCTTCATCCTCCTAATACGAGTCAACCATGCACTGCTCAGAAATTTGGCCACCCCGCATACCATAGCAGAAGAAGACGGGTCAGTGGTGAGAACTCGTAGGGACATTCTATGGCACCTCAAACCCAACCCCATGCATACTGGTTTCAGCCAAACCTTCCTAGCAACTTTATAAGCAGGGCAGGCAAAAAGTAAATGCGCCACAGACTCCTTTGGAGCCGCACACCCGGGGCAGGAGCGCGGAGAGCCACCAGCGTTAGACCACCCCGAGGTGAACTCGTGCACCGGCAGGGTCCCATACCTGAGTTTTAAATAAAGGGCTCTGTCCAGGGGCTTGGCTATGAGATCGAGGAAGGGTTCCAACTTCCTAGACCATTTAAACTCTAAGAACCTCTCTGTGAGTACACCCCCAACCCCACTGCGTGTTGCCTCTGCCTGAACCCAGTCCCAGTATATCTTCTTAACCACTGGTTTAGGAGGTGGCATTTGGCTCGCCCACGCATCCCTCAGGCCCAATTGCACCACCAGCTGCCTCACATTGCTCAACCACCTGATCCTATTATCGATGACCAGCAAAATTAGTTCGTCCAGCACGGCAGCATAGTTGGCGAGTTCCCTGGTCCTTCGCAGCCGAACCCAAAACAGTAGGGGGCACAGCCGCACTAGGTCTTTAAAGGATTGCCTGCCTAGATCTAGCCGCAAAGGAATTAGCGGGGTAGAGACAGGAAGAGCCACTAAGTCCCTCATAATGCAAATGCTACTTACCAGTATGCATCTGTTCTTGGCATGTAGGGCTGCTGACATTCATATCTGTGCATAGATCGCCGCCTAGTGTTGGGTCCGGATGATTGCACATTGTTGTCCTGGAAGAGTCTTCGAAGTATCACGAGATAGGTGGCTCCTCCCCTGGACTACAGTGCGCATGGGCATTGACTCCATCCCCAGATTGTTTTTAGCCATTGTGGCCAAGATGGAGTGAAACTCAGTGAATGATGACCATGCTATGAGTATATATGTGGATACTGCAGCTGCTACAGGTGCCGGGGAGGAGGGCGGGCGATATGAATGTCAGCAGCCCTACATGCCAAGAATAGATGCATACTGGTAAGTAGCATTTGCAGTTCGAGGCATGTGGGCTGCTGAATTCATATCTGTGCATAGAATACATAGCAGTCCCTCCATTAGCGGCGGCCGCCCGTGCCAGCTGCAGCAGTTTGGAAAAGTGTCTTGAGAACAGCCTGCCCTACAGCTGCCTGCTGTTTGGAGTGCACGTCTACGCAGTAATGCTTAGTAAATGTGTGTGTGGTAGACCATGTGGCTGCTCTACGTATGTCCTCTAAGGGAATGTTTCCAAGGGAAGCCATAGAGGCCCCCAACTTTCTGGTGGGGTGGGCTCTTGGTGGAATGGTAAGAGTGCGCTTTGCCTTTGCATAGCAGATTTGAATACATTTCACGATCCACCTAGCAATACCAGCCTTGGAAATAGGGTTACCTTTGTGATGTGGCGCAAAGGCGACAAAAAGCTGCTTAGTCTTTCTAAAATCCTTGGTCCTATCAATGTAATACATTAGGGCCCGTTTAACGTCAAGGGTGTGGAGCATCCGCTCCGCCAATGACTCAGGATTTTGAAAGAACACCGGCAACTCAATGGTTTGGTTGATGTGGAACTGAGACACAACCTTGGGTAGAAATTTAGGGTTAGTGCGGAGCACTACCCTGTTTGAATGAACTTGGAAGAAAGGCTCTTGGATTGTGAGGGCTTGCAGTTCACTAACCCTCCGTAGAGATGTAATTGCTACAAGGAAAGCCACTTTCCATGTCAAGAACTGAATCTCGCAGTGGTTCAAAGGGAGGACCCATCAGTCTTGTAAGAACCACATTGAGGTTCCATTCAGGAGCTGGTGGAGTCCGTGGCGGAATGACTCTTTTGAGGCCTTCCAGAAATGCTTTGAAGGCAGGCACCTTGAAAAGTGAAAGGTGCTGTCTATTTTGGAGGTATCAATCAATCAATCAGTGACACTTATATGGCGCGCTACCTATCAAGGGTCTCAAGGCGCTGGGGGGGGGGGGGGGGGGTGCCGCTACTGCTCGAACAGCCAGGTCTTCAGCTTCTTCCTGAAGGAGAGGTGGTCTTGGGTCAGGCGCAGGTCGGGAGGGAGGGAGTTCCAGGTCTTGGCGGCCAGGTAGGAGAAGGACCTTCCTCCTGTAGTCGCTCTTCGGATGCGGGGGACGGCGGCGAGGGCGTGGTTGGCAGATCGGAGGTGGCGTTTGGGAGCGTAGAAGTTGATCCGGCTGTTGAGGTAGCTCGGGCCTTGGTCGTGTAGGGCTTTGTGTGCGTGGGTGAGGAGGCGGAAGGTGATTCTTTTGTTGACGGGGAGCCAGTGGAGGTCTCTCAGAAGTCCGGTGATGTGGCTGGTTCGTGGGATGTCGAGGATGAGTCTGGCTGAGGCGCTCTGGATCCGCTGGAGTCTCTTTTGGAGCTTGGCGGTGGTACCGGCGTAGAGGGCGTTGCCGTAGTCCAGTCGGCTGGTGACGAGGGCCTGGGTGACCGTCTTCCTGGTCTCGGTGGGGATCCACCAGAAGATCTTCCGTAGCATGCGTAAGATGTTGAAGCACGCCGAGGAGACGTTGTTGACTTGCCTGGTCATGGAGAGGGAGGAGTCCAGGATGAAGCCCAGGTTGCGTGCATGGTCTGTCGGTTTGGGTGCGGTGCCCAGGGCGGGAGGCCACCAGGAGTCGTCCCAGGCGGAGGGTGAAGAGCCCAGGATGAGGACCTCCGTCTTGTCAGAGTTCAATTTCAGGCGGCTGGTCGTCATCCACTCGGCTACCTCTTTCATCCCTTCGTGCAGGTTGGCTCTGGCGGAGGTGGGGTCGTTGGTCAGGGAGCGGATCAGCTGGGTGTCGTCGGCGTAGGAGATTATGCTGAGGTTGTGTTTGCGTACGATGGCCGCGAGGGGGCTCATGTAGACGTTGAAGAGGGTGGGGCTCAGCGATGAGCCTTGAGGGACGCCGCAGATGACTTCGGAGGCCTCCGACTTGTACGGTGGTAGGCGGACTCTCTGTGTTCTTCCGTCGAGGAAGGAGATGATCCATTCCAGCGCCTTGTCCTGGATCCCGATGTTGCTGAGGCGCTGTACTAGGGTGCGGTGGCAGACCGTGTCGAATGCAGCGGAGAGGTCTAGGAGGATGAGGGCCGCTGTTTCTCCATTGTCCATCAGGGCTCGGATGTCATCGGTGGCGGCGATGAGGGCGGTCTCGGTGCTGTGATTGGCTCGGAAGCCGGACTGTGAGGGGTCGAGGGATCCGTTCGTCTCGAGGAAGGCGGCCATCTGCTTGTTGACGGTCTTCTCGATGACTATGGCTGGAAACGGGAGGAGCGAGATGGGGCGGTAGTTCTTGAGTTCGGTGGGGTCCGCTGTTGGTTTCTTGAGTAGAGCGCTGAGTTCCGCGTGTTTCCAGCTCTCAGGGAAGGTGGCGGTGTCGAAGGATGTGTTGATGATGTCTCGCAGGTGGGGTGCGATGACAGCGTCGGCCTTGTTGAAGACGTGGTGAGGGCAGGGGTCGGTCGGTGATCCGGAGTGGATGGAGTTCATCGTGCGGATGGTGTCTTCGGTGCTGATCGGGGTCCAGGCGTGGAGGGTGGTGGTGGGGGGTGGTTGTTCGGTCATGGTGTGCGTTGGTTGGTTGGTGAAGCTGTTGTGTATGTCCGCGATCTTGTTGTGGAAGTATGAAGCGAGGGAGTTACAGAGGTCTTGCGATGGGGTGATGTCGTTGTTTCCTGCGCTGGGGTTGGAAAGCTCTTTCACGATGTTGAAGAGTTCCTTGCAGTTGTGTGCGTTGTTGTCCAACCGGTCCTTGAATGCTGTTTTCTTGGCGGCGCGGATCAGCTGGTGGTGTTTCCGGGTGGCAAGCTTGAAGGAGGTCCTGTTGTCCGGTGTAGGTTCCCTTCTCCAGACTTTCTCGAGAGCTCGGCAGTTCTTCTTGGAGCTCTTGAGTTCGTCGGTGAACCATGGGGCTTTCTTGCTGCTGGGTCTGCTGGGCGGGGTTCTCAGCGGGGCGAGCTCGTCCGCGCAGATGCTGATCCACTTCGTGAGGTTGTCGGCGGCCTGGCTGGGGTTCGCAGAGCTGGCAGGAGGGTGCTGGCTCAGGGAGGTGGCGAGCTGGTCTGCTGTGATCTTGTTCCAGCTTCTGCGGGCGGCCTGTTGCTGGTGGTGGTGGGTCGTCGTTCTCTTGAAGGTGAAGTGGACGCAGCTGTGATCCGTCCATTGAAGCTCTGTGGCGTGGCTGAAGTCGATGTCTGTGCTGGAAGAGAAGACTGCGTCGAGTGTGTGTCCGGCGAGGTGGGTGGGGGTGGACACCAGCTGCTTGAGTCCAAGATTGTCGAGGTTGTCGAGCAGGGAGCTGGTGTTGCGGTCGTTTTTGTTCTCCAGATGGAAGTTGAGGTCCCCCAGGAGGATGTAGTCAGCGGAGGGGAGGGCATGTGGGCTGACGAAGTCGGCGATGTCCTCGCTGAATTGTGTGCGTGGTCCAGGGGGTCGGTAGATCAGGGTGCCTCTGAGGGTGGTGTTCGGGTTGGTGTGGATCTGGAAATGCAGGTGTTCGGCGGTGGTCAGGGTGTTGTCGGTGCTGGTCGTGAGACGGATGGTGTCCCGGTGGATGATGGCGATGCCTCCTCCCATCTGGTTGGCGTTGCGGTCCCTCCGGACGATCTTGTAGCCCTCTGGGATAGCGATGGCGATGTCGGGAGCTGAAGAGGCGTTCATCCAGGTCTCCGTGAGGAAGGCAACGTCAGGGGCTGTGGCGTCTAGAAGGTTCCAGAGTTCGATGGCGTGTCTGTGGACGGAGCGGGTGTTGAGCAGGATGCACTTGAGGTGGGTGCTGCTGGTGTTCGATTTGGCGGGTGCTGGTGCGAGGCAGGTATGCGGCCATCGCAGACAGGTGAATGCGAATGGAAGTATAGGCCAGATTACACTTGTATAGATGGAACAGGTAACAGATGATGTTCTGAATAGAAGCATCCAGCGGATCAATGTTGTAGTTTGCACAATAGATGACAAACCGCTTCCATTTCGCCGCATAGCAGGCTCTAGTAGTGGTCCTCCTAGCCTCCCGAATGATGTCCATGCAATTGGGAGGAAGGTTGAGGTAGCCAAACTCTAGGACTTCAGGAGCCAGATCGCCAGGTTGAGCTGTTGCGGATCTGGGTGCTGAATGTCGCCATGGCTCTGCGTTAGAAGGCTGGGTGTGAGATGTAGCCTTTGATGCGGTACCACGGACAGTTCCAGAAACGTGGTGTACATGATTGGCGAGCCCAAGTTGGAGCAACTAGGATGAGAGTCATCGAGTGCTGCCTGAGTTTGCGTGCCACCAGCGGAATCAGAGGTGCTGGGGGAAAATCGTACCCAAATTTGCCTGACCAGTTCATCCATATCGCATTGCCCTGCGACTGTGGGTGTGGGAACCTGGCGGCGAAGCTTTGGCATTTTGCGTTCTCCCTTGTGGCGAACAGGTCTATCTCCGGATGACCCCACCTTTGGAAGTACGGTTGGAGTACAGATGGATGTATCTCCCACTCGTGCATTTGGTGGCTGTGCCTGCTGAGCAGGTCCGCCATCTGATTGTCTTTGCCTGGGAGATGCTCTGCCATGAGGAAAATGTTCCTCTGAATGGCCCACTTCCACATGCTCTGAGCCAGATGAGACAGCTGCGGAGAGTGCATGCCTCCCTGCTTCTGAATGTAGTACATGGCCGTCATGTTGTCCATCCGGATCAACACGACCTTGTTGCACAGATGTACTTTGAATGCCTTTAAGGCCATGAAGATCGCCATCAGTTCCAGAACATTGATGTGCATCTTCCCTTGCTGTTGCGTCCATAGTCCCTGCACCGTGTATTGGAGTACATGCGCTCCCCATCCCTGGAGAGAAGCGTCCGTTGTCAGGATAATCTGTGGCACAGGCTCTTGAAACGGTCGGCCCTTGCAAAGGTTTCGTGGATTCCACCAATGCAGAGAGTTGTATGCCCGACCGCTCACCAACACTAGGTCTTTCAACTGGTTGTGAGCCTGCGTCCACTGACGTGCCAAGCACTCCTGAAGCGGACGCATATGTAGTCTCGCGTGCGGAACAATGGAGATGCAGGAGGCCATCATGCCTATCAACTGCATGAACACTCTTGCTGGAAGCGAGTATTGAGGTCTGAATTCTTGGATCAGCGATTGAATGCTGTTGATCCTCACTGAATTCGGCTGTGCTGTAGCCACCAGAGTGTTTATGGTCACACCCAGATACTGCCGTTTGTGAGCAGGCTGGAGATGGGACTTTGGGTAATTCAGTGAGAACCCCAGATCGTGCAGAAGGTGAATGGTTTGGTACACGCGGTCGGCACACTGCTGGGCTGACTTCGCTTGAATAAGCCAGTCGTCCAGATAGGGGTAGACGTGAATGTTTTTTTTCACAACCAATTTTATTGAGCAAAAGAGTATCAAGAATGTGGTATCTTCACACACCAAGATCCCCACAACAGTATCAATGTAATAGTATTCCATGAAGCAAGTGTCAATGAAGCTCAGCTTTAAAAATGCCCTAACAACCCATCCCAACCCCAACTACACCCCCACCCGTACCCAACATCCCCCCCCCCGCCACACATGTACAGAAGCAACACAAAGACGATTCACATAGAGGAAGCAGGTATAATGCAACCAGGGTTTTGCCATATGGGCCAGAAGAGTCACTGCGATCAAATGTCCTCCTCCTGCTCCGCCGGGGGTTCCAAGGACAGGCCACGGTAGTCGGCCCACCGCTTCCAGATCTTGAAGTGTTTGCGTGGGCAGCCCCGCGCCTCAAAGACCGGTTTTTCAAGACCCATAAAGTAGTCCAGCCCAGCCTTCCACGCAGACAAGGGGGGGGCCCTCACAGATTTCCAGGCCCGAGCCAGGTCACGCTTAGCAACCACCAGGCCCAGGAGCAACAGGTGACGCTTATATATGTTGCCCCCAACCCCTTCCATGATGTGCAGCAGGCCTAGCCGGTGGGTTCGAGGAAGATCCCAGCCCAGGACCTCAGCCAGGCAACTCCATACGCCCCTCCAGAATCCAGCCAGGCGACCACACGACCACACCGTATGCAGCAGGGAGCCAGGCACTTCCCCACAGCGCAGGCACTCCGATGACGCAATCAAACCAGCCTTCCACAGTCGTTCACGTGTATAATAGGCACGATGCAGGTATTTGAATTGTATCAGGCGGAGCCGAACCGCAATAGCGGTGCCGCGCGGGGACTCCAGCGCCTCCCTCCAATCGTCCTCATCCAAGGCGCCCACGTCTACCTCCCACGCCTCCCGAAGGGAGCTGAGAGTGGATGAGCAGTGAGTAACAAGGGACTGATAGATCCTAGAGACCTTCTTGTCTCCCAAGTCTCCCATAAACACTTTCGCCTCAATCGGGCTGAACTCCGGCAGGGAGTCGAGGCCGGCAATGCTCGGGGCGAGGGCATGCCTCAGCTGTAGGTAACGGAAGAACTGGGACTGAGGCATCTGGAACTCCACACGGAGTTCCTCAAAGGACTTGAGGGTGGCGCCTGACACGACCTGGCCCAGTTGTGTAATTCCAATAGCCTCCCAACCCTCGAACCCGGCCAGGGCCGCCAGTTCCGGGAGAAAACCGTTGTGCCACAGCGGCGTTTCAGCCGTTAATTTGCCCCACCAACCCATGCGGCGCAGAGACTGCCGCCACACTGCAAAGACCACTTTAGTTACCGACGGCAACCCACGGCGTATACGGGCCGAATAAAGAATGGTGTGGAGCGTACGATCACCCATGAGATGTCTCTCCAGGGCATAGGCCGGGTCACTCCTATCCCCGTACCACCAGTCATTGAGGACAAGTAGATGTGACGCCTGGTAGTAGGAGAGGAGGTCGGATGTGGCCAAACCACCACAGTATGTGGACAGAAAGCACGTCCTCAGGGCCACCCTGGCTGCACCGCCATCCCACAGGAAGCGGCTCAGCACAGAGTTCACCTGGCGGAACCACTCCATGCCAATAGGGTGCGGGAAGTGTTGGAGTTGGTACAACAGCCTCGGCAGCGCCACCATCTTAAAGATGGCCGACCTCCCAAAGATCGTAAGGGGCATCCTGGACCATGTTTTGACATCAGCCTGGACCCGTTCCCACACCGGCAAGACACTGCGTGTCCAGGCCACGGCTCGCGAAGTCGAGAGGAAAACACCCAGATATTTCAGGCCGTCCGTCGCCACGCGCAGGTCGGCGGCCCAAGGGTCGGCAACCACTCCGCCACGTAAAATCCACAGGGTCGATTTAGACAGGTTAAGGTGGAGCCCTGAGACTTCGTCAAACCCCTTCATGATCTCTAAAACTCGAGGGCCCGAGCGCCGCAGGTCGGTAAGGAACAGGAGGACGTCATCTGCGTAAAGTGCAATCCTATCCGTTAGAGTATCGTTCCAGACAAAGCCACGCAGATGGGCATCCATTCGTATCCGCGACGCCAGGGGCTCCATGGCCAGGGCGAACAGATAGGGGGACAGCGGGCAGCCCTGCCGAGTACCACGTCCGATTTGGAAGCGCCCTGAGACCGCACCGGCTACACGGGGACGCCGTAACATTGGTGTATAGGAGACGGATATAGGACAGGAAGACAGGCCCTAGATTGAGGCGGGCCAACAAGGTGAACAAATACGCCCAACTCACTGAATCAAAGGCCCGGTCCATGTCCGCAAGGAGGAGTGCGGCCTGTTCATCCCTAGCACCCATGGCGTCGATCGCTGCCTGCGCCCGCCGGATATTATGCCGGGTGGCCCTGCGCGGCATGAACCCGGCCTGGTCAGGGTGGACCAGGTCGGCGATGTGGGGCAGAAGGCGGTTCGCCAGGGCTTTCGCCAAAATCTTGGCCTCGATGTTGAGGAGGGAGATCGGCCTGTAAGAGTCGTGCCGGTCCGGCGCCCTGCCTGGCTTCAAAAAGACTACAATCTCGGCATGACGCCAGTCATGTGGCAGCTCGCCTCTAGTCCGCGCTGCCTCCAGGGCGTTGCGAAAGGGGGTCCCAGCTGGACATGGAACTTTTTATAAAATTCGGCAGGAAAACCGCTCGGGCCGGGCGCCTTCCCAGTATTCAATTGGCCAAGGGCCTCCCCAAGTTCCTCGGACGTAAGCGGGGCCTCCAAGGCCATTCTAGTCTCCTCCGGGACTGCCTGCGGGAGTAGGTCGTCCAAGTATGAGGCAATCTCGCCCTCCACCAATGGGTCACGAGGAGCGTATTGTGCCTCGTAGTAGCGGGCAAAGCTAGCCGCCAACCGACCCGGGTCGGTCATAACCGAGCCGTCCTCCGCCGTAAGGCCGGGTAGCTCAAGGGGCTGGAAAGTCGCCTGGCAAAGCCTATGTAACATGGTGCAGGACTTATCGCCCCACTGATACACCCTGCTGCGCGTGGCGAGCCACGCCTGTCGGGCCTCCTCGTACAGGACCGAGGAATATGTCTGCTGGGCCTGCAGGAGCTGTCGCACGACGCCCTCGTCACCCCCGAGTCGAACACGCTGCTCCAGCTCCTCCACGCGGGCCGCGGCAGTCACAATGGCCTCCCGACGCTCCCGCCGAGCGGCCGCACACCAAGCTATATCAATGCCCCGGATCGTAGGCTTCAGCGCCTCCCACACAACAATGGCATTGACACCCCCCACCAAGTTCTCGCGCCAGAAGTGATCGATCTCTTCGCGTAAATGCGCCACGTACTCCGGCCGCTGCAGCTGCCAGGCGGACATACGCCAGCGAAAGGGTTGCCGTTTAGAGGGGAGGGTCACGGTGGCTAGGACAGGGGAATGATCCGAGAGGCCCCTGGGGAGTATTGTGGCGTCCCTGACACGGCTCAGACAGGCACCCGGTACAAACAGATAGTCGAGTCTCGAGAAGGACCCATGCACCGCCGATACATACGTGAAGGCCTGCACTGCGGGATGAAAATGCCGCCACACATCAATCCAGCCCAGACTACGCACAGTCGCACACAACCGGGTGGGGGCAGCCGCGGGGGGGGGGGGGGGGGGGGGGGGGGGTCAGACACCACATGCGCTCGCCTCAGGCGGTCCAGGCCCACATCCATGACTTCATTCCAATCACCCCCCACCACAGTCAGGACCTCTGGGATTTCGTCCCACAACGCAAACAGCCTAGACGTGAATGTTTTGACGTCTGAGATGCGCCGCCACCGTTGCTAGGCACTTTGTGAAAACCCTGGGTGCCGTGGTGACCGCAAAAGGCAAAACCTTGAACTGGTAGTGTTGGTTTTGTATGGTGAATCTGAGGTATTTTCGGTGTGAAGGATGTAGTGGAATGTGGAAGTACGCATCCTTCAGTTCCAGAGTTGCCAGGTAGTCCCCCTGTTGAAGCAGTGGAAGAACCTGCTGCAGCGTGAGCATGTGGAAATGCTCCGAGAGGATGTAAAAATTGAGTGGCCTGAGGTCTAGAATGGGCCTGAGGGATCCGTCCTTCTTTGGAATCAGAAAGTACAGGGAGTAAACTCCCGCACCTCTTTCCTGCAAGGGCACGAGCTCTATTGCCCCTTTTTGCAGCATGACGTTGACTTCTTGCTGCAATAAGTGCAAGTGCTCGCCGGACATAGGACGGTTTTTTGGGGGTATGTTGGGTGGAGTGGATGTGAGCTCCAGACAATAACCGTATTGGATAAGTGTTCTGACCCACCTGTCCGTGGTGATGGACTTCCACCTGGCCAGGAACTGCTGGAGTCTCCCCCCGACTGGTGTTGCGTGGTCGGGGGCAGTGACAAGGCGTCACTGTTTGTTGGCGGTGGAGGACCTGGAGCCTTTGTTCCCACGTCCTCTGCCTTTGACGTTGTTGCCACGGTATCCACCCCGACCTTTGTTGGTATAAGAAGTTTGGGTGTTGCTTTTGTAGAATTGCGTTGACTGTGAAAGTTGAATGTCCGGCTTGAACCCAGATATCCTTAGCCATGCATGTCTACGAAGCAGAACGCTAGTGTTGATCGCTCGCGAGGCGGTGTCGGCCACGTCCAGAGCGCACTTAATGGAAGCATTGGTGATAAGCTTCCCCTCCTGTATCAACATCTCTGCCGCTTCTTTATATTGATCGGGTAAGTGCTGCAAAAGGGTCTCTAGAGTATCATAGTGTGCCCTGTCATAACGCGCTAGTAGCGCCTGTGTGTTGGATATGCGCCATATGTTGGCTGCCTGCGCCGCCACCCTCTTCCCAGAAGCCTCAAAGACTTTTGATTCCTTGTCTGGGGGAGGAGCATCACCCGTAGTCTGAGTTGGCTCGCTTGCGTGCATTGGAGACAACCAGGGAATCCAGAGGCAACTGTCCTCTGATATAAGTAGGATCGGTGGGCGCTGCCTTGTACTTCTTGTCGATTCGTGGGCTGATGACTCTTGCCCGGGTGGGCTCTTTGAACACCTCCGCCGCATGTTTCAACACCCCTTTCAGCATCGGCAGAGTTTTTACAGTTTTTTCAGAGACCGAAAAGGTGTCAAAGAGGAAGTCGACGTCCACTGGGTCAGCATGGAGATAGACGTCGTGATTGGCTGCCGCCCTCTCAATGAGGGCATTGAAAGCCATAGAGTCCTCTGTTGGGGAAGTTTTGGCTGAGAAAAGCTGAGGCTCCTGCCCTGAATGCGGGTCTCCAGGATCGCCACCTGCAGACCATGGTTCAGTCACATCCTCTGGGTCTGAGTAGACGGGGTAGCTATACTCATCCTCGTCGTTGCCGTCACCTTCCTCGACATGGGAATGAGTGGGTGAAAGTTCTTGAGCCTGTGGGGATACGGGCTCCATAAGGGCAGAGGCACCAGCAGAGTCCAACTTTCTTTTGAGTGGAATCTTGTAAGGCTCTAATTGTGGTTCAGGGGTGATCTTTCTCTTGAGGAGAGAGAGCCTGCCCGTGTTGGCGTCGATGGAAACTTCTTGACGCTCTTCTTCTGTCAGTTGTCGTGGCCGTGGGCCAGGGACCACCAACGCTGGCTTCGGCGTCGAAGACACCTTCACGGGTACTCCAGCCCCTGATTTAGCTGCGAAAGCTTTCGGCGCAGTCTTCGGTGGCAAGGTGAAAAGAATCGGCGTCGGCGCCTTCGCCGGTTTCTCTAGAGGCTTGGGCGGCACAGGGTCCTTTGGCTCGACTGCTGCGGTCCCCTCCCTAATACGTTGAAGGGACTCCGTAACCTTCTTAGTGAACGAGGCGGAGGGACGCGCAGGCTCGAGAGAGTCTTTAGCAGCTGGTTTCGGGGTGGCGACCGACGATGCGCTCTTCGGAGTCGACGCCGCTGCACCCTTGGCCTTGTCGAGTGGAAGCGAGGCAGTGAGGGACTTGGGGTCATCCTGCCGCTTCTTCGGGTCGAGAGTGGACTTCTTATGGTCGTCGACCTGCTTTTTGGGATCGAGTCGACCTTTATTTGCGTCGGCCGTCTTCGGCGCCGATGCAGCTGCGTCGGTCCCTTTAACCTTCGGCTTCGATACAGTAGCCTTTGGGTCGGCCATTTTGGCGTGGCTCTTGAGCTCGACAGCCATTTTAGATTTCTTCGGCGCAGAGGCCTCCGAAGTGTTCGACCCGACCAGCGGGATCCGCGCTTTCGGTTTCGATACGTCAGGCGTCGAGACCGTTGGTTTCACTTTCGGTTTTGGCTGCACCGGGAGTGGCGCCGTATCAATGTCCGTGGCCGGGCCGGAAGGCGGAGCCGTGGGACGGGTATCAAGGTCTTGGGTAAGGCCCGAAGGCGATCCCTCGACCTGGGCCTCATAATCGCGGATGGCCCCGGAGTCAGTCTGAGGAAGCTCCTCGTCCGAGCCATCCTCTACGGTGGCAAGGGCCCCGTCGTCATACCCTACCTCCTCGACGACTTCACCGAAATCCTCGTCTTCCGCGTCGTAGTCGTCCTCGACCTCCAACGCTGGGTTAGATTCCGTGATCTCCTGGAGGAAAGAAGTTGCTGGCAGGCGACCAGTGAAGAAAGTTCGATGGATCCAAGCCTGGATCGAAGGTAGATGACACCTGAAAGCAGAGGGGACCAAGTTTGTGACAACTAGCCAGTAGTCAGGTGGCACCAGGAGGGCACCGGATGGTAGTCACCTCGACTAGGTGAGTGGGCGACGCTGGGCTCTGCAGATCTCACGGACCAGGAGGCGTTGTCGGCGACCAGGATGGAGGAGCGAGCTGTCCCACGATGGATGAAGCTGTCGGCGTCGCTGGACCCAGGATTGGGCAACAAAGCCTTGGCTAATTCAAAGCCGACGCGGTGGACCTAAATGGCGTCTTGAGTGGACCAGGAGGTTCCGGGGTGCTCCTCTCTTGGAAGGGAGCAAGGGCCAGTCTGGAGCAACCAGACCAGCAGTGGTGATGTCGTCGGGCGTCGTTAAGAAGGCCACAAGCCAGCGGGCTAGTAGCCAAACAACGCGGTGAGCAGCAAAAAGCAGAAGGGCCCCACGCAGATCGTGGAGATGCTGGGAGGCTGTACTTCGGTGCTGGAGCTGCTCAGGGTCGGGGCTTCTCGGACCCCAAAGCACTCACCAGAGGACCCCTCGGCGGTCGTGCTGTAAAGAAGTCGTGCAGTCTTGAAGATGGCCGGTCCCTCGAGGTCTCGTCGCACCCACGGTTCTCAGCTTAGCTGTAGAGGTCAGAGGTGCCAGGGAAGCCGGTTCTCGTCGAGCTGGGCAGTCAGATTCCGGAGGAAGGACTTGCAGCAGACCGCAGTGTTCTTAAGATGGTGCCTGCGGATGCAGGGTGACTACTCCTTAGTCACAAGGGAGAATCTTGAAGAAGAAATCTTGAAGTCCTTTCGAAGAAAGTCGAGTCTTGATTCCAAAGATGATCTAATTTAAACAGGGGGCCCGCTCCTATCTTTATACTAAGAAAAGGGGCTGACCCGGTGACTAGGTCCTGCCTATGGGTGGGACTAGGAAGGGGGGTGGTTACACCCCTCTCCCATGCCGGACTTTCCCCAGGCCAAGGGCTGGTGTGCCCCTGGAACTGGTTCTAGCTGGCAGATGAGTAGTGAGCACCGGGGTGCCACTCAGCAGTCACCTTCCTGTAAAGCCCTGCCTACCCAGGATACACAAAACCCTGTCTGGGATGGTGCTAGCACCGCCCCGGACAGGAAACCCTTTGTCCAAGCTCTCCTCGCTGGAAGGACTCCCAGCAGCAGGAGGTCAGACTCGTGTCTGTATTGGCAGCATCCATTTTGTGGAGCTGAGGCTTCGTTTAACTTTAACTGGGGTTCACAGTTACATACATGTCGTGTCCCTCTAGAAGGGTGGAATGCTAACCCCGTCGCCAGAATTGGCGAGGGGTTAGTATTCCAATTCGTATGACACCTTACTCGACATGTTTTGATAAAGCAATACCAGAGATAGCATTTAACCGCGAGGATTATAATGCACTTAAGAGTATATGGTATGCGTTATCATGGAACAGCTATTAGGACTTGGTTCCGCAAGCTGCAGACAGGCTCAGCTCATGCCAGAGCACCATCTCACACGATTCCAAGCACTCTGCCTTCAGGATTGTTAGGGCCTGCCATAGGAATGACTGATAGGAATCTGTGTGCCCATTTTTAGGGTTAGATTTAGGTGTACTATATCTACAGCAAAGGGTGATTACACGACTTTGTCCCAGCTGTCATGCAGCCAGTTGTGTCAAATTTAGGAGGCCAGCCAAGGGTGGCATAATACATGCTTCAGCCCCTGGTAGGCCCTGGGTACATCTATGCCCTGAGTTACAGGGTCTGATAAGGTGGCCCAGTACCAATTGGAAATGTACCTAAGGTACATGGAATCCATTTTACAGAGAGCAGTAGGCCTGGGGTCCTGATTGGCAGGGTCCCAGGTCGACTATGTCAAAAACCAGCTAAAACACAGGGCAAAAAGTTGGGGGCAACCATAGTCAGGAGGTACCTTCCTACAGCGTCGTCCTCGACATCCCCAACGTCGAAGATGTCCGTAGGAGGTGGTGCAGATCGCTGGGCCTCCAGGCGCGCAGCTCGGCGGAGCTTGAGTGTCTTTTTGGACCGGAACTTGGAACAGGCCATACACTTGGCCTCGTCGTGGTCCGGCGACAAGCACTTGTTGCACACCGGGTGTACATCGATATGCGGATACTTCGAGGCACACACCGGGCACTGTTTAAATGCACTTCGTTCCATGATGAAAGAGGTTGGAGCGTCGAGTAGGCCCGTCCGCGCCGAAAGCACGCGGAAGGGCAATGTCGGTTCGGAGCCGAGGAAATTACGAACCCGAACGAGAGACAATACCGACGCAAGTCCTAAAGACCTTTTGGTCTTAAACAAAGTAAGTTAACAACTATTGATTCCGACAGAGGGAACCGAACACATCCGAAACCAATGGCGGAAAAAAACAATCTGGGGATGGAGTCGATGCCCATGCGTACTGTAGTCCAGGGGAGGAGCCACCTATCTCGTGATACTTCGAAGACTCTTCCAGGACAACAATGTGCAATCATCCGGACCCAACACTAGGCGGCGATCTATGCACAGATATGAATTCAGCAGCCCACATGCCTCGAACACTTGTTTTCCACTGCAACTAGCTCTGCAACATTTTCGAACCCCCACAGCTCTGAGCCGTATAGTGCAGCTGGGAGGATCTGACCCTCATAGATTGCCATGACCGGTGCCACGGGTTTACTCGTTGACTCCCGATGCTCTCTCAGAGTCACCCCTGACACTCTTTTATGGCTGAGCAACATTTTAGCCAGGTGGTCCTTCCAGTTCATCCGACTATTTACCCGAACCCCCAAATAGTCGAATGAATCTACCAACTCCAAGGGTGCCCCATTGAGTGAAAAATTACTTCTAAATCTTTTGGAGGGTGAAAGAGCCATGAGCTTAGTTTTCGAGGTGTTAATGGTGAGTCCTCTATCTGTACAAAAGGTGCTGAATCGATGTAGGAGCCTTTGGAGTCCCACCGGGGATTTGGAGATCAGTATGGTGTCATCCGCGAAGAGTAGAGTGGGGATTCTTTCCCCCGCCAGGGATGGTGCGTCCACCTCTTCCTCTCTCAGATGATCCACCACTCCATTAACGAACAGAGAGAAGAGGGTCGGTGCCATAACGCATCCCTGACGTACTCCCCTCCTCACGTGCACCCTGTCTGTCAACTGGCCCTGGGTGCCCCATGTGATCCTCGCATAATTCCCCTCGTGGAGCCTTACAATGAAACTCAAAAGAGACCCGGGGAAACCCATCTTCTCCAACGTCTCCCACAGCCTTGCTCGAGGGACCAGGTCGAAAGCCGTCTTGAGATCTATGAAAGCCATATAAAGGCTACCCCTTTTGATGGTGACTGACTTCCAATAGATCCCAAAAAAGCGAAAGACCTGGTCCATCGTGCCCACCTTCTGGTGGAATCCTGCTTGAAGGTGGGAGAGGATTTGTTCTTCTTCCATCCAAGCTCCAACCCTTGAGATAATTACCCTGCCAACCACTTTCTGAATCACGTCTATCAGACTGATGGGTCTGTAATTGGCAGGGTCCTCTCTGTGAGAAGTTGGCCTGATATATAATGTTCACTATTCTAGTGAGCACTTTGTATCAGTCCAAACAACCCTTATTGATGATTGGTTGTAGGTCAACCTTATAGACCAGCTATCCTAGTAGCATGGATACGAGCAGTCTTCGGGCTAAACTCTAGAGGGCGTGTTAAGCCAGCTGTTATACCATCACATATACCCCTTGAACACCAAGTGAAAGGACACCACACAAGTGTTATGAAAATAAACAGTGTATTTATTTGGATCACAACAGCCCTGTACTCTTTATGAGGACAGGGTACTGAGCACACAACAAAACTCTTACGAAAATACTATAAGTTGCACAATTTACACAAATGCCTGAGGGGCACGAAAAACCATATACTCTAAAAGTGGAATGCAAAATTACTAGCAGGTAAGTACTATATTAATAGGCTTTGGGATCGCTAGGACGCGACTACTGAACCTTTTGATTACTAGTAGGAGGCCTAGGGAACTCGGGTGCAGAGTGTGCACTCTCACGCGGGATGCGGGACAAAGTCTATGGATGCTAGAATTTACAAAGTTAGTGTTATCTGACGAATCCGACTTGGTAGAGCTGAAACGAAAAAGGATCTGGACCCTTGGATAGTGAGGCTATGCTGGGGCACCGAAATGCCGAAGTTACCTAGCCCAGGGGCTGCGGATGCATAGGTCTGGAAAGACGTCGGGAATCCTCGTTGCAGTCTATGGAGCCTGAAAGAAGAAGTTGCTGGCAGGCGACCAGTGAAGAGATTCGGATAGATCCAAGCCGGGATCGAAGATGGAAGACACCTGTAAGCAGAGGGGACCAAGTTCTGAATCACTAGCCAGTGATTAGATGGGCACCAGGATGGCACCGGCTGAAGTCACCTCGACCAGGTGAGTGGGCGACGCTGGGCTCTGCAGTCTCACCGACCAGGAGGCGTTGTCGGCGACCAGGAAAGAGGTGCGAGCTGTCCCACGATGGTATCTGCTGTCGACTTCGCTGGACCCAGGATTGGGGCAACAAGTCTTGGCAAATGCAAGCCCACGCGGTGGACTCAAAATGGCGTCTGGAGTGGACCAGGAGGGTCCGGGGTGCTCCTCTTTTGGAGGGGAGCAAGGGCCAGTCTGGAGCAACCAGATTAGCAGTGTTGATGTCGTCGTTCGTCGTCGGGAAGGCCACAAGCCAGCGGGCTAGTAGCCAGACAACGCGGTGAGCAGAAAAGAGCAGAAGAGCCCCACACAATTCTGGTGGATGCTGGAGGGCTGGACTTCGGTGCTGGAGCTGCTCAGGGTTGGGGCTTCTCGGACCCCAAAGCACTCACTCGAGGATCCCTCGGCGGTCGTGCTGGATAAGTGTAGTGCAGTTCTGAAGATGGCCGGTCCCTCGAGGTCTCGTCACACCCACGGATCTCAGCTGGGCTGATGATGTAGGTAGAGGTCAGAGGTGCCAGGGAAGCCGGGTCTTGTCGTGCTGGTCGGTCGGATTCCGGAGGAAGGACGTGCAGCAAACTGCAGGTTACTTAGTTGGTGCCCGCTGATGCAGGGTGACTACTCCTTAGTCACAAGGGAGAAATCTTGAGAAGAAGTCTTGAGTTCCTTTCGTAGAAAGTAGTTTCAGGATTCAATGATGATCTAATTTGGAAAGGGGCTGGCACGCGACTAGGTCCTGCCCATGGGTGGGACCAGGAAGGGGGGTGGTTACACCCCTCTCCCTTGCCGGACTTTCCCCAGGTCAGGGGCTGGTGTGCCCCTGGAACTGGTTCTAGCCGGCCTATGCATAGTGAGCACCGGGGTGCCACTTGCAGTCACCTTCCTCTAAAGCCCTGCCTACCCAGGATACACAAAACCCTGTCTGGGATGGTGCTAGCACCGCCCCTGACAGGAAACCCTTTGTCCAAGCTCCCCTCGCTGGAAGGACTCCCAGCTGCAGGGGGTCAGACTTGTGTCTGTGGTGGCAGCATCCATTTTGTGATGCTGAGGCTCGAGTTAACTTTAACCGGGGTTCACAGTTACATACATGTCGTGTCCCTCTAGAAGGGTGGAATGCTAACCCCGTCGCCAGAATTGGCGAGGGGTTAGTATTCCAATTCGTATGACACCTTACTCGACATGTTTTGATAAAGCGATACCAGAGTTAGCATATAACTGCGAGGATTATAATGCACTTAAGAGTATATGGTACGCGTTATCATGGAACAGCTATTAGGACTTGGTTCCGCAAGCTGCAAACGGGCTCAGCTCATGCCAGAGCACCATCTCACATGATTCCAAGCACTCTGCCTTCAGGATTGTCAAGGCCTGCCATAGGAGTGACGGACAGGAATCTATGTGTCCATTTTAGGGTTAGATATAGGTATACTATATCTAAAGCAAGGGGTGATTACACCACCTTGCCCCAGCTGTCGTGCAGCCAGTTGTGTCAGATTTAGATGGCCAGCCAGGGGTGGCATAATACATGCTGCAGCCCCTGGTAGGCCCTGGGTACACCTATGCCCTGAGTTACAGAGTCTGATAAGGTGGCCCAGTACCAATTGGTATATGCACCTAAGGTATGCGTGTCAATTTAGTGAGAGAACAGCAAGGCTGTGGGTCGGATTAGCAGGCCCACAGCCAGAGAAGTCGTAAACCAGTGAAGCAAAAAGCAAAAATCTGGGGTGATCATAGGATTGCAGACCCTACTCTCCTACACTCTCTAGCCCCCTTTTTAAACACAGTAACCACCTCAGCGCCCTTCCAAAAATCTGGCACGGGGTGACCCCTGGCAATGAGGTTCATAATAAGGGCAATTAGTTTGGCCCAAGCCCTAGGTTCCTTTATCAAAAGGTCCCCCGTTATCCCATCCGGTCCGGCGGCCTTCTTCGGGATCAGATGTCTGATAGCCACTACTACCTCCGAGGGCAAAAATGGATCCTCAAGCTCCCTTATAAGTTCCCCTTCTCTACCCCTGGCTGCCGTTAAACAAGGGGCGACTTCAGTTCCACCATTTAGTGCCGAAAAATGATCTACCCATTGCTGACTTGTTATGTGGGTGGCTAGTGGCTGTGTGCTCTGTTGCCTAGCTTTATTAATAAGGTCCCAGAATACCCTTGAATTCCTCATGCTGACTGCACAGGTTAAGTCCTGCCAATATTGTTCCTCCCACTCTCGTTTGGCCAGTGCCACTACCCTTAAGTAGTCCTTCCTAGCCGCTCTAACTAGTGAGGGATCTTTTATGAGTAGGGCAGCTGTTAACTCTTGCCTTTTCCCCTTACCCTGGGCCAAGTACCAGAAGTTAATAGAAATGGGAGGTCTATTATTAGTTCTACAGCTTTTCCCTTTAGATGAGAAATATTGGCTCACCTGCTCTATTGTATTTTGTAGGCTGTATCAAAAGCAATGGGCGGCTCCAGGGCACGTCCCATCCCCTGTTGCTGTGCTATCAAGTCCAAGGTTAGATCTACCACAAGAGATTTTATACTCCCAAGTTGATCTTCCTTTAATTGTGCCTTGTCCCATTTCAACCTACGGTTGCTATTGTAGGGGACAACCTCTTTGGTTGACCTCAAGGGAGCACTCATCACCCCGCCCTTTGGTTTACCCCACCTAAACTTAGTGCAGAGGGGGTTGGGGTCACTATCCTGTGTAGCCACCACCTCCATATCTATTAGGTCTTTCCACAGTCTAACGTCCAGTAAGATATAATCAATTCTAGACGGACCATTAAGCCTATTGAATGTCATTGCACCAGCCCTGTCGGACATAGTCCTACCGTTGAGTGCTCTTAGGTTGTGTACCCTGGTTAGGGCATTAATTTGTATTGCCCTTGCTGACCATTTTCGAATAGGGGTCAAGTTCACTGTATATAAAACTCAGAGAAAAAAAAAGATAAATATTACAATATGGGCAGCATGTTCTAGGATAAAAAGAAATATGCAACTTATGATAGCATAGCCTCAGGTGTAAATTATTCCCCCATAAGTAATCAACCTAAAAATTCAAATAATAAAAATTGGGATATTTTGAATAACGAAACGCGAGAAAAATTTGAGAAACAGTTGTTAGTTTTCAGGAAGAGTGAGACCCTAACTAAACACTTTGGTCAAGGCATCCAGGCATTGCACAAGAATAGTCCAAGCTAGGGTCGACAACATGTCCAAGGTGATGGGCAATTCTGCTGTGGCTCATTTGCAATATGTGCGTTTACAGCAGGAGGGATGAAAAAAATGCTGTGGCAGAAAACATCAAATTGATTTTATAGTGGACTGCAGGAGTTAAAGCACAAGTTGCTACGTGTGCAACAATATGCCTGTAAGACACATTCACTAGTGATATATTCCCTACCTTAGAATATCCCCAGGCGTCAGACTGGATCCGGAAAGTTTTGCAAGCAGTTCCCCTGCGCGTCAGTAGGTGGCGTCCTACGGCTCCACAGCCATCGCTGGTGTCGTAAGCGGCAAGATGACATCACGGAGTCTACTTAGGCGCTACCCCTGCACGCTGCAGTCAGTTCTGTGCTCAACTTTCCGTGCCAGGAACGCAGAGCCATGCAAGAAACCGACAACTGGTGCGATGAAACTAGGTCCCTGAAAGGGATGTCCTTAACTCTAGTAATCAGTTCGCAGAACGGGGAGGATGGGTGGGCCGGTAAGGAATCTATCACTAACTAATGTCTCTTACAGATATATCATTACACAAGTAGTAACTTGTGCATCTGAAAGAGACACGTTAGTGATAGATTCCTTACCTTAGGATAGATACCCTAGCAATACCAACCCCGGTGGTGGGTCTGCGAACAAAATGACACCAGGAAGTCATGGAGAATAGAACGGCCAAAGAAACCGTCTCTCCGGACTGGACTGTCAAGGCAGTAATCCTTGGTAAACGTGTGCAGTGAGGCCCATGTAGCTGCTTGACAAATGTCCTGCAAGGGAACGCCACGTCCCAAGGCAGTAGTGGCTGCAGTCGCCCTGGTCGAATGGGCAAGCAGCCCGACAGGAGGCTCCTTCTTAGCCAACAAGGAGCAGGCCTTGATGCAGAGAACGACCCACCTTGAGATGGTCTGTTTGTGCACGGCCTGACATTTTTTGGCACCCACGTATCTAACAAAGTGCTGGTCATCCACCGCGAAATGTTATGTGCGGTTCAGGAACACGGAGAGAGCGCGTTTTGGGTCCAGACGTTCAATCCTCTCTTCCTCTCTGGAAGGATGCTGAGGCGGAAAGAAGGTGGGCAAAGTGATGGTCTGCCCGATATGGAAGGGCGTGACAAACAGGAAGCCGTAGAAAGGCTGAAACGGCCGAAAGATAACCTTTGATAGTGCCCAGAGCAGCGCCCTGCTGGGCCCTGCTGGGCCAAAGAAAGAAGGAACAAAAGAACCTCGGAAAGAGGGGCAGAAAGGGGATCCACAGGCTTCGCTGTGCACCATGCCAGAAAATTATTCCACCTGCAGGCGTGTACCGTTTTTGTGGAGCGACGCCTGGCTGCCAGAATGACATCACAGACTTCGCGGTCAACTGTCGCCGCTCAAAATCCATGATGGAGGGGATTAATTTGCAATAAATAATATAATAAGGGCAGAAACGTTTAAGGGACAGGTAAGGGTGATGAGGAATATGAAATATGCAAACTAAATTGGCTCATTTTAGACTTTGGTGACATACTGAAAGAGTTTGGATTAGTAGGAGAAAATATTTTCCTATGACTATACGTCTCCAGATTTATAACTCTGGGGATTCTTTATCCATACTAGTATAATAAAGAGAGAGCCTCCTGAAACTTGCCTTTGCTTGTATAGGCAAGGAAGATTGTTTGGTGAGCAGCCACGGAAGCGGAACTCGGACCCCCCTTCTCCTGCCGAAGCCCTGCCAGAATTCGTTTCAGGCAACCATATGCTTTTGAAAAAAATAGCGACGAACGCGCTAAACGGACCCCTTCTAACTAACTGGGAATCCTTTTACATAACTCCCTTAACTCAAGTAGGACCCTCGTCCCAGTAGCAGTGACTGAGCGCTACTTGTTTTCCATTATTAGAAGACCGTCTAAAACAATATCCCATTGAGAACAACGGCAGTTAAGCAGCTGCACCACCAAACAATCTTCCTTGCCTATACAAGCAAAGGCAAGTTTCAGGAGGCTCATCTGTCCTGATGATGATCTAAAGCTAAATAGATCGAAACGCCGTCGACCTACCCAAGGAATTTCACTTGTTCTATTTGTATATAATTGTTGTGTTTTTATCCTTGTTGTTGTTGTGTGACAGTCCGTTCACTTTGATCACTTATGTCACTTCCTGCACCACACTATTCACCTGAGCACCTGAAAAAGAGTATGACTATTTATGTATATCCTTGAGAAAAGAGTAAAATAAAATACTCCTACTTGTACCTACTACTTCTGCTCCCTAGCGATTTATTAAGTATTCGCTTCCTGTTCTATTTCCTACCAAGGACCCCTTGAGGCCTACCCTGAACCATTGTTCTTCCAAAGTATCTTGTTACCCCAGGTTCTATTGTATGGGGTCCCCTTGTTTCTAACAAACATAAGTACCGCTCAGAGCATAGAGACGAGGCCTAGGGCCGGTAGAACCGCTGGGGCAACCAGGAACCACCCACGGTAGGGACGCAGGAGACCCACGGGGGACGCGTGCAGTGTCTAAACACAGCAGCGAACCACAATTGACTTCTATGGAGAAAGTTAAAGTTACAAGTTTAAAGAATAAGGACACTTAGGAGTGGACTACGTAAAACCACTTCGAGAGTCAAGACCCACGGGAGCACCAAAGTACTCGTATTACCTCACCCAGGGAAGCCGGGTGCATAGGTTCTCTTTTCGTGTCGGGTTTCGTCGTCGTTTACAATGGAGAGCTGCAAAGAAGTGCTGCAGGCGACCAGGTGAAAAGTGTCCGGATGTATCCAAGGGTGAGATCTGAAGAACCTGAAAGCAGAGGGGACAGAGTCTGGGTCACTAGCCAGTGACCAGGAAGGCGACAAAGATGCCAGCCAATGTCGGGTGATTTCAGGGGATGTAGGTGAAGCTTGACTCTTCAGTCACGAAGACCAGGAGGCGTCAACGACAACCAGGAGCTGGATTCTAGCTGTCCCACGTCGGCTGTCGAGTGCTGCAGCGTCGGTATCCAGATTGGACCCAACAAGCCTTGGTAACAGCAACCCACGTAGAATGGAAAGATTGGCTTCCGGGCAGACCAGCAAGGTCTGAGGGACTCACCCTTTGGAGGGGAGTCCGGGCACCTCTGGAGCAACCAGGAAAGCCCAAGAAAAAAAGGATTTGCCTTTGTAGGGACCCACCAGTCAACAGACCAGGGATCGCGAAGGAGCCTCGAGCAGAAATGCCAAAAGCGGGCCTACTGAACACTCGTGGATTATATCCCCACAATCTTTGATGCAAAAGGTGCTCAGGGCTTGGACTACAAGTAGCCCAATGCACAACTCCGGGAAAGCTCGGGAAGTCGATGCACTAGCGAATGTGCTGGATGTCCAGGAGTTCCGGTCCCAGATCTCTAGTCAAGGCGACAGGTCTCAGCTTTGCTGGGGACTTGTGTCGGCCTCGGAGATGTCTGGAAGTCCGGGTCCTGAGTTGCAGATTTTTCGGGTTCCGGCGGGAGCCTCGAAAATGCAGACCGGTAAGATGCTTCTTTGGTGCCTGTTTGAACAGGGTAGTCACTCCTTGACCCCAAGGGAGATTTCGTACGTCTTCCAGTCGAAATGGAATGTTGAAGGCCCAAGATATACGTTTCAGAGTTTCGTCCAGGGGTGGTGTCATTTTGGAAGGCTTCCCAGGGGTGGCATAAAACATGCTTCAGCCCCTGGTAGGCCTCTGGGGTACCTATGCCCTTCGTACCTAAGGTACCATATACTAGGGACTCACAAGGGTAACCCAGTAACCAATCGAGAGTGTACCTAATGTACATGCAATCAATTTAGAGAGGGAAACATATAGGCTGGGACCGTGGATAGCAGGATCCCAGCCAAACTAAGTCAAAAACCAGCAAAACACCAGGCAAAAAATGGCGGTAACATGCAGTCGGATCCCACCTTCCAGCAATCATAAGCCAACAAAATGATGGTGAGGCTACAACGTTCAATAACATCAGCTAGGGGGCAGATGTAGATGTTAGAAAGAGTTGCACTCAGAAGATTCCTGAGGCTCTCCTCAACACAATGCCAAGGTTGTTGACAGGTTCAAACTTTCCCGCAATCTTTTTAAAAAGATGTTATGAGATACTGTATCGAAAGCAGCACTAAAATCTAGCATTATATCCGCCACTGAATCAGCTGAGGTCAAAATAAAACACATTGATTCAGTGGCAAGCAACAAAGTGGACTCGGTACTATAGGCTGGATGAAATCCCGACTGAATTTTATGGAGCAAAATATTGCTTTCAAAAAAGTTGGAAAGCTGTTTATTTACGTGTTTTTCAGTAACGCTGGAAAATAAAGATACAAGAGAAATAGTTTAACAATTCTCTGATTGCAAGGGATCGAGCAGAGGCCTTTTTTAATAAAGGAACTACGATTGCATGAGTTTCCAGTTATGTGGGTTGTGTGTCAATTGAAACCCTGTCCGTGTGGTTTAGTGGGGATACTCTAATTTTTCTTGTTAGCATCTACACTCAAAGAATTGTGGATCTATTATATTTGCTCTAGTTAGCTTTATTTGATATCAGCTTTGGGTCTTCTAACTTATAAATGGCTTTTTAACTTGGATATGCAAGCCTGGATCCTGTGTTGCAGGGGACTGTCTAAGGAAGAAGGAAGAAATACCAGATGACTAAAATTAGGGTGCAATGAGTTTATAATCCTTCCAATTCAGAATGATGTCCTGATGTCATATTTCAGGGATATTATCCTTATGAAATGGTATTGATTTTAGGTTCAAGAGATCTGGTGTAGACAGTGCCTGATGTACATGGTGCCAAAGTATTAAAAAGATTGCTTACAATCCAATTAATGTTTTTAATGTGATTTTTTTGTTTTTCAAAATAAATCTGGGCTTACTTTGTGAAGTATCTTTTTTACATTTACTACTGACAAAGCTTCTCTTCTGCTTGGTGAATTTTCAAAAGATAGCTATGACAGTTCCCCAAATGTTGTGTCCAAGTTCCTTCTCCTCTAGGAGATAGTTAAGACTTAAATATGCTCACCTTGTGTTGGCTAGTAATAAAAAGAAGAATTTCATATCTCCATTTAAGGCCATTCACACATCCATCACACATAAAGCTCCACTGCAAGGCTAAGAATCCGTTGGTGCTGATGTAGCATCACTCAACTAACCCGTTGCCCTGAAAACACTCTGCAGACAAATAATAATATATTAAAACAGACTGTGATGATTGTATGACGGGCCGGAAAGAAAACAATTGCTTAAAAAAAAGTCAATACATCCGTGTTTTATAATTCTCCAAACACAATAAAGAAAGTGATTTTCTCTTCATCGGTTTTATGCCAAGATAACAGGTGACTTACATGAAAAATTAGCAATGAATGCATGCACTATCTCTGTTTTTCACATACCCGTTTGTCTAGCGTTCTCTCTCTCACAAAATTAAGGAGATGGTCATTGACAAGCAAGAGTTCTTTTTTAGCAGCAGTAACTATAGACACAATAACATCATGCCGAATAGCTTCCTCTGGGTCATGTGATCGTACTTTGAGATACTCTGTAAGAAAATAATAACATTAATTAACCAGCAAATTATACAATTTAAGTTCAAATAGGAAAGCTAAGGCAGCCAGTGAATAATCATGGCTTCGTCTCTTTCACTGAAAAGAAATTCAGATATTTTCATTATTTAGCTACCTGCAGTACAAGGCTATTGTATTTAATAGGGTGAGCACTTAAAGTAACTAAACTCAGTAATTAGCAAATGAGCTCCTTAATAGTCCCTAATAATTTGATACTTTCAGCTTGAATATTTAAAAACTCCCATACTACACAAGTTATCTTTCCAGATACAAGCCTTCAGCAGTCTTGATCTCTTTATAAAACGCTTACAACAAATCAAAGACATGTTTAAGGGATAGCAGGACTATCAACTAGAATATGATGGGGAGTATAGTCTAAATATTAAGATGTTATATGGGAAATATTAGGTATAAGTCTTAACTAGACAATAGACATTGTGGTCCTTCTTGTCTCGTTTGCATGGATTCTTGACCACTTCAATCATTGATCTGCACCCCTGCTCCTTTAAGTTCCAGCCACTAATTCTAACCAAAGCTCTGCCATACCACTTGTCAATTGCTTAAACTATCACCTCCGCTCTCCTTGTTCATAGGGTGGCATCATGTAAAGAGGTGAGGTTGTGGCAAACCCTTTACAGCAGAGCATCCACGTCCAAGCTGTATTCCCATGATACTGCCTGCCAATTTACAGTCATTAGTAAATTAGTAAATTTTTGAAGTGCCTCACCACCCAGTATACCAACTCTTATGCAAGAGGTGGAAGGTACTGCTCATCTGAAAGTTGAGAGGGACCCCCCCCCCCCCACCTCATTCTGAGATGGGACTTCGAAAACAAATTCACCTTTTAAAGAAAGTTACATTTTCAGAGTCTCAAAATATCTGTGATTTCACAAAAATTTCAATTGCAATTTTATGCAAGGATCATAAATTTAGGCTGGGGCCTACCTTGTGCCCAGGCTAGTCATTTAATGGAAGCTTAGGCTCTACTTAGACGAAAAAAAACTTTTTTTATTTTATATCAAATGTGTCACACAGGTCAAAATCTCCTATTAGGTTTAGCCAGGATCTAGTCTGGAGAAGTCAATTTCAAGATTAAATTAAAGAATTTACACTTACATGTATGCAGTAGTCCCGTAGCAAGAGTGCCAGGGCCTTCTTCAGCGAAGTTCCCGTGAAAGCATGCTTCTGTTTACGTTAATTAATTTTCAGCTTCTAAATTACGTATGTCTAGCATCTGAATGTGAACCAAGTGGGTGTTTACCAAAGCCATTTCAGAGTAGGCATAAATGTGTGTTAGTTTTTTTCCCCACCAATTGTTTCCCAAAATTACTGGATTAATGTCCTTCGCAAAAATTGTAAACCTTTCTGGTTCCCCTTAAACTGTGTAATGTTTCTCTACATAGCAAGATCATTTTCATTCTTAAAGAATCCAGTGAAGCCAAAAATATCAAACAGAGTATGATTCAAGCTACTTCCATCTGTGCAACTTCATGTTGGAAATTGTATGCCCTATTCGTCACTACAAGTTCTTATTTGCAGGACTTTTCTACACAAAATGGCACTCAGCATAAAGGCAGTGAGAAGAACCATTTTCTTGTGGTAAACAAGGGTATATGAGACAAAGTGGTTATTAGGGGGGAGGAAGCCTACACAAGAACAGGTGGTTTAGAGTATCCCTGAAAGTGCTGGTCAATGGTAGATTGCATCTTCAAAGTTAACAAAAACTCTCTGGCTTTTTCATTTTATTTTTTACAAATATCTCCGTTTCTTGATTGTCTAACCAGCGCAAAATCGGTACTTTCTGCTTGGTCCAAGGAGGATGGAATATTTAAAATCTACACGTGAGCAAAATGATGTAGAAATCTAGGTGTCCTGTAGATAAAACCACTTGCTCCACTTTTGCTCGAAATTTTTAAATATATTAACCGCACAGAAACATTACCAGATTTTACTGGGAAATTTTGTGTTATTGCTTTTCAAGCTACAAGTGCTAGAAAATAAAAGAAATATCAATAGCTCTTGAATTAATAACATCAGGTGCTACATTGCTCATCCCATAAGGAACGCTGCTACTGTTCGAAGAGCCAGATCTTGAGGAGTCTCCTGAAGGTTAGGTCTTCGGTCTACTGTAGGCGGATGGGGAGGGTGTTACACGTCTTGGCGGTGAGGTGGGAGAAGTATCTGCCGCCGGCGGTCACTCTTCGGATGATGGGGACGGTGGCGAGGGCGTGGTATGCAGAGCAGAGCTGGCAGGTGGGGGTGTAGAGGCTGAGTCGGCTGTTGAGGCATGCTGGTCCGGTGTCGTGGAGTGCCTTATGTACGTGGGTGAGGAGTTTGAAGGTTATTCTCTTGCTCATGGGGAGCCAGTGGAGGTCACTCAGGTGGGGTGTGATGTGGCTGCGGCGGGGGATGACGAGGATCAGGCGTTCGGAGGCATTATGAATGCGTTGGAGCAGTTTCAGGAGTTTGGCCGGGGCTCCTGCGTAGAGTGCGTTGCTGTAGTCCAGTCTACTGCTGACGAGGGCCTGGGAGACCGTCCTTCTAGTTTCGGTGGGGATCCACTTGAAGATCCTGTTGAAGCAGGAGGAGGAGACGGCGTTGAACTGCTTTGTCATGGAGAGAGGTGGAGTAGAGGATGACCCCTAGGTTGCGTGCGTGGTCGGTGGGTGTAGGGGGTGCTCTTAGTGCAGTCACCACCAAGAGTCGTCCCAGGCCGAGGAGGTGGAACCGAAGATGAGGACCTCTGCCTTGTCAGAGTTCAGCTTCAGTTGGCTGTTTCTCATCCATTCGGCGACAGCCTTCATTACTTCGTGGAGGTTGTTTTTGGCGGTGTGTGGGTCGTTGGTGAGGGAGAGGATCGGCTGGGTGTCGTCGGCGTAGGAGATGATGTTGAGGTCGTGCCGACGGGCGGCGTGGGCGAACGGAGCCAAGTAGCCGTTGAACAGCGTGGGGCTGAGGGATGAGCCTTGGAGTACACCGCAGATGATCTCGGTGGCTTCGGAGCGGAAAGGGGGGGGGGGGGGGGGCAGACGCTCTGTTTTCTGCCAGAGAGGAAGGAGGTGGTCCAGTCCAGGGTCTTCTCTTGGATCCTGGCGTAGTGGAGGCTAGTTTGCGTAGTGTGCATTGGCAGACCGTGTCGAAGGCGGCTGACAGGTCCAGGAGGATGAGGGCTGCGGTTTCCCTGTTGTCTAGCAGGGTCCTGATGTCATCTGTGGCGGAGATGATGGCAGCTCCGGTGCTGTGGTTGCTGCGGAACCCGGACTGGGATGGGTCCAGGATGCTGTTCTCCTTGAGGTAGCGGGTCAGTTGTCTGTCGACGGTCTTCTCGATGACCTTCGCTGGGAACAGGAGCAGGGAGATAGGCTGGAAGTTCTTGAGGTCCTTGGAGTCTGCCTTGGGTTTTTTGATTAAGGCGTTGATCTCTGCTTGCATCCAGCTCTCCGGGAAGGTTGCTGTCTCGAGGGAAATGTTGATGGCTTTCCGGAGATGGGGTGCGATGGTGGTGCTGGCTTTGTTGAAGATGTGGTATGGGCATGAGTCTGACGGAGATCCGGAGTGGATGGTGTTCATGATCTTGGTGTCATCGTCGTTTATGTTGGTCCAGGAGAGCAGGCGGTTGGTGCGGGTGGAGGATATGGGGGTGGTGGTGTCCGTGGTTGTCGGGCGGTTGTGGTGTTGGGGCGGTCGTGGAGGTCTGCGATCTTGTGATGAAGTAGGTGGCCAGCGAGTCGCACAAGTCTTGCGAAGGTGGGATGTTGTTGGTGTTGGAGCTGGGGTTGGAGAGTTCCTTCACGATGTTGAAGACCTCTTTGCTGTTGTGTGCATTGTTTTCTAGGTGGTCTTTGAGGGAGGCCCTTTTGGCAGATCTGATGAGGTGATGGTGTCTGCGGGTGGCGTTTTTGTGGGCTGCGTAGCTGTCCGTTGTTCGTTCATGGAGCCAGTTCTTCTCTAGCTTTCGGCAGGTTTGCTTGGAAGTCTGGAGGTCTTCAGTGAACCAGCTGGCTTTCTTGCTCGTGCGGCCGTTGGGAGTGTTTCTTGAAAGGGGCGAGGGTGTTGGCGCAGTCGTCGATCCACTGTCTGAGGTTGCGGGCGGCGGTGTCTGGGTCACCTGCACCCTTTTCCTTTGTCTTGTGTTTTTGGGGGGGGGGGGGGAATTTGACTGAAGCAGAGTACCAAGATGGCTGCCAACACTGACTAGTTGAAGTCCTGGCAGCCAATCAGAGCTCCGTAGATCTCTGCAAGCTACTTATTATTCACAAAGGCTTCGCAACCCTAAATACACTAATTTGGATTCCTACAATATCGACAACGGATTTACACCAAATAACAAAAAGGAAAGATATGAGGAACAAGCTCTACCTTTCTGCCAAATTTGATGTAATTCTGTCTAGCAGTTAGGGCTGCGGGAGTGTCTTAAGACTTTATAGGGATTAACATAGGATACACACTTTTTTTTACCACCTCCCCCCTCTTTTTGCCAGCCACCTCTTCACAGATCACCCCGAAACTTTGCATGTACAACAAGAATGTAAAGGGCACATTTTTTGAAAAACTTTATGAAGATTTGTCAGACACCACAAATATATTATTTGCAACAGACCTCATTAAATGTTTAAACTGTTACACAAAACCTTTATTGAAAAATATTTAATTTTAAATTAGTACCTGTTAAATCTTTAGCTAGATCTGGGTGGTTTACCAGGCAGTGGCTAGCAAACTTTACACATTCCAGACGAATGGGCACATGGATATCATTAAACCTGTTAAAAAAAATTATACTCTTAAGAACACAAGAAAAGTATCAAAAATCTGCTGTAGGGTAAATCATTTTGCATTCAAAATGATACAGAAGGAAAAAGATACCTACCTGTAAATTCTAGGTCTAGTTCTACACCTAGCCTTCTTTAAAGCCAAACACCGTAAACATCCCTGCATGAGCAATACAGTTAGATTGGTGGTTGTTTCCAGCACAGCCAACACTCCCAGGGCTAAAACCTACCCTGTTCACTGGTTTTGTGGGCAAAGCAATGTGTCAAGGCTCTGATGGAGTTGCTCGGTTTTCCTCTGCTCACAGCCGGTGACAAGGGGGCAGGTGTGTGACCTGGGCAAAGCAGTTCCTGCTTGTGGCCTATCATCTATCAGCTGCATTGCTTTTTTGCTTATTGCAGCCCTTGCAGAAGGGTCAAAGTATGTTGACCACACAGTGCCGAGGCATGGAAGGAGGCTACAAAATTCAAGGCAATGAGAGAGACACCAGCCCTGTAGACCAAGTCAAGCAGCAGGAGCTGTGCCTACCACAGAGGAGAGAGCTGATGAAGGAAATGATAGGCAGCACACAGAGCCAAGCTCACCAGTCACTAAGGAATAATCTCAAGTTGGAAACACTGATCCACAAGTGACTGCTGTGAGAACCTGTACAAAAAAAGGAAACAGAGCAGTGTATGTATGGTTTCCAATGATAATGTACTTCAGAAGAGGAAGAGTCAAGAACTGTGAAAATAGTAAAAAGCTTATTTCGTCAATGCTACTAAAAAAACTTCATATGTAATGGAAAAGAGAACCTGAGATCAACCATAAAAGATAAATCTCATTTGGAAAAACAACTATGGTCATATACTAGACAAAATAAAGGAATATGCAAGAAGAACTATCTTTGCTCTGCAAAGGTCAACGGCAGAGGCAGAAAACTCGAACAGAAATTGGCTATGTGCAGATCAACGACATGTTTGCAGGACTGCAGAAGAGAAGAGCAAAAGAAAAAGTAGTCCTTCCGCTGCTGTTATAGGCAGATGATGCACAGAAAGATCATCACCTCAGATAATTGGAAATGCAAATGAAATTACCAAATGACGTAGGTGCCATGGGAGGATCTATCCGGTCCAGAGTTTCTCTACGGTCTAAGACAGGGAAAAGCGTCTGCATACAAGGAACAGTAGAAGGGTAATGGAGTTTTGCCCATTGATTTTGAAACATGAGCCATAGTAGTGCAAAATCAAATAAACTTGTAGCAATTCTGAACAGGATGGCACTAGCCTACAAATTACTAGCAAAGCTAATAATACAAATATCAAAAGAATTAATGAAGCAGAACCAAAAAAGCGATGGTACTTGTTAAGGGCAACTTGGTCTGATCGATACGAAGATCCCTCTAACAAGTGCTTGGGAACATTGGGAATAGGAAGAGAAAAAAAAACAGAGGGTCATATTGAAACTGATCGCGTGCCCAAATCATCAATTCACAGAAATGACAAATTCATTAAGAAACAGGAGCAATTCAGCCGCTCGCACAAATCCAAAACCTCAAGAAGAAAACAGCAATAAAAAGACAGATACAAGAAGGGAGAATCCAATTCCATTGTTAGACCTCTCAAAAAAGGCAGGGAGAGGGAGAAAAGAAGGATATTGAATCTGCTCCCCTCAAAAAAAAAATGTAATGCTAGTCTTTTTTGAGACACAAAATAAAGTATAGAACAAAGACTACAGGAACTGGACACTACTGGAGGTGCGGGGTGTCTGCGCTGGGACAATCTGCGAACACCAGAAGGCAGCAGCTCCGGGGTGGACCGCAGACATGACCAGAGGGGGCGGCGCTACCTCCAAGCAGGGGCCCATTGATAAATTCACGGGGCCAAGTGGGGGGCCCGGAGCGTCTGGAGGAGGCCATGGAGCAGGGCCGGACAACGCAGCGCTCATGGCGGCGATCACCCAGTCCAGGGATATGCTGGACGCCAAGATTGCAGCGGTTGGGGCGGACGTGACCCTGCTGCGTCAGGACCTGCGGAATGCTGTAGCACGCATCACGGAGGCGGAATCCAGGATTTCGGTGGTGGAGGACGACGTTGGGACCCTGAAACAGAAAATGGTGGCGATGGAAAACATTCAAAGGGGCCTTGCGCTCCGTGTGGAGGATGCAGAGGGGCGCGCACGCAGGAACAACCTTCGCTTTGTGGGTTTTCCGGAGAGATGCGAGAAAGGCAACATGGAACGGTTTTTATCCCAGTGGTTGGAGAGCTGGCTACCCACGGGGGTTCTATCCAATTGTTTTGTGATTGAGCGTGCCCATCGGGCCCTGACACAGAGGCCACCGGAGGGAGAGCGGCCCAGACCAGTAATCGCTAAACTCCTGAATTTCCATGATAGAGATACTATCTTAAGGGAAGCAAGGGCCAAGGATTCCATTTTATTCGAGAATCAGAAGATCATGATCTTTCCTGACTACACCAGACTCGTGCAGCAACAGCGGCATTACTTTATTGCCGCCAAGGCGAAACTACGAGGCCTGAAGATTCAATACTCCTTGCTCTATCCAACCAGACTACGGGTGGTCTTCCAATCGCGGACACATTTCTTCGAAACCCCTGAAGAAGTCTTTAAATGGACAGACGAGACAGTGAGGGTCAGGCCACATGCCCAACCGGGGCTGAACCAAGACCACTCTGGAGGATCGTCACAGGACCACGGGGACCAACTTGCCCGGGGCAAAAGAAACAGGAGGTCTAGATCGCGGAAGCGCTCCGCTTCCCTCAGTGGGACACAAGATGGTGCGTCTATAGACTCCGATCAATCGGGAAAGGACCATTGAGAGACCGAGGAGAACTGTGTCGACTCGTCGATTCTACGGGTGCCAGCTGAGGGAGCCGCATAGCCAGGTCCCATCGTCTAGATGGATGAACACTGCATATATATGCATAACAGTGGGCGACCATTCCCTCAACGGTCTGGCCAGAAGTGTTCGGAGAAATTCCCATCCCGAAACGCGAAATTAAGACCTTGGGAGTATGGATCGAACCCGAGCTCTCAATGAAAACACAAGCGGCCAAAACCGCAGGTACTTGCTTTGGGCTCATGCGCACCACACGCAAGATCCTCCCCCTACTCCCCCTTGCATCCAGGAAACTATTAGTCCAAGGGCTCATACTATCACGCCTGGACTATAGCAACATGGTCTACTTGGGGGCCCCCGAGTACACCCTGGCGAAACTGCAACGTACTCAGAATGCAGCAGCCCGTCTAATCATGAATCTCCCCGCCAGAGCATCAGCGAAACCTGCCATTAAGGCCCTGCACTGGCTCCCTGTTCGCCAAAGGGTGGAATTCAAAGCCATGTGTACGGCGTACAAACTGATTAACGGAAGCGGCCCCTCCATCCTCAGCGACCTAGTTACGCCCTATAAAGCTTCCAGATCCCTGCGGTCCGAGAATGAACATCTAGCTAACATCCCCAAATTTAAAAAGACTCGCACGGGAGGTCGGCGATTCTCTGTTAAAGCCTCCACGGGTTGGAATTCTCTCCCACGTACCCTCAGACTCGAACCCAACTACTTAGGGTTCAGAAAAAAACTGAAAACTCTCCTATTCCCCAAGTAATGCCTTCCCCCTCTTCCCTCTCTTCTGGATATACAAACCCTCATAGCGCGGGGATGCCTCCGGGTCACCAGGCGCTTTATAAATCGCCAAATAAATAATAATAAATAAATATATTGCTATTTCTAAATGGTTTCTTGAACATGTGCGAGGTTGCGGGGAGGGGTTCGGGGTGCTACTTTACAGGGGCTATTTGCCTCCTGCTAGAGTGGGAGTTGATTGGGGGGGGGGCGGGCGTTTTCTATTGTTTATAGGGGTAGTTGGGATCCATTGGTATGGTTGGCCTTGGGCGCTCTGTTTTGGGCCCGCGGTTTCCCATGCCGCGACAGATACTTCAGAGTTCTATGAGGTATAGGGGTGGAGGGCGAGGGGCAAAGGGGGGGTGGAAATGGAGGGTTCTGGTTGGGGACAAGGTGGGTGGGGGGTTGTTGTTGGAGGGATTAGGGGTGGATGGGGGGGATTGCACGTGATTTCTGATGCGTTGCTAATGACTGTGGTGTGTGCTTGGGTGTGGCGCCGGAGGCCTGCTTGGTTCGTTCCATTCGATTATGGCTGACACGCCGCTTCCAGGGCTCCCCAGAGAGTCCATGCGTGTGGTAACTTGGAATGTCAGGGGAATGCTTGACAAGATCAAACGGGGGGCGATTTAGCGATGGGGGAAGAGGGAGGCAGCAGATGTATTATTGTTACAAGAAACACACATGATGGGAACGAAAGTGCTTAGCCAGCAGAGATTTGACTACCAACAAGTCTATCATGCCGGGTTTTCTAGGGGGTCCAGAGGGGTTGCTGTTTTGGTACATCGCAGGTTGGCCTACATCCATGAGAGACAATGGACTGACCCACAGGGTCAATACATTTTTATCAAGGGGGTGGTGGGTACTGAACCAATGGTTTTTGGGAGTATCTACGCCCCTCCTCCATTGCAGTAGTCCTTGTCTGAGAAGTTGTTTGCGGTGTGGGCGGACATCCCGGAGTCCGTGGCTGTGCTGGGAGGCGATTGGAATGAGGTAATGGATGTGTGTCGGGACCGTCGGAGATTGCAGGGGACATAGACAGCTGCTGCCCCTACCCGGTTGAATGCAATGGTGGAGGAAATGGGCTGGGTGGATGTGTGGCGACATATGCATCCCAAAGTACGAGAATACACATATGTTTCGGCGGTGCATGGTTACTTCTTGCGACTGGACTATGTTTTTGTGCCCAGTGCGTTCCTGAATAGAGTGCGGGAGGCGGGGATCTTGCCTAGAGGGTTGTCTGACCACTCCCTGGTGGCCGTCAGGGTCGAGCTGCATAGGAAACGACAGCCGTTCCGGTGGAGGATGTCCTCGTGGCACCTTCAGCGGGCCGACTACGTCCAGCACCTGTGGGGTGCGATTGCACATTACTGGCAGGAAAACCTAGTGGAAGATGTAGATGCGGTCGTGGTCTGGGAAGCCATGAAGCCCACCATAAGAGGGATAGACATTGCATGGTGTGCGGCGGCCCGTAGACGACGTCATGAGGCCATCGCTGAGGCGGCCACCCCGGTGGAAACTCTAGAACAGCGGTGCCAGAGAGGGGGAAATGAGGTGGCGGTGAGGTTGCTCCTGCAGGCACAGCAGTCATATGAGTCTGTGTTACTTGATGAGGCTAGACAGGCGTGGCTGGCCACGCGGAGTAGAGCCTATCAGTGGGGGGATAAGTCATGTACCATGCTCCATAGGTTATGTCAACATACCCTCCAACCACTTACGCTGCCGGGTCTCACTGATGGGGACGGTGTGGCGATCATGGACCCAGCGGAACTGACAACGAGTTTCGCCCGCTATTATATGGAGCAATATGCTCTGCTGGATTGTCTATCGGCGGACGCGATCGATAAATTCATTGACAACTTGTCTCCGAGGGCGGTCTCAGATGAGACCAGAACGGCGCTAGACCTCCCCCTAACGGCGGAGGAACTGGGAGACGCTTTGGGACAGATCAACACAGGGAAAGCACCTGGGCCGAGCGGCTTCCCGAGTGAATTCTATAAGAAATTCCAACTCCAATTGGGGTCCCATTACCGGAGTGCACTGGAGGCGGTGCGAACACAGGGTAGACTGCCAGCTGACTGGCGACACGCCGAAGTTGTGGTCTTCCAAAAGCCGGGCAGACCCCCAGACAGATAGGACTCCTATCGCCCAATATCCCTGCTCAATATCGAGGCTAAACTGCTGGCTAAGGCTTTGGCGAACCGCCTTCTCCCGTATGTGACTGACCTGGTCCACCCGGACCAGGCCGGCTTCATGCCACATAGGGCGACGCGGCACAACATCAGGCGGGCGCAGGCGGCGGTCGATGCTATGGGGGCCACGGGGGAGCGGGCGGCTCTACTACTGGCAGATATAGATAGAGCCTTTGATTCGGTCAGTTGGACATACCTGTTCGCACTCCTGCCTCGCCTCAATCTGGGCCCAGTGTTTATCTCCTACATCAAACTGCTCTATACCGATATCACGGCATCTGTGAGTGTCTCCGGGGCGGTCTCCGAGAGGTTTCCAATCGGCCGGGGGACCCGACAGGGGTGCCCGCTCTCCCCGTATTTATTTGCACTGGCTATGGAGCCCCTGGCCTCGTGGGTACGCATCGACGCGCAGATGCAGGGCTTTGAGTGGGGTGGACAGCTCACAGATAGAATTGCACTGTATGCAGACGATGTCCCCTTCTTCCTTACAGATTTAAACAGATCTTTCCCCCCCCCGAGTCTTGGAAATTATGCGTATTTTTGGTGAGGTGTCGGGCCTTTATCTAAATCCGCGTAAGTCTACCCTATGGGTGTTGGGTGACGGGGTCGAGGCAGACTCTTGGGCATCAGCGTTGCAGGTAGCGGCCGGGGGATTGAAGTACCTGGGAGTGTTCCTCTCCGAATCCGCGGATATTGCATGGGAACGTAACGTGGTATCAGTGTGGGAGAGGGTCCAGACGGATGTCAAAATGTGGTCCCGGATGCCTCTTACTATATTCGGTAGGTCTGCGATCTTCAAATTGGTCGCACTCCCGCGCCTCTTATACCAGCTGCAGAACTACCCACACCTAATCGCTCCCCAGTGGTTTCGACAGGTTAACTCTGTTCTGGGCCGTTTCCTGTGGGCTGGAGGTGCAGCCAGGGTGGCGCTGCGGACAGCTTCCTGTCCACGTATTGTGGTGGCCTGGCCACATCGGACCTCTTGTCCTATTATCAGGCCTCCCACTTGCTAGTACTTAACGAATGGTGGTATGGGGACAGAGGAGACCCAGCATATGCCCTGGAGCGTTCGCTGATGGGTGACAACACGCTACACATGATCCTATACTCGGCCAGGCTGCGGAGAAAGTTGCCATGTGCCACGCGAGTGGTCTTTGTTATATGGCGACAAGCGTTGCGTCGCATGGGCCGGTGAGGCAGATTAACAGCGGAGACTCCGTTGTGGAGGAACGGGCGACTCCCCGGGCTGGCCTCGTTGTCGGGGTTTGGTGGATGGGACGCCATTGGGATCTCGTCACTAGGACACGTTCTGACCGGGGTCACCCTCAAATCATTCCAGGAGCTCAGGACAGAGTTCCATATGCCCAAGACCCAATTCTTTCGGTACCTACAGCTTCGTCATGCGCTAGCGCCTAGCATCGCTGACTTGGAGTCGCTACCGGAATTCAGCCCAGTGGAGGCGAAAGTCTTCATGGGAGATCTTGGTGATAAGAAAGTGTCCCAAATCTATCAAACACTGGTCACTCACTGCTCCACCTCCCTGCTTCCCCTCAAAGATGCCTGGGAGAGAGATGTTGGACCCTTAGATGACGATGATTGGAGGGAGGCACTGGAGTCCCCGAAAGGGACTGCCATAGCGGTACGTCTCAGGCTAATCCAATTCAAATATCTACGCAGGGCCTATTACACCCGGGAACGGCTGTGGAGGGCAGGCCTGATCGTGTCCCCGGAGTGCTTGCGCTGTGGAGTGGAGAGGGGTACGCTGCTGTACACTGTGTGGTCTTGTGCTGGCCTGACCAGATTCTGGAGTGGTATTTGGAGTGGTTTGTCAAAGGTATTGGGATGGGATCTTCCCCGCACCCCTCGATTATGGCTTCTCCATGTATTGGAGGGTGTAGGTGGAAATATATACAAGCGCCATCTCCTGTTACTGGGGATAGTTGTTGCCAAAAGGGACCTGGCACGAGCATGGAAGGGAGAGCGAGCCCCCACACTGTGTGCATGGAAGGCAGGACTGCACTACTTTATGGGGCTGGAGCGCCCAGTGTTTGAGGCCAGAGGATGCCCCCGTAAACATTATAACATCTGGAAAAGGTGGGCGGAGTATAGGGGATTGACTCTGGAACCTCCAGCAGAACCGGAGGATAGAATACGGGTGGAGGAGGACTCTCAGGCCTAGGGAGGTACGCCATACCTAGCACATTACGACCAAGTACAGAAGGCTTAATGTGCTCACGTGCATAGGGTTAGGGAGGGATAAGGGGTGGGTAGAAGGGTAGCTGGGTGGTTGGGTGGTTGGGGAAGGGGGGTGGAGGGGGGGGTCTTGTTTTACTCTTTTCATTGATTAGGCTTTGCAATAATACTAAAAAGTGTCATGATACTTGGTGGTGATCTCCTGATTGTGGGGAGCCACGTATATATGCCTTTACCTGATCAATCAATAAAAATTTGTTGTGAAAAAAAAACTACAGGAACATTTGATGAAGGCAAACTGTGTTGGAACACAGTATATGAAACGCAATAGGCTACAACTATACCAGACCTCTCACTAGACAATCTCGGCATGCCACTAAACGCAAATTAGTTATGATCACTATTGTATAGGACAACGAGATGCCAGAGGATCATCAAGACCAGCTTCCTAAACAGACATACTTTAGAATGCAACCTCAAGTTAATCCTGATCCCTAGGGAATGAGTATTCAAAAGTTGCAAACTAGTATCATTAGATCAAGTTAGAAGATTGCTAAAATAGCTCAACTGTATTAGAAGCTACTGAGGAGACAATCCAATAAAAAAAAAAAAAGAGCGTGACAGCAGAAGGTCTCCACATCCTTGGAAACAAATGCTAAAAAACGTTCGAACAGAGGTTACAACAACACAAATGGTTCACAGAGATACTAAAAGCAAAATATTGGAGAAAATAAATTCCCACCTAAGGGGATTAGATATACAATTACTATAACTTTCTCAAAGAATAATGGAGGAGGAAGAAAAGCTAACAAAAATGGGGGAAAAATCCACTGGAATCCAACCGAACACCAATCAAAGAAAAAAAAAGTAATTCCAGTAGATCAAATATAAGGTTTCTTGGAATTCATGAAAGAATTGAGCCATACATTTTGTATTGTGGTTTTAAAACGAACGAAGTCTGAAGAAAAACAATATAAAAGAATAAAAAAGGATATTTTTTCAAGTATTTTAAAGACTCATTCGATTCATTTGAGAGATCGTTTCTTGTTCATCAATCACTAATTCGGGATATTATATTGTAGTCCTTGTCCCTGTATCTTTTGACCATAGGTGTGTGCTGAGCCATCCTGTACCAAGAATGGAATCCATCCTGTCAAAACAGATAAAAGAGGCTCTGCTCATAGACATAGTTGCGTCCCTAGTGGATTTAAACACAAGCCCCTCCAGGGCTTTTTGATAGCTCGGAGTATGCATCTGATTTGTATAATGTAAAACATTCTCTTTTAAATATCATGAGACAATGCAATGCAATTCTCAAGGGCAAAGAAGAGAAGACCAAAATGCAAGAGGCGTTCCTCTAGCATGAATGCTGTAAGTTTGTTCAGTGATGCTAAAAAATCGTTCCAGTAGAAGAAAGCCCACTTGCTCACCATTTCGTCTCATATGAAGTACAGGATTTATTAGTTATACCAAGGGGGGGGAGGAATAGGACCCTTGGAATACTTAGCGCTGAACAATGTACAATTTTCTCACTGTTCCCTTATAATCAGACACTAACCTATACAGATTCTAGGTTTTATTTCTTTGCAAAGTTTCATATAGCGCTGGCTAGACCCAGAGGTATCCGAGCGCTTTACATAAGGATCAGGGAGTTACAGGGTACATAGTTATATCAGTTGGATCAGCAAGTTAACAGTTACATAGTTACAACTGTTTGAATAAAAGAAACCGAGGGAGGAGGAGGGGGAGGGAAGGAGACCCGAACGGGCAGACGAGGAAGACAATGTCAGATGTCCGGCTGGGTAGGTGACGGCCAAGGGGCCAGACTCCTCTATAGCTGCATAGGACAGCTCCACCAGGCATCAGCTAAGGTTGTTCCTGCACACACACCATCACACGCACTGATATGCACAAGCACACACCAATGTGCGCACCCACTCTCATACGCGTACAGAGGGCGCATACAAGCACGCATACAAAAACATCCACACACTCAAGCCCACATGCTCTAATACAAAGACACACAAAAACATGCGCACACCATCGCACGAACAGACATAGGCACACATACAGAAACATCTGCTCTCACAAACACGAGCACACATAGATTCACATGCTCCAATACAAAAACAACCCAAATACATGTCCACACCATCACATGCACAGATATTCACAAGCACACACAAATGTGAACATAGTCTTTCATACCCGCACAGGCGCGCACACACACACCCTCATACACGCAGAGACGCACACACAAAGGCACACCCATGACACATTTCTCCTGCACTGCACTGCTCTTAGTTCTTGGGTTCAGGATAGTCCAGCAGGCTGTGTCACATGGATAGTTGGTAGATCACCTATGTAGTTCGTTTGTTGGGGATAGTTTAGAGCCGGGGCGGCCATCACGAGGTCAGGCACTGGTGAGTGGCGGGCTTGCTGTAGCTGGAAGCCTTGAATCCTTCATTCCAATCTTGCTGCAGTTCTGCTTCTTGTAGTTTTGGTTCCGGTACAGGACAGTGGGGACTCTCTCAGTTCACCTATGTAGTTTGTTTGTTGGGGCCGGGGCGGCCATCACGAGGTCAGGCACTGGTGAGTGACGGGGCTCGCTGTAGCTTGATGCCTTGAGTCCTTCACGGAAACCATTTTACAGTTTAACTTCTTGTAGTCTCGGTTTCCGTCCTGGGTCCCGGGCAGTGGGGACTCCCGCAGGTCGCCGGTTTAGCTCGTTAGCATGAGGAAGATTCAATGCCGGGGGCAGCCATCATGAGGTCAGGTACTGGCTAGTGGCGGAGTTCGCTGTGGCTTAATGCCAGTTTCTCATGTAGCTTATGCTACGGTCCTGCTCAATTGGTAATTCCGGCCCAGGTCCTGGGTTACAGACACTCTTGTGGGTCCAAATGCTGGGTGTCCTTGAGTCTAATGAGGACCGCATATCCGATCACCTCCGAGGCATCCGTAACAGTCCTGGAGGTGTCGGGATGTGGATCGTCATTAACGCGTTCCTGATGTTTGAGGAAGCGCGATTCAGGCTTGCCCTCTTTGGGATCGGTTTCGGTGAGTCCTCGTTCTCCTGGGGGGATGTGGGGGGGGGCACTGTTGGCTGGATAAACAGAGGTCAGCTGCGTCGGAGAGCACTTCTTTCGACCACTGGGTGAGATCTCACAATTCAGTGGCAGCGACGTCGCGAAGCAAGATCGGAGAAGGGCAATTTTACGCTTCAAGTCATCCGCCTGCATGCTGGTTGAAGAATCTTAGTAGGATATCAGCGCCGCATAGGAGGCTGGTGAGAGGGCTTACCTCTGAGCATCAGCTAAACTTCACAGCTAAAAAGCACAGAAAATAAAATGATTAGGGAGAGGATGGGATGTCTTCTAGGAGTTCATCTCACTATGTACAAATTGCTGAGTGGACCTCCAAAAGGATGGCCCTCAGGTTAGAACCTGGTTGTAAAGAAGTTTCATTAATCCTGTACACCCTATCTTTCCATGAGATAAATGGCAGATTGTTCAAGAATTCTGCGAAAATTCTTACAACACTGAACTCTGATTACAGTTCATATGTTTTCCTTCTTCAGTGAGGATAGTTGTACAGCCATTAGATAAATATAATTCAACCAAACAAACTCCTGAGACACTTGGACGACTTGGGGATGGTTTCTGGACTTTCAGTCTAGGCAATGGCGCGGTGTAAAAGGGTGGGCTAATCTCCAGGAAGCACCCGTGAATATTTCAGCAATAGCATTATTACAAAGAAGAGCTGTATTTACCGCTTTTCACCTTCAAATGAGAAACTGAGCTTTACCGACAGGAACTGATTTGCATTTTGCAAGCACAGTACAATATAGGACAAAACCTATGAGAAATTATTTAATTGTAGTAATCCCTGGAAAGGACAAATGAACAAGCAGTGAGTAAAAAAAGACTCCTCCCTTTATCCCAGTCTTAGGAATACCAGAATTCTTTTCAATTAAGGTGAGAAAATGAGGGTCTGCCAAAAGGGAAAGTCTGGGGAAAAAAAATAAAGAGACGTACTCTGATTTACATAGTATTCGAAGATGACTTTATGCAGGAAGGTTGAGTGGGTTCTCAGAACAATTTCTCTAATAAAAATATGTGATAAGGCTCAGAGTACTATGATCGAATTAGTTGTATGCGCAGAAATGATGACCACTAAGGAAGCATTTTGCTAGTAAAGAAGTTGCACAGTGGATCTCGCATGACTTTACTAGCTTGCCTGGGGAGTTGGCATTCTGACAAAGGATGGTGGTTGGGAAAGTAGGGATGACTACTTTTCTAAGCACAATAAACAAGTAGCTAATAAAGAAGAATTTAGGAAGGGATTTTTCTATATGCAATAAGAGCCACAAAATCCACATTCACTAAAAAGCTTTAAGTCGGATTAACCTACTGTTGAGGTAGGGTAGTACTATTGCCTCATTACATGCTATTAAGTCTATAGACTTCCTGAGACTCTAGCTACAAAAACCTTGGCACTAGATTATGTATATTGGGCTAGTGAAGAGGTCAGCTTCTTTCAGAATTTTCAATGCAGCTGGTTGCAGATTCAAATGCCTTTCCTGTAAACATTCATAACAACCTCAGCTTACCCAGGCAGGTGAAGCAGGACAGTGAACCACTGCTGACTAAGCCACTCAAACTTGCATTCATAATGGTTCTGTGTTATTTGGATGTAATGATCATTGGAATCAGAGAAATTGATTGAAATACATTCAAAAATTACTTCAACCATTAAATCAAAAGAGTTATCACAGCAGAGCAAACACAGGTTAAGGATGGCTAAAGTGAAAGTCTTGACTAAAACCCTCTCTTCAGACCTGCTCAATGCCTCAACTTGCCAAGCAGGTCACTGAAGCTGGACTCTGTGTCTTGAAAAGTGTGGTGCCCTGGCATGCAGAAGCAGTGGAATACTGGTTGAGTAGGGTGACAAGCTGGGACTCGCACTGCATTCTCCATACTAAAATAACAGGATGCCATCAGCTGAGCGGTAGTGGCAGTCGGTATACTGGAAATTTAGAAAGCCTACAAAGGTAAGAAGCAAAGTGTCAACAATAAATAGTGGTGTGAGTACAGGTGGGGGGACTGAGCCAAAGGAAGAGCATTTTTCACCCCCCTCAAGAGAACAAATTGTGGCCCGCTGGTGCCCATCCAAACCTGCACACTGCCATCTAAGATCAGGCTCTCACTTCTTTTTCAAAGCTGCCTTTCGAACACACTCTTGTTCTTTGGGGCAATAATGCAGGGTCACTTTGCACAGGAAGTTCGAGGTCCAATTTACTCTGTTGCGGATCTATACTCTCCAACTTTTGTTTTAAAGTTTGGCACCATCTCCAATAAATAGAATTTCAACTTCTTCAGGCCTCATGTGAAGAAGTGTCAAGAAAAGTGCAGTCTACAGAGATCTTCCCAAAGGACTAAAGATTGCATCTGCTTCAGCCCATTACTGCTTCACATACCAATTTGAGAAAAATATGAACAGAGACGCAATAAAGGGCGCGGAAAACACACTGTAGGGCCAGGCAGGTAGGGTGATGGAGGCTTGAACAAAGACTTTAAACTTCTATTGGCAGTGACGGATTGCTTGACAGTTTTATGACGGAGTCCAAATGTGAACTGAAGGGGATGCCTTCCTTTCCTTATTGTGCAATGAACACATTCATCAATTTAGACTCAAGGGTCAAGCTCTGTGACAATCTACGAAAGGGTGTCTAATTTAAGGTATTGGTGTCCATTGCATCAATTCATCTGAATCAATGGCTGAAACAATTGAAATTTATTTCTAGAAAGAATGGGACTGCCAACTCAAGAGTTGCTGAAATAAGAGGACAGCAATGAGATGATGGTGCAGCAGTCGATCGATTGGAGGAACAAGATACTGATGGCGATGCAGAGGTGGTGCAAAGTGATGAGAAACTACTGGATTCTGGTTTTTCCAGGACACGAAGCCCCACATATTTGTCAGGAAGAAAGTCCTAATGGAAATAACTAATGAAATGGTGTTTGTCAGCATAATGTGTGTGTGTGGAAGATAGAGAGAATAATGGTATCCTATGAACAGTGATATAAGAGAGAGGGTTACAGGAGGGAGATGGAGTGTTGATCTGTTACTTTCTGCCATGCTACTGCTCTTGTGTTTTGCTTGGGCCACTGTATGAGGTATTTGATTAAGGACAAAGAGTGATATTATATTAGAAAAGTGAGAGCGTTTCTGGGTTGTGCCAGACTGGTGGAACAGAGGAGAGATCATGCAAATGTCCCCTGATAAAGGGCACAAGTCCCGAAATGCATAGGGACACAATTCTTGCAATCAGATGAATCGGAAATCGTTTCTATTACATACTATTATTAATGGATTAAGTCCAGATGACTTGAATCTGGTATCAATCGAATAAATATTTGTTGAACTGAAAGAATTTTTATTTCTGTGCCCACAGTCAGCAATTACCAGCCTATTACATTGAAACACCGTCTCCCATAGGTGTGCCACCAAGGACCCAGTGTCGTTTGATTCGACACTTAGTTTAGCTTGGAACAGAGGAATAAACACAGCATTTTGCTGGAATGCATTCCTGTGTTTTTATGGTCTATACAATGATGTAAAGGTAAACTTATGTTCCCCTTAGGTCTGGGCTGGTGGTACCAGAGTTGGCGTTTCACATTAATTACCTATGCATATGTTATTTGGGAGGATTAGTCAGGAGCGGAATATCTATTTGAGAACACAGTTGTAGACAAATGATTTATGGCTTTCCAAATGTATTCTGCTAAGAGCATCTACCTCCTCTTTCTGTACTCTCAGCAAGTGAGCTGTTGAGATAGCTAGATTTGTGGCCAAATTCTCTAGGCATTTGTGCCCACGCTCAGCACAGTGCCCAACACTGAGTAAATGGAAATATGGAGCTTTGGAGGAAATCTGTACTATTTGAGGACAGTTACAGCCATGGCCCCTTTATCAAGGCGCTCCTAGCCCAAATTAACTGAGGTGCATGGATTGCAAGCGGCACGCACTGTGCTGCTGATATGAGACCTGCACACCGAGATAGTGACTGGGATAATTTCCTTAAATGCACTCCTTGCAGCTTCCAGAAGGATAGGGTCAAATTTGCCCAGAACTAGCTTCACCTCTAAAAGAAATAACCTTATGTTCCCTGGGGCACATGCTGTTTTCCCACATTGCCATTTATAGGGGGCTGATTTTTACCATCTGGGGCGACTTTGTCGTCTACTATGAGCTACTGGGATACAGTGCTGTTTTTGATTAATGAATACATGTTAAGAAATTTCATCATAACTCTGACAATGTGCCTGCTTGAGCTTTTTCCAAGACCTAAATCAAATGTGTTTGTTCTGGAGATTCCCAATAGGACCTGCCCTCTGGGTATGGAGGTAGGAGTTACTGAAATGGGTGGAGTGCAAAGGGGCATCACTAAAAATGGATGCACAAAGAGGCTGCAAAGTTGTGAGCGTGTGCAGGCTTAGGAAGCTATCCTGAAGGATTGGCCCCAAATGGATGAGGCTGGATACTTTGTATCCTGGATGGGGATGAATCAGGGGTTTGATAGCATTATATATCCCATGCTGAAGGGACATGATATAGCAAACAGGCTGGGCCCACATACTCCTGCAATGTGGACATCCTGGAGGGACCTACCTCCTTTGTTTTCCCCACCAGCTATAGTACCATTGTGATTGTGTAGCTGCTTCAGTAGACATCTGTTTTTGCTCTTTTTCTACTTTTTGTCTGGTTATTTCTTTTCACTCTTATTGTGTGCTACCGCGATTTAGTCCTATATTCACATACCACAAAAGCAGTTTATTGGTCGATTATCACACTTGTCTAGACAATTGTAAAATTTCAAGTGAGTACCAGAAATGTTTGTAACTTATGCCTATACCTTGATTGCTGATGACCGATTTCGACACACTACATCCCCACACATTACTATTAAGAGACTTCGGATTAATAAGTACTGTCCTGGAGAGGATCTCATTCCAACTTGTTGTAAGATCTAACACCGACTCCCTTTCACCTTTCTCACATACACCTTTCCCCTCCATCGTCAGTATTTCAGAAGGTTCCACCATCTCCACTTTTCTCTTTCACGCTTACCACCATCCTCTATCAGACCTCAAGTTCATTAACCTTACCTGATACAACTAAGCAGAAGACATCCAGATCATTGTAAAGCTGGAAACTCCTTCAGACCTGGGCTCAACCAATGCCTCAAAGCAGTAAACAAATGGATACTATTCCTCCATATCAAACTTTACTAGTTAAAATAGTGACTCTCACTTTAGGAACCCGGAGAAAACTTCAACCAATCACCATTTGGCCTCGAGAAACAGATGTGATATAATAAGGAACTGGTGGTTATCAAGTACTCTAACATCTCCCATATTCTGCAGGTAAATGACGTAACCAAGTGTGCCTTAAACATCATGCACATTTTAGGCAGTATTTCTCATCATTTAGGCATTTTGCACAAAGTGCTGAATGTATCGGCCCTGGGCCTAGATATAACAAAAACAATACCTTGGGATTCCATGTTATAAACTCCATTGACTCCAGAATGGAGTCGCCAAGCAACATTTTCATCTTCGCATGCATGACCATATCACTCTTACCATCCCAAGCTCTTCAATTGCTGTCTGTGGCCAATCAATTTCATTCAGCGACCTTAGCATCACAATATGGATGGCTCGATCTTCATTCAACTAAAACTCTGCACACTGGGTCACTACAGTGCAGAGTGGCTCTACTCCTGACCATTCCTGCCTTTCAGGAAGTCTTGCATTGGCAGTATCTCCTACTCGGGCCAGATGGACATGCTCTGGAACTCACTGCCAGAAAGAGGTATCATATGATCACCTTCAATTCTGGAGGGCTGTAAAGACTTTGTTGTTACCAAACACCTTTCAGGAACAGGTTTGACTAGACAAAGATGGTGCCCCATCTGCAAGCCTAACTAGATTTAACTGTGCGGTTCAATTATGCTCCAAGCATCACCACAGCTACAAGTCCTAAGCAACATGACTGGAGCACCCCTTTGAACCTCAGACTCCCAATACAATCAAACATCACCCACGTTACTAACCCAAACTCCACCAACAAAGCACAATACAATAGCCACTCAATAAACCACAGAAAAGTGATTCAGGGCTTTTACAGGGGCTTTGAAAAGATAAAATATTAATATTAAATGCTACAATAAAATACACTGAGGTACTTCCACTAACATTGTGATTGTTTTCTAAATGATTCCTGAAGCTCCTGAAGTTATCTTCTTTGGTGATGCTATGAACCATTCTTCCCAGTATCTACGTACATCAAAGTTCTGCTTAGGTGCTTACAATACCTGGTATTGTACACTGTGTATTAGGTTCCTAAAATGTATTGTGTAATATATTTTCCCTAATGGTCTGTCACATAACTCCACACTGGAAGTTAGATCCACTGCTATCATTTCAATTAATCAAGAAACATGCCCACTATCACATCTAGAATTTTAAAAGCGTTTCCATGGGTTCACACGTGCTATCTGAATTGCATATGTTCTTTTTGTAGATTTTGGGTGTACCATTTGCAACAGCCTATTACAATAAACGTGTATTTAGGTTACATGCTTGGCAATGGTGAAACTAATCGGCGTTTTCGGGAGCACCACTTCAGAGGACAGATGAGAATTTGAGCTTTGTTACTTATTTATGGTCCATGGACCACAAGTCAATAGCCTACCTGGCCAGCACAGGCACTACATCAGTGTGACCAAATTCAAAACAGAAAGTCAGTCTGATAAATCTTCAACTTGAAAGATGGTTCAAAAAAAGGCATCATTTTTGTTAAAACAATGGAGCAAAATACACTGGCCCAGGACTAAATCCCAGGACTGGAGAAAAAACATCCCATCAATTCCTAAAACATTGAGATCCAAAAATATAATTGTTTATTTTCTGTAAATTATTAGAATGGGGTCTCTAGCTTAAAGACAATGTCTACAGGGGCCCAACTTGAAAGGAGAAGCAGAGGAGCAATGAAACAAACTATATTTTGCAGAGCAAGTACAGGAATATAAAACAGGTGTGGGGTGAAATACTGGGTTGGGGTAGTGTGGCGTAGTGGGAAAAACAAGAGGGCCAGGTGAGCAGCAGAAGGTGATTGTAAAGGGGCATCAGAGGATGAAGTAAAGAGGAGAAAACTAAAAAGAGTATAGCCCCTTTTCACTCAGTGAAGGCACAAAAGGGTGTCAGTGGGAAACGGGGACACTGGAGTAGAGAGGACTGATGTAGCTAAAATGAGGGACAGGGAGGGTCTGCCAAATAACACGGGAGGGGAAAACCGCATACATACCTGCAATGCATTTTCAGAAGAAAGTGCATTCGTCAGGAAGGATCCAACAAATCCACCCTGGCAACGAAAAACATTTTGTTCAGGTTGGATTCGGCAGGTCCAATTTGTCATACTCGGCAGTTGTGAATAAAATAGAACCTCCCCACCGATTTCCTCTAGTATTGGTTATGCGACAAAACCTAAAAACTGTTATTTATTACCCATCATTTCCCAGAATGTATGCATCTGATTTTACAAGGATGTAGACTTCCCCTCTCGTTGTATGTGCTTAATTTAGATATTCTGCTTTTTATTGCCATTTACTTTGCTCTTACATAATACGCTCTGTTTTATAAGTCTAGGTAACAAAGTCTGTGGAATTTGTTGATGGATACGGGGTAAGATTTTGCCATTTCCTAATGCAGTAAATGGTCTCTCTTCAAAAAATTCTACTTGGTATTACTGCAATACTAGTGGATGCGCTGCTAGTAGTATTGCAAATTAGGCACAATTAATTGTGTGTATGCAAGAAGCAGCAAGAGTCTAGCATCAGTTGAGAATGTTTAGTGTAACTGAGTTTGGAAGCTTAGTAGACACTAGGATGCAGTGTTGCAGCATTCACGTTAGTAAATGTTTTCTGGGTAAATATGTACTTTAACTATAATGTGTCTGTCACCAGTGCTATGGTCAATAAGGATAATGTTACTTACCCAGTAAGAATCTGTTCTTGGCATGTAGAACTGTAGAGTCACATGCTGTGCATACCTCGCCATCTAGTGTTGGGTTCGAATGTTTGCCCTTGTTTTTTTTTTTAAAGAAGTCTTTTCAATCACGAGGTAGGTGACTCCTCCTTTTGATGATAGTGTGCATGGGCATCGACTCCAGTGTTGGATTGTTTGCCGCAGAGGGTGAGAATGGAGTAGTAGTAAAGAACAGAGATGTCCATGCGTATGTATGTAAATTAAATATAGAGCTACAGCAGCTACAGGTATCCGGGGAGGCGGATGGGCTCATGTGGCTCTACATGCCAAGAACAGATGCTTACTGGGTAAGTAACTTTATGAATTCGAGGCATATGAGCTGTAGATCACATGCTGTGTATAGATTGCACAGCATTATCCACCCAAAGCGGTGGCTAACCTGTAGCTGTTGGAGCGGTCTGAAATAGTGTCTAAAGTACTGCTTGACCCACATTGGCTTGTTGTCTTGCTGACACATCTACACAATAATGTTTAGTGAAGGTGGGTGGTGTAGACCATGTTGCAGCTTTGCAAATATCAACAAAAGGAATGTTTCCTAAAAATGCCATAATGGCCCCTGGCTTACCAGTGGAATGTGCCCTGGGGGTACAGTTAAAGTTTGTTTTGCTTTCGCATAGCAGCTTTGACTGCACTTCACAATACACCTTGCAATACCTGATTTTGAGATAGGATTGCCTTTGTGTGGTTTGTGTGGTGGCGCAAAAGCAACAAAGAGTTGTTTCATTTTACGAAAAGATTTTGACCTTTCAGTGTAGTACAAGAAAGCTCTTCTAACATCTAAGGTCTGTAGAGCTCGTTCTGCAACTAAATCAGGTTGAGGAAAGAATACAGGTAATTCTACAGACTAATTTATGTGAAATGCAGATATGACCTTAGGTAAAAATGTAGGATTAGTACGAAGAACCACTGTCTTTGTTTAGTTGGAAAAAAGGTTCTTGCATGGTTAATGCCTGTAATTCACTCACTCTCCTTAATGATGTGATTGCAATGAGGAAAGCTGTTTTCCAAGAGAAGAACTGTAGTTCGCTTTTGTGCATAGGCGAAAAAGGTGGACCCATTCATCTGGTTAGGACTATATTAAGATTCCACAGTGGAGCTGGTTGAAGTTTTGGTGGTATGACTCTTTTTACTAATTGTTGCAAGTGTAACAAATAGCATATGATGTTCTGTATGGAAGCATCAAGAGGGTTGATAAGATTGTTACCACAGTAGATAACAAATCTCTTTCACTTAGCTGTATGGCAGACCCTTGTAGTAGGTCTTCTAGCTTCCTTAATTATATTCATACATTCAGGTGGATGGTTTAAGTAACCAAACTCCAAGATTTCAGTAGCCAGATTGTGAGGTTCAGCTGTTTGGGATCTGGGTGTCTGATTTCTCCATGGCTCTGTGTGAGGAGACTGGAGGTTAAATGCAGCTTTTGATGCTGAACCAGAGATAGCTCCAACAGGGTTGGTGCTCATGTGGGAGCTACTAGGATTAGTGTGAGAGACGTTTGCCTGAGCTTGTGAACCACTAATGGAATGAGTGGGAGAGGTGGAAAAGCGTAGGCAAATATCCCTGACCAGTTCATCCATAGTGCATTGCCCTTATATTGCGGGAGTGGGTACCTGGAGGTGAAGCTTTGACATTTTACATTTTGGTATGTGGCGAACAGGTCTATGTGAGGGACTCCCCAACTTTGAAAGTATGGGAGAATAACCTGAGGGTGGAGTTCCCATTTTTGCATTTGCTGCCCCTGCCTGCTGAGGAGATCCGCAATCTGGTTGTTCACTCCTGGGAGGTGTTCCGCTAGGAGATAAAGTTTGTGGTGAATGGCCCACCTCAAGATGTCTTGGGCTAAGTGGGACAGTTGGAGACAGTGTGTCTCCCCCCCTATTTTTGTATGTAATACATAGCTGTCATGTTGTCTGTACAAACCAAGACAGCTTTGGCCTCTAGGTGAGTCTGAAATGCTTTGAGGATAGTAAGATTGCAAGCAGCTCTAGATGATTGATGTGGAGAAACTTCTGCTGCTGACTCCAAAGGTCTTGCACTGTGTGATGTTGTAGGCGAGCTCCCCAACCAGTGAGGGTCGCGTCCGCTGTCAGTACTATCTGTGGAACCGGGTCTATGAACACCGTCCTTTTGACAAATTTTGTGTGTTCCACCACTGCAGAGACCGAGGAGTATGGCCGCTTACCAACACTAGATCGGTCAATAGACCCTGTGATTGTTTCCACTGACTGGCTAAGCATTCTTGAAGTAGACGCATGTGCAGCCTGGCATGGGGGACGATTCTGATGCAAGATGCCATCATTCCCAGCAGTTGCATATAAACTTGAGCTTGAATCCAATGATTGGGTTGAAACTGGTGAACTACAGCCTGAATATTTTAAATTCTGGCTGCGCTGGGGAAAGCAAGAGCCTTTTGAGTCTCTATTGTGGCTCCAAGGTTCTCTTGAGCATTGGCTGGTTGGAGGTGTGATTTTGTCACATGGATTGTGAACCCTAGTAGATGTAGTAACTGAATTGTTCTGAAAGTTTGTTGAAGACATTGCTGGTACATGCTGGCTTTGATGAGCCAGTCGTCCAAGTATGGGAAGACATGGATGCTTTGTCTTCTTAGGTGATCAGCTACTACCGCCAGATATTTGGTGAAAACTCTGGGGGATGTGGTGACTCTGAATGGGAGTACCTTGAACTAGAAGTGTTGACTCGCTACTACAAACCTGAGGAATTTGCGATGAGCAGGGGGATTTGAATATGAAAACTAGGAGTCTTTTAAATCTAGAGTAGACAGTAAGTCGCCTTTATTCAGCAGAGGAAGTACTTAAGTGTTACATGTGGAAATGATCAGACTGAATGTAAAGATTAAGTTCTCTGAGATCTAAGATTTGTCTAAGAGAACCATCTTTTTTGGGTATTGGGAAGTAAAAAGAGATTACGCCCCACCCGAGATTTTGCGGTGGTACAGGTTCTATAGCTCCTTTTAGAAATAGAAACTGAATCTCTTGTTTGAGGAGATGTAGGTGATCTGGTGAAAGTTTGTGTGACTTTGATGGAATGTTTGGAGGAGTGTTGATGAACTCCAGGAAGTACAGAGAACGGATAATTTGTAGTACCCAATTGCCTGTCGTTATTGACTGCGAGATTGGTAGGAAATGTGACAGTCTTCCCCCGACAGATGTTATGGGGCCGAAAGGAAGTGGAGGCAAGTCACTGCTTGTGTTGGAGGGGGAGGTGCGTGTGTTTGGACCCCTGCCCCTGCAGGTGGCAAGCTGGGCCGCTGGCCGTGAGCGGTGGGCCGCGATCCGGTAACCAAGAGGCCGGCAGAGGCGCCGCAGCAGTAGCAGTCACGGCGGCGACCGAGGTGAGAGGCACCCTAGGGCGGAGAGCGCGCAGGCCCAAAGCGCGGAAATCGAGGTGCAGGCCCAGGGGCCTACTCCCGGAGGGGCGGAAGGCGGAAGGGACGGCCTACACACCGGGGGCGGCGGAGGAGGGTGTCGTGGGGCCCCCCAGAGAGCAGCGGACAGCGGCAGACAGAGGGACGCACTGGTGTGGCAGCGAGGGCTGGCGCAGATAACCTGTGGCACGGCAGCGGAAATAGAGGCACAGGCTTTAGGGCCTACATCTTGAAGTGTGACTGGAGGTGCAGGGAGCGAGCGCAGGTCGAGCTCCAGGCGAGACCGGGACTTTGGGGCCTGGGGGCTGTGCCAGGAGTGGGGCCCCTGCGGGCACGGGGCCTGTAATAGCACAATGTGGGGGACTCTGTGGTCGCCACGAGGTCGTGAGGCTGCATAGGAGGCCCCGGGAGCACCCATTGGAGAGAGAGTGGGGGCCCATTGAGGATTTGCAGACGGCACGTAGCGCGGGCCAGGCCCTGAAACCTCGTCAGGAAGGGGCCCCCTCTGGAGCCTTGGCCGGTTGGCGGGAAGCGGGCCTTGCGAAGGGGCCCCTGAACAAGTAAGGTGTCTGGAGTGGTGCAGAGGTGTGCTCCCCGGGGGTCAAGCGGTGAACGGAGCGGGGACTGGACAGTGGTGGCCCTTCCTGGGGCTTAGCGGACACCGCCGGCTGAGTTAGTTGGCCTCTCGGCTGGGAGAGGCACAGGGCGGGAGGAGCTGGTGAGCCCGAAAGACTGTGGTGGAGACAGAGGGAGTGTGGCCTCGAGCCACGGCAGGGAGCTCCCGGAAGCACTTACACGGCGGGACCCGCTATGTCGGGGGGGGGGTTACGCAGAGGCGGACGCACTATCACGGACATGCTCACGAAGGGATCGGCTAAGGGGACGAAGAGCCCTTCGGGCCCGGAGGCGGCCAAAGACTCTACGGGGCGAGAAGATGAAGGGGCCCGATCATCAAAGCGTTTCTGGAGTCCCTGTTCAATTCATTGAGGAAGGATTTCCAGACCCTGAAGCAGGATATGGCAGGAGAGTACCGGGAACTCCACCGAGACGTCGACGGTCTGGGGGAAAGGGTGGCCGCTGTCGAAGATGCGGATCAAACGCGGAGTGACGAAGGGGAGCAACTACAGCAGGAGGTGCTGCGCCTGCAGGAACAGCAATTGGACCTACAGACCCATGCAGAAGACTTGGAAAAATCGTTCCCAGAGGAATAATATACGAGTCTGTGGTGTACCATCCAAGGTGGAGGGGAGTGATATCACCCTGTTCCTGCAAGGCCTTTTTAGAGACATCCTGGGGGAAGGTGATGACTTTGTGGTACGCATCGACAGGGCACACAGAGTGGGCTTGGCGCGCAGGGCGCCCGCTCCTCCGACGGACATTTTAGCATTTCTGCCGGATTTTCCATATAAGGAGAGGATAATGCAGGAGGCGCGCCGAAAGCAGCCTCTGCGCTACCAAGGTCAGCCAGTAGCACTCTATCAGGACCTTTCTGCTATTACTCTACAGAAAAGGAGGGCCTTCAAAGTTGTCACCGCGTTCCTGCACGAGAAGGGGGTCCCTTACTCTTGGGGTCACCCCTTTCGCCTTGTCTTCAAGTGGAACGGCGCACTGCAACAGCTCCGATCTCTGAAGGACACGTGCGCCCTGTTGGGAATAGAAATGGTGGAGGATTCGGCGGCCTGAGACGACGCAGGCGGCCTCTCGCAGGGGAGACTTCCCCGCTCAGCGGGGGAGGGCTGGCAGAGTGCGGCATAGGCGAGCATCCAGGACGGCCCGTAGGCCGGATCCTGCGACGGTGCCATGCGGGCTTGATTGGGGCTGGGCGGGGGGCCGCTGGGGTTGCTGGTGCCACGTTTCCCGCTATTGCTTAATTCCAGGGGCCTGAACAGGGACATGACTGGCCCAGGACTCTTAATACTGACGGGGAGGTTGCAGTTGGGGTTAGGGGGGGCACCGGGGGGAGGGTTGTTGAGGGTCGGGGAGTGTTCTTCATTCTTGGAGGGGGTGGATGGGGAAGATCTGGTTGCGACTTGGGGGGAAAGGTAGGTCTCGGAAGGGAGGGGTTGGGGAGGGAGGGGTTGGGGGGGAGTGAGGGGGGGGGGGGGGTCGTCCAGTGCTCCATGTTGGTCCCTGCCACCTGGGTTTCAATTCTGCACCTCGCGCCTCCCAGGTTGGAGAACAGCCTTTCCGACTCCAATGTCACGCATGCCATCTAAAACCTTTAAGATTTTGATCCTTAATGTAAGGGGCTTAAACAACCCGGTCAAACGGTGCGCAATTCTGTCCCACTTACAAAGCACCCAGGCAGACATTTGCTTATTACAAGAAACTCATCTGCTATCCCGCGATTGCCACAGGCTGCGCTCACACAAATTCCCAACTCAACTCTTCTCTTCTGGCAACAGTAAGACTGCAGGGGTAGCGATCCTGGTAGCACGGCATTTTAAGGGGGAAGTTCTACACAAATGCGCAGAACAGAAGGGGAGATTACTAGCGTACCGCTTTAGGCTAGGGGGCCTCACGTTTACGATTGGGTCCCTATATGGCCCTAACGAGAACCAGGAGCACTTTTTACACTCGGCCCTGACAGACATCACGGTCACACCGGACAGACATATCATAGTAGGGGGGGGGGGACTTCAACATGGTCTTCGACACGGTCCTGGACAGGTCCGCCCAGCGAACCCACCAAACTGGAACGTTTTCTTCAGGGTGTACGGACCGGATGGCAGAGCTGGATCTTCATGATCTCTGGTGCCGCGCACACCCCCATGATAGGGAATATTCTTATTATTCCAACGCGCATAAAACTTACGCCAGGCTGGACCATCTCCTGGTCACAGGGCCTGTCAACCCCTATCTCCGTCGTGGTAGATAAGGCGCAATCTCCCTATCGGACTATGCACCAGTCACTACCACACTCCAGTTACCACCAATATCGTACTCCCACAGGATCTGGCGTCTTAGAGACACATTACTGCATAAAAAAGCGGTGGTGAAGCGCATTCAGGACACTATCCAAGATTACCTGTCCCACAACGCCAACGCAGACACCTCCTTGGCGACGCAATGGGCGGCCATGAAGGCTGTTATCAGGGGAGAATTTCTGGCCCTCTCCTCTGCGGAGAATAGGGACTGGCAATGCAAGCGAGACAAACTCACCCAATGTGTGCATGAACTTGAACAAATGCATCAGCGAAAGGGGGCTCCCAGAATATGGAAACAACTTAAAGTAGCGCGGCAACTCCGGACGGCCCTGGACATGGACCGAGCGGAGTATGCGGCCCTGCGGCTGCGACATGCCTACTATACAGGAGGGGACAGGTGCGGCCGCCTCCTGGCGAATAGGCTCCGAGTTGCGCGCCAACAACAGTTGGTGAAAGCTCTCCGGGCCTGACGGGGCAATGGTCACAGAGGACGCCCAAATCGCGGAAATCTTCCGCAGCTACTATGCGACTCTTTACACAGAGAGCCCTCTAGATTCTTGGCGGCAGCTGCATACCTGGACTCTGCCACCTTCACAGTCAGAATACCTGGACAGGGATATCCGCATTGAAGAAGTGATCTCCGCCATTGCCAAACTCAAGCACGGGAAGGCCCCGGGGCCAGATGGCTACACGGCCCTCTTTACAAAACATTTTGCACTACACTAGCGCCGATTCTCACCCGCCTTTTCAATTCCTTTTCTGAACCCGCCGCCATCCCACCTGACCTTCTGAGGGCGTCCCTTACGGTCATCCCCAAGCCAGGGAAAGATAGGGCCAAGTGCGGCTCCTACAGGCCGATATCACTACTGAATGTGGATCTTAAGTTATATACCGGGGTACTGGCTGTTCGACTGGGGGGTACTGGCTGTTCGACTGGTCCCCCATTTGCCGGGATCATAGACCCAGAGAAGGCGGGTTTTATCCCCGGACGGCAGACCGTAGATCACACCAAAAGGATCGTCCACCTCATAGAAAAGGCCTCCCGAATCCCAGGAGAGAGAATGATGCTAACGGTTGACGCTGAAAAGGCGTTTGACAGAGTACACTGGCCATACTTAGAACGGGTCCTGACGAAAGTCGGTATAGGGGAGAAGTTTCGCACCCTCATATTTAACCGCTACAAATCTCCCACTGCAGTGGTGTGAGTGAATGGTTATAGCTCGCAGAGCTTCACAATCGAGAGGGGCACGAGGCAGGGGTGCTCGCTGTCGCCCTTGTTCTCTGCCTTGTATATGGAGCCATTCGCCCAGAGGATCCGCCAGACCACTGAGGCAACGGAGGCGAAGTTTGGTGGCTTCACCCACACCATCAGTCTCTACGCGGACGATGTCCTACTGTCGCTAGAGAATCCGAGAACGGCCCTCCCGGATTGCATAGCGGAGCTGGAAACTTTTGCGGGTGTTGCCGGATTTAAAATGAATACAGATAAATCAATAGCTCTGGATTTATCCCTCGCCCCTCCACCAAAACTTGCTTACAGGACCTCTTCCCCCTTCAATGGTCGTCAGGCATCATGCCGTATCTAGGGATCCATCTAGCTCCCACTCTGTCGGCCATGGTGACGGACAACTATGCCGCACTCCACGTGAAGATATGGGAGGAGCTGGGACGCTGGAAACACTTCCTTCTTTCTAGTCTGGGTAGAATTGCAGCGGTCAAAATGACCGTCTTGCCCCAAATTCTCTATCTCTTTAGAGCGCTACCACTACAGCCGCTCATGGGTTGGCTCCAGCAAACGCAGGCAGACCTTTTGCGCTTTATTTGGCAAGGTCGGAAGCCTAGACTGAAGATGGCGCTGACCATGCTAGCCCCGGAAGCTGGGGGACTGGGGATACCGGACCTGCGCAAATACTGTCAGGTGGCACAGTTGCGCTACTCAGTAGAATGGAGTAAGTGGGAGTCGGAGAAGCAGTGGCTCTTCCAGGACCAGGCAGTTGCGGGGGGCCCGCTCCAGGAAATACCCTTTCTACGCAACGCCCATCGACCCGCTAACCTGTATGTCACAAAGGTTTCCCTGAAGGTGTGGGACGCCACTAACACCATACACGAGCTCACCACCTTCCCTTTACTGCTCACATCACTGGTCGACAACCCAGACTTCACTCCGGGGCTAGGAAGAGGAGCCTTTACTCACTGACGACCCCGGGGTGTCGCCATGTCTATGGCCCAGACGGCGTAATCCCCTTCCCACTCTTTAAACAGGAATAAACATTCCCAGAGACGGAGCGGATGCGCTACATGCAAGTCCGCCACTGGGCACTGCACCCACAAGTGAGAGAGACGGCCGATAGGAAATTCCTGCCATACGAACGGTGGCTTCTATCCCGCACTTCGGACGCAAAATTAATATCTGATCTTTACAAATTCCAGCAACCACCGACTGCACATCTCCACAACCGAGGTAGGGAACGGGAATTGGGTAGGCCCTTGAGCCATAAAGAATGGGACCAGATCTCTTACAGAGCACGCCACTCTGCATACCAAACGGGGCTCACGGAGACACTAACCAAGGTATCTACATACTGGTATTACACCCCAGAACGGGTATATGAGATGGACCACAGCAAGGACAAAACTTGCTGGAGGGAGTGTGGGCATACAGGCACCTTATCACACATCTTATGGGACTGTCCACTTCTCCACTCTAACTGGAAGCAGGTTATAGATGACATTGACACTCATTTTAAGACCAAACTGCCTCGCTACCCTGCCTACATCTTGCTGGGGCTCCCTAACCCATTGACATACCCCTTGCAGTCCCGCAGAGGACGTCAGATAGCTATCGCCTTAGGCTCTGCAGTGTAGAACATCCTTGCACACTGACGCACTACTACGGTCCCCTCCATTACAGGGTGGTTACATAGGTTGTGGCATGTACTGGGGATGGAGAAGTTGTCACTTACATTAGCTGGAGATATAGATCAGTTTGATGAACTTTGGCAGCCATTCCACTCCCTGTTGGTCACTGAATTTAGGGAACTCACCTGCCCGAGATATCTCCGCCTGTTGTGGCCCCTGAAGGGGCGGGCTCCTAAAGGGCCTCAGAGTGGAGAGTCCTTCAAGGGTGGGTGCAGGGGAAAGCGGTGTGGAGCAAGTCTGAGCACTGGACGGAGGGAGGGCGTGGAGGGAGGGGCTGGCGAGTTTGGAGTCGGGGGTGGGGGGATTTTATGGAGGAAGTTTCTTCTTTTTTCGCAGCACTGCCTTTATTTGTGTAACCCTGCTGGCTGGATTGGTTTTGGAATATTATCAGGAGGGCTTTTGGGCCTCGCACACGCTTCAGATCCGCACTTAATATGCAATGTATGTCCTGTTTTTGTGCTGCTTCAATAAAAACGATTTAAACCTAAAAACGATTTAAACCTAAACCCTGATATGTAAAGCCAGGCATGTCTTCTCAAGAGGACACTGGTGTTTATCGCTCTAGCAGCAGTGTTTGCAGCATCTAATGAACATCTTATAGTGTTATTGGAAATAAGTTGCCCTTCATGCACCAGGTCTTGTGCCTTAGATCTATGTTCCTGGGGCAAATATTGTATTACCTGCTCCATCTTGTCCAAGTGCGCACAGTCATATTGTGCTAGCAATGCCTGAGTGTTGGAGACACGCCAGAAATTGTCCACCTGAGAGACTATCCTTTTCCCCTAAAGTATCAATAAGTTTGGATTCCTTATCCGGGGGAGGAGCATCTCCTGTTGTCTGGGAGTTGGCTCTTTTCCTTGCATTGGACAAAACCAGGGAGTGTAGTGGCAACTGACCCTTATTATATACTGAATCCGATGGTGCTGGCTTGTATTTTTTGTCTACGCCAGGGGTAAAAATACGAGCTATGACCAGGTCGTTAAAAATGTCATCTAAATGCTTGATCATCCCTTTGAGCATAGGTAGTGTACGTGATAACCTCTTCGTGGTAATGAGGGTTTCAAAGAGGAAATCCTCTTCTAAGAATTCCTAATGTAGGTGCACCCCATGGTAGTTGGCAGCTCTACCCAGTAACTCAATGTAGCCTACACTGTCATCTGATGGAGAGGGCTTGTTAGGATCATTGCCCAGGGATGAATTGGTATTGCAATCATCCCATTGGTCTTGCATTGGTTGATTATCTCCCCCATCCCCATTGTCATCCCCATCATCCTGGTTGTCAGGTGTATGCAGTGGTGAATGTTCAGTTGAAATAGGCTGAAACGGAGGTGAAGGTAAGAAGAGGAGGGAAGGGTTAGTTCCAACCGTTCTCTTCTTTAAAGGAATGTGGTATTATTCCTCTGTATCAGTCTTTCTTTTTAAAGTCACTTTAGTGGTGATATGTCAAGTTTGGGGATGAATATACAGTGTTTTTTGTTTCGGATCCGGTTTGTCGATCGGAGCGTCGAAACAGTCTTTTTGGTGATTTCAGCAGGTCTGACTGTTTCAGCGCCGAAGTCTTGGATGTTGATGTTTTAAAATCCGAAGTGTGCCGAATGGGTGGGGTCAGCGCCAGACTTGTATTTCGAACCAAAGGTTCTCGGCTCCGAACCTGATTTAGGAGGAAGCTTTTCGGAGTTTTGGTGCTGAGCCTGAAGGCAGAGCGTCGGAAGTATGATCTCTGTGCCGACTGGAGCCCGAAGGCACGGGTTGGACCAGAGCCGCCTTCTTTTGTGGAGTTGGGTCTTTGGACGAGGGTGGAGCTGTACTCCCGGTACGTTGTCCATGTGGGATGTCGTCCTCTTGGTCGGAGTGGATCTCTGGGATAGCGATCAGCTCCTGCTCCTCCTAGGTTCCCATGGCCTCGCCGGACTCTTTGTCCCGATTGTTATCCAAAGATGTCCGGAATGGAGCTTGTGTGCTGGCTGTGCATGTCGCGACGTCGAGCCAGACGGTCGCGAAGTGTATTTTTGGAGCGGAAAGCCTGGCATGCGTCGTATTCCTGTTCTCTGTGTTCGGGGGACAAACACAGGTTACACACTTCATGTGAGTCAGTGCGCGGGTATTTCGCGTGACACCGAGGGCAGAATTTAAAGGGAGTTTGGTCCATCGACTGCAGGTCGGCCCGACGGCCTTCCACAAGCTTTCTGATCGAAAATACTATACACGATGGAAAGGGAGATGCAATCGAAAACAATACCGCCAAGGGGGAGTATCGTGCGTACCGAGGGAAACTGAAGGAACGGTGTTGAACCAGAGAGCAGCGATAGATGTCCGAACCAGATTGTGGAAAAACTATTTAACAATGGAGTCGATGCCCATGCATACTATCATCGAAAGGAGGAGTCACCTACCTCGTAACTGGAAAGACTTCTTTGAAGAATAACAAGTGCAAGCATTCGGACCCAACACTAGATGGCGAGCTATGCACAGCATGTGATCTACACATCACATGCCTTGAACCATCAATTATTTCTCTTCTAAATGTTAATTTTGGAGGTTATTTCTGACCACTCTGTCTGTAGGTTGGTAAGTGATTTTTAAAAGGATGTCATTAGACAGTATAAGTCAGAGGTTTCTCACTCACTGGGGTTTCTATTGGCACTTGTTACAAGTGGGTGCATTTCTAGGTTTACAGTTGTTGCTTGGTATATCAGTCACTAAGAGAAACTACAATTCTACATGCAAAACAATGTTACTCAAGGCATTTCAAACTCGAGTGGATGTGTCATGTGTTCCAGTTAGGCCTAGAAGGAAACGTTGCCATTTTACATGAACATATGGCTTTCCTAAAGTTGCCTTCACTTTTTCACATCGACTTTTGACACACATTTGCATTTGTGACACTTTGGGTTAGTTTCCTAGAAACGGCAACCTTGCATACAAGAGTCCATTTCCAAAGTCATATTGCCTTTACACTATATACAAGGACTACAACGTACGGTGTGCAAAAGCGCTTGTCATTTCCGTCCCTATGGCGACACAGCTACCCTACCTGGAACCCACAAAGAATGGCAGCCTGATAACAATCTCAGCCCAGGACAAGGATGCCTTTTGTTATAAATAAACATCTGTTTACAGGTATTGGCAGAGGAGCACTTCTGGGGTCAGAGAGGCCTCTACACGCTGATGCTTTTGCCCAGCAGCTGACCGATCTCTGCAAAGGGTCTCCAGCTTGTGACCAAGACCGGGTCCTACACTCTTTATCATCCGGTAATTAGGTTAGATCATCTAGTACAGGGATTCTTGCCAGAACATACACATACACCCTAGACACATAGGTTAGGATACGCATAGTAGGAGTGCGCTTGGTTGTTATATGCTTGCATATGTTTATATTGTTTCAACAAGATGGTGGAAATCTTTATTTTGTTCACTGTCATGATACTTCGCCTAACTTTTATCTGCTTCTGTCTATTGATTATTGCAGCACATATATTCTATACAAGAATCAGGCTGGTTCAATAAACATAATTCTTTGTATATTTCTCCGAGCAAAGGAGAGCACGAGTGATTGACCACATCTACTGACTATGTGACACCCATCCACATGTTACACAGCATCTTTGCATATTAAGGTACAGTGTGATTTCCCCATACGCCTACTATTCTTTTGGGGTTCAGGATTATGTCTGCTTCAGTTCACCACGCTAGGCTGTTATTTACATTTTCCCAAACCTCCTTTTTGTGTGGGCAATCTTACCACAATTGAATAATATCCTGCCCCACCCTCTCAAGTGTAGAACAGATGTACTGAGCACATAATCCTTTAACTGTCACTGTATACAACATTTCATGAATTAGTTTGAGAAGAACTAGGCAGATAAAGCTACAGCGACCGTTATGAGTCCCCACAACGCCTCTTCCTACTCAGTCTTCCAGATTTCTTGGGTCTCTTGCTCATCAATCCCTCACACATCCAATGCAATCAGGGGTGTTATTAATTATTATTTTGTAGATTCGGGATATTGTCTTGAAAGGCATGGCCTCCAAGAGTATACTGTTTTTGTGGATAGAATATTTCTGTACATTAACAAGTCCCAGAATGAACTAAAAAGTGCATATCTAAGATTTAAGTATGTGAACATTTGGGTCTTGGCAAGCCAAAAGCCTGCCTCCAAGTTCGCATATGCCTTTATATCACAGCCAACCCACAAATAGATCACCTTGGATACACCTATTCCATCTCAAGACTTTTTTGAAGGATTGATAGTACCACAAGTGGTTTCCCCCATTATCTTGCCATCCTATTGAGCTCAGTGCCCTTTCAGGTTTGTTCTACTACAGGAGCTGGTCAGTCATCTGGATAAGACTACCCATAAATGATCACAGAACTGCAACTCAACACTATTGCGAGCCTATTGGTCAGAATCCTGTGGGGAGAAAGTCCCAAAGGTTAAGGACAGCTACTAGGTTGAAGGACCAGTAAGATCTTATATTTCCCCTATTTTACGCCATTTCCCCGTCATAAATTCCCTTGCACAATTTGTTCAGGAACCTAATGGGATCCCTCTATTCCATAACATAAGCATACTTAAAACAGAGGGTTGTAAAATCCCCGGGAGAGTACCCAAGAGGGCATAAAGTTTCCTGCTCTGGAGTCCACTTGGTAAGTGTGAACGCTGTGAACTTCGCCCAATTTAAATGGTATCCGGAGTATTCACTGTACCCTCTTAACATTCCAAACCTCTTTATTGATCGGTCAGGATCCACAAAACATAGCAGTATATTGTCTACGAGGAAGATTCTAGAGTCCCATCCATTCAGACCTTTCAACAGTGTGTACTTTCTTATCCAACAGGCTTGAGCTTCAGCCATCATAGTACCTCCGACCAGTAGGAACACATCACAGAACAGGCCATTTACCTTTAACTCACCCTATTGTTTTTATGTATAAGAGCTGTATCATGTAAATTAAGTCCTCCCCTAATCTCATTCAGTGTAGATCCACAAACAGTAAGCCCCACTTCAAAGTTGAATGCCTTCTTGGAGTAAAGAGTCCACATTGGGCTCGAGTATGCTCAGAGTATTAATTAAGCCTCCTGAGGCAAGGCCAAGATGGCACAGAACCAGGACGCGTCTCCTCAATCTTTCCACCTGACTTGTTAAAGTCAGCTACTATCCTGATAGCCTGAGTGGCCAGCGGACCCCAGTAGACATAGCAGGTCATGGGGAACCCCATGTCCATGCATTCGGATGGAGCAGAGTCAATTGCCCATTGACACTGCATCCCCGGGAACAAGCAAGGAAGGTGGAGGAGGTTAAAAGCATCATAAAATGGCGGTGCCCGGGGGCGTGGCCTGAGGCGTCAAGATGGCGGTCGCACTCTAAGAGTGCTCCGGACCCCCCATCCGTCATCCGCCCTACATCCGCCCTCAGCAGATGCCATTGGCGTGTAGCCCTTGTGTTCCTGAACTCCCCTGGCCGCCCTGCACTTCCCGGTGGCACGGAGTGTCTCCCCGAAACTCTACATCGCCTTCCCCGGCCCAATCCTCCCTGGCTGCGAGGCGTGCAACACGGCAGCCCCCATCTGAGCCGGCGGGGTGATCTGGCACTGGGAGGCCTGCTCCGTGATTCCGAACTGCTTGGCAGGCTCTCCGTTTTCGCCGGGCGGGTGGAGCCACTGCAGTGTCCGCTCCCCGCCGGGACCCACCCTGCTGGACATAAGGGCCCTCCCCGAGGCCGCTGGCCGGACCTGCCGAGCCTGAGGACGAGACGCAGGCGTCTCATCCGGACTGCTGTGCCGGCAGGTGGCTCCCAGCGAGGCCGGCCCTGACCCTGCGGCTTGTGGTGACCAGATGCTGCTGGGGGCCCTGGAGGAGGGGGAAAGCTCGAGTTGGACCGGGGCCCCCCCTTGGGCCTCACCCGTGTGCTGGTTGAGCGGACTGGGAGGCCTGGAGGCTCCAGACATTCCGCCAGCGCTGACAGCCCCCCTGCGGACGTCCCGTCTGAGCCGCTGAGGAGGAGTGTCGACCCTGCGAGGCCGGCCCTGGATCTGCTGCGACGTCGCTGCATCGATGGGTCCCGCCCCACGGCCTGAAGCGGCCAGGGGCAGCTACAGTCCCTCGGAGGTGAGGAGAGACTTGGGGCGGGACAGAGGGC